>NW_024527710.1:1417789-2017789 GCF_017590135.1 Pyrgilauda ruficollis | reverse complement strand
AAGGACAAGTAGGGATCCCATTCCATTGAAGAGAGAACACTTGGTGAGAAATCCCTTGGAGCAAAGCATTGCTGAAGGGTTAGGGATGAGAAGCCCAGGAGCATTTCCCTGCTCCAAGCATTTCTTGCACAGGAATGCAAGGGTGCAAGTCTGTGGGCACAGCTTGGTGCAGCCCTGGCAGCTGGAGTCTGAAGCAGTGGGTAGGATAATGGGAACGTTGGCTATCTGCTTGGAGATGCAGCAATCACAGATGGTTTGAAATAACAAAAATTCAAAATGGAAAAGATGTGACCTTGATGCTTTTTAAACTCAGTGAAAGTGAATGTGCTTAGATTTCCTGGGAAAAAGACGCTATTGGAAATTCTGTGTAAGTGTAAATATATGAGAGCCAAAGGAGGTAAATTTTTTTCCTAATTAGGGTAATTAAAAAGAAAAGCAGTCAGCAAGCTGAATGCCAGACACAGAGCACCACAGCTCCTTTGCTAAAGCAGGAGCAGATTTATTCATAGTGTGATGTTCCTTTTCTCTCTTCTGGCACCCTGGTTGCTCTGCCTGGGCAAAACCTCTGCACTTCAGGCTGTGTAGTCAAGCTTGGGTTGTACAGCATTGGTGGTCAAGATTATGATATTTCTCCTTCTTCCCCCCCACTCTTCCCCCTCCTAATTTTAGAGTGACAAAAACGTGTGGTTCTGTCAGTCTTACTGTGGCTCAGCTCACCCATCATCTCTTGTTCCCCCAAAACTCACTGGGAAATTTAGGTGCTTTCCAGCTCTATGAAGTAGGCCCACAGGGTTTGCAGCATTAAATCTAGATCACAAAGTTAAAGTTACATAGATAGAAGGGACAAATATGCCTATTCTGGATAAGCCTGCAAAATCAGATCAGCTGTCAAAAAATTGTTTTGTCCTAAAGAGACATGGCAGAAAGGAAAGGCAGAGCACATTTTAGGGCCACTTGGGAGTCTTTTATGTGGGTTCTGGCCATTTAGTCTTCAATAAAACATGAATGCTAACCATAGCAACCACATTAGCCCCCTTTGAGAGAGCCACTGCTTGGATAGAGTTGGGGGCTCACTGAAGAAAGCCTAACACATGTAGACCTTTTACAGAGCTGTTCAAGAAAACAATCTCACTTGAAGAAGCAGACATAATTTCCCAGGAACCATGTAAGAGGTAATGCAATAGGCTGCTAGCTTTCCCTGCCTCTGCTACCTGCCTGCTCCTGGGAATTGCTGGTGGTGCAGACGGGTACAGTAATGACAAATGTTATGAGTTAAAAGTTATATATTTTTTTTAAGGTTGAAGAGTTAAAACAAGTTGAACCAGTTGCTGTTAAGTTAGCTTCATGTTGCAGTCACCTACTGTTGAGAGTTCTTCTTCAATTACCTCTTAATGGTTGGTGATCGGCCTGGCTGATTGCCAGGGAGTGACACCAGACCCTGCAGGTAGCAGGGGAAGGGTGTGACATCAGAGCTGGTATGCAGATGAGGTCATCAGAAATGGTGGCATTGAAAAGGAGAAAGATCTCCTGCTCTATTTATTTCAGCAAAGGCGTGGGCCTGCTACCTGCACTGCTGGGAGGGCTCGCTACCCAAAATATTTTGGATGCTTGCTCATTAAAGCTTCTCTCAAAATCCACACGTGCCCATTGAGTCACTGCTTTCCTGAAATCTTATGCCTGGTAGATATTTTCCTGAAGTGTACCCTTTTGCTTTAATCCCTGCTTAATCTTACAGAAAGATGCAAACAATTTTGTAACATCTCTGCCTTGGGAAGTCTCAGAGATATTCAACAAACTCTTCTGTGGCTCTTTATTCATGAGCCCCAAGAGCAGACTGGGGTCCCCTCCCCAGTCTGCAGGTTGGATATAAAATACTACTAGATCAGCCTTCTGGAAAGAGAATGCTTTGATTTGTAAAACTGGAGAGAAAATGCTATCTGGGCAGTATTAGATTAGTCACAGATTAATTACAATTGAAAAGTATTATTCATCTGTAATAAGAGTGAATTCTTCACTCAAGATTCATAGCAAAATAACATTATTTTTCAAATAGAAGTAATTTAAATGGAAGTAAGACCTTCTAATGCCACCATCTGTACAAGTAAATTACTTTCAGAGTAATTAAATATGCATATCTGGGCTGTGTACTGTACTGATGAACCAAGTTTTATGGAAGCAATATGCTTAAAAATCCCTTGGGTATTAAAGATGAAGAACCCATGGCATTTTGCATTCATACAACCATGAATAAGAAAAAATATTTTCTCTGCTGCATAATTTTGGGGAATATATTTTTATTAACTTTTCCAGGTTAATTAATACTTTTGCCAAATAGCAAATACGATCATCATATTTATTAGTCTGACATTTCACAGGGACTTAAAGCTCTATAAGAAGTTTCAGCATTGTGTGTGTCTGAATTTATGATTGTGACACAGTCACTCATCTTCTGCAGATTCCCAGGAAACAGAGCAGTGCAGTGAAACCGAAATCATTATGTTGACTGAATTCATTACTGCCGGACTTGTCCCTCCATGAAATAGCACTGCTCAGCCAATTGGGATTCATGGTCACAACCCTTCATGGGATCATCCGGGTTTATAGTCCATAACAAATACAAATACAGCCAGGAACAATAACAGTCTGATACACCTGATCTATTACCCCACCTTTTGAGACTATTGCGGGTACCAGAGGCAGCCACTGGCCGCTGTTTTCCCTTGTGCAGATGAATGGCACAGTCCTATGGAAGCACAGGCTGTGCCTCAGAACACTGGCAGCATGCTCTTCAGTGACTAAAACCCATCTTTATGCTGGCAACACAATGTTCATGGCTGGGGTGTAGGAGAGCTTTGAACATTTACTGGAAGGATCTGAACACTGCAGAAATTCTTGGTTTAAGAAATACCTGAAGTCAGTTCTGTGGAGCACTTCAGAAGAAGTCTGAAATCCCAGCTCAAACCTTTCAAAGCAGCCAATAGAGCTGTCTACATGCTACCAAAATGCAAGAGCAAATTCAAGCATAAAGACACACAGTTGGCACAATCTCTGTTTGCAAGTCAGCCGCTGCATACTGCATGTGATATGTATTCTATGTCAATGTAATATTGCTTATAAAATGTGCAGAGGTTCCCTGACATCAAGAGATTTACTCTACCTGCAGTACTTTCACAGTTATCTCCTCAGATTAATTGCAAGAGTCTGACAGCAGATGGAGGACAATAGATCAGTTCCTCCTGCGCCCCAAATGTGAAATAAGAAATAGTGACCTGAAACACAGACAAGAAACGATGAAAGCTTCATCTCTGTACTCTCAGCCCTGTGCTAACACATGTGAACTGTTATGTTGTGTCCACCCTTTGGGACCTGCTTATGTGTGTTTTAGATCATGCTTTGGGATAGATGGAGGTGGAGTTTATGTAGCCAAGAGGAGAACCATTAGAAGTGTTCTACTCTGGGAGGTGTTGAAGCTTGGATGACCCAAGTTCTCACCTAGCATAAAGCAGTAGTTTGGTGTCAGGTTCAGCTGCATTCAGTCTAATTGTGCACAAATCTGATGCTGGAGGCAGCCTGCATGTGTTTTCTTAAATTCCCTTTGTGCCTCTTGTCACCTTTGTTTCTTTTCTGTCCGTGAACCTCAGTTCATGCCCAATCTGCAAACCCCAGCATCTGCAACATGCTCTGCTTTCAGCAGTTCATTTTCTGCCCTTACCACTGGAAGACAGCACTTTTTTTAGCAGATTTTCTGTGAGGGTTGAGGTTGAAAGAGAACAAAATCGGGAGTTTAGGTGCGAATGTGCTGAGTGAATCCTTGACAGAGGGGCTTCTGGCTCTGTGGCATGGCTCCTATCAGGGCTGCATACGAAAGACTTCTATAGTACTCCTGAGAAGACCTGATTCTCAGGTCAAGGTCTGACTTATAACGGACAATATTTACATAATGCTTATTGCTTTTGGGCAGCAAATTGCCTTTGGGAATTTAGGAATTATAGCAATAATGCAAAAGAAACTCTACCTAGTCAAAAAGAAACAATTTAAATGTGACTCACAGCTTCTGAATGTAGCCACTTTGCCATGTCTAAGTCCATGTTTATGCTAAAGCATTCTTAGACTAGCATCATTAGCATAATGTAACACATTTCCCAATAATTTGAAAGTGGATCTTCCATGTGTTTGAAAATGAACAAGGTAGGACAAGAACATTAAAATCATCTTTTCTTCCTGTGTAGCAGTGTCTTGTGTTCAGTCTGTCTCCAATTCTCACAGAGGCTGGAGCATTATTTTTCACACCCTTTTCCCCCCATTTAGCTTCTAGTTACTTAGACACAATTGAGAGAACTTTTTTACTTGCCGTGCTTTTAAAGCTTTAAAAGCTTTTGCTGAAAAGGTACCTATTTTCTTATCACTTTTTTTTCCCTTTCTCTAGAAAAGGGCTTAATTTGAAGTTCTTTTTTGGCAGCTGTATTTCATTGTGATGCATTATGTCAGGGCACATCAGTCACATGAAGATTTATGGAAAAAAACATACCCTTTTTAGATGTCCCTCTCTGCAGTCCTCTTCAAAACAGTGTTTTTTCAAGAAACTCAGCAGAAACTATCAACAGTATTATGATTCTTGAAACATTTTGAGTGTAATGGCTTCATCTTACTCAATTATATAAATGTTACTTAAAGAATGAATATAGAATTTAATGTGGTGAACTTAGTAATTAAAAAAAATTGACCATTTTCACCTATTAGTGATGTTTACGTTTTAGTGTTGAGCAAGGTCTTCTCTTCTTTGTAACCAAGATAATCCTATGCTGTTCCTTACTTTACCGTTAAATGAAATACATTCTGAATTCAGATGAAAATGAGGTACCTTGATGAAAGTGGGCTTCAGGTGTCGCACACTGAGCATTGTACGTTTTTCTTTGCTCTGATCCTCCAGCACACATAAGATTTCACCTCTTCACCTTTGAACAAGATTGCACTAACTTTGATCTTTTCAATTTTGTTCAACTCCAGGAAAGGAGCAGCTACTTGAAACATGTTATCATTTAGACTTTCAGAGGTTCTTAAAAAAAAAAAAAAAGGGGAAAAGGAAAAAAAACTTGAAAGCATGAACTAAAAGCTGTAGATTTTTACCTTGAGCATCAGCTTTTGTAGCTAGTGCATAATGGTTTAAATATCAAAAACTGTCTCCACATAATAAAAAACAAAATATAGATTTTTAAATGCACACAGAATTATTAAATACAACTTTCATTTTTTGGTAAGCATTTTTCTGCAGTGGTGATGTGGGTATCCTTTCCCAGGTCTAAGCATAAGCTTTGCATTCTTGCTCCTTCACCTATGGCCTAAACCTATTATTTGAGTCTCTATACTTGTGTGATACTAATTCATGATACTGACAGTTAATCTGTTTTTATAACTGTTATTATCTGAGCAAAATAAGGTTCTTCATTTTCTCTTCAAGTCTGAGAGCATGTAACAGTGGGGAGCAAAGTTAAAAGTGTGATATTTTCAACATCTTACATGGTTTAGCAATATTCTTAAAATGATTATCACCATGTGCCAATATGGTAGTTGTTTTGCTATTCAGTATTATTTGGGTTTCTTTAGGGTTTTTTTTTGCTATTACAAACCAGCTTTTCCACCCAAATACTTAAGAACTTTAAATCACAGAGCACTAGTGTACCAGCCCCCAATGAGGCTCTAAAGTCCTAGGAAGTTTAATCAAAATTCTTAATGATTACTAAAAGTTTACATTTTTTTCCCATTGGCTCCTCTTTATTCTTGCCTAGTTTAGTCAGATGTGCATTATTTCATCCCTGTCTTCTCTGCTGAGACTGCAGTTGTTTAGCAGGCTCATGATAGGTAGCTCTTTGTGTCCATCCTCTTGCTTTATTTTGAGCTTTGCTTTGCACAACAGTACAAATGGGGGCAGTTTCTCCCTTCTTGGTTGCGATGCTTATTGAATTTGTTTCCATTAACAAGCTGTTGGAAGCAACTTAATGCCACATTAATTTACTCTTACGTCTGATTTGTCCTGCCTATTCTAAGGGTTGCTTAGACAACAGATCATCCCCTAAATATCTCATAAAAGGTCTGAATTCCACTCCCTGCAAAAGTAGAATTATGATTAATAATTTATACCACATTAAAACATTAACAACAAAAGAAATAAAAAAGATGTTGGTAGGCAGGTGAAATTATTGGCAGAGCTAATCTCTGAAGAGATCCTTGACGTGGTTACTCAGAGGGACTAAGTAATATATTACTATTCATAGCTGTTTATCCACTTTCTTTTTTCTTCACAGTTTTCTGGGTGTCAGACCATCCTGGAACCAAGAACCTCAAGCATGTTTCATCCTCTGGTTTCCCTGAAACTTTTAGTTACACCTTGAAGTTACTGGAATACATGTTCTGTTCAAGGTATTTGCCTACACACTCCTCTTCAAGAATCTTTGATCTGTTGTGAGCTGAAGGTTCATTGAGTCTTTCGTTTGTTACTTTTCATAACTCTGATTTCTTGAGGTTAATCAGATATCTTATTTTGAGATGTACTTGATTTTCTAGCCTCCTCCTCACATATGCCGTTTGCAGGTGAGCCCCACTTCTAAGCAGCTTCTACAGTAGCTGGTGCCTTATGTCACCTCTTGGCTGCCCCCTACTCAAACATCTCTGTGGGAGGTTTGTGGTAAAGCCATATGGGCTCTTTGGTCATACAGGACATTTGCAGGTGTAGCAGAAAACTTCAGGTTCTCTAGTGACGATGGGGTTAGCACCAGTGTAAAATCAAAGTGGAGATGTCCTAAAGCAGAAGTACTGAAAGAGAGATCACTCACTGCCAGTTCTGGGGAGAAAATATGACACCCTGCGAGAGCTCATCCTTTTAGTGTTGCCCAGGTACCCAGCACTGCAGAGTGTGGTGAGAAATTACCTGTGAGTGAGACACAGGCTATTGCTTACAGCCTTCAGGGCCAAGAAAATCCGCTCATATCCCAGTGTCTGCTGGCTGTAGTTCCAGGCTCTGTCAGTGTCACAGGAGCAACCTGTGTGTAGTTTCCTTCTCCAGACAGTTTGCTGCTGCAGGAAGCATCCCCGGGAAGCACTGACATTTCCAAAGCACTCAAGCAATAAGCATGGCTAACAAACTCTTATATTTGTGAGGGTTTGAGGTAGATGTCCCCATCCAGGTTTAATGACATCATTGTGCTCCACTTAAATGCTTCAATTTTCCTAATTTTTCCAGGAAAAAGGACAAGCCCAGAATTTCAATCCTCAAGTCAAAGATTTCTCCTTGCAGAACAATATGAAATTTTTTAAGCAATGCATTTTAATTTTAATTTTCTTGATTATATGCAAAGCAATATGATTGTAGTATATAGGACAATACCTATCTTAAAGAAACTATTGTCTAGATAGATTTTCTTTTAGAGTAGTTGGTAGTTGAAAGCTGTCCTTATTGCACCGAGAGAGTAAAATCCACACTTGTTAGGCACTTATTTCATCCTCTTTCCTATGGTCTCACCTTTTTGGCCCTGCTAACTTTCATGTCTGTAATGAACTCCATTTAGCTTCCCTGCAGCAGGACCTTGTCTTTGTTAATCACTGACCCAGCAGCATGAAGCAGCATAGGAGAGCAAGTTTTGGGGTTTTTTTCCGGATTTTTTCTACTTCCTTCAACAGTTGTAACTTCTAAGAAACTGCAGAACAAACAAGTATAAAAGATAAGGAAGATGGCCTGAAAAAATAATGTTTAAAAGATGTTTCATTGTGCTCAGTTCTCCCGTAGCTGCCAGCTACAGACTGATGGCTGAAATCTTAGAAGAAGTTAATGAGATTAGGTCTTTGATTGCTTAATGCTGTCTTCTCATCGACTGGTGTCATGTTTGTGGTTTTTTTTCTTTTTTTCAGTAACCATATATAAACTTTTCATAGAGATCAGCTGAGACCTCATGGCAGAAATCTCATTTGATACAACTGGAAATTACTTCACCTTGGCTCAAACCACAACACAACAGATACCTTCTCCTCCTTCTCCAGCCCTGCTGTGAGTCAAAGGCGTTTTCTGGGCTGCTACTTTCCTATGCTGAATGACCTTGAGCCTCTTCCTGTTGCCCTGTCTTTGCTTGGCTCAGCATGTGCATCCCTTGCTCTTTTAAATATGCCTGCATGCTCACCTTTGCTGTCTTCCTTTTTCTCCACAGCTGAATGTATTGGTCCTTTGTCAGGCTTTGAGACTCACATGTTTTAGTTCATAAATGCTTATAGCAATTCTCCATGCTTTTGACGGTGAGGATTTTTTCACTTTATTAAAAGAATGTTGGTATTGTCAAACCAATATTGCATAGTACTTGAGTACTAGCATGTTTCCTTTCTGCCCATGCTTGCAGAGCGAGGGAAAATTAGGTGGAAAAGTAGAGTAGTAGCATTTTATGCTTGTTTTGCTGGGAAGTAAATTTGCAGATCTGTGAAGCGGGGGAGAATCAGCCCACCGTGACTCACAGCACAAACACAGCACAGTCGGGAGAGCCCAGCTTGGGTTGTGTGTATCCTTACTAACAGCGAAAACTGAAATGCTAATTGACGTTGCAATCTGCTTCAGGTCAGGTAAAGGTCATCAGACCCCTGCAAATGCTTAATCCTTCCCATGGAAGCTTTGTGGGATTCCCAAGGATCCTACAAAAATAACCTTTATGTTTGTTTATGTGGAGAATCCCTGCAGGAAGCAGAGCTGGAGCAGTGGTGGTAGGGAGGTGTGGGGGTGGCAGTGGTGTCAGAGGGATGGTGAGGCTGGGCAGAGCCATCACTCTTTCCTCTTTTTTTCATGTTAAACAACATGTAAATACTCCTGTAAAACAAAGCTGCCACTCTTTGCTACCAATCATCTCTCAGATCTTCAGCCTCCTTGTAAAAGGCTGCATCAGCTTTTCCCAGAGACCGGCACTAGGATAGATTCCAGCACAAGCTGAATGTAACGGGCTGTAAGATGGGGTAGATGCAATACTGAGCACTGTGCAACTTCCAAACGGTGTGGTGAACCCAGTCCATACCTTCAGCAAGGTACTCTAGCACATGCATAACCTAAAAGCGTGTCTTGCTGCAATACAGGGGCTGTGTATACACATACATGTGCCTGCTGAAGTGTTCTGCTGGGTCGAGGCCAGGATGTTCAGCACTGTGCAGGCTTAGCCATTCCAGATGTCTCCAAAGATAAAATGGAAAGAAAGTGACCGTCAGTCCCAATCACATGGAACACAACCCGGCTTTTAAAATACTTTTGATAATTAGGTATTTTGTGTACTGTGGCAAGATGTGAATTACAAAACCCTTAATAATAATGTAGTTCAGTCAGGGTAGCCTTGAAATTAGACCCCTAGCAGAGAGGTTGCACTGTATAATGATAGTACAGTACCATTTGTTTCAACACATTTAGCACTTCAGAATGGGATTTTTTTGTTAAACACCAGATGTTCTAGTGACCTGAGTGCTGACTCTAAGAGAATACACAATAGAATAGTGCGTCAAGGTCAATGGCACAAATTAATGTGTATTATCATGCTGTCATATTACACTGTATGCCCCATATGAGAAAGATCTATGGCTAGCTCCTTTTTTACTTGCAACTGTGTGGGGTGTTGCAGTACACAGATTTTGAGTTTCCCAAGCCCTCAAACCCCCCTGAAAGAAATCTGATTCTTGCTTTGATAGTTTAAATTGTAAATGCGACATTCTTAGAGCAGGTGGGGGCTGTGTGGGTATGTGACTGTAATCTCACGGAACCAGAGAGATGCACAGAAGCACAGTGAGAATTACGTCTGTTAATTGTAAATTCTGCCTTTAAGGACTTCAAAATAATAACCTAGGTAGTAGCTTGGTTGTCTGCATTTTTCCTTTGACTTAAAAATGTGATAAGGCACAAATGAATAATTGTTTACAAAATTTTAAATGATAGTTTATCTGCAGTAGATACTTCTGTCTCCATGAGTCCCCCATATCCCTGCCCTGTGACTTCTAAGCTATTGCTGCAAGATGGCAGGATGTCAATGCCCCCCAAATTGAACCTGTGATTTGTTTTTCTTTGATTTATGGGCTTGTAGTCAATAAACTTTATAAAGGAAAGTATCAGACTGGGCAATCAATCAAAGATAAGCAGATTCTTGTCCTTTAAAAGCATTTCACCCCAGTAAGCAAGGGTCTCATTCATCTTTTTACAACCACTCTTGCAGCTTTCAGCTGAGAAAGGACTTGCTGCTGACTACATTCTCTTCTGCTGAAAACTCCCCTGCTCTGAGCTGAGATTTTTAAAATTCATTGCAGCAGTACATTTCCTTCCCGTGTTATTTGCTATCTCTAAAAGGGCAAATTGTTTGCATGTTGTTGCTAAAGGTAAATCTCCTTGCTGTGTAGAGAAAAAAAGGCTTATGATTTAAAGTGTGAGAGGCACGGACTGTTGTTTTACAGAAACAGTATTCATTTTCTTTGTTATTTCACAAAACAAAACATAAAAATAGGTTCCCATTTGTTTTTTATTAGTATCTGAATTTTGTTTTGAGTAAGGCAAATGTTATCCTGCATGTTTTGCTTCTCTGAAGCACAGATGGTGTGCATATGCAGATTGGTGATTTTTTAATCAAAACAGTGACACTTGGGAATATATGTAAGTATTGTAATAATGCATTAGTCAGGAGTGATGTTGTAACACACTGAGATCATACACATAAATCTAAGACACCATGTCTAGACACCCCAGGGAAGATGGCATGCCATGGGTTAGAGCAAGCATTAAGGAAGTGCAATATTTCAAATATGATGGGAAAATAATGCAATTTGCAGACTTTAATAAAACCATTGGGGAATTAATTTTGCTAAGGATACACTCTCTCCAAAAAACATCTATGTTTCTACATTTGCTTCGTAGATAATCAGAAGGCGAGACGCTGTTCCTGCTATCTCAGGCATAAGCAGAGTACGGTATCTATGAATTGTGCTGGATCTTTAATATGCTGAATATGAAAATAATCCCTTTATAGTGCTTTAATAGTACAAAACTGCATTATGCAAACAATGCACAGACAGCATAAACCTTGGAGATTCAGAATTTGAAGAGCTTTTAAATTAATCTCATAAGTGTTGATTTGGGCATGCTCAGGGAGTGCGCTCAGCTGTAAAACTTGACCGACCTAACCCTCCCAGTTTTAATTATTAGCTTTTTGATTATCAAATATTAAATGAAGAGGTGCAATTTATGACTTTTGCATGTATAATTTTCCTTTCTCTGTAAAGGTTTTCTAAATTTTGTTTAAAGAATCCTTGCTGTCTTTGGCTGATTTTTTGTTATTTGTTGTCTTGTTGTATAGCTCTTGGCATATAATTTTAATCAGCCAACCGCCTTTTAAATTTTTGCCAGCTGATAACTACTCACAAGCAAGTAACTTGCAGTACTATGCCAGGAATGTTGTGATAAAAATGTCAATTTAAACCTGGCCAAGGATGACAGTCATAACTATTTCCAAGTGAGAAACTTGAACAGAATACATAACACAATAGCACTTTTTATTTTCTGCTAGTGTAATACATGCAGGAACTTTAGAGGTTCCCATAATGATAACCCTCTCAGTCAAAACCCCACTTAAAAATTGGCTGCATTGGTAGCTCCATCAACCTCATCATCTCTTGTCATCTGAAAGGCTAATAGTAAAAAATCTTCAATACAACTGAACATTTTCAATTAATATGTCATCAACTCAAATGCTGGCTGTAATCAGTCCTGAAAATTCAGCAGCTATAGAAGTCAGTGAATGAGGGAACTCGAGGTTTTGCTAAGAGTGACCATGGGTTATATCCTGACCAACTGAACTCTGTTTCAGAAAACTAGGTGCACATGTTAGCACAGAGTAAACCCAAGCAATTCAGTATTTGCCTTCCCCTCATCTGTTTTTTGCTCTCTGGGCTATAAATACACTCATCCAGAGTTCTTTATTAGGACAATAATCCAGTGGCAAGATACTTTGAAATCAAAACCTGAAACATGATGGGTTGGGACATAAGTGATACTTTGAAGTAGTCAGGAGATTCTTGGAAAAGATGAGTTCACAGATTTGGGAACAAAATGGCGTGGTTGCAGTGTTGTGAGGCCTCTCTGCACACAGCCCACCCCCTTCTTCAGAAAATTGTAAAACACCCCTTGTATTTTGTTCTTCCCATTTTAAAGCTGGATTTCATCTTCTAGGACGTTCAGGAAATGTGAATGGGCTTCAGGGCTTGTGCAGGGGTAGAAATACGTTTGCAAAATAATAATAATGAGCAGCTTTCATGAATCTCCGTGGAGATTTCTTCCCTTTGAGCATCTTCCAAGGTCTTTGCCACAGTCAGGGCAGAGTATCTCTGGTTTTAGACCAATCTTCCTGTTGCCCTTTGCCTCTTCCCATCTAGCTACTGCTACACAAATATTACTAGTATATATTATATTTGCTATATATTCATTTACACAGTCTTCATTTTGCTTTCTCTTTCCTTCATATTCTCTTACTCTGACACTTGATCTTTGTTGAATTTCTGCTGTTTCCATCAGCACTTGATCTGTGTTAATTTTTGTCACCCTTCATATTACAGTTTTACATCCTTCATTTTTCATATTTCGGTCTACCCACTTTAAACAGTATCACATAAAAATGCACTAGTGTTTTAATTTCAAGATGGTATTGCTAATATCAGTTCTTGTGAATGAAATGTATTACAGTCAGGTTCAGAAAATATAATCCTTACTGTTTGCTAGAACAGAACCCAAGTCCTGGATTTTTCTATTCTGTGGAAGATGCTGCAGTTTACTTTTAGCATTTCCCCCTATTAGATGGATCTTTGCTCTTCTTGTTGGTACATATGAAGAGGTTCCATGCAGCAGCTCTGGGTCAGGTACATTTTTCTTTATAACTCCTGGCTGCATCCCACCGTGGCTGATCTTCAGCAGCGCACTTGCAGTACTCCTCCTCCTCATGGAGATCCACAGCAGAGAGAATGGGGTGGGGAAGGTGGGCTTGCCTTCTTTCCTGGTGCATATCCACGTGTGGTTTGGGTCAGAACATGCTATAGGTCTACTTCTGCAGCTGTGGGGGTGTAAATGATGGCACTGTCATGAGGCTGGGCTCAGCAGAGGGTCAGCCATGGCTGGGGATGGGCTGTGGTGGGCACGGGGGCTCCCGGCATCTCCCTGCTGTGAGTGCGCAGCCTGCGCCGGACAGTGTGAGATGGGCATTGAACCTGGCCGTGGAGAGCAGCCTGTCATCCTGCAGGAATGTCAGATGCTAGACAGACCACTTTAACCTTGCTTAACCTTTCACTGTGCTCCTCAGCTAATGAGATGAATGAGAGTTTTATTGGTGTTTCTTGACCTAGATCTTTTACATGACTGTTCCCTGTATCTGAGCAGCCTAATGCCTTACGTTTTGTAAATCAATACAGCTTTATCTATTTTTTTTAAAGCTAGAAATGTTTATTTTAGGCCTACTATCATATCCTATAAATAATATTGATTTTGTTTAGCCTGAAAAACTATTTAATTTTGAATTGGCTCACCTTGTTAGTCAAATACAGTTCTTGGGTAAGTCCGAGCATGATTCTCATTACTTTTATCCCTATGGTGTTTGCAAACCTGGTGTCAGTAAATGGAGAATGGGATCTCCTGTGCATAAACCACATCTAAGTTTTCAATTTATGGAAGTTTTTCAGACTCTGGGATTTAATGGGCAAACACAAGAAAGCAGTTATAGCAGATTGCACAGCCTCATGTTACCTCAAATAATGCAAATATTATAGGACAGTGATAGGAATATGCAACATTAAGCCAGCCTTTCGTGGTGTTACGTGAATGGCACTGGCTCATCTGACAAGGAAAACTTAAAAATTTATTGAAAATTTATTGAATTTATTTAAATATTTTATATTTACATCTTCAATATACACTTTTCATAGTTATTATTTTACTTCTACCCTTCCATCCTTGCCATCCTTCCATTGATTGAAGTACAAATACTCTCATTGCCATTTGCAATGTACTGAAGTGAAGATTTCAAGACAAAAGAACAAAATAGTGATATTCAGGGTCAGGGTCATTGCTCCATCCGTTGTCTGCTGTGTTTGACACAACCAGTATTGTACTGCATGTGCAGCTAGAAGGGACCAGTACAGTGATGTTTCTTGCAGGTGCTTCAAACACTTCCAAAGGCATTTTTGAACATAACTTCTGACATTCCTTCCCATGTGTTCAAGACTTCTGTACCAGTACTTTCTCAGTTTCTATTCTGAAATAAAATAAATTCCTGTCTGTTTACATGCCTGATGTAAGTAAATGAAATTTTCAAGATGGAGTCAAATGAGACAGTATATTGAAATGCATTTCTCATTGTCCAACTCTGTGATAAGATTCTTATCCAAGCCTTTGGATTGCAGGGTAAATAGATACCCATTTGATCTGTTCACATATAAGACACAAAATCTGATTCAATTATCCTTTCATAGCAAATGTTTGACACTTCAGGTACCAAATAGATGATTCAAAGGTTGACTGTGAAAGTACAGGCTGAATTCATATACAAATGCAGGCATGGTAATGATTTTCAGGATCTTTTTTTATGTTAGCATTACACAGATGCAACCAAGGAAGTGATTAGTACATTTCTCTGTTGAACTTCTGAGACATAAGTTTGTGTATTATTACTTGCAACTAACTTTTCAATTTTACTATTATTTGCCTCTCTGACTTGGTAAGGACAAAATATCAGATTGATGATTTACATTTTATGTGGGAAAAAATAGGAACTGCCAGAAGGTTGGTCTGTGAATTTTTATTGAGACATCAGAAAAGCTAAACACCTCTAGCTCTTTAGTTCCAGAAATTAATGTATAATATAGTTTTCCAAAAACACAGCATTATCCCGTGGCTTTAAAATGACTGTGGGAAAAGCACATAAGTCTATTTTGTATTAAAATGAAGCAGACAGTATTAATTCCTGCTTGCCAAGATGCCCATGTGAATTTGTGATAGGCGTCCAAATGCGGAGGTAAGTAATAAGCAGGTATTGACTTCTATTGAGATCAGAATCGAGATTTGTTGACCCAGAGAGGTTACAATTGACTGAAGAGTGGGGCAGTAAATCTTGTTATTGAACAAAAAGCTAAAGTCAATATATGTATTATTATAAACATTTTTCTTTTGGAAGAGATAATAAGGGTGGAGTGGTTTAAGACTTTAGATTTATATGGCCATGATAGCATACAGTTCTTTTAAGTAGTCAGAGGAGAAAAATGCCTGGAGGGAGGTTGTGGGGGGTTTTTATTGGTGGGTTTTTTGCAGGTTTTGTTTGTTTGTTTGTTTGTTTTGTTGGGGTTTTTTTGTGTGCCTTTTTAAAAAAAAATATTTATTTATTTTTAATAGAGCTTCACCAATCATGCCAAAGCAGTAAAGCCTGCATCAACTTTCACATCATAAACCCTTACTCTCATTGTTTTATAACTCAGCTATAAAGGTTATTTTCAGATTGAAATTTGGCCTGCAAGCTCTTTGGCTAAGAATCATTTTTTCCCCAGAAGGGTGAAAAGAATAAAGATGATCTATTGAACTATTTATTGAATTTTAGAGGAGCACAGAAAATACGTGTTGTGATTTTTATATAATTCAAGATTTAGATCGTATTCTTATTGAATATTATTTTCCACATAAAGCTAGGATTTACTTGATCATAAAGGTGTGGGCTGAAAATGTTCTTTCAGTGCTTTCAAACACTTGCTAATATTAATCCATGCCTTGTACTGTAAACAAGTGTGATTTTTATATTTTAGTCCATTCTATTATGCTCTGTTCAGTATATTATATTTTAGGTTATTGCTTGAAAAAATAAAGAGGAGACAGAGCACAGAAGTAAACAAAAATCCATCCATCTGAAGACATTAAACTTATTAATTAAAATCACATACATCCTATAGTGACTGACTGACTGAAGAAATAGCTGTTGAATTGCAATTTTATAACATTTATATCTGTTAGTATCTTGACTGCCAGTAGAAATAATCCTTCAGTAACTCAAAAATCCTCTAACAAAAATAATTTGTTGCTTTCCATTGCAGAAACTATCTGCCTCCTTCCTTAGTTCACAAGACCCTCTTATGTTTCTGTAGGATTCAGGAACTTGTGCTAATTTAGGAGACTCACTGAATCTCTTTAGCAGCACAGGCTACGATAAATGCATCAAACATGTTCTCTGCTCTTTGCACTGGCTTGCTGTGAATTTAAAAACAAACCCCAGGTTGGCACCCTTGTCTTGGAGCCCTTTGGTGTGCTGGTGTCGGTGCCCCAGTGGAGCCTGGCTGTGTGCCGCGCCCGCTCGGCAGCACCGCGCTCCTTTCCTCGGAGCACCGGGGCAGCTTCCTTCTGCAGGGGCACAGAGGAATAACCACCCCAGCCAGAGCCCGGGTCCCGGCTCTGCTCTGCTGCCTGGTGAGGCTCTCCCTGCTGCTGACACTTGATTCAGTTCCCTCCTGTGCTCCCACCCTGCTGGCATCACTTGCAGTGGCATTCCGAGCTGGGAATTACTGCGCTGTGGCTGATGGCCAGGATCTTTCCCCTCCTTAGAGAAGTTCTCCTGCTGTCTCTGTATAACTTCATGGGAATATCTTTGAAATGATCTGCTCTTCTGTCAGACCTCAGTATGGTGAAAGAGACCTTGAGAAGTGTAGCTCCTACAAGAGCAGTATTTCCAAATGACCTGCAGAAAAAAACAGACTTATTTTGAATTGAATGCTATTTCCTCTCTCTGTTTATGCAATTTCTGTTCTGGAAATGTGTAGGAGGGAAGGGTAATTGTCTCATCCTCAGTTTTGCCCCATTTAAAATATGCATGCAGATAAACTCTGTTTCTCTAACTAAAACTATGTGACCTGAGGCCTTAGCTTTCCACAAGGCTGACCATTGCTTTGGCTCCTTTGACTTTTGTTCTTTAAGTAGCAAAGAATGAAAATACAGAAAAAGCATTTTTTAATCCCTGAATATGTCATAGCTACGTTTTCCTATAATGTGGAGTGACCCTTGTGCTCACAGTGCACCTGCAGTGCGCCTGGCTGGGGATGCTGGTGGTGGCACACAGTGCAGTGGCCTTCCTCCCAGGCATCAGTGAGAAGCTCAGCTTGCACTCTTACCCAATATGGACAAGCAGACTGGGACATTTTTGCTTATTTCATCACAATTAAATAAATTACTCTGAGTTAGCCAGAAAAGGTTGCTATGAAGAGGTTTGGCTTAGAGTACCTTGGGTTCCAGTCACCATCAACCAAATCTGTGGATTTTTATGCTTTTTCTGAGGCTTTTCATTCACTACAAGATAATGTACTTCAACGCTGTCTCTATAGTATATGAAGGAATTTTTTTTCAAAAGCATGCATGTCCCTGGAAGCATGCTTTGAGAAACCACAGCATCTGGCTATACTTTGCCCACCTTATTGCAGTTTCTGTCTGTAGATGCTGATGCATTTAAATTAGTTGCTATTTCCAAGCTATTATAAAGGCCACAGATGAAAATCTTCTGTAGCTACAAAGTGCCTACAGATTTATTCAAACCTACAAAAACTTCATTCATTTCCATTCCCAAGACAGCTTCCAGCCTTCCCCTATGGATATGCATGCTGTTTAATGGCACATGAATTAGCATGTCTGCTTGTTGGCACCAGTGTGGTAATGGTGGCAGTTGCTGATAAAGCTCATTAGATGGAAATAAAGGATCTCAAGTAAGTTAATGGTGAAAAACATCCGAATTTAGTAGGCGTAGAGCTGTGAACATAAAATGAATGTGTAATATATTGAGCTTCAGCATGGTCAGGCTCTGGCTTGTGGCTTCTTCTTGTGGGGAGATATTTTAAATTCAGTTTTTATGTAATTTTATTTTAGAAAATCACCTGCTTTTTGGTGTATGAGCTGTCTAAAACACTTTGCTGGTCTGTATTTAAAATGTGCTTATATCAAATGAATTGAAGCTGGATTTGTGAAGTTGAAGGGAAAATCTACTTATGAAGACATCCTTTTCCTAAAGCTTGTGCTGGCCAACTCTGCTGCTGCTGAATGAGATGCATCTTTTTGAACATATACAATTTAAGCACAGTATTGTCAGATAATACAAAAATACATATTCAACAAATAAGCATTGGGCTGAATGTCCCATCTGAAAATGACAGCTTCTTGTCGAGTTTGAAAACAGTGCTTCTGCACTCATTTTCCCATAAGTACACCCTTGCCTTCTTTGGTCATACTGAAGTATTTTTTGTTTACCATACAAGGCAATATGGTGTCAGAACAGTGCCATGTCTATCTATAATGTGGTTTTTAGAAGAAATACGCTAGGGTGATTTATATGGGGCTTATTAGTGTTCACAAAGACAGCCAGGTCATGGTTGATTCGATCATAATTTGCTCCTTCTGATTTTCACTATTCAGAAATTACTGTGTTTAAGCTAGAGACGTACTGCTCTCACCTCTGTTTGCCAGAGTGGGATTAATAGTAGAATAATGTCAAGCCAGACAAACTTAAGTGGCAAAGTTACTTACTTTTTAAAAAAGAGATGGAATTAGTGGGTTATGTGGGTGAAAGTCTTTCCAGTATCACAAGCCTTGTAAGCCCAAAGAACGTTTTTATTATAGTCAGTGGGGGATGTTCAGACAATGAGATGTTGAAGAGCAAAATGTGATTCTAGCTGATTCTTGATCTTACTGGGGGAGGCTGTGCTTTGATTTCTTTCAGGAAAGCACAGTGCACACCTGTGGTATTATATAAAACATTACATAATTATGAGAATAACACCCTGAATTTTCTCCCTCCAGCTCTGGCCTAGTCCACCTCTAATGAAGCAGCAAGTGTGTGGTGACTTACATTCAGATCTGTCTTTGTGCCTTAGCTTGCAAAGTCTGTGAATTTATACATGTTGCCTTTGGCATTTATTTTCTGGAGTTGCTTTTGCTTATTTCAAGGAGAAAGCCTACCAATGTTCCCTTAAAATAAGTTTACTATTCAGGCCAGATTGTTGCCTTTTCTTTCCTGCCATGCTTGCAGCCTAATTGTATTTAATATCACAGTTCAGGGCTTTCCTCTCTCTGCTCCTTGTCACTCAGAGGTATTTAAAAGAGGATTTAAACCAGCTATTTTTTGTACTTAATCCTTGATCCCTTCTGCCTGCCCCCTGCCCAAGCTTGCTCATTCACTGGAAATAGCAGCCTATGTCCACATTTTACTGCTCTAGTTTATAGTAATTTTGTCTTATGCCTTTGGAGTATAAATGATTGTTCAATTCAGACATTCAAAATGAAAGTGAAGTTGCCAGTGGAAACGGGTGACTCATTATACAATGAGTGAGTACAAATAAAAAGGTGCCTGAGTATAATAATCAGAAGATATTGACTTTTGTTGAGGTCAGGATCACAATTTATTAACCCAAGAGGTAAATATTGACTGAAACTTTGGGCAGCTTTTTTTCCCTCTCTTTTCCTTATAGCCGAGAGAAGACTGCAGAGGATTTACTAAATAACTCCATCTGCCTGCACTGTGAGATGGAGACTTTTGCATTTTGCCTGCAGTTTTATGCTCATCTTTTGTTCTGGCTCTCCCAAGGGCAAAACGATTTATGGCGTATTTTAGAGGAATATTTAAAATCATGCTAATTGCTGTTTCTTCGTCATTAATTCTGCTCTTGACAAGCCAGAATCCTTCTCCTGAAAAAGGTTTTGCTTCTGAGTACTTCTTCAGATGATCCCAGCCCCAGACTGGCTGTCTGCATTTTCTCTTCTGTCCTGGCCATTGCCCTGTCTGATGTGTCGGAGATCTTTTTTTTGTGTGTGTGTGTGTCTAAAAACACCAGGGTACTGAAGCAGCCATCAGACAGATGCCCTTGGGAATGGTGGCTCCTTGTGCTGCTGACATTCTGTTCACTCTCTAGAAGGGGCTGTACAATCAAATTATTTGCCAGAGCAGAAGCAGCTCCCTCATTTGGCTGAAATGAGCACCCTGGAAGCACTATTCCGCTGTCTTGGAAAACCAGGCTTTTCCAGGTTTCCTCCCTCTCTGACTGCTCTGTGCCTTCTAGGGACTACCCAATTTGTGCTGAAGGATATGTTTGGGATTTATGTTTGGTGGTTGAGCCTTTTCTGAGCAGGGCACTTTACTTGCTTTTCATTCAGTCACATTTTTTGTTTGTGCTTTCTTGTTGGGGTTTGGGTTTTTGCTAGTCACATGGCTGGCATTTTGCAGTGGGTCTGGCCTCAGGAGCCACAGGGGTGCAGAGTTCCTGCAGGGCTGGCTGGGGACCAAGGCGGGTTGGCTGCTGGATGCCACCTTGCAGCTGCTGCCACCACACCTGGACAACGTTTGGAGCCCTTGTCCTTGCTGTCTTCCAAGCTAAAAGAGATGGTGTAGAGAGAATTAATGTGACTTTCTACTCTTACAGGCTAATTTCTAGATTTACTTCTTTTCTGTCCGGCCTTTCCTCCCTCTCCTTCTCCTTCTCTAGTCTTTTATTTTGTCAAATAATCTGCCTCTTTTTTTGGTGTTCTCATTGCCCATTGTCTTGTGGTTTTGCTCCTGCATCCTCCTCAGAGTAAGATCTTTTTCTGTTTAGAGTCTGATTTACATTAATAATGCCTCAGGATAATCAGGCAGGACTGAATTTTCGCACAATTTTAAATACTACGAAAGCTCCAGTGAGCTTTTAGCATGAGAGGGCTGCTTAGTGAGCATTGGAAAAGTGTTCTGAACCAGCTGATAAAATTTATCTGTGAAAAAGAG
Source organism: Pyrgilauda ruficollis (assembly GCF_017590135.1). NCBI lineage: Eukaryota > Metazoa > Chordata > Aves > Passeriformes > Passeridae > Pyrgilauda > Pyrgilauda ruficollis. The sequence goes on along the minus strand of NW_024527710.1, from coordinate 1,996,985 downwards.
ACTGCGAAGTATTAGTATCAAATCATTATATATGGGAGCAAAGTCTTAAATCAACCTTTGTAATCTGTGGATTTTAGTGGAAGTGTGGATATCTGCACTGCAAACATAAGCCTACTGAAAATACCTCACTTCCTCTGCAGAGCCTTCAGACCGGATCCACAGATTCCTCAGCATTCATGGACCCCAGACTGGAAGCCACAGCATAAAATTAGGTTAATGTTCTGGGAGGGTCTTCCCTGCTGAAGCTCAGCTTTGCTGAGCTGAGGAACCTGCCGCAAATGGTGACACAGGCTGATTTAAACAGTGCTTAAATCACTGTGTAGTGTTAGAGACTGCAGTGCTTCTGCTGCACCTTGGAGACTCCAAGTCTGTTCTGCACACTTCTGCGTGTCCCACTTGTGTCTGGTGTAATGCAGCCTCTGTGACCTGATCCACAGACTCCCATTACCTCTACCAGTGAGGCCCATAAAACACTTTTGGGCTCAGACCAAAGTGAAAGGGCCAGAGGAAATGAGTTTAAAAGCCTGAGCACATCTCCCAATGGACATAACAGTCCACATCACAAAATTTATATACATAATTTAAAATAACTGGCAACTTTAGAAAGCAAAGCAAAGAGAAAAATGGAGCTACTTTAGCTGATTATTTATGGTCACCTTTTGTCTCAGATGTTTCTGTAAGGAAAATCTTGCCTGTTTGGTAGTTCAAATCACTAATGCTGAACCTGAACTACTCTGTTCTCTGCTCTGTTCTCTGTTCTCAGCGATGAGAATCGCACATTCGCTGTCTATTTCACAAGTGCATTTGCTGTATTTTTAAATTTAAATTATTTGTCTCCCTTTATTTCCCAGTGCTTAGGTGAAGACTCTGTCCCCAGACTCTGCTACCTCTCTATTGCCCTCCAAGTACTTCATATGAAAGGTCACAGGCTCACAATACTGACTCCTTGCAAAGTTCAACTGGCGCTCTTTTGTAGGCTAAAGCCATTCCCCATCTCTGTAGCAAGGGAGGTCCCCTGGCAGCAAAACAAATGTGGTTAGTTATGTGTGGCATGAACCTCAGCTGCTTTGGGAGCTGAGCTCCGGAAAACATGTAATGGTAATGTATCGAGAATTACAAGCTAACCCATCAGCCTCTCTCAAGAAATTTAACTCTGCAATGTTTTATTTTGCCTAGGGAAAGTCTATTTGGGTCTATCACCTGGTTTCCAGGAAGGTCCAGCACTCCCCCCTCCCCTGCTCCTTAGCAGGACGGATAGCATATAAAGAGGTCAAAGAGACTACCAGTGTCATGCCATAAATCAGTGGTTCAGCTTAGAGGAGAGCCCAAAAGGCTTCTGCTCATCTGGTGTAAACTGACTCATTCTGCTGCAGCCAACAGCTGAACCAGATTTGCAGCAGCAGATTTGCCTCAAGAGCTTCAGAATTCCCACTTTAGGTTTACCCAACTGGTATTTTAGACATTCTTTCTCTGTTGTCAATGGCAGAGATTTTATTAATATCTTAATAAATATATTTCAACCACTGCTTCACAAAATATCCAAACTTCACTCCCTGCCCACAAATAAGATGTTATGTATATGGGATTATAAAAATACCAGTAGCCAATTCAGTTTAATTTAAATTTAGATTTTGCCCTAAACAAATACTGATGTGCCCTGTATATTTTTACTGCCAGATCATGATTTACTAACTCCGTTTTGGGGGTTAAAGAGAGTATGACCTTGCCCCATATTAATATTTAAAGATTGCCGTGCACATGAAATCGGATGCTGACACAAGTCTCAAAGGACTAAGAGGTTTTTAATCTTTTGAAGAAGCAGTGCCACACTGAAATATGTATTACTACATTCAAAACAGAGAATGTAACAAATGTCCCACTAGCAGGCATCAGAGACTGCAAATTTCATTCAGTGTAATATGGTCGGCAAATACCAACTTGTTTCCAGAAGGGAAATTGCAATGCCACTAAGGCTGATGCTTGACACCACAGCAAAGGCCAGCAGCAGCATCTCAGACACTGCAGTAAAAGAGTTTGCCATCCAGTTCTAAATGCAGGAGCCATTTAGTGCCCTTTTCAAGGCAATACATAGATTTTACTCTTTCAAAAAGGTGAAAGTTTATGTACATTTCTTTTCAAATGCAATTTAGAACAGTTTAAGAACCATGCGGTTCTTTGTTTTTACAACAGCACAAGCCCAAATATTAAAACCTCTGGATTTTCTTTTAATGCAGCAAAAAATAAAGCCAGAGCTGTTTTAATAGAAAACAGGAACAGCTGATATTTAAGATAAATGAATAATTTTATGCCTTTTAAGAGCACAGTTAATTTCTTTAAAAGAATTCAAGCTTAGGCTATCAGCATTTTTAACACGCCTTTCCACTACACACAAGCTTCAAACAAAAATATGAGCTAGCAAGCTGTAAAAGAGTCTAATTAGTTTCTCATTGCATTTTGGATTTACTCAGTTTGGATGAAAATGTTATAGGTGAGGTTTCTGATTACAATAGTTCCTGTGTTTTGATAACATCATGCAGGTGTTACAGGACTTGAAAAATCATGACTGAATGGCTCTATCCAGTCTCCTTTTTTGGTGAGTGACAGAGGTGGCAGCCTGCCACTCCTGGTCTCTTGTCATATTTCTGATAGATAATTGCAGACTGGTGCCTCTGGGAGCTTGCTATGGTGCTGCCAGAAAGCACTGGTCTGGTTTGGAGCTAGTTCAACCAAAAGTTAGATAAATGCAGAAGAATTTGGGTACTAGAGGTTTCCAGCCCTGAGGAATTAGGAGCCTGTGAACGTGGGTGTTCATTTCCCAAATCATCAGCTGAGGGTCACCACTATGCTTGCTGATGGGTGATGTCCACACCTCCACCAGTGGCAGTAGTGATTAAAAGGAAAAGGAACCAGCCCTATTGTTTGGAAGTTAGGAGGTAGTGCTGGAAAACTTGGTGCAAGGGGAGCAGCTCTCCTTGCCATGGGGTATTGAAGGCTGACCATCCTCTCCATGTTGGCTGTGCTGTTGATGCAGCATTGCTGTGACCTAACCCTCACCTGGCCATTTCAGAAGCAGGGTACACTTTCTTTGTTCCTTTACAACCATTAAGGCCTGTAACCTTCCTTTTCCCTTAGCATTCCTGTCCCAGACCCATCCTCCTTCCATCTGTGCCCTCCCTCAGCAAGGTTATGAGTCATGGGAGCAGATGCCAGAGAAACGTGCACCTTCTGAATGAGTGAATGTCTAAAAGGAGGCAGGAAAAACTGCGTGGAGACTTCTGCTTTCAGTGCTTCCCAAACATGTGGTCTCACTTCAATACATTTGCCAGTCAGCTAATCTATTTCCCTCTAAATTTGTTTGTCTTGTCAGATTTTGTGGGGGCAGTATTTATTGGAAGTTTTTTGGTCACTGTAAACACAATTTGATCTATTTTATCCAAAATGAGTGTTTTTCTCTGCATGACTTACTTAGAACTTCATACTGCTAAGTCTCAAAAAAAGAATTTCAGTGAGTCACAAGTGCTGCAGGATGGCATGATGTCCTTCACAGAAATAACGACTACAGATGCGTAAAAGAAAATTAGAATTTGAGAATCTGAAGTTCTTTGCAGAATCTGAAACACTTTTATTATCAGCATTGCCAATAGTACAAATGAGGCTGAAGCAACAGATAAGTGTTCTGGTCCAATGAATTCACCTACTGCTTATGATCCTTCCAGTCATATTTTTAACTGTTTTGGCATTCCCCATTAAATCTCCCTAAACAGTCTTCTTGCTGGTTCAGTGCTCTCGACCAGGAAGCTTCTGAGTTTGTGAGGATTTGTACTTGATCATGAATGATTCATGAAACGAGCTTAGAAAACTAAGTTTAACATCTTATTCAATGCTGAGGGAAAAAAAGAGCATCTTCTCCCATACTCGTAACAACTTGGCTAAAAAGGAAGAGTCTCAATGTCTCATTTTAAACACTGAAATTCAGAGCATCTGTTGCCTTTCCAGCTAAACCTCATCTCTACTAAGAAGCAAGAGGAAGCATTTTAATTTACTACTGTAGCTGGTTTTGTTTTTCATTCTGCTCATGCGTTTGACCACATCCCAGCAGCACGCACAGCCGGGCTGTCGGGGCACAGCTGACAGCCGGGAACTGCCCATGCTGGTGGCCATTTCCCACTCCCATTTAACCACGTGTTAGATTTTTCTCTAAAAGCTGTGTCTGAGATCAGTTGATCTTATTTTTATTTTACAGCTGAGTCTGTAAGCTCCTTAGGACAACAGAAAGCTTAAACCCCAGGGTGTTTATATTCTAGTGCCTCTCTCTCCTTCTCCTCTCCCTTGACCTCTGTGTGCGTGGCAGACAGAAGTGCCCCATCTCCAAAGGGTGTGCATGGCACTCATAGCCTGGGAACACACAGCCCCATTTCCCTGCCGTGCCTATTCCACACAGACCATGTTTGAGTCTTGCTTTTCGCACCAGTGAAATGGAGATAATTGTGTTGCTTTGATGTGCTGATAAAAGTGCCTTGTGAGAACTAAATATTTCTTTGTGGAACGTGCCATGGCATGTTTGGAAGCTCTGTATAGCAAAGGGTAGGAAGACAGCAGAGACATGGATCTAATGCAAAAAAATCAGGACAAAACAGAGAAGGAGGTCCATGGTTATTCCCTTGCTGTCCTTTGTCTCCTATTCTAGAACTGCAAGAGGATAAGGATTTTTTTCCTCTTCCTTTGCTGAATGAAAAGACGACAACACAGCGTACATCTAGGAACACCTGCTGCGAGAATAAAACACAATAAACATGAAGCATGCTATGGTGAGAGACATATTTTGCTTGTACAATAGACATTTTGATCCAGAGTTACAGAAAGTTTAAACCCGTAAATTAAAATCAATTCAAATGGTTTTGTTATTCAACCTGGGGTTTTTTTGTTGTGCTTCGCATTTTTTTTAAGCTGGAAAAATTTTGATCTCATGGTTAATAGAATTATGAAAAAGAAGAAAGTACTTCTAAATAAGGTCTTCTAAGGTGTCCCCTGGGACTACGATTTGCAACTGGTCTTGCATTAATTGCAGTTTCTCTGGCTGTTTGTTAGGCCATTGCCATGCTGCGTTAAGGTCTCGATGCTTTTATCTAGCCCTCCCCTATTCCCTGTTTGTTCTTCAGCAGGGATGAGAGGAACCCTTACAGTATGCAAATACATAATGCTTTCTATGCTTCTTTCTTTAGAGACATAAAAGGATTTTTTTAAAAAGGCAAGTTGAATACATGGCAATAAAGACATAAATCTTCAGAAGCAGGCAAGCTACACTCCCTCCGCACTTCACAAATGAAGCATGGTTTTTGCAAAGAAAGAGTTTGTTAGGAGAACCAGAGGAAGCAGGATTTCCATAATGATTTGCAAGAAAGAAGTCTGTAACACATGGCACCGTATTTCCTTCAGAACTGCAATCCCCTTGAGACCAAATTCTTTACTACTTAATCACTGCAGTAATTAGAGATGATGTTGGCAAGTGTTCATTGAACGTTGTGTCATTTTACATCTTAAAACATTTTGGCGTTACTTTCCATTTCCTTTATTTGGTGTGTTCTGGTCCATCCCCTGGATGATTAGACACAGCTGGCCTTTGCTTTGGGACCAGGTCACTTTTGCAATTAAGAGCTGTGTTGGTCTGCACTGATAAAAACAGGGACTAAATAGTTCTATTTATGGTTTATAAATTACTTTTCCACCAAACATTTTTTATAATGACTTGTACACAAGAGACTTGATGTGAAACAAATCTGAGTGAAACAGAGGATTCCAGCCACAAAAAAAATGGCTCTGTCCTACAGATTTCTACATTTCAAATGTGGAAAACTGCAGTAACAAAGCATGAAGATCAGACTGCATGAAGCAGAGCTCTGTAGATGGAGAATAAGGTTGCAGCACCAAACCTGTGCGCAGAACGTGGCTGTGATTATGAGGAGTGCCCTGGGGGGGTGGGCAGCAAGGGGCAGCCATCAGCAGCATCTGCATAATGCTGCTCCTTCTCTCTCTGCTGCTCTGTAAAGGCTGGCCAATGTGATGTCAGATGAGGAGAAAGGGAAAAGTGAAAGGGCTGTTCAACCCCTGAATCTGTCAGCTGCAACTTCTGTTGGTAAGGTTGTGGGGACTGTGCTTGAGGTGTTAATAATACATCTGGAAATAGTGCAGCCTGACTTCTCTGCATTTCAGGTCTGTGCTTGTAGCTGTCACTTCAGAAAAGCAGGAAATGTTCTTCTTACAAGATATCATAATAGCTGAAAACCGCAGGTGTACCTTTCAGTTTTCTAAAATCCAAGTATCATTAACTATGTTGAGTGGCATATCAAGGCAACGGTGCATGGTGGAAGGTCCCTGCACTACTCTTGCAGGCTCAGATTGTCCTTTTACACTCTAGATCTTAATCTTCATTTTTCAGAATGTTCATGTGTCTTGTTACTTTTTTAAAAACAGGCTTTGATGAAGCACTGGAGCCTTCCAAAGGTTAGCCGTGGAGGGTGCAGCAATGGCCTGTCTGTGATGCACACTTCTACCTGGCCCCCTGTGTTTGAGCATCCTTTCAGCTGGGCAGGCATTGCAGTGTCCCTCATAACTGGGCTTGGTCTTGGATAAAGACTGTTTCCACTTTCAGTCTCATTTCTTACAGGCTGAAACAGAAAAGTCATCAGATGTAAAGTTCAGCTTAAATGACAATTTGTGTGACTAATGACCTTCTAAAAGACGAGGTGGTAGATTATAATGTCTTTTGAAATGCTTTCAGAGGAGAAAAACAGTAAAAATTATATGACAAATATAAAAAAGGGAAAGAAAACAAAGTTAGTAACATAAGCAAGTACTAGCAGCCATTATGCTTTTAAATTATCTCTCCACAGCCTACAAATCTTTGCTTTGACTCACGCCTACCATACATCTAGCAAAGGGAGAAATAATATTTTTTATTGCCACTCAATTATAATTGATATACTACTGTATCATTTTAAAATGTGTGAAAGCTGAAAAGTACACACACAAAAATTTAAAATGGCAGGCAAGGAACAGCATATTAAAAGTGATAGAACTTTCTGAACTAGTTTTATATACATCCCTTTCTCCCCTTATATGTATGTTCCAGGCAGACAAAAAGTACTAATAAAAATTGGTAATGCTCAAAACGAATTAAAGAAAATTACCTCTCCTTTTAATTCTCCTTACAAGCATTTTCTGCAATATTGATTATTTTCCAGAGGTAAGTGATAGTATCTATTCTTTGTGCAATTAATCCATATGTTCATTTTGCATGGTGGTTTTAGAAATCCTCTGAGGTCCAGAATTAGGATAATGGTTAACTAGAATAAAGCTAATTCTGTGACAGTTTCTAAGAAAAAATCTGGCCAAAGGCTGATTGTGCTGCTGCTGTGACAAAGACATCTAGCAGTGTATTAGTTGTCTGACATACTAGAGGACAGGTTCTGGAATAATTTGAAATGGGAATTCAGATTGCACCTAGCCAATAACTTCCTTTCTCCAACACTAGCACTGAAAATTCCAGAGCTGTGGCTATATGGCATATGCATGACAAAACCACTGTTTATGATTTTGTTTGCTACTCGTAAATAATTCTGATGTTCCTTTTTTTCTTCCATTTCAGAGTCTGTCGCTTAGAAATATCTTCCAAGAGATGATGCTGGTTTTGTACTGAAAGTTGTATCTTTCAGTCTTTGTTACCTTTATCACAGATGCCAAACTGATACCAAAAGTGAGTATATTTTTAAGCATTTTTATGTAGACAATTCAAGCACTTCTTGCTTTCCTATTTTTCCAGTGCAAATGCTCCTAAATCACCATGAGGCAGGATGTGTTATGGGATGCACCTTAAACAAAGTGCTGAACACAGACTGCGTGGCTGCAAAGCCAGGTGCCTTGGTAGTGCAGATGGGAGTGTGAGAGCACTAGAGGTTCCCAAAGCCCGTGGCAATGGTACAATATAGACAAGTTTCTGTCTTACTTTATCTGTGTTTCCATTCCTTTTTGTGCTTTTACATCCATTTAATGGATTAATAACAACAGGATGTGCCAATCCCTGCTGTTCAGTCTGTCCAATATGACCAACCCTCCTTTTATTTTAAGAAGAAACCTTAAAAGAGTAAACATGAGTGCTGACAGCTTGGCTCTGTCCTACAGCCCCTGTCACTGGGCAGACTCTACAAAAAACAGCCTTTTGCAACCTTGGGGGCAGGGGCTTTGTCCCAGGCTTGCTCCCTTATGATCCCGCAGGAGCCAGGATCCAGATGAATGCTAGAGGCAAGCCTCTAGGAAGAAGGGCAGACTCTACTTTCTCCAGTACTCTGCCATGCTTTTTTTTTTTTTTTTTTTACTTTTTTTTTTTTTTTTAAGAATCTCCTTGTAACACTTGAAGGCTGAGTTTAAAATCAGCCTGGAAAGACAAATGGCAGAAATACAGCTGACCTCACCAGGTTTTCTGCTTTTAAGCTCAGGATGTAGTTTGTTACTAGCTGTGGGAAAACAAACTGAACCAAGATGCATCCTTTTCTCATTGACATAAATGACCTATTTTCTCTTCTGAGGCTCAAGACACCCTGCTCCAGGCCTCCCCAAAAAGAATTAGTGTTCTATAGCAATGATAATTATAAACTAGCCTTTGCTTTTGGTCACTTTAAATCCACATGGTGTTTCACACACTATTCTTTGTGCTGTCAGGCATAAAGGAATTCTACCATGCTGCAAAACCCCCCCATACACTGTAAAAATGAGCTTCACTTTTTAAGTCATGTCACAGTAAATTGCCTTTGAGTGCATTATAAAAAAAACTGTTACACTTCCTAGGAGAAAAGTTTCTTATTCTGTATTTTAAATTTCTGTCTGTTTCTTCAGAAGATAGAAAATCTGTAAAATTTGAAATTATGTTTGTCTATAAAAGCAGTATATTCAGAAATGTTCTTTGTATTTTAAATGTATTTTACATGAAGTTATAAATTACAACAGTGCCACAATTTCCAGATGTGTTTTATATAAATATGGATTAAGATAAATGTAGCAGGTTGAGCTAAAATTACCAATCCAAATTCCAATGCTTTTGATTATTCAGTTTCTGGATAACAGCTTAAGTGATGTTTCCTTTAAAGAGGTATACCCTGAAATGAGGGATGCATATGCCTTCCAACCAGGGGACCAAGCACAGCACGGGTGAAAATCAGTAGCAATTGTGCAGTGGGTTATGTCTATGTAAGAGTTATTTATATCCCCATCAGACTGTCACAAGGAGTACCCCTCTGCTTGGGGGCCTTAGCAGCGAGGTCACGGGCTCTAGGCAGAGGTAGACTGAGTTTCCTTCTCAGGCTTTGATGGGCTTTATCAGGTCTGTCTCTGTTACCATAGTTTCCATTTTGTTCTCTAGATAAGAAATGGAAATGTATAGTTCACAGGGGCCTCGATCAGTTGGTTGACATAGGGTCCCTGCCTGTGGTGAGGTTTAAGGGAATGAGAAGTAACTATGCAGAGTCCTGTTGTGTGCAGGTAAAAGTCTTCTTTCCTCCTTCCTTTTTTGCTTGCCTTGTTTGCTTGCTTTTAGCCATATCTCTGTTCACAGAAGCTTGGTGGGACGTCTGAATCACCAGCTAGGTAAAAGGATATCTTCACACAGTTTTACAAGAAGTATTGTCTAATGATTGTGCATTTCAGAAACTCAGCTGCTGTGTGCCCTTTGGTGAGCTTGTTTCCCCCCTTTTGCTATGGACATTTTACTGGGAGTCCTACTCACATCACTCGTTTTGCACTACTGTTTCCTCCCTGTTCTTGGGCTTCCTGCACTTGCAGGTCCAGTCTGAAATTTCAGAGCAGCAAGGGCAGTGTCTGCACTGAAGCACTAAGAAGTTATAAAAGCAGTGGCTGCAGTTAAACACCACTAATACTACCTCTCTCACAGGAGCAGTCATTGCCTTCAAATGTCCTCTGCCTCCCTAAAATCTCAGGGAAGAATCGCTGTTCCTTCCAGCACAAGAAGGGCTCCATGAAGGTTAGGGACAAACCTCCACTGCCCATTACTCTCCCCATTTTACTGTCAGTGGAAATTTCAGATCACTTTATTCCCATGTCAGTATCATTCCCCCTACTTTCTTCATCTCTGGGCAGTGGCCAGGACTTTGGAGTCATACAAGTATTGTTGTGCAGAAGCAGTATTCTCTGTCACTCTTCCTTTTACCTTAATAAATAGATACTATCTGCAAGCCAAAGAAGGCAGTATGTGTTTTCTTTTAATTTATTTTGCAGGCACTGTTAAAAGGTAGGGAACTCATTATGTTCTAGCCAGACAGGAAGTTTTATTTACAATTTCTTACCTCAGTGCAGCTGTGGCAAATTATATCAGGCCTTCAATTCGTGCATTATCATTACTTCCTCACTTTCATACCCTTTCTGGAATTACACTACCACTGACCTGATGAACCCATTTTCTTTTAAAATCACTCCTATTTTATGTTTAGAGATTGCTTGGGAAAACTCAACAGCAGTAGCTAAAAGAGCAGGCAGGTTGGCTGTGTATAATCTAAAGGTCAGTCTATTTTCAGGTACTTCTTCAGGGCTACTGCTGAAGAAAGCATGGAGCCATCTGTACCCATACAGGTGTCAGAAGTTTGTTCTTGCACACAGCACAAAAGGCAAAGCCAGGGAAAACAGCCACTGACTCCCCTGATGCCTCCTCTTTGATCCTGGAGGCTGCAGGGTGCCTGAGAGGATACTCATCCCAGGACACAACCAATTCACCTTCCCACAGAAGCAGTGATTCACTTTTTGTGCTTTCGCTTTGAATGAAGGGATCTCATTCCCATGCTCTGACAGCAGGACTCATAGATGGAGCTGAAGTGGATGGGTGACAAAACTTTTGCAGTTTACCTGTCTGTTCACCTATCCCTGCTAACTACATTATCATGGAACTATAATCCCAACCTCCAATTCTGTATTTGTGGGCTGCATCCATAGAAATGAGCTCCAGCAACACGGGATCCCTTCCCTTTTCTTGTGGCTCCTTAACCCACTTCTGCCTCTACCTAAAAACCATGCTTTAACACCAGAGATACCAAAGCTCCAATTCTCCAGGTGAGCAAGGCAGCATAGCAGGACAAAAAACTTTGTTTTCTCTTGCATTTGCAATAGCTTTCCCTTCCAGCCCAAGTCCCTCTTTGGCTCCCTGCATCTCCATCTCCACTGTATATTTTCTGCTCCTATTACACAGTAACTAATATGCTAAAATACTAGAGAATATACTAGAGAAATGTACTCTTTCATTGAGTAAACTCAGAATTGCTGCTGCTCAGTTTGCTATGGGTTGTGAATTTGCTCTGAGTTATTTTTACCACTGAGAATTGCCAGGCTTTATACTGTGTTTTGCACAGGAACTCAGCTGCCCTTTTACTGTTGTGTTTGTAGTTCCTGTTCCAAGGAAGCTGCCTGCTCTTACCAGGTTTCACTTTCTTTCTCACTTCTGCTTAAATACAAGAAATGCAAATAAATTATTTAAATTCTGTATTTTGCAGGGAAACTTCCTGCTGAGACTTCACTTAGGCCAACTGATACCTTGTCCCTGCCTGGAGAAAACCTTTGTCCTCGAGACTGAAGACAGGCACTTCAAAGTAAGCCTGTTTGGTCTGCCCCTATTAACCAGCAGTGCTGACAGAGAAAATTGCTTTTCCCCAGTGTTCAGCACTTGAGAACCACAGGACTGAGACTGTTTATTCAGACTGCTTGATTCTTTGGTATCATCCAGTGGGACAAGCTGAGTCACTACTTGATTCTCATTTCTCTTCACATGAAGGTTTCAGCTCCCTTGGACTGCCATGAATCCCAAGCAATGATCCTGATTTGTCCTGACAGCTCCCCACCCAGGTTTCCATTGGACTTTCTGGACTGGTGGTCAGAGAGACTACTCCCCTGGGCTCTGAACTCCTCCTCTGCTGGGATGATGGGGGAAGGCATCAGCACAGGCTGCCAGATGGCACCACCTGGGAGATTTTATGTTACTTTTTGTGCTGCCCTTCTCTCAACAGGGCAAGCCCTTTGGGCAGATAAGGATGTATTAAGTGACTGAAAGATGTGCAATTGTCTCCTAAAAGGTGTCAGTTCAGTCTTGCTGCAGATGAGAGGCAACTGTTCAATTTCTGTCCTTAGTCTGAAATAATTTTCATTGGGATTGCTGAAGGTCCTTCTTTGCTGAATGGGACCTCTGTAATGCTAAAAGGAATAGTCTGTTTAATGTTCTGTTTCCCAGCCCTTTGTCTTTCCTTCACCCAAGATAACTGCCAGCATGTTCATGAGTTTTTCATTTGAATGAAATTTTGCTTTAGCTGTGGGCAGAATATAGAAAAAAATCAATAGCTATTAAGATACGTGATACTGCAGGATATGGGATCCTACTGGTAGAAAAAGCAAGGACCATTTATTTATTCACATACCCGAGTGCCTGCATTCATAATCTGACCTCAGTGCCCAGGTCCTGCTCTTCCCCCAGCTTTTCAGTGGGGTTTTTTGTTGCCAAATGCTGAGCAGAGGATGTTTTGCCCGTTGCATTCTGCAGTGTTCTGTGCTAGTTTCCTGTGAAAGTGCCTTCAGGTATTTTCCCAGGGCTCACATTTATTTGTTCAAGAACAAGTTAAGAAAGAAGAGTGACTGGAGGTTTTAAAACCCATTTTCTTTTTATCTAGTGTTCTGTTAAAGCTTTCCTCCTAAGCAGCTTACAATAATATAAACAACCTGCAGAAAAAACTTCCTGTCAATCTACTGCTATAAATTCCTACAAGTCCAGGGGCTTCAGGAGCTGTATATTGCACTGAGAGCCCTTGGAGTCAGAGATAACTATCAGATAATTCACTCCTCTAAAAAATACTCCCCTATATTCAGAGTGAGTAGAGAGCAGGAAGGGGGAAGAGAGGATGGGAGGGGGTGTGGAGGGGCAGGAGTGGGGTACCTGGTGTGTGGGACAAGCATGGACACCAAGGGGACACGTGGGTGCAGCAGCTGAGTGAGTGTTTGCCTCTCCCGTGCCCCTGGCTGTTGCTTTGCTGGGCTCCTCGGCTGCACACCTTCTGGTTGGCATAAAACACACTTTTCTTTCTTGCAGCTTGTGTGGGTGCAGCACAGGATTCAGCCCCTGGGGCTGCTTTAGCACAGAGAGCAGCCGTGGCTCTGTGCTGCTTCGGCTTTGGAGGGGCCCAGGAATAACAAGCAAAATCTAATTAAGAAGAGTAAAATACAGTAGGGTAAGTCAGCTGCATTGGAGTGTGAAATGGAGCCATTATGAAACAAAACACTGTGCAGCAGCAGCTCAGGAGCTCCACAGCATTACAGGGTGCTGACAGACTTCCCTGGCACCCGAGTGGGAATGCACCAGTGAGAGCTGGTGATGTGTCAGGCTGCCACTGCCATGGCACTCAGCTCCTGCTCCGAGGGGCAGCAGGACAGGGGACATGCCAGGGCAGCACATGGCCTGGCCAGGCTGGCACAGGACCTGGGAAAGGGCCCCGAGAAAGCGCTAGTGCAACCAAAAGAGGAGGGAAAGAAAAAAAAAAAACTGGGCAGTGAGGGGTGAGCATGAAGGGCAGGTGTGGAGCAAGGTTGGGCCTTCCCCCCCTCCCCAAAAATGAGAAACTGCAGCTGTTAGAGCATGGGTTTCCCATCTGAACTGCTGGTAATGGCTGTGAGAGCTGCTCTGCTCTGCTCGCAGGGTGCCACGCTGAGGGCAGCATGGGCCACCACTCTGCTCTGGAAGGGATTTAGCAACTCCATGTGCGTGCAAATTTGCCTCTTCAGTGACAACTTTTTTTGGAAAAAAACTCCAAACAACACTCTCCCACAAACACACACACTTTTTGAGTTGGCAGTGTTCTGAGATCAACAAGTAAACCTTTAAAATATAGAAGTTGTATTTGTTCTTCATGATACTAGAATGTATGAAATTATGGGATTAGCTCTGTTATTTGAATTGAATTTTTTCAAGAATGAAGAAAAATTGATATTGCTGGAAAAACATCTTTTGAAACAGGAAGGAATGGTTTCAGTATCCTTAAAATATTTTTAATAGTAATTGCTTGCAGTTGCTTCTCTCTAAAAGTTGGAGAAAGGGCATCTTGAATGCATTGCAGTAAGTTCAGCCCAAGTGAATCTGCTTTCAAGTATGCTATAAAGGATATCTACAGTAATAGGATTACTACAAAGAGAACTTGTTGTCTTTGTATTTAAAATCCTAAGGTTAATTTCTCTTAGTTCCACCCCTCTAAAATTTTTTGTAACAAATTTCTATTGCCAGTCATTACTTAATGATGTTTCACTGTTAAATGCTCACAAGAAATATCTAACACCTGCTGGGAAAAATTATCCGTAAAGGTTATCTCAGTAAGGCATGGATGTAAAATGTCAAAGGACAACTTCATCTCTTTCTCCTCCTTCATCCCCCACCATTTCAACAGGCAGGAAAACCAGGGAAATGTTTGCAAAGCTGTCAGCCAGGCAGGAACCTGCTTCCCTCCAGCCCCTCTTCTCTCTCAGTGGAGCCTTGGGATGTACTTATTTAAGCTATCAGAGTTCCAAAGGTAAAAAAACTGAAGACAGAGGAAATTAACAATTTACTAAAGCTTTTCTGGAGAGCAGCAGACCACACCAGCTGCCAGTGTCACCTGAAGGACAACTGAACAATGAGGGCAAGGGGCACCTCCTGCCTGTGTGGAGGGGAGCAGCAGCCAGGGACCCTGCTGCCACAGGGGCACAGAAACAGAGGCAGATTTCCCTTGCATTCAGAATAACAACTTGTTGGCTTCAGTCCCCTTTTCTTATGGTTTCAGCACTCTGCTATTCCCATGGTCTGGAAAAAATGTGGCTAAACACTTCTCTTTGTGACCCCCCACAAGCCCCACTGTATTTAATGCACTGACTTCTGTCCCAGTGGTATGCAGTAGGGTTTCTGATCCCACCCCCCAAAACCAAGACATTGCAGACCAACTGAAAGATTCTGATTCAAATAGTAAATTTTTTTTTTCTTTAGATGTTTTGGGGGTTTTTGTATTTGATAACTGCTAGTATTTGTGAATGCATCTGTTAATGTAGGTGGTATACCTATGCAGGAGATCAAAACAGCTCACAGAAAAGTCTTTGCAGGAGCAGTTTTATGTTATACCCCACATTTCTCCAAAGCAGCAAGGAAGAAAGTCTTTTTGCTTCTGAGATCAACATTCATTCTCCAGAATAGTCTAGGTGTTTGCTCTTAATCATCTGTGCTGCTAACTATCTGTGGCCTGTTTGTAGATGGAGAGCCAGCAGCAGCAGTTATGATCAAGCCTGGCTGCAGTCTTTGGCCTTGTGTGCTGGTTTTGCCTGGGGTATAGAAAATCTTCTTCATCTTCCATGAAGCCAGCAGTCCAAACCTTGATGCAGTCTGTACTTTGCTGCGCTCCTTTTGACCCGTGTCTCTCTTGCACCTTAGGTCAAGAACTCCTGGAAGCTGAGTGTGCTCTTTGTCATTCCCACTCAGTGGCTTTGTGCAATCCTAGAGTCCCTTCACATGGCTGATCATTCTGGCACCTCATTGTGAGTGCTAGCAAGGGCTCACAACTGGCCAGGCAGCTTTTCAGTGCAAATTGATTAAAACAGCAATGTCCTGGGAACCAGAGGATATGAGAGTCTGATGAAGGTCTGGGATTTGTGACTGCAGAGATTTTTCATTGGTAAACGCAGCCCGTGGTGGGAGACACATTGGTCAAGGCCAGAACTTCAACATTTTTGTCTTCTCTGTTCCTGGTGTTTCTTATATTGGTTTTACCTTTTCTGTTATTTGGGTTTCATATATTTGTTTACTTTGTCTCCTGTAGCCAATGAACAGAACAAGTGTCTGATTATCAGAGGTCTGATCGCATTCAGTGGCTGAGTGTTACAGCCAGTGCTCTCTGATCTTCCTCCTGTGCTGTGTATTGATGGAACTGGGTAAAATACCTCTTGTGTATCTCCTGGAATCAGCCCAAGGCAGTTTTGCCAATGCAGTGTCTCTCTGTCAGTACCATCTTTCCTACCTTGATGTTTCTGTGACAAGATTTTATTTTTTTTTCCCTACACAGTAATGGGGTTTATTGACTCTACCTGATAGAGGCATTTTGCACCTATACCAAAGAATTTTGAAGAAAGAAAGTCTTTACAACCCCACAGAAAACCTGTCCAGGTAAAGTTTGATGTGTGACACGTGTATGCATGTTCCCATTCATTGTGGTTTCAGATAAGCGTGTTCATGATGGGTAACAAAAGCATAGAAATACCTTGGGAGTATGAAGGAACTGTTTCTGTTCCTTAAGCCTTCATAACATGTTGACATCCTTAGTGAAACTACAGAAAGGTCAATATCCTTTGCTGTCTTTTCCAGTGACATGTTTTGGAATATTTTTCTTTTTGTTCACATGCCCTCTCTGTTCTCAGGTGAATACAGTTGTAGCTCTTTCTTATGGACAGCTCTTCTCTGTTTTGTGCTGTGTCATAGAGATACAGATATCTGACAGCTGCAAAACATGCCTCAGAAAATTCACTGAATCCTGGTGGTGTGACAAGCAAAACCCTTGAAAATCCCCACTGCTTTTGTAACTGCATAACAGGAAACCCCTGATGTTGGGTTCATAAAGGATGGCTTTGCAGGACTCTGAGAAAATCCTCACTTGGTTTTGGAGGTTTTAAAAAAACCTCTGCTATTATTTTTGTAACAAAGTTTGCATCTCTTTTCAAGTTCATGACCTTGCCAACATAAATGCACACAAAACTTCATCACTGGGATGATATCTTTTTTTTACTTTTTTTTTTCTTAAACAGTCATTTTCCCTTGCATCCTTGTCCCTTATCCCAGTCTCCCCTGCTTCTTTTTTTGCAATATGTGAAAGCATTGGCTCCAGCTGTTCTGTTGTTTGGAAAGACCTCAACACAGCTGGTGATTATGGAGAGAAATGTTGTTTGATGGGCACAAAAGGACCTGATGGCTGCTAGCAGATTCCTGGCCAGTGGGCAGCACTGCTGCCACCCTGCTGGGACAGGCCACGTGCCAGGCTCCTCTCTGGGTGTGCCACAGGGCACAGCTCTGGCACGGTGGCACCAGTGCCTGCTGCCACCCCTCAGCTCTGAGACACGAGCTCTTCCCAGCCTCAGTAAGCTCATGTGTTTCCCTGGCTGCCTACAAACCTGCCAAGAAAGGCAGATTATTATTCTGGACCCTCTTTTTCAGCATGAGCGTTGAGAAGGGAAAGTAAGGTGTAAGCACAGCCTTTCCTCTGCTGGGATCACAGTGAGTGCTGGTACCGTGGTTTCCGACTTGACACACTGTTTCCCTTTCCTGGATTAATCCCAGAAGTATAAAAAGGTTTCTAATGAGGCTGGTTGTGTTATCAGATATCTTTGTAAATACAGGAGCATGAGCTGTGGCATGCACATCTGTATCCCCCCCAAATAACTCTACTGCAAAGAAAGTTTCTCATTATATTCTTAAGTAAAACATCTTTTGCAGGCACCCCTATATTGTTGATATTCATCAGGGAAGGGATAGTCAACAACAGAATCCATGGAAGGGTTGCATGTAGGGTCACAGAAGCAGAAGGGTCGTCTCTCAGAGCTGGAGCACCCTCTGTGTCCCGTAAATGTCTCCTGAATCTGTGCATCAAGGCCATCCCTGAAAGCTGGGGCTATTAGCAGCAGTTCTGTGCACCAAATGACCTCAAGCACAGATTCTCTGTTGCTCACCCACATCTTTCAGGTACTCATTCCCTTTTTTGCTCTTGATCTGCATATATTTGGACCTACTGACTTGGAGGGGAAGGGCTTGTGTGTGGATGTGGCTTGCCAAGGAGCCAGCTTGCAGCGCCCTCTCGCAATGCAAAAGCTCTTCTTTCTGAGTGTTTTCTGCAAGAATAGCTCAGATAATCAAGTCTTCAAAGCAAATGGAGGGGAAAAAAAAACCCCTCAAACCAAACCTCAAAATTTTATCCAGGGATGTTTCCAAGCTCTGTCAGCAACACTTAAGTGGGCTGGGACTTCTCTGAGAGCAGAAGATGTAGGTGGAAAAAATCACAAAAAAAAAGAAAAGGAAAAGCATATGCACAGCAGGCCTGTGAAACAGCAGTGCTAGAAGACAATTTTTAAAGGTCAGAATTATTACAGGACATTAATTAGCAGACTGATAATGCTCAAATTGCCTTAGCAAATTTAGACACTGTGTAAGGCCACATGCTGCAAGGGCTGCAGACACCTGAAAAGAATTTGGACACTTTAACAGAAAATGTGTCCTCTTCTAGCTCAGAACAGAGCTAGAAGAGCATAATGACAAAACAATGTGACTTCCCTAAAGTAATTAGGAGGTGGTAATGAGAGTAAATAAGCTTTTGCAGAACATAGTGTTAGTGAACCAATATTGAGCAAATAAACTGTGTGCCAGTGCAGGAAAGAGAAGGTAGCTAATCCTGGATTTCAACAGTGGTACTTGAGCTGCTAGCAAAAACCAAACATGTCTTTGCAAAGTGGGGGAATTACAAAACAGATTGAATATATTTATTTAGCAGTTCCTGATCCCAAACATTCTCCAGCCATCAAAAGCCTTTGATGTATCAGTGAGGTCTTCATTTGGCCCCTAGAGAGCTTGGGTAGGTTACACAGTTGTCAGGGACAGTACTTTCTGTGCATTTACATTTCTAAGAGAAATGAATAAAAAGTAAGTCTAAAACATATTTATTTTTTCTTGCTCTTAAATTCAAAGTAGATCATGGCTGTACATGTATTCCTTGCAATTCAGGAGTTATTTTACTACTTCTTTTTTGATAATATCATATTGGCTAAAGAAATACGTAGATACTTATTTAGGGAAGTTATCTGTTTATCTGGTAATTTTGTGCATATTTTAGCAAGCTAATAGCTGTTGGAGGGGAGTAATAATCAACTTTTACTTCCTTTTAATGGGTTTTCTTCCTTTTAATGGGTGTCTGAACTGCAGAATTAAAACTGAATTTTGAAGATGGTTATATTTAGGGAATTGGCTTCATTCATTGTAGACAGAGTATTTCTGAAACTTGGAGTAGCATTTGGCTTCCATCTCCAGCCTTTCAGCTTGTAAAAGTGCACAATGCAGGGTAGGTGTGTGCATGTATTTGTACTCAACTTATCTATAAATATAAAGGTTTTATAGGCTTTGTATATCATACGTAAATATGGAAGACATATATATGTATGAGAGAGAGATGTGTGTGTGTGTATACATATATATATTCTTAGCAGTGTTTGCCATGAAATGGTTCTAGCACTGCAACATTATCTTAAATTACCTGTTAGAGGTAGTTGTGAAAACTATATCTAATTTGTCTTCTCAACTGCATGAAGAAAATTCTAGTTAATGTTTTGCTGTGAGTTCTATGATAGAGCATAAAAAGAGTTGGAGAGAGAACTAACGTGTCTAATATTTTTCCATTACAAATTTCCATTGAATTGGCTCA
This sequence comes from Pyrgilauda ruficollis, assembly GCF_017590135.1. Classification (NCBI taxonomy): domain Eukaryota; kingdom Metazoa; phylum Chordata; class Aves; order Passeriformes; family Passeridae; genus Pyrgilauda; species Pyrgilauda ruficollis. Next base: position 1,977,483 of record NW_024527710.1, on the reverse strand, counting down.
ACAGCCCAAGATAAAGTCAGCTGAAGATTTCTTTATTTTTTTTTCCTTCATTTTTGATGGGGACACGTAGATTGAGGTTAGAACTCTCCAAAGATTATCTGCTGAGTGCCAGCTTTTAATGAATCTCATTTGTTTTCTTGATTAAGTCTGCTATTACCCCTGTTTAGTCTTGTCACGAGCCCATTAGCCAGAATTTTCATATCATGGTTTAGAAGAAAAATTAGCCTAGAAGAACAGCAGTCATCATCAGTCGATTTTCAGTGTATTTAATGTAGTTTACAATTTATGAATTCAGGAACCTGTAGACTCATACATATCTATTAAAAAAAAAAAACAAAAACAAAAACCCCACAATCCAAACAACTGTTCTTTGCGGTGAAATTCACAGGCCAATAAGGGCTGCAGTCAAATACCAAGTCGTGGTGATAACATTGTGTGTCACTAGTGTACACACGGCCACGAGGGCTGATTGGTGAACCTGCATCTGACAGGCCATGTCAGCTCTATAATTTGTGTGACAAAAGCTTCTTTAGCAAGAATCAACTCTCAAAAGGTCTGGCCTCTTATTTTCAAATATAAGTATACAGGAGGCTTACTGAGCCTTGTAGTCAGTCACAAAGTACTCAAGAGCTTTGGAAGTGCTTAAAAGCCATGTGATGGGTACAGTGAAAAGTGTACATTGGTGTAGCAGGGTTTTTGAAATTCTTGACTTGACTTTCTTGAAAATGTTGTGAGAATAACCCTTTAGGAATTTAAATATCTCAATCCCTTTTCAGATTCTCTAAATGAAAAGAGCAGCATAGGGTGAGGAGTACTTTTTAAATGACATTTTGTAAATTTCAAGGGATGCCATTTCAGCCTCTCCTGGAAGTGTGAAAACTTGGACAGTGGAATTTGCAGAATTGCCACAGAAGTATTTCAGTGGTGAAAAGAGCCAGAATGAACTGCAGCTGAATCAGAGGGTTGTGCCATGCCATTATTCTGTAATGGGAAACATGACTAGGCCATGTGCATGCAAGCCAGCATTGCAAATATGTGGACATAATGCCATTACTTAATATTACCCATTCAATGCCCTCTTTCTCTTTTCTTGTTTTCTCTGTGCCACTCTAAATTACTAGGCTGGCCTGCTGGCATTTCCCTTTTTCTTTCTGCTTTTTCTGTTTTCTGTCTCCTTTCCTGTAATTTCTGAAACGGAGTGGGAATCTTGATGCTTAGAGCTCCCAGATCGCTCTGTATGGGATGAACAGTGTGAGAAACATCCAGTAATCAAAGTGAAAACAACTCCAATCATATCACTGTTTCACAGGAGCTCCTGAAGATGCCTGGAAGAATTTGCAGCATTTCTGGCCCCAGAGGCTGTTATGGAGAACACCAGTTGGTAATCACAGGTTCGGTTTTTTTCTTTCTTTTTTTTTCTTTTCTTTTTTCTTTTTTTTTTTCTTTTTTTTTTTTTTTTTCCTCTTAACCTGTGGGAATTACTGAAGGAAAATCTTTTTCCATATCCTTACCAGAGTTGGATCAAAACAGAAGGAGTCATTTCATCACTAACCACGTCTAAATTACTTAATTTCTTGGCTGGGTGGCAGAGAAATATCTTTATAAAACTGGTAAATGACCATGACTACCTCTCCAAAAAATTATCTCCTAAGAATAATTCAGATGCTGTAAGAGAAATGTACTCTCACAAAAAGCAGCTTTTCCAAACCCCTGTAGTCTCCCTGCACAATATTCTCTCTAGCTACAAGCCTCTCTTCCTGTAGTAAATGTATTATAACCCTTTCAGTCTGTTCTGCTTTACGTACTCAACACCATGAATCTATAACAAGGTTATGGGTGAGTAACAGTTTAAATTACTCTCAAATACAGCTGAAAAGCCTATTATAGATGCAACCTTGAACTTTAATTGTACAAAGACAGCTACTTCCTTAGCATTCACACTAGTGATAAGAGTTTCTTGCTTGTGAGTCTGCCGGGACTTTCTGGCTGTGTTGGCAGCTATTTATTCTGCCTCCAGACTCTGAAAAAAAGAAATGCATATGTTTAAACACTGTAACATCACAATCTCTATTGAAATTTTTAATGATGAAGGTTGCAACATGCAGCACATATTTGAGTCGGAGAAGTCAGTCTGGTTAATTATATGTTATTCTTCCTGCTATTTTACCAGGCTACACAAGAGGTTGCTGAAATCCAGCGTTTGTTTTCAGATATACATTCATGCTTTTTAAGGAAATGATTGTAAGAGCCAGAGAACCTTTGAAATGATGTTGCTCAAAGATTTCCCAGCATTGGTGCAAACTAAGCAAATAAGGATAAGCTCAAAGGATCCATGAAAGGTAAACAAAGAATCTCCTTAAGGCTGGCTTATAGTTGGTAATGGAAAAATGGAAGTGCTTTTGCGGTCTCATAGTTTCAAAGCTTTTTGGTATGTCTGATTGAAAAAATCATTACCAAAACAAAACAAGCAAGACCCAAACAAAACCCACCCAATCCCCCCAAATGAGTGTATTGGGCTGGAACACCTATGGGCTGGAAGCTCTCTTCACAGCAATGGCCATAGGTCTCTCCCGTGGCCATAGGCATGGAAGGAATTATTTCTGGAGCTGAAAGTTTGTACTTCATACCTAAGACATTTCCATTAAACTTTACAATGAGGGTAGCTGCAGCAAACATCTTGATGAAGGTGGAAACGAGGTTGCTGCTCATGCAGTGCAAACAGCTTACAAGCACATTCCAGACACTGGTATCAGTCCAGGGTCAGCTGAGTAAAACACCAACTGAAGTTTTATTTGTTTTTGTTTTTACCAACAATAAGCCATGCTATTTCATGTTTATTAAGCATAGGTGTAAGAATTTTGCCTTGAATATATTTGATCAAATAATTAATGTCTTCTTTAAATTAAAATACACTTATCAAATGAATTCACTTTCATTAAATCAAGGGTAATGGGGTATGAGTGTAGCTCCCAGAGAGCTACAAGATGGAGAACTCAGTAATCCTTCCACTGCCTGCAGTATTCCTTGAGCCTCCAAGACACAAAGCAATGCTCTGAGCCACTGATCCCTCTGTCGAAGCACATTTGCTCTCCCTCAGTTGAAACTTTTAAAGGCATTTTTAGGCTTTAGATTTTGATACTAACTGTCCATTTTAGCTAAAATATTCTAATTCAGACTATTAGAACACAGAGTAGCACCTGGAAAAAGAAAATTGGATTCAGAGTTGCACTGAAGTTTTGTGATCCTTAGCAGAGATTTGAGATCTCTGAGATTGTTAATCTGAGATTTTCTCTTCATTCAGAAAATGAGATGTGAATTTTAAAAATGAGACACATTTTGGAAGATTGTTTTCTAATTTTATAATTCAGCTAATGAAATGCAGCTAAGTGAATACAGCACATGATATTAATTAACAGGGAGATGCATGTCCTCTTTAGGATACTTATCAACAGCATTGGTGCAGAGTGTCAGCAGGAGCACTGTGGTGGCAGCACTGGGGTGTTAAGTGACATTGCATGGATCAATCCTGAGTAACATTGACTTATGTAAACTCCTAAATCAGCTCAGCCCCTTCCTCTTACCCAAAGCCTTCCCATCTGAAAAACAGATTCATTTCTAGGAAGAATGTAATGAGACAGTCCTCATGGTATGGGCTTTTGACTGATTAAACAGTCATATGTCAAGTCCCTTTGCAGTGCCACAAAAGGAAGAAAAACTAGTAAAAAAAAGAGAATTTATATACTACATTGAATAATAAACAGTGTAGCTTTCCTGCTATATAGTAAGCTACTAGAAATGTCTAAAAATGCAAAGAAACATTTTACTTCCTTAAATGTTTTTTCTTTTGAGTAATGAACAATTATGCATCTTAGAGGGGGTTAATTTTGTGACACAATATTAATAATTTATGAATTTGTTAAAGGTATTGATCATACAAGGGTAGAAGCATTATGCTTGAGCTCCTTCTGTAATCCATTAAAAAGGAAGTAAATTGCTTCAGTTTCATATTAAAATATGAGGCTAGCAGACTGTAGTTTAAAACATGTGTAAAGTTGTTTTCCTGTTTAAACTGCAGTCATCCATCGTTGGTGTGGTGGTAACACACAGGGATTTGCTGGGACTCAGCCACAGACAATCAGCCCAGGGGCTCTTTCTGTCCCCCAGTTCCTGCCCATGCCCCCTCCAGCCCTGCCAGCCTGGCCCACGAGCCCACGCCCGGCTCTGGGCACCGTCAGGGGCTGATCTCTGCAGTGCGCTCTGTTTCACCCGCTCGTGGCCTGCTTCTGGGCTTGGGACACACTTGGGGATCAACAGGAGTTATGTGAATTCTCCTGAAGAAATGGTGGGGAGATACCAACGATGGAACCAGATCTATAGCTTGTCTTTTTTGGTTTTTACCAGCCCTGAGCATTTTTTCATGGTTGAGCACAAATACCATAAACATTGTATTTATGCAAGGTGAGTACTTGCAGCAAAATCCACAAGGCTTCTATGGATTCAGGAATCTTACCTGAGTTTGACTGCATCAGGGACTTAGTGTGGCTTTGAATTGTTACCCCATTTTATCGTGGTTGCATGAATAAAGATTTAATCCTCAGCCTCAGGATTGTAGGGTGTTTCTGACAGAAAGGAACATAGGCATTGAAACCAATGAGTGCAATCCCTCTCCTTTTATTCCTGTTCTAAGGTAGAAGAAAGGTATTAAACTACATAAACCAGAGGAAATAAATAATTGGTGAATTATTTTATTAATCAAATTCCTTCTGGACCACCAGTCTCATTATTTGTTTATCAGCCAGGCTTCTACTAAATCTATTCACAATTTAAAAAAAAATTACCAAGTGAACAGTATTGACCCAGTCCTTAATTAGGGCAGCTTAGATGTCTTGTATAATTAACTGGACTTTGTTCATAATTATTTCCTGATAGTTGGAATTGTTTTCCACAAGTAACAGAGCAATAGTAATGGTAACACCAAGAAATCTTTGATTTTTCAGAGTAGAATAATGGCTTGGCTTATTGTGCTTAAGTTGCATAAGACTTTTTTGTTCCCACTGATAGCTAAAAGTAATCACATCAATTTGTCTGGGCCACACAGGGAGGTTTTGCAAAATCAGTTCTTTCAATGTAGAAATAAGTATGCATCCAAATATTTGAAATGTGTCTTTTGTAATGTGTGTTTTATGATGGCCAACCTGAGGTGACTCCTCAGACACGTGAATCTTGGTCCTTAACCAGAGAGAGAGACTGATAAAATAAAGCTGGGCCCACTATGACCATGCTGATTTCAAGAGAACGAGTATCTGCTCTAATATGAGAAAATAGTAGTCACGTTACAATTTACAATTCAGGGTTGTTTGGAATTCATTATGAAGCTGCGTGAAAGAGCGTGTGGGTTAAAGAGGTTCACTGCTAATTAATACCTTTACTCCTAATGAAGTAGCTCCTTGCTCCTGGGGTTAGGCAGAGTGTGAGAAGAAAAAAAGCAGGCAGTTGTCTGCAGGCTCTTTCAGGACTGAAGCAGCAGATGAGTACATGTAAAGTTTAGGGAGACAAGCACCAGCACAAGGTGCAGCTCATCGCCACCAAACTTTCAACAGCCCTGAGGCAGCAGGGCTGAATGTGTATGATCAAAATAAGACTGTGTTTCTAAAACACCAAAGTTCAGAAGACCAACAAGGGTTTTCTTTGTATAATTTTCTGTGAGATTTGCTTAATGTGAGTAGTCTTCCTGCAAGAGGTCTTTCATGGTGCTATGTTCTGTTCAGGCTAGAAAACACAGAAGGAGTTATGATAATTATTCATCTGCCCCGTCCTCTCTTCCTGGCAAAGGTTCCCCTGATCTGCTCATCTGTAAGGAGCCTGGTGAATTTGGGTCGTGGTTTTCAGATCACCCTGTTGCCACCAGTGTAGCTGAAGTCCATAAGCAGTGGAGCACATTCAGGATGTTGAGAGGACCTGAGCAGTGTGGCTCCTGGAGGGTGGAAAGCATGGTGTGCTGTGTTGCCCTGACAGCCATTCCAGTTTGCATCCTGTTCATGAATCCACTGACCCATTGCCTATGCATTTTATGTTACTAACTAATGTCTAATTATTTTTTTCATTGTTTAATTCCTTGTAGCTCTCTTTAAAGTTTAGTAGGTAAGAAGATTAAAACATAAATGCCATTAAATATGCTTTAAATATCAGACGTATTGAAATACTTCCAGGTTCTGTATCCTCTTAAAAAATAATCCCTATTCAAAACAGAGAGGAAATGTCATCTGCATGAGTGTCTTCTGAGTTTAAGATTGGATTATACGGGGAATTATGTAAAATAGCTTTGGAAATCTGATAATTAAAAAAACTTTGGACTATTTTATTTATGACATTTTAAATCTCTGTAACATTTGGGGATGTTTTCTGTGCCGTACATGTGCTGTTAACCTCACATGTAAAATTTTCTTGCATAACTTTGTGTGAATTAATGGTCATAGAGTCTGAATTCAGATTCAGTCAAGCTGGATGTGCTGGGATTTGAAGGCAGTTACTGGATCTACATGAAGTTAAAGCTGGGGTGTGGGCAGATCAGGATGTTGTTCTCAGCCACTTTGTGGGTTGTCCTCTGTCCTTCTTCCAGTCAGGAAGAAAAGAACAGGAAGAAAATAACCAGAGGCTAATGTTAGCTGAGTTACTTAAGAATATCCTCCCATATAATCCTATATTGGAGCCCCACAACATCCCCAAAAAGTCTTCAAAATGTCAGTGCCCATTTATTAATGAGCACAGTTACTCCAGTGGGTCCCTCTGAAAAGGGCCAAATAAAGTCCCACTATGGGCATTCTAGTTTGCACATTTAAGTGTTGTAGCATAAAAGGGAAATGGTCAGAACAGGGCTTCTTGGCTGCTCCAAGCCCTGCAGGCTGTGTCCAACACAGAATGCCAAAGCACCTGTAGGATATTTCCATGGGTCTGCTACCAGAGCTGGGAAACAACGGGGTCCTTACATCAGTGTGATGTGGCAGGGATCAGAGCTTATTTCTGGGAAGGGCAGACAGGATTTCTCTCCAAGGCTGGTAGATACTCTGCTTTGTGGGGCAGAAAGAAAAACCTTTACACCAGCTTGGTTTTTTGCATCAATGAATACATAGCACAGGCAAAATGTCACAAGACCTGGAGGAGAGCACCTGGATCCTGGGTGCGGCCTTGCCATCTCTCTCTTCCCAGCACACTCCAGTCCTGGGCCACACAAACCATGATGGCTCTGTCCCTGGTCACCTCCCCAGGTGCTGGCGTGGGACTCCCTGTGCCTTGCCCCTCACAGCTGGGAGCCATGCCCGCTTACATGGAAGTGCTCCTGATAAATATTGACCACAGAATTTAGCATAAATATGCAATGAATCTATGGGCTAGTGGGAAGTGTTAAACCAAACATGTTTAGGACAGAGGCTTTCAAAACAGGCCAGGAAAATTCTTTCTCCAGCAAGAGGTGATATGTGCCTATTCTTTCTTCAGCTGGCTAAGCAACAGCGGGAGTGTTTCCTACTAAACAGCCTCATTAGCATAAGAATAACTACAGGGTAAATTTTCAAGCTCATTCCAAGTGAATTCAAAGGGAGGGGGGGAAATATTCTTTTAATATGCGCAACTCATGCAAACAATGATATGAAACTAATTCATTTCATCATATTATCACCATATCATATTAACTTAAAAGAAATAATAATGCAACATGGAAATGTTTGCATATTAGAGAGAACTCTCATTGTACCCTATTAGCACCATATCGTATTAGTATTAGTATTGCATTAGGCTATTATGCTACAGTGCTAAAATGATGAAATCCCACTGTGAAAACTGATATTGAATTCTTGTAATGTTTCGGAACCATTTTTAGCACTGAGTATAAATAATTCATGGGAGCATATCTAATGAATTGATGAAAACCCCCCATCCCTTGACATTGTGAGAGTATTTATGAATGTAAAGTCATGAACAGGATTTTTTTTTTTTTAATGGAGATGGGCTGGGACTGAAATATCTGGCTTATCACTTGACCCAGTGTGCTTATGTCACACAGAGCATCAGGTTGAGTAGCCACATTTCTCAGTTAACATGGCAAAGGTGGTGTCTAAGAAGTGGCCTGTTCCAGGATCAGGGGTGCACAGCTCACCTTTCCAGATGGGCTGAGACCCGTGAGCAGCCAGACCCCGTCCAGCACAGGGTCACTGCACTAATGCCACTCTGGTCCATCTGCATTGGCTTCTTGAGTTGTTCAGATCTGAGACTAATGGCTAAATGCTAATAAGAAAATATGTATTTGCCTTGCAGGCTTTTATGGAATTATCCTTTCACTTACCCAGCATTTGGTGCTGTGGTGTGATTGCAAGGGTAGCTATTACCACAAGCAGTGCTGAAGTGTGTTTTATGCAGATGTATTGCTGGCAGACTGGATCCCATGACTCTTTAGGAAAGTAGAGGGCTGTATGATGAACTAGTGAGCATTAACTCAGCCTTTAAGGGCCCCATGAGGAACAGCTGAAGCAGACAGCATTGCCTGTCCCTGTGCCTGGGAAAAGAGGGAGCAGGTGAACTGTGTTCTGAGTTAGTCACTGATTTATGATCTAAATTACCATCACCTTGTTCCTTTCTTGCTGCTCTCCAGCATCTCTTGGCTTATGCTGCAGATCTCTCCTCTCTCCCCTCTGGCATCCTGCATTTGTGTCTGATTCCATGCAGCACTGATGACCCTCAATCTAAACCATGCTGCTGCATGGCCTATAGGAGAAATGGTAACAGAGGACCCGTCACAAATCCATTAGTGTCTTTCTCACTGAGGTGTCAATTCAGAGTAGGAGATGCAGGGAAAGCAAAGCTGGATTACTGTTTCCGCTGCTTTCCAAAAGCACATGAGGACGCTGGCATGCTGTGTACCCTGCCTGCCAGGCTCAGAGAGAAGAGCCCATGTATGCCATGTCATGAAAGTTTATTGTGCTCCTCAGGCTTGTCCTTTCTTCAGCAGTCTGGGATGCATCTGCTGTGCTTGCAGTGGGAAACATCAATCAGGTGGGAGGAACGACTCTGCTTTCAGTGCATGAGGCAGCGATGTGGGGGAAGTTTCTCTAAAGGTCATCAGGAGTCACACACTCTCAATACTTTCACCTAGTCTGGAGATTTCAAGGAAAAAATACAGCAGCAAGCTAGGGGATGTTTTTGGTTTTGCAGGATACAAGGTCAGTGCATTGTGACCTTGTTCAGAGCAGAGAAGGAGCTGATGGGGAGTGAGATCCCAGGAACAGCATTATGCAGAGTAAGAGTAGGTGAAGAAATATGAACTCTATCCTGTAACCCTTGACAGATGTGTTATGCACATGGTGTTTGCTTCACAACTGGCTTGAGCAATGCATCCATTCAAGAGAAGTTTGATGCTAGGGTAGTGGGGGAGTGTTTGTTTCCTCTCTGTTCATTTTTTTCCCCACGCACGGTTTTGGTTTTCTATCCTTTCCTCTAGAACATACTGCTGTAATCACTGCAGAGATGGAGAGTTCTGCTTAGCTCCCATTTTTGTGTTCAAAACTGGAAAAAATATAAGTGCTTGAAGTTTATCCTGGCTAGGTCAGCTCCTAGTTTTCACTGGTGATGTTAAATAATTTCAGTTCTTCCTGTAGTCAGTATATAAAGTGTATAAATAACAGAGAGCTGCTTTTTTTTTTTTTTTCTGTGCTGTATTTTTCTGCTAAGTTGAATACCAGACCTAACATTTATTTATAAGGTAGGTAGAAGAGAATTTTCCTCTGAGAGTAGCAGAGACACTTCAGTATTCACTTAATTCTTACTAAAAGCAAAGGATTTTTTTGTGGATGAACGACAGTAGCAACACATGCCATCTCTATACCAGCAAATAAAAACATGCACTTATTTCACCAGAATATATAGATAGTTATGTAGGAAGGAAGGAAATGGACCCTAAGTTAACTAAACAGTCAGTATTTTTTTGCTGTGCTTCCAAAGGAATATTTTAAATAGATTCAAGCAGCTTGTTGTGGCTTACGGAATTTGTTTATATGAGTCAGTATGGCCTAATTTTTCATGTGGAAGCTCTTCTCCAGTTATACCTGTGAATCATTTAAGGTGAATGTGAAAATTCATGATTTTTTTCATGGCTATAAATATTGGACATTTGGAAAATGCACCTTAACCTCCAAACATGTACTCCAACAATTAGCATCAAATGTTGTGGTAAGCTGGAAACAACTGTAGCTAGTGAAGATCATCATATTCTGTTGGAAAAGTGAGTGAGATTGTGGCTGAGGTGCTCCTTATGCCCAGGAAGGAAAACTCTGTGCTCCTGCGCACACAGGAGGTGGGTCCTGCTCTTGGGGCACAAACAGTCCCCAGGGATGGAGCCCACGGGGTGGTTTGCAGTCACTGCCTGCACTGGGGCTTGGTCTGAGCACTATGGAGGGTACATCCCTGCCTGATTTCCCACCTGGCCTTGCTGCTGGCACCTGCCAGGCTGCAGAAAGGGGAGCTCCCATTCCTCTGAGATGCAATTTCCTCTGCTCATGAGGTAAACTGCCTCCTGTGACCTGTTTGCCAGTCAACAGGTATTGCATATCCCAACTTTAGGAAATGCCTTTTCCATTGTTAACTAAAAATTGCCATATGCTTTATTAAAATTCTGGCTGTTGCAGTGAAATATCTAATAGAAAATATTATTGCAGATTGGACTGTTTCAGTGCTGGCTTTATTTTTGACATTCATGAACAGTTCTTTCAGTAGCATATTGGATCTCCCACAGAGACTGGTATTCAAGCAGCCTACTGTTTTCTGGGCACAAGTGTTCACGTCTACTTGCCACTCTAGAACCCTATTTTAATCATTAATTTGAAGCTTAGATTTTGTTTCTGCTCCCTGTGAATGAATAAGACTGGTGAGATTCTGCTTTTACACTTGCTTGCATTTGGCTGCTGTGGGGATAGGAATGGTTGCTGTCTAAGTTAGCGGCTGCCAAACGCGTTTTGCTATTTCAGTATTCCACAGCTCTGTGCTTCCCATCATCCCCCAGAACTGAGGACTGCAGGCTCCTCCTTTGCTGCTGCAAGGTTTGGTCCCACTGCAGGTGAGGGAGGCAGATCTGCATGGCACATTGCAGTAGGGTATCAGGAATATCCCAGTGGGGCTGTGAAAGAGCCATCATATACACAGATTTCCCTTCTGTTTGGGTAGCCTGAATCTCTGTATGTTTCCCTGGGATGCAGACACACTCCAGTGATAAGTGAATAGTGTTTCTCCAGGAAAAGCTCTTTTTGTGTGTGCTGTACTCCTTCACCTTGCCAGGTATCACTGAGAGACCAGGGCAAGGGCCAATGTCCCAGACTGTTCCCCTGAATATCTGTCCAACCTTTTTTCCTCTGATACATCTCCACCATGCATCTCCTGTAGTCTTTGTTTCTGTGTTCATTCATGCTTGTGATGCCAAAAACTTAAAGCCAGACCCCCAGTAGTATTGACCTCCTTGTGCCTGTCTGTTTCTAAGTAGCAGGGGGGAGAATTTCTATCAGAATCAGAAAGCACATGGGTTGAAGATGTCTGTAGCTCTGTGTGAGCTGGATTGAAAACAGCTCAGCTGCTTAAAAACTCCATTGGGTTTATCATGGTGAATACAGCAAACTTGTCTTGTTTTCCAGAGCATCTCTCAAACAAGTGCGTGCTCAGCCATCAAGGCAGGCTTTTAGGCTGGGACCATGAGCTGAGGTCCCCAGGAGCTGGAGAAGCCTGGATCCAGTGTGATATTAGTGCCTCTGTGCAAGGTGCAACAGGAGGGAGGTGGTGCAGTGATGAGGTGGGAGACAGCCTCTCTTCCCAGCACCCAGCAGGATGGTGAGAGTGAGCCCTGCCACCCCAGGCGGGCAAATGTGACAGTACTGTCACTGCTCCAAGGGGTGAAAACGGTGGGTCTGCAGAAGCTGCCTTTGGTTTTTGGAAAACAAATGCCACAATCTTAGGAGGCTTCAGGAATCTGAGCAGTTCTTCAGAGCATTTGGTTTAGATAAGTAGAAGTCATCAGCATAATCTATTTTTTGTGGTAAGTATTATGAGTGCTCATCTGGTGAATTGCTAAATGAGCTATGCCGTGTCACTGCTGGAAAGATTTCTTTACATGCAAGAAGTTGTGGGTGCTCATTTACTGCGCACAAAATTTTCTCAGATCACTGACTATCTCCAGCAGCTCTGTTATTTGAAAGGAGCACCAAGATTGGTGCAATGATAGAGAGAACCATAAACTTGTGAACAATCATGGATATGAAATGGGTCTTAGGCAGATGTTGAGATGGCTCTGGAAACAGTCAGTGAGCTGGAAGGTTAGACTCGTAGAGGGATGGGAAGATTGTGCTGGTGCCCAGTTCAGGAAGGAGGGAGCTGCACGCACAGATCAGTGTGTGTGGGTAGACTTGGTGATACTGCTGGGCCCACATTCAGTCATGCCTGGACTGAATTTCTTGGCACTATGGAAGGACACCCATACATGTAAAGACAGTAATGGCTTGGGAAAGCAGACCCAAAATTGTCATTGGAAGCTTAGCCCGAGTCATGGCCTGGCCCTGCTTTTGATGAACTGCTGCACTGACCTGGGATCAGGTTTAACCCCAGCTGCTGAGACAGGATTGCCCTGCCAGTGCAGGGGACAGCCCATGCCCTGGCAGGACCCTGGCAGGCAGAAGATGCTCTACACCTTCTGCAGCACAAGGCTCTGCCAAGTAACAGCAAAGGCAATGGTAGCAAGCCTTTGGATTTCATATGGATTTCATGCCACTTTAACAGGCTTCTGCACAGAGAAAACACCTTGCACTTGGCAGAATAACAGCTGAATTGCTCGAAGTACAATTACAATCAAATCTTGCTAATTTGTGCCCATAACTGGAGATTCAGTGAAAATAACAAAACTTTTGCAATTTGTGGAGTAAGTGGTACACACATTTTAAGAAGTGTGGCTAATGCATTACAGAATTCATTATCACCTTACAAACTTCTTCACACTCTGGAAAAGGATGAATGCTCTTAATTCATTTATTTTGACAAGGTTTGTTTCTTAAACATCTTTTGTTATAGCTGACAAGTTTGTACTGTTAAAAAAAGAAGCAATGAATCATAATTAAGGAGACGTTATAATAGCCCCTTCTTAGCAAGCCTGTGCCATTTTTGGTTACAGCTTGTGGCAGGCATGGATAGAAGTGATAGTGTGGCACTGCACTCTGCTCACAAAAGCTGCTGATGCAGCCAGTGCCTGGGAAGTCCTTTCTGCAAGACAACAATTGCAGTGACTCCATTTGTCCTTCTGTTAAGGAACTGCTGCTTTTTACAAAATTGATAAAGTAAACAAACAAAATAGTTCTCATTTGGCATAATATCTTAGGGGGGGGAAAAAAAAGCTAAAAAGGAATCTTTTCTGTCATGAGGAGAGTATTTCTGCTGCTCTGACAATGTGCCCGTGAAAAGAGTTTGACTGAATGTTTGTTGCTATTCTTAAAATCTTACTGTTTTGTTCACTGCTAACATATAGTATCTCATTGAATAAGAAATGCAGTTTGGAGGAAAACAGATCAGATTTGCAGGTCAGAGGCTCTGCAAAAATGGGATTTGAACCTAAGCAAAGCAACCTTGAGGCAAGGCTGCCCTTCCTTGAATGCCAGATGTGCAGTGAGGGTAATTACCATGGCCCACGCCAGCGCTCGGGTTCCACGGCGAGCGAGGCAAAGGTCAGCTCCTGGCAGGAATCTCCGTGCGGATACCTGGGCTGCCCCGGGCTGCAGACCGGCGTTTGTCTTTCTTGCCAGCAGCACGGTGGTCACAGGTACCAGCATCTGCCTGGAAATCTGTAACTAACTATCACAGGTTAAACAGACTGAGGAAATAACTGCAGCCTTTCTGAGGAAACGTGATTGTCAATATAGCAAGACCCCTGAATTATGAATTCAGCAATGATTGCTATTACAGAAATGGCATTAAATGAGTATCATTTTGTCAATTAACCTTTTACAATTCATAGTTTATTATAGCCTAGAACAATCCACTTTTAAATACTTTTTTTTCTTTTTTTTTAACACGACTCTTGCTGCTTTAAACACTTACTACCTGCTCTTTAGCCTTTGAACATAGGCTGTTATACTTGCTTAGCATAATGTATAACCCTAGGTCACAAAGCTAAAGAAAACCTGTTTAATTTATGGAGGATTTCATTGTAGCTGAATATTTTGAAGAATTTCCTAACTTTCTGATGGCATTCAGGCTGACCAAGGATACAAATGTATCTGTGTTCCTAGGTCCAACAACTTTACCCTACTATAATTTAAGCTTTTAATTTCACAACCTATGGTGCTCTGGCTACTTAACAAAAGAAAAAAGCATTTTTAGTGAAGACTCTGTAATAGAGAATTTTTCTGCTACAGCAGATAAAATTACAATGACCAAGTAATTATCATAAAAATTATTTTCTAACAATATTCTACTTTAAAAATAAAATCTCTATTGTAGGAAAGGAAACAGTATTTTTGATGAAAAACACTTGAAAAAATTGTGAGATGGTTTCTTTGCTATATAAATGCTATTATTTTTTTGCTAGGAATAGTGTTGTTGTAGCTGTAATGGTAGAAGAGTAGGAGAGAGGAAAGGTTTGCAGAGAGAAGTAGTATTTTTTATTAGAACAGTTGATATAGATGAAAAAAACAGAAATGCTTTTGGAGGGCTTGTGCAACTGAGAGCTTTTCCTTTTTTTTTTTACCCCCAACCATATCAGCTGGTCTAATAAAATATAATCTCTCTGCCTGAAAACCTTACTATTTTCGCATATAGCTGTTTCTGTGCATGTGATTTGTCCACTGAGAGGACAAATATTTCTACAATTCTTGAAGCTGGTATATTCAGTAAAAGTTGATTATGAAATATAAAAAAATTAAAATGCTTCCTTCAAATGCGGAGAACTTGGGATTGGCTTTGTGTGAGAAAGAGGATAATTGTAACCTATGAAGGAACTACACACAAATAATAAAATGTGGTCAACTCTTCCTTTCAGCAGCTTTGAAGCAGCAGTAATCTAACAAAGCACCTTGCTCTTGCTGTGCTGACAATGAGTCCAGTGTACAAAAAAAAGAAATTAAACAAAAAAAGACATTTTAATTTCAAGGTTCACTGGAAAAAACATGAAAAAAAAAAATCAATGTTTGCCAAAGAGAAAGACAAACTCTGAAGGGAAATGAAAAAATGTATTTACAAGATTCAAAGAGAACTCTATAAATAATGGGACAATAAAAAAAGGAAATAAAATATTTGTCCCTCTTAACTCTAAATATGCAGGTAATATTCCCAATAAATCTAGTACATGAAATGGCCTTAAGGACTCATCCAATTATATTGTTATCAAGAAATTATTAGGATCAAATCAAAGGAATGTTTGGAGCAGTCACATCTCCAGTGCATGGCTCGAGGGGCCATGCACTGGAGATGTGAAAGCCCGGTGGGTTGCCTGCAGGACAGGCAGGGCTCCTGAGCAGCTCCGTGCCCTGGGCGTGCTGGCCCAGCGCTCCTGCGGCCACTCTGGACGTGGTGGTCATGCTTGGGATGTCCAGGCAGGATCAAGCCCTTCTGCCTGGAGCTGCCAGTGCTTGGGCTGTGCCCTTGGCCTTGGCCGGGCTCCCTGGGACCTCGTGCCCAGCCACAGGGGCTGTGGTCACCTGGCCACAGCAAGGACAAGGCCAGCTCCCTCTGTGCTCACCCCTGGGGTGGCAGGTGCCCTGGGTGTGGTATCCGTGCACACCCAGCCCTGGTATCCGTGCACACCCAGCCATGGTGTCTGTGCACACCCAGCCCTGGTATCCATGCACACCCAGCCCTGGTATCCGTGCACACCCAGCCCTGGTGCCCGTGCACACCCAGCCCTGGTATCCGTGCACACCCAGCTCTGGTGCCTGTGCACACCCAGCTCTGGTGCCCGTGCACACCCAGCCCTGGTATCCGTGCACACCCAGCCATGGTGTCTGTGCACACCCAGCCCTGGTATCCATGCACACCCAGCCCTGGTATCCGTGCACACCCAGCTCTGGTGCCCGTGCACACCCAGCCCTGGTGTCCGTGCACACCCAGCTCTGGTGCCCATGCACACCCAGCCCTGATGCCCATGCACACCCAGCCCTGGTATCCGTGCACACCTGGCCCTGATGCCCATGCACACCCAGCCATGGTGTCCGTGCACACCCAGCCCTGGTGCCCGTGCACAGCCAGTGCCCATGGAGCCTGCAACCCAGCCCTGATGCCCATGCACACCCAGCTCTGGTGCCCGTGCACACCCAGTGCCCATGGAGCCTGCGGAGCGAGCCGCAGCCTCAGCTGTGTGCCAGTGCAGCCCCACTGCTGCTCTGCTGCCAGCTCACAAGAGGCACGGGCACTGCACTCATTAGCACCGAATGCTTTATGGAAACCAGCACCCTCGAGGCCATCCCCGTGTTCCTGGAGCCGCCTGAGAGCGAGGGCAGCAGCAGCAGCACCTCAGCCCTGTGGACAGAGGCCCATGGGGCTGGCTGCACAGCTCTGGTGTCTTCAATGCCATTCTGTGCCCCAGCAGTGCTGTGAGCACAGCCCGAGCCTGCATGCTATCCATGACTGCATAATGAGCTGCAAATGGGTTTTGATTAGATTCCCCCAACACGCGGTGTTTTCCCGTGGGTGATTCAGGATGAGCAGGGTCAGTCTCGAGAATGTAGTGAGAGGTGTTGGGGTAACACCTTCTCTACCTACACCTTCCTCCCAAGGCTGCTTTCCTCTGAGATTAAATTGATTTTCCACGAGCACTAGTGCCAAAGATCAGGCCTAGTCTCTCTGCCAGGTCTCTAATGCCTTTCTCCCTACTAGTTTTTTGATATTCAGCTATTGGAGTTTTCAGTAAGAATGTTTAAATCTTATATATATTTTGTCTGACATATAAAACATTTTATAAACTTTATCCATTTAATTCTTCTGCAGTGTGCAGTGTGCTGAAGTGGCATTATCTTCACTTCACTGATAAGAAGATTTACATCCACGCAAAGCCAGACTGGAAGGGGCCCAGAGCTCCAGATGTGGTGATAACCAGCTGCCTGCTTACTGTGGTAGCTTGAGTGGATCTCTCTCACCCCAGAGTAACCCTGCAGGTCAGGCTTGGACTCCCTTATTGAAGGCACCTTTTTGTTTCAGGTTTGGCTAAACCTCACTGAATGTGGGGGGTTGTATTGGCCCTAGCTAAAGGCTACCCTTCACGTCAGATAACAGAGCAGGTGAGCTTCCTTAGGAAACCAAAGGGGATCTAAACTGAAAAGGAGGCATGGATCAGCAACTGCAACAGCTGTCTCCTGTGTAAAAGTATTCAGAAATTATCTTCTAGGTACATATGCACAGTGATGCTTCTGTCTGTAAAAGAGAAAAAGAAGCAGCACAGCAGCTCAGAGAGGGAACAGTGCAAGTGTTGTCCACTAAATATTCCCATGACTATGGCCTGGAGGAAAATGACAGGGACAGGATTTGTTGGCTAACTCTTGACTTGTGATAAAGAGCTGTAAGAAACACCTCATCTCTGGTATTTAAGTGGGTATAAGGGAATTAATCCTGAACCCAAAACCCAAACCACTTCATTTGATGTTCCTAACTCAAAAAAAGCCAATTTTTGTTTTTGTTTTTGTTTTCCTGGTTAATTGCATGTGTCAGAAGGCATCATAGTACTTAATTTATAGCCACTATGTTGGACTGCCTGATCAGCATCAAAACCATTTACAAACTGTATGTTCACCTAAGCATATCAACTATGCTGTGCTGTCCTCAGCCCTCCAGAGCATGCATTGATGCTCTTGGGTTTGGAAATGGTGTCGGTGCTGCTTGGCTGGTTTGCATCTTACACCAAGAAGCTTTTAAAGAACTCCGCTCCTGAGATAGACAGAAATTTAATGATTTAAGTGAAGCAATGTCATGTCAGTTGAAGAGTTGGTTCAGGGTCTGTAAATATGATCAAATGCACTGAATATCGTTCAGCTTGGATTCACAACTCTGGGAGGAGAAATCAGCTCTTACTGGACAAGGGGATTTTTTACCCAATAATTAGGCTAAATGAAGCTGTTGCACAGAATGGTGGCAAAGAGCCTCATTTTGTTGGCATGCTCTAACATCACATAATACATGAATGTGTTGCAGTAGGTGCTGC
The DNA here is from genome assembly GCF_017590135.1 of Pyrgilauda ruficollis. NCBI lineage: Eukaryota > Metazoa > Chordata > Aves > Passeriformes > Passeridae > Pyrgilauda > Pyrgilauda ruficollis. Next base: position 1,959,281 of record NW_024527710.1, on the reverse strand, counting down.
TTTCTCCTTCCGAATTTTTTATTACAGCCCTAACCATTGACACTTCATTCCCTGCCAATTCCTCTGCTCCCTTCTCTCATGTTGGCAAAAATATAGCAGGAGACCTAAAGCTGTAGGCCTTGGCAGGATCATGTGAATCTGCTGAACACATACATGCTGATTAATTCATTGCCTTAGCAACTGGAAAGTCTCAGAATATTCTTCCTTGTTTATTGGCCCTTTCAGAGTTAATGTGAGCAGTAATGATCATGTACAGGCAAAATACAGCAACCATTAACTGACTGCAGCTGCAAGGGCCAAAAAACTCCTTTAATCCCAAAAGGTTACCTGACTTCACACAAGTCAGATAGGCAATCTTTGGAACACCAGCCCAACAGCCATACTACATGTACTGACTGTACATGTCACCCAGCTAAATTTTACATGGTGGCACCAGTATCTATGTACAACAGTTTGCTTTGTGGGCACACACATGACTGCTCAATGTGCAAACGGGGAGGGAATCTGGCTTTTGGAAAGCAGTGTGCAGGTGGAACCCTTGATTGTGCAATTCCCCTTTGTTCCTTCTCAGAAAACTGGTGGATCTGCAGAAGTGTGCAGGGTGTTACTCTGAGCAGGGCACGTGGGTGCCTGGCTGGGTGTGCTGACCCTTGGCAGCAGCCTCACAAGTCCCAGACGGTGTGTGGGGTGGCACTGGAGCTGGGCGGCACAGCCCTGTGCAGCGGGGCCGTGGCTGTGGGGCCGTGGTGGCCGTGCAGCCTCGGCTGCCGTGCCGTGAGAGGAGCTGTGCTGACAGCTCCGTGCTCCCCTGGAAGAGCCTAATGAGGGAAGGGCAGATGGGCTCGCTGGGTATTGACTAAACACTGCAAAAGGCGCTGCTTCAATAGATGGGGATGTCTCTGTTAAAGCGCAAACATTATGTTTATATTTCATTCTTTTGATTTAGCTTTTACACTGCTTATTAAAACAACATTCTTGGCTGAACCCTTGCTGCCTGATGAGTGTGCTCCTTGACTCAAAGTCCAAGAATGAAAATCTCTCCAGCTCTGCTGTAATGGATCATGGCAGCTCTAGACTACTTTTCATAGTCTTTTAGAACTTCTGCATGGTTTTCACTCAAGAGTGATGCCCTGTCCCTCATTCAGGTAATTTTGTTACTGAGGGCATCTAAGAGAAGCAATTGGATTGCCTGATTCTCCAAGCTGTCTTTCATCTATATCCAAAAGCTGTCACACGAGCATCTACCCTCACATCAGTCCTAACAGAAGCCTTGTTTCTTCAGGAAGACTTTCCAGAAAGTCTCCTTTTCTCTGACAATCCATGGTTGTGGGCTCTCTGTGCAGCTGTCCTCACACATTGTATAGTGCTCTAAGACCCTGAAAATACACAGGAAAAAAGCACTAAAGCACTCCCCCCTTTGCTCTGGCAGCTTTCAAAACCTGCCAGCCCTGTAGCAGATTCTCCTGCCTGTTTTGGGGAACCCACACCAGCAAAGTGACATTTCTGTCATTCCCAGAAAGTACAGGAAGATCCCAGAGCTCATGTTGTTTTCTCTATGATACCTACAACATTTTCACCACCTCTAAAGTAGTTGCTTCTCTCGTTTTCTGTTTTTGTGTAAACACAAGCTGCCCATTGGTAAACTCTGAGCTTAAAAATCCAGGTGCTGTCAGGAGGGATCTGCATTTGCTTCAAGGCAATTAGGTGACTCATGGCTGTGTCCTTTCTTCAGCTGCATGGAGCAAAGTCAAATCTCCCACGGGTGGATGAAGCCAGCTCCCAGCCATCCCTCTATGAATAAGCCCAGTGCAAATGCCTAGAAACATTTCCCAGACTGAACTCAGAAATGTGCTCCTCGACACAGAGCCACCATATTAAAGGTGTTGAAGTGCAAGCTGTGTAAACCTGAGGGAATGTACAGAGCTAATGAAAGGAATGCTGCATAATCCAGACTTTTTAGAGTACAACATGAAATAGCATCTGGATTTCTTCACAGACTTTTTTTCATGTCTGATTCCATATTTACTAATAAATAACTAACTAACAGCCTCTTACTCTGGTGAGACAATTCCGTGCTGGGAGATTTATTTTAAATTTGCAACTGCTGGCTATCAGATATGGTTTGAGGATATTGTTTTTGAAGGCAGAATTTTTCCCTACGTACTCCTTCCACTATTCTTCTTAAAAGATGCTCCATTGCTTGTGAATATTCAGGCAAAAAAATTGAGTTTCATGCTATGGTTTTTTATGAAAAGAATGTAATGCATCCTGGAGCTCAGAGACTACTGGGGTTGTATTAATTGATGTCCAGAGATGAGGAAGTCTTCTATTTTAAATCAGTCCTCCTCCTGCAAGAAGCATGGAATGCTAAGAGGGACTGTCAGCAGAGTACCAGGTAAATGTTGCCATGGGCCAAAGGACTCTCCCTTTCCCTAAAGCTCTTTTTGGAAACAAGCAGCTATCAAATCAAAACGTCTTTACTTGATGCAACCAGTAGTGAAAAGACTGATGTTCGCTAATGCCGCAGTGCAAACAACAAATTTTTGCCTCTAATAGACTGGTTTCTACCAATGTATTTTAATGTTTTTTTAATGGTTAGAATATGGGCAGGGGGAAAAGCTAATGTTTTAGAAGCTCCCTTTAGCCAGATAAAGGTGAGGAATTAATGCTATTTCAAGTCAATGCTCTTCCAAAAGAACTCTGATAATAGTAATTAGTTAATATTTTTGTTTCTGCCTGTTTGTGGGAGATCACGTTGGGTTTGTCCTCAGCCTGGTTTGCTTGAAAAGCACAGAAAGTCCAGCTTAAATACTTATTTTGGTCAAGCAGCACTTCAGAAAATTACTGATGCTGCCTTTGAAAGCTCTGCCTGTTTTACAAAGGGGGGAGGGGGAGATTACTTAAAAGTCAATGATATGAAACTAACTAGATATATTTGAAATATTGATTGCATATATCTTCTGAAATAGGGTAATGGGATATTCCTAGATGCTATATGCATGTTTATACATCTCTGAAATGTCTGATTAATGTGCACCTAATCTTTCTTTCTGTTAATAGACCATCATATTTCTTGCTAAGAAATGAATTATTCGACCACTGGTACAAGTGGCTGAGAGAAGACCATTTATAATGCTGCGTCTTCAGCTAGTGTTTCTTCAGCAAGTAATCTTTGACCTGGAAAGCTGTTTCACTGAAAATGACTAATTTTGCCAATTTTATTTTTTGCTTTGAATATGTTTTTCAGGTGGCAGTTTAATCTATCCTAAAAGACTTATTTTATACTTTACAATATTGGTAAAACAGAAAATAGACAAAGCAAAACATTCATGAAGTAAAACTTCAATTCCATTTGTGGAGATGGTATCCCAGAATTCTGAATTTGGATGTGCAAAGTGATGTATTGGTATGCAGAAATTTTAAAAAACCCCAAACAAAAAAAGAAAAAGACAATCCAGAATGGACTAACTCATGCTTTTCTTTGTTCATAAAATATATTGTCATTCTACAGTGGTTTTGAGTTTGCTTTCCATTTTTATTTTAAGATTATCTCACATTTGAGTATTTTCATCATTTTCTATACCACTTGTTTCAAGCAATACCACTTTTCACATCTCTCAAAATTGCTTAGTTAGGAGATTCAACAAATCACAGGTACTGATAACAACAGTTGCTCTCTGCCAGCCTTGTCTGTATCAGCCCCAATCTTGCCATAAAGACTCTATAAGCAGCACTTCTGTATGCAGTAATTTTCAAAATTACAGTGCTAAACTTCAAGAAACAGGGATGTTCATCACTTTTGCACATTTGGTCGTAGGCGCAGCTGGAAAGACTGAGCATTATTCAGGCAAACAAACCACGACAAGCTACAGTTGTGGGACTGGGTGAATTTTTTGTAAGGCTGCTGAGGGTTAGTTTGCTCCTTGGCAATTTCTATAAGATAAACTGAGCATTTGCATTTGTGGTTTTGAGAGCTCAGTAAAGATCAATAGGTAATTAATGCAAAAGTCCAAGTTCTCTGAGTTTGGGTTATAGCCCTGAAGACAAGTCCTAGTGTCCAAATTCTCCTTTGAACCCACAATTAAAAGTAGAAATTTTGAATTTCCATCCACCTTAATGAATTTCAGATTTCAGCCCAATTCACACTTGACATTCAGAGTCCTTTACAGAATATTGAGTTGTCATTAAAAAGCAGAAGCATTTTAAAGTGCAGACCTTTTGCTTTGAAAACAGAAAACACCCACTGAATCCACCTATCAGTAAAATCCAGCCTTGCATTGTCTTCAGCTTCAGTCTGGGGATGCTTGGACCTTTTCTGCACTTAATTTTTCTCTGGAATGATGAGAAGTAGCAGTAGGTTTCGTGGTATCTGTTGGCTTTTACATGGAGCTTTTTTGATCCATTTTATGGATTAAAGTTCTTCCTATTGTGTCAACTCTGACTTTTGTAAAGCAGAAGAGGAGAACTTTAGATAAGGCTTTCTTCCTATTCCTCTCTTCAGCTCTCTCCAGACCTTAGACCTCCCAAGGGCTTTCGGAAGCAGGGAAAGAGAAATAAAATTTATCCTGGCTGGAGAAGGGCACAAGAGATGTGATCAGACTCTTAATAAGATATTTTAGGACCTCTGTTAAAAGGAAGGTGGAAGGGGGAGGAGAAAGTTTCCAGAAACCATCTGTTTCTGGAAAAAGAAGGAAGAGCAAAAGATTATGTGTAGCTGGAACATGTGAGATGATGAATTCCTGCTCCACTCCTTCTTCTTCCTCTTCCTCCTCTTCCCCCCATGCTGTTGTTTGGGGAGGTGATAAACTCTCTGATGGTGCAAAGGGTCAATGAAAGTGTTCGGTTACTTTTTTGAGGACATGATTTTGTAATTCAGCCAGCTACTTCTGAGCTGAGAGAGTTGGGAAGGAGCAGCTGCACCTGTCCAGAGAGTGAGGAAGTACTTGTGTTAAAGGATGATATGGATAATTTTTAGCTGTGCAAGTACTGTAGTTAGCTATGTGTACTTAGCAAATGAAAGGTAAAACAGTTGTCTTATTGTAGCAAAAAAAAAAAAAAAAGGTCATTGATTTTTATTCTCAAAAAGATTCTGCTGAAATGGAGAAGTATCCCTGTGGGAAGCATCCACTTCTTTCCCATTACAAACATTCCAAAACATTGCCATCTATGCCAGTCTAAAAACCTGGGGTAAATCTCTGCTCTGTTTTGAAGCATAAAGAATGGAGGAGAAGCTGGAGTGGGTCTGACCTGCAGTGAAGACAGTTCTGCTCTGCCAAGCCATGGTCCTCTGGTTAGCAAAGGAATCAGAGGGAAGCCTTGCTTGAGGGAGGTGATGTAAGAAAATTTTTCTGGAGATTTCTAGTCCTCTCTATTTTGAAAGAGGCCTATACTTTGTTACAAAGAAAAAAAAAAAAAAGAAGTTTTTGTTATTTAAGAAAGATAGCTCCTAAGAGTTTTTGACAAGCTCAATACTAAAAAAGGGAAAAGAAGCATTGAGCATGGCACAGGAAGCTTTCAAAAATTGGCTATTACAGGAAATATTATCATAAAGTACATTTCTCTTAAGAACATGCAAAAATGTTCTCTTATCCATTTTGCTACCTTACTGCTAAGGTCTGGCAGAGGCAACTTCTGAAGTGCAGCTCCTGTACTTGAGGTGACATTGGAGCCTGCTGGCACTGGGACTGTTGATGTTGGGCTGGGTGCTTCTTGGCCTGGAGGGTCATACTTGGGTCCTGATGATCAAAGGGAATGGATGACACCAAGCAAGAAGCCTTATCCTGAAAGCCCCAGCTCCTGCAGGCTCCTGGAGCTGTTCCTCCCCTCGCTGGGCTGGCACTGAGCTGTGAGCGAGACCCTCCTTGCCAGGGTGCGAGGTGGTGTCAGCATGTGCTTCAGGATGGCACCAGGAGCTGGTAATTAATGGAAGGAAAAGGCAGCTGCTGAGGAAGTGCCTGATTAATCCATACTGGAGCAAAAGAGGGTGTATGAAGCCTCTAAATTTAACACAGCTTTAGGAAAGTGTGTCTTTCTTCAGGCTTGCTTGTGAGTCAACAGCTCTTGACTTCCAATAAAGCTGAAGGAAAACCTGGAAAAGCAATGCTAAGCTTTTGAGTGAAAAGTTCAGATGCAAGAGGCAGAGAAATGCAGATACTTTGTTTTTTCCTTGCTCAATTGCTTGACATTTTTTGGTTTTTGAGCTGTGATTTTTATGTTCATAGCTTTTCCTTGGAGAAAGCCCCAGCAGCACAGCTGAGTGCTGGTGCAGCTGAGCTGTGCTTGCATTCCCAAGGGCTGGAGACAGCAGTCCCAAACGATGCCCATATTCCAGGAGAACATGATGGCATGGGGGCAGCAGGCAAGCCTGCAAGACAGAGCACAACATCTGCTTCTTGCGTGGAGTCACAGGCACCTTCCCACAGAGGCAAGTTTCCCCTCCCTGGAAATGAGTTTGCCACCATTTTTCTCTTCTATAGAGTCTTGTTCTCTTGTGTCAGTATTGATCTGTTCCACTTGGTCTGGTTTTAGAAATAACTTTTCTATGCATGCAGCTTCTAACCCTTGGGTCCCTGCTTGTCACTCCTCAGCAGCCAAGGAAGGGCAGGCCAGGGCAGGGTCCCGAGGTTGCTCAGGCACCTCTTGGACTGAGGCTGTAGGGAACACTCCACAGAAAGATTGTAAGGGGGTAGTTATGCTAAGAATAATGAATATCAGCTATTTGAGAGGGAAGACTTAACTGGGTACTTAGGCACCCAGTCTGATAGTTAAACAATCTTAATTTTCCTTAATTAACTTCTGTTACCTTCCCTTCCTCTCCAGTGGGGCTACTACCAGAAAGAAGATAGGGGCCTCTGTAAAGTATCCTACAGAAAGCCTCCTGTAAGGCCTTCAAATGTCACAAATCAAGCTTTTTGTCCCATGCCCCTTCAGGTAGAAGGTGTTTCAAATGACAGTGAAACATTAGAAATAGGAAAGGATAGGTTTTTTTCCCCTTCCTTACTGGTTTCTCAAAAATGTGATTTATAAGCTGTCAATCATTTCCAATGATCTCAGTCCAGTGTTTACTCAAAAATCATGTTTGGTGTAGCTGAAAGTGTTGTTACTAACTGATGAGCAAGTCTGAATGCTGAGAATGAGAAATGATTGACATTCTTTAAGGTAAAGGGGGAGACTCTTCATCCAGCAGAAGCTGCCACTGCAACAGATGCTGTTATAGCTTCTGACACTGATCGTGATGAGTGGTGTGTAATGTCAGTAAAAGATGAGAGGCTACAACAACAAAGTGAGAAAGAAGCCTCTGAACACAAATCCCATGGCACCCTGGTAGCAGTTAATAGCCATGACTTCCATGGCTAGAAATATGATTTTAAAAGGGCAGGCATACATTGGTTAACTTATCACCTATTCAGTAAATAAGCACAAGAGCTTGCTAATTAGTGTTCTGTTATTATTTGACTCTAGGTTTTGGGTTTTTTAAAATAATTTTGGTTCCATTTTTCCTATGGCTTTTGGCAAATATTGCCCAGTTCTCTTTTTATTTCAGGTTCTCCTTTTGGTTAAATATAGTAGATATTTACAGAGAATAATTCATAGCAGAGCTGCACATGGTCTTGAATACTGTGATGCACTCAGAGGTAATGCTGCATTTTGGGCATCTTGCTAGCAATATCAAACAACAAGTTTCCATCTGCAGTTATAAACTTTGTCCCTAAGTAGGGGGAACAGGTTTAGGTTTCATAGCCCTCCCTCATTTTGCTGTAGAGTCCCTTGCCAGGTGGGGAGTGGAGCAGCATGTGCCTGATGAAAGCACCCAGGAAGCTGTTGGGAGTCAGACCAGGACTCCCAGTCCCAAGGAAATCTCCCCTGAGAAAGGAACCTTGAGTTACCATGAATGAAGGTCCCTTTTGGGAGTAGCCTTTCACTAAACCCCCCAAAATGTGGATAGTGTTCACTTAATGAACTATAGTGTTATCTGCTAGATGGCAGAGTGGGTGGACTTTTTTTATTGTCTTTCTGGAGGGATGCTCAGCTTCAAGCCGTGATCTAACTCTTGTCCTCCCAGCTTTATTCTTACAAGTGGAATTAAAGTCTTTAAATTGTTCTGTATATTGACAAATATTTACCCTGCTGCAATGTGTAAATCAGTCCCTTGTATACATTAGTAGTAAAGCTTGATGTGGTTTTATCCAGGTCTCTTGACAGTTGTGCACATGGTAAGAATGAAGTGAGAGGAGATCCAGGGCTGAAATGTGACCCCACCTCCCTGCCTTGGGAGCCCAGAGTGCTGTGGCCATGTGCTTGTCCCTGGTTGGAGATGTGGCCCTGGTCTTGTGATGGGGATGTGTTGCTCTGTTCGCTCCTCCAGGGAGGCTCCCCCACGGGTGCCCCTCCTATGTGCCTCACAAGGACAGAGCCCGCTGCCCTCAGTGGGGCTTGGCGGGTGGCCAGGCACCCCTGGGTGCTGCTCAGGAGCCAGCCCTCGCCTCTGCTGCCAGCAGGGAAATGCCACAAGGCAGAACACAGACACCTCCACTTCTGCCCTTCATTTCTCATCCTTCTCTTTTTGTTCTTTTGTGCTTCAACTTCTTTAATTGCTGAACTTTCTGTTGGACTCTGGGGTGTCATAATTCTGTTTTCTTTCAATGCAAGAGCTCTCAGTGTTTGGGGACAGTGTGTTCAACAATGCAATTTTTATTCATAAAAGTGCTTTCCCTCACATGGTGAATTTCACATGTGTTTCTCCAGGAGCTACAGCAAATCCAGTTTGAGGGTCCATGTTTTCATATGATCAGAGTTTAAAGAAAACCACCATCTTCTTCCTTATTTTTCTTTTTTCCCATTTTGCTTCCTTTGGGTCTGGGATTTGTGCCCATATCTGTCTACACTCAGGAGGTGCTGGGGATCCAGATGCGTTCTCAAGGGCTGGATTACTGCTTCCCACTCTCTTCTGTTGTTGCAGTGCCCCATGAAAACAGCTGTGAGCTGGGTGATGGGATCTGGGTATGTTTTAAGTGGTAACTGCTGCATTAGTCATGCTTAATGCCTGTAATCAACAACACTATTTTTGTCTTCCAGTAGTGCAGAGGATTTGTTGCAGCAGGTTTTTTTGTGTAGGCACAGACGCCCTGGATGTCCACAAGTGAGCCAGGACATCTAATTCCTTTTCTTTTCCTCCAGTTTTGGGGTGTTTGGCCTCACCAGGTAGATGAGGTCAGGATTCTGCTCCCCAAGGGCCATGCTGTGATTCATGAAGCACTTTCACCTGAGCAGTGGGAACTGGTGTAGGGACTCTCTCCCATAGTTTCCAGTCTGATGTGTTGGCCAGTCCCGTGTTCCCATGCCATGAGCTCTGATGTTGGGAGCTGCCTGCTGCACCGTGCCTGGGGCTGCAGTTATCTCAGCCCCTGAATTCCACAGTCCTTCCAGCCTCCTGCACTGAGGCTGACTGCACCTGACACTGAACCAGGGGGACAACATTTTAGTTATTTGTTAGTGAAACACAGACAAATAGAACTTTTCAGAAAGCCTCTTGCAGAAGCCTGGTAAGGCAGCATTTCTCTGCTCCCAGCTGTGATCCCTGCTAGGTGCTGTGACTCTCTGGAGTTCCTGTTGCTGGCTGCACACCAAACAAGACTTCCCTTCCTACTCCAGCCATCCCCTCGGGAATTGTCCCTGGTTCAAAGACTCCTCTGTAGGTCCATGGGCCTTCAAAGAAGACCTTTCCTTTGTATGGCAGCTTTGATACAAATGAACCTCGGAGGTTTAACTGCCAGATAAAAGTAGAGTGCATTAACCCCCACAATTGCTCTAATGAAGCCAGGGTGAAGTTGTAAAGTCTGGGTCACAACTAATGGATGAGCCATTAACACCTCCCAGGCACAACAGCACTTAAAAATATCAAACAGAAAATGCATTTAGTGACTTTCAGGTGCAGAGCTGGTCACGGTGTTTCGAGAGCAAACCATCATGAAAAGATTGCAATTTCATTGCCTCTCCCCTACTCTGCTTCCTGCCCTACACGTATTTACATTTAAGGTCAGCTCTTCACAGGAGGGTTTTTGCCATCATGAATCTGCCAGATGACAGGTAACTTTTGTGTAAGTGCTTAACACTTCAAGAACTCGTGCCAGAAACTTTATTTCCAAATTTCAGTACTGATTAACAGTTCTGTACTGGCAGGTATTATTGCTGGCTTATTCACTGAATTTATATCAGAAAGGTTTGAGGTCCTAGTCTCTCTCTGAAAGGATATCGTGCTGGATGTGGTAATTTTTTCCTCTGACACAAAGAGACTGGATTAAGATCAGTCGCTTTCCTCCATGATGCTGAATGCCCTGGGTGGATGGGCAGTGGAACCCTGTCCCAGCAGATAGTACAATTTGTATTTGTTTTACTGCAAAAGTTACTGCTCACCCTCAGTCTTCTTTCAGAGACAGAGGAGCCTGTTTAAATAACATATATGGTTGTTGAATGACGGAGAATGTTTCAGAGGACAGCAGGCTTTTCCTGGCAGGGGTTTGCTGCCTCGGACTGGGATTCAAACTCCAAACATGGCTTTGTGGAGGTGAAGACCTGAAGAAAACAGCTTCCCAAAATTCTGTGAGGTTACTTCTTCTGACAGGAGCTTGTACAGAAAGTCTGGTTATGCTGCAGGCCTTGTTCTGGGCCTTTGGCACTGACTGCAACCTGGATTACATTCTCCATAAAACAGAGTTGTTGGGCGCTTTTCTTCCCTTTTTTTTTTTTTCCCTGGTAAAAGAGCTGGAGCTAGCCTGTGAGCTGACCCTCTGTTCCATGGCTGAGCCTCTGCCCTGCTCACACTGCCCATGTGTGGGGAGAGGCTCAGCCATGGATCTCCTGCCATGCCCTGGCCAGCTGTGCTGGGGCATAGCTGAGGTGGCCCCCTGTGATCCCTCACTCAGCCCTTACAGGGGCTGTTTCCTTGCTGATCTCTGGGAAGTTTTCATCCCAGGCACTCCTGGAAGACATTTCTGTTGCACTTGGGAAACACTTCCACGCTGAGGCTGAGTGCATGTCTTATGCACGTGGCCTTGTTGCAGCTCCGAGTTACTTCTACCCACCTGGGAGAGGATGTGGGTGATGGGGAGAGCTGAGGGGAGCAGCCTGTGAAACTGAAGATACACCAGCCCCTGCCCCAAGAGCTGGATGATTGTATAAGGCTGTAAATGAGGAATTCCCTTCCAGCTCAGCAGTGCTGTGATAAACTGTCATAAGCTTAAGCTTTCACCTGCTTGTGAAGAGCCTCCCTTCCCCAGCTGTGCATCTTTTGCATCTGCCTGGCACAGACAGGACGATGCAACAGCCCCTGTGAAACTCACTTTGCTGAGCTGGCATCTCCTGGAGCTGCAGATGAAGGTAGGTTTGCACAAAATGCTCTCTGCTACTCCCCCAGTGTACTGGAGTGCACAGGTTGGATTATGGAGTTGTAAAGGGAAGATGTATGTCTTAATTACCTACCAGCAGTTTGTTAGTCTATAAAAGAGAAATACAGAATTGTTATTTAAATCTTCTTTGTATGATTGTTTTCATACTGAGCAAATACTGCATTCTAAAGGTGGGACAATAACAGTCAGTAGCATTCCTATTAAAACCTCATCCTGCTTGGTAAGATATATCTCCATCTAATTCACCACTTGCTTGTCAAACTTGTACCACTATCCACAAGCAGAAGAAGGAACTGTGCTGTAAAACTACATAGCCTTTAGACTTCCAGATGAATCCTTAGGGCATAATTTAAGGAAACAGGGTCATGTGTTGGACACCGTGTCTTGCACGATGGTGTCATTATCTCTTTTGTATTAGCAGGCTACTAATGCTGACATCTAATTAGCACCAAGAAACTGATTAACTCTCAATAGGGTCAAGAGAAGGAAGAAAAATAGATCTCAGGCAAGCAATTAGGTCATTTATTTAATAAATTAAAATACTTGTGATTATAAGCTCACTCTGTCATTTTATTTCTGTACTGCTTAGCTGAAGGCAGAAACAATGATAAAATAGTAAATGTAACACCATGTTAATGGCAGCTTATTCAAAACACGGAACACAAAATAAACCTACTTGAATTTCCACTAATGGACAATTTATCATCCAAAACAGATGCATTTATTAGACAAAAAGTTGCATTCAAATACCAGTAAAATAAATGGAGTCTATTCAGATTTCTTATTCTCATGATTGGGCTGTTCCACACTATGGAGACCAAGTATATAAACAATGCTTCAAGAAACCTTTGTTACATGGCAGACATTTATGTTTATTGTCTACTTTTTGCGAACTAACTTGAATGCTCAGAAATGGTAAGTCAGATGAATTTTGTGCAGGCAACAGTCACCATCTTCTTATATATCACCTTTGCCAATTAATCTTAATTTTTTAAAATAAGGCAATGTAGGCACACAGTTTGTGGTGTTTGTGAGTGGGGCTGGCCCAGCCTCATCCCCAGTGGGTGCAGCTGTGAGCAGCAGGTGAGCAGCACTGACAGCAATGAGCCATGGAGTGCCCAGGGGCACTGAGCAACCACCGAAGGAACAGAGGGCACACAGGTGCACTGCATCAGCATGAGGGGATAAAAGGTTGGGACAAAGAGCAAGAAGGGCAGAGCTTGCAGCCTTCTGAAGTGCCATGTATGGGCAGGTACCTGAAGCCTTCTGATGTGGTATGGTGTTACTCTCTTTGGGTGAATGCTTAAAGCTTTCTGTACTCTGGTACTCTGTATGGTAATGCTCTGGGTATTGTGGCTGTCTCAGCTGTGATGTATGCTGTGACAAGGCAAGATGTTTTGTTTGTTTTTGTGAAAATGAAGTAAAAAGCACCTATCTGTGCTATCAGGTAGTGCATTCCACTTACAGAACCTGGTGTTTTCTGATCTGGTTATAGTGACCCAAAAGGATTTTGCTTTTCATGGTGGAGTAGCCTTTCAGAGCTTTCTAATAGAAAAGTTGTCCATACTCCCTTCTTGCATGCTCAGTTTAAAGCATTTCTTAATTGGGTTCATTTAAATGCTAATTTTATTGAATTCAGATTCCTCTAAATCACAGAGGTGAGTTCTTGTCAGACTCCTCCAGTAATAATAATATTTCAAAAGGTTTGGACCTCAGATTAGGTTTGGACAAACACTAGAAGGTCTATTTGTGTGTCCAGCGTTGACTGAAAACTGTGAGGTTTCTGGTGCCTTGTTTCCTGTGCAAGATCTCTTCTTCCCTGCTGCCGGCTCTGCTTCTTTGTCTCTGGCTTTGAAACTCTCTTACATGCAATTTAATAATTGCCCTTTCCCCCACCCAACAAATCTGTCTGTCTGCTATAGGTACTGCGAGGAAGTGCCCAGATTTTTGTTTATTGGGAGCTGTACTGCTCTTCACGGCCGTTTTTATACTTTGCTGACTATAACCTTTTGCCTGCGAACTGCATTTCCGTGCACAGTTGATGGCACCCGTGGTTACCCTGTGCACGTCACACGGCGTTTAGCTCACTCGTGCAGGTATCTGTGCAGGCTTGTGACTGGGCTGGAGACTTGTGGAAGCGTGGCTTTCTGTTCAAAGTGATGCCTGCAGTGTGCTGGAGGGACAGGTGCTGGCATGCTTTCTCCCCTGGCCCTTCCTTCCTGCAATCTGGCCACAAGAAGCACAGGTTCTGCTCTTGGAAGGAGAGCTTCCCCCACCTTTTCTCCAAAGATACTTTTAGAAGACCAAAAGTATAATCAGACCTTTACCAAGGCTCAAGATCAGTTTGGAGCTGTTAGGGACAGGCTTGAAGGGAACTGCTGCTTTTTCCTAACCTGCTTCAGTTGCAGTGGCCAGGGAGGAAGCCGGTAGGGCCAAGCTCATGCCTCCAGAAGCTGCCCTCTCCCAACTCCTGCCCCTGGCTGAGCTCACCCGACTGCCAGTGTCACCATGGGCATGGGGGTGGTCTGCTGCTCAGAGGCAGGGGAAATGCCCAGGGCAGTGAAGCTGAGTCACTGCTGTGCTCCCACTAGTACTGGTCCTCCAGTAGATGGTCTGACAAGTCCCTGGAAGCAGCAGCGCACTCTGAATGCCTGTGGCAGGCCCAGAGTTAAATTGGGGCTTACACAACTGTCTCGAAATGTAAAAATCAACACAGCAAAGGTCATTTAAAAGAACAGGAAAATAACCTCTCAAAATGTTTTTCTTTTCTTAATGTTCTCTTCTTGTTATTAAAACAAATATATCAAGGATGAAGTAGAGTATGTAGCATTAAGCATTGGTACCTAGTCTTAAACAGTTGATTTTTTTTTTCTTCTAGAATGTCTTGAAACAGTTGTCATAAACACCAACAAATGCAAAGCAGCTTTCAAGATGACTTTTTGTTATAGGCATATTCCTGAACTATTCATCTGTGTTAAATGCATTTTGCCTTGAATCATATGTCATGTTGCCAGAAAAGAGTTGTTTCCATGCCAACTCATTTGCAACATGGGGGAAAAAAATCAAAGCTACTAACATCTGCAAGATGTCAGTACTGATATAAGCCACTTGCAATGAAAAACACAGAACTGCAGGAGGGTTTGCCAAATAGGCACTATATATAGGGTAGAATGTCATAAACTAATCGCCGAACAGTGCATTTCCATTCCTTTTTTGGCTGTATTCTTGATCTAATCTCTTTGCCAGAAAAGGCTTGCAGCAAAAGGAGCATCAGTGTCATCCACATGCATTTCTCTTGTAAAGACGGAATTACTCGGATTTGTTTTTCTGACTCAAGCCTCCACAAAAGCCACTTAATTTAAAACATATAAGAACTTGTACCAGAAACTGCTGCTTCACTTTCCATACTATTTCCTTTCAATTTTCTCGGCTGCGGGGTCTCCTTTTATAAAGGTCCTATTCATCAGCAAGATTAATGAGACCTGGTGTCTGAAACTGTGGATTCCATTTCACAGCTACTATTTCCTCTGCATTCTTCTTCCCACCCCCATCCCTTTTTTTTTATAAAAGAAGATTGTTCGTTTATTATCTAAGTATTATGAAATGCCAGAGGCTGAGGCTCTGAAGCCTGAGCAGTTCAAATATCGAGGTATATTTAATTTTAAGATGATCCAAGCATTGCTGTATTTGGAGAGACATTGGAAGTGGCATTACATTTTTTTTTTCTCTTTTTGGAGGTATTAAAACAGTTCTAATTTTCAGAAGGTGTTTTTAATACATTATTGTAAATCCATTCTTTTTATATCTGGAGGGCACGCCAGGTCACCTGTTGCATGTGCTGCCACGTCCATTGTCTGCCCTCACTTTGCTGTCAGGGATTTGCTCGGTGGGATACACGAGGTTTGGTTTGCAGGGTGGGACGGGACCAGGGGCAGCCACGCCAGCACTGGGACCTCCACAGCCAGGCCCAGCTCTGCTGGGCACTGAGCTGGAGTGCCCCAGCATCCCTGCCCCAGCTCTGTGCCCAATCCCCTCGCTAGGCTCGGGCGCAGGGGAAGATGTTCGCTCAGTGACGGGCTGCCAGCCCCTCCGTGTGCGGGTGGCACGGCACGGTGCTGCCAGGGGCTGCTGGCACAGCCTGTCCGTGCTGCAGCGCTGGTGAGCGCATGCCGCAAGGTTTGCAGTTAGGTACCTGTAATTGCTAGATTTCACAAAGGAGTATTCATGCTTTCTGAGTACTGCTTACCCCATGAAAGCAATTACCAGAGTTGTCACGGCGGCGGTGAACAGAAAGGAGTTAATTTCATGGGAGTCATCTTTGCATAAGAGAGATTTGAAATATCAAATTGAAACATTTATGGCAAAACCTTTTGCAAAGAGAAGGTCTTGACTACCTATGTTTGTTAGTAAGGTAGAGGGGGATGGGAAATAACTAATCTACTGCATTTCAGGTATTTCCATAATTTTACTTCTACTATCTTTAGAATGATAAAATTCTCATAGAGATCATTTTTATACTTCATAAAGATCTCAATCCAAATTCATATAACTTTGCTTTATTAGAATGCTTCTGCTGAGACTTTTTAATAGAAGACTATCACAGGCAAGCAAAATTGAGAGCAAATGTAGGAATTGATTCCTATAGCACATTATTTATTTCACTGAGTTTTGAAAATTAAACCTCAAGTAAGACCACTTAAGGATATGAAAGATTACCTGAATTTTTTTTTTTTTTTTTTTTGAATGAGAATGAAATGCTGTGAGCTTTGATATTACTGAGCAGAAGTTTAGGTCATATCACCAAGAGCATATAGCACACACCTCACAGTGTTTTTCTATGCAAGTTCAGTGAGTGTGTGTGTATTTATATGTATGTTCATACCTTACATAGATGTTAATATGCCCATTAATGTATGTAATAGGCTGGGTAAAAAATGTTAAATTGGCTTCCATCTGAAGTACATTGTAGTTCATTTCTGATACAAATGTAATTGAAAGAGAGTAGAAGGTATTTAGTTTCTGCTTCTTAAAAAAATTGCTTTGTGCAGTGTCAACAGCATCCTTTTAACTAAGCAGGTTTTTTTTCCCTGTGAGTATACTAACTCAGTAGAGCAGGAAAACATCTTTAGAATAGGAGAATATGACTGTAAAATGATTTTTAAGAGTTCATTTGAAGTCAGTCAGGCACAACACCTAGAAATGCTTTAAATTGGATTTTTTCTTAAATCAGATTTCAGGTTGACAGTGTTCTATACTGTTATGCCTAGAATTATAACCTGGAATTCTGTTGCACTTTGCCTATCACCACTCTCAAACACGTGCTGCGTCTCTTTCCCTTTGCACAAGCATTAATGCAACAAGAATAGCTCTGTGTATGCTGAGCCTTGAAGAAAATTGAGTATATTTTAAAAGGGTTTCAGCTTCTAGAAAATTACATGATGGGGCAGTCTTTTTAAGGAAGGGCTGGGGTGTGTTCAAATGGAGGCTGGGCTCAGAGGGTCTGTTGGGAAGAGCCTGCGAGCCCCTGCCTTGCTGGTTGCCCCCTGGGGGGGACCAGCCCTTCCTCTTGTCCCCTTTTTGCCCCTGCAAAGATGGTGCAGGTGAGGCGAGGTTGTGGTGAGACAAGAGCAGCCTTGGCCTTTCTGCAGCAGGGCTCAAAGTGCTCCTTGTGGGATAATTGACACAGTTATGCAATTATGGACACTTAGCATGAGGTTGGATGAGCTCTTGACCAAAGGGGTTGATCGTGTCATGCTTTTTGAAATAAATATTCCATACTGCTTAGCTGTACCATTGAGAGAAAATGACCAGCTGCGGGAACCTGAACACACAAGCTCCCAGATTAGAATCCTCTCTGAGAACAAAATGCAGAAATGTGTGCAGGGCAATGCAGATGGGTAAAAACACATAGTCCTGAGAGACCCCAGCCTGTGCTGTAGTTATGGTACTTGCTACAATTCCTGCATCATCCTCCATTCTCATTTCAGGTTTGGCTTCAAATGAAGTTGGCCCAAAATATAAGTTACAGTATTAAGGCACAGTTGTGCCCTAACAGACTATTCTGGTAGATAGGATTTCTTAAGGTGAAACTCTCATTCTTTATTTTTCAGAGAGATGAATAATGGCAGACAAAGCAAATCTGCTGCTACTTGTCTCTAGCCTTTTGCTTCATCTGAACTCCTGTGGCTTCCCCTCTCTGAATGTCAGGCAGTGCTATTGCCCAGGTCCTGCTCTATCTCCATGCTGAGCCTTTACCCACCATCTGATTCATCACAGTGATTTTTCATCTCAATTTGATATGTGAGCTGCTGGCTCCAC
The DNA here is from genome assembly GCF_017590135.1 of Pyrgilauda ruficollis. Taxonomy (NCBI): domain Eukaryota; kingdom Metazoa; phylum Chordata; class Aves; order Passeriformes; family Passeridae; genus Pyrgilauda; species Pyrgilauda ruficollis. The sequence goes on along the minus strand of NW_024527710.1, from coordinate 1,941,558 downwards.
TGCTGTGTCACGGCTGTCGCTAATTTGGCATGACTCGCATCGTGGTAGGTTATTCAGTCTCTGGTTTTTCTTTTTAAGAGTTTTGAACCCGAGTCCATCTCCTAGGTAGGGCATTGTCCTCACTTAACACAAGCACTTTACTGATTTTGCTGTGTTGTGATCACAGAGTTAGTTTTAAAATAACATTTCTGTCTACTACCTGCGTTTTCTAAGGCAGTGGTTTCTTGATGAAATTGAGGATTACTGCTAGACTCTTCCACTGGAAGTTCCTTCCTCTCTCTTGCCTGTAGCAGGGAGGAACAAAAAGGACTCACTTCACTTAAACAAAAAATCCAGGATAGCTTGATTTTTATCAGGGTTTTCTTTTTATTCAGTTGTCCTAAGGATCTTTGATCCATCAGTAAGAGATGTTTTGATCTTTTGAGGTTTTCTGTGTGATGAGAGCATGACAATGGATTCAGCAAGTGAGGTATTCTGGTGCTCTTCTCTGTGAAGACTGGGGGCCTGTGATACTGGTTTATTTTTCAGGACAGGTCAAAGACCTGTACTTTGGTGTAGCCCCTAAGCATTTATTTTCTTAAAATCTTACCATGATTAAGTTAGTTGCTTTCTGTAATCTTTTTTTTAGCTCATCTTTGTAATAAGGAAGTTTCATTGTGCCTTCACCTGATGATTTAATATTTTGATCAAATTACCTTTGAATGCTGAGCCTTTGAGTGTTTTTCTGACTTAGGCTGTATATGGAAGATTACCCTTCAAGAGAATACTTTTTAGAGGGTTTCAAGCTAATAATTCAAATGCGATCTTTACAAAATTGTTGAATCATCAGTTTGAAACTAGAGTGGCTTTTACGTCAGACCAACCATTTCAACAGAACTGAGCCCAGGGTGAGCATCCTGTAACTGTTCCCTTAATCTCCCAATTGACTGCACACTGTAGTCTTCGTGGGCTTGTATTTTTGCTTGTATTTTCTATGGTTGTGTCTTTTTTTCCTCTTGCTTTGAGTGAAGGAGATGCTCCTTTTTATTGAGAAAACATGCATCTTCCTCAGGTTTTCATGCTGTGCTTCTTACTCTCTCTGCTTAATGTAGCAGCTCTTGCTATCAGTCCTGAATCTGAACTTCTCTGCCATTTGAGGACCCAGGGTGCCAGGTATTATCTCAGGATGTTATTACTCCTACTCTCAGTATCTTTGGCTAGATTTATTTCAGAGTAATTATTAAAAACAAAACAAAAAAAGACACTCAAACACTAACCCTTCTTTATTCTTAGTAAATCCTTTTTCTTTAAGTCTTGTTTTGCTCCTGATGAGCTTTGCTGAGAGAATTTCTGCTGTAGATTTCAGTGGGTTGCACAGGGCTCTTGCTTAGGAAGCCATCAAGACCTTTCCAATCTTTATGTTCTATTACTGATGTTAGTTCCTAAAAAAACAAAAAAGGCAGTAAATCAAGTTGTCATTAAAAATATGCCTTTTTAAGGTGACTGTAGTGAGGTTTCTGTAATTTTTCAGTTAAACTTTAAATATAAAATAATTGAGGAACATGTTCTTCTTGCAACTCTTTCTCAGCATCCTGGTAGTTTTGAATGAGCTTACCCACTATTCTCTTCTTTTTTAATACAGTGAGAGCCTTGCAGCTATTTTTGGACCAGCTTTTTTTCAAGTGTTCAGTCACATTTAAGCTACATGAGGTTCATGAGGAGATATATAGTTTCAAAGAAAAAGCAAGCTTTGAAGAAATTCTTGTCTGTAGAAAGATTTGTATGTATGAACTCCTTTTCTTCCTATATTCCCATGTCTAGTGTAGGATATTATTTCAACTTATAAAACTTGTTTTGCCTCGATCTTGAGGTCATTGTACTTAATGATTCTCATTGCTGCAGATACATTTATACACTTTAAATTTGTTTCAGTTCTAGCAGTGCCCATGACAGGTGGTAAGTATTTCCAAACACTTAAATGCAGTTCTGAGGAGTTTATAATCATCTGTCTCCAGGAATTCACATCAGATACTTGTTTTAAATGCCTTGCTGTTCACGAAGGGAAATATCTGCTGGAGAACCATGCAGGCTCTAGGGGTACCTGTGTTCCTCCATCTCTGACCGATAATTCTAATCCCCTGCTGTCTGCTTGGATGGGTTTGCTTTATAACAAAATATCATTTGAGCAAACACTGTTGCTTTAGGTGTTGGTCAGGTTCTGAAAATCTCTGGCTAAACAGCAAGGTGCAACACCTCCGGTTTGGACATTCCTGCTGTAGGGATTGCCCCTCAGAGGCATTTCTGAGACACTAAACTGCAAGTCCTCTGAGCTGAATGAGTGTTTATTTGCCTTGTAACTTGGTAAAATCAGTCTTGCTTCCTGATGGAGCCCTGTCACATCAGAAATGGTGTTGCTCTGCAGATGTTAAAATAGCACAGCTTTGCTTCCTGCAAGCAGCCCCAGTGTTGTTCCACCCACCCATTCCCTGCAGGTAGGGGAGCCTACATCATCAACAAGAAATACCATGCCACTTTCTGCCTGCAAATAGAAATGTGCTTGCTTTGATTTCCCTCTGTAAATGCTTTGTTCTGTATTTCAGCACATTTTAAGCTTTCTATTCTGTGTTAGCAGTTAGAATTTTCAGATTGGAGCACAGGTATTACAGAGGAGGGCCAGAATTAATTCCGTGCTGAAAGAGCTGTTCTAAACAGAAATAGTGCTGATGCACTTTTCCTTTTCACCTTACAGGGGGAGATTATGTATGCATCACCTTGGGCTTACAGTAGGCTGTGCAAATATCCCTTTTGCAACAATGTGAGGCTATGCCATATTTAAATACTACAAATATGCAGTTGTTACGAGCATGCTTTTCTGCCATGAGCTGCTTTGATCAAATCTTCAATAGATATTGTGACTGAGCAGCACAGGAACACACAAAGCATTAGCTGATATTGTTAGTGAAAAACAAAACCAAACAAAGCCAACATTATGTAGTGCAGTCTACTCTGGAGATAGCATTCCTATTAAGAGTGAGGTTATTAAGTTCAAAAAGCCCAATGTACTTCTTTTTAAAGTTGAATCTTTTCTTTGAGAACCTTATACGAAGCCATTAGCACTGAGAAGAAATCTACTGTCAAGAAATTGCAGTAAGGGCCTAAATTGAAAGCAGAATGGGAGAGTCTTTTTGGTCCACTATGCCAATTATGTTGCCTCTTTTGTTTCTGCACTGCAAGACTGATAGGGATCTACAAATGCTTAGATCCCAAGGGATTTGAGCACATCTGGTGAAAATTGGAAATCAATAGCAGTCTATAATCACAAGCAAACTGCATCATTTTCATGGGGGTGAAAGATGGCAGCTACCCAGAGATGCCATGGATGTGGGTCCATCAGGTGTATTTGTTGGAGCCTTCTGCTCAACATGAGAAGTACAAGGTCCTGGTTTCTTGGCAAATTAAGCTTATGACTTTCCTCTCAATTAGCAAGGGAAGAGAAGAATGTTCACTGACCTTTCCATTCCGATGAATATTTTGAAGCTGAAGAGGAGGATTCACTTTCTGGATGTGAATTTTAAATGTATTGGCAGTCCTGCTGAGGAGGCAAATGTTTCGTTTTCAGTCCTGTCACCAGACTGCAAATTTATCCCAGGTCTGGCTTGAAGCAAGTTTCATCTCCAAAGGTGGGAGGTAATTTAGTTTCCAGGGTTATTCTGTCCTGGCTTTTGCTTAAGCAAAGGCTACCAATTCAATGTGACAATGAGAATTACTATCCACTAGGGGCCAAACTATGCCCACCAAAGGCTTGATTTCCTTTCTGAAGCACATTTCTTCACTAGCGGTTGAAATTGCATGCTTTTTTTGCCTTTTTTTTTTCCCCTGAGCCCACTACTTGATGTATTCAATTCCAGACTGTCCTTGAGCTCTCTAAGTCTCACCCTGAATCCACAAGATACAGTTCACTTGTTCTAGAGAAATGTGCAGCAATTATGAATATTATGACTGTATTTGTCTATAGGGCAGGCAGGCAAGATATAAAAGTCAGTCTATTGACGACAAACATAAAAGAGATGTCAGTTTTCAGAGATGGGGGAAATTATGTCTATTGCAGGCTCAAATCCAATTTTTTCAATGTGTGTAATAGCTGAAATGATCCTGCTCCTGTGTTGAAGAAGGAATTGTGAAAGAACTCAACCAGAGATGGCTCAGTAAAGGTCTGATTCAAAGCTCAGGGAAATCACTGGGCAGCCTTTCAAGCCAGACATGCTCCTGGACTGTGTGTCCCTTGTACATCTCTGCTTCCTTCAGTGTTTGAGAGAACTGACAAATGGAGGAAAGCACTGCTGAGACACACCAAAGCACAGACCTGTTTACTTGTTGGTGGCTAGTGGTCACTGGCCAGCAAACTCTAATGCTGTAGGCTGTCACTGGGAACTTGGCATAACCATTGAAGTGTATCTTTCCATAGACTCCAAAACCAAGAATTCTGAGATTGTTCTTGAGCTTTTCTTTCTCCCACAAGGTGCTAACAAATGAGCTATTGGATTAGTTACAGCTTTCATTAAAATGTAATTAAAAGATGTCATACTTTTATAGTTGGACTCAGCTGTAGCCAAACATATGGGCATAGTAAAACATTTCAGAGAACTGAGAGATTTTGTGGTCCTGCTGAGAAAATGATAGCCTTATGGCTTCTCACTTAATTATTTTAAAATTAATAATAGCAATTGTTTAAGTTCTTCTCATTCTATCAGGGCAGCTTTTAATATTTCTGGCTGAAATGCTCAGTTGTGAAGGTAGTTAGTCTGCTGTGGATATGGAGAGTAGCTCAGGGTCCTCAGTCCTGCTGGTTCGTACAAAAGACATCTTGGTGCATTGTGCACGTGCATGAAACATTACAGATGCTTGGGGGAAGGAACCTGAAGCCCTGCCACTCCTGTCTGGGGAGGACATCCTGGCTGCCAGTTCTGACATACTTGCTGTGTTCTCCACTGCTGTAGCTGTGCCTTTGGCAAATTACTCTGAGATGGAGACAGGTTGGGATGTTGAGTATTTAGGTCACTTCCCTAGAATGGGAGGTATGTCTGTGGCTTTTTTACAGTGATTTGAAGTTCTACAAAGTCAAGTAGCTGACAGAGGAGGGAGATCTCTGTCTCTAATAGCCTGGTCCCAGTGCAGTTGCAGTTCAAATCATTGCTCCAGAGCAGGGATCCCAGCAGGGCCCCTGTGCCACAAAAGGCTTTGGGTTATGCACTTTCCATGCTGGCTCTGTGCTGTGACATAAGCAGCAGTTGCTGGGTGTGAGGAGCACATTGCTGTGCGGGTGAGCCTTGCCTGGGCTCCTGCTGGCTGCAGCTTTCTGTAATGCACGGGTGTAAGGAGGGGACAAGCGGTGCTGCCTGCCCAGGGCACTCCATTCCACGGAGCTGGCTGTAGGCAGAAACACGTGGAGGGAGATTGTAGGGGACCCAAGGGCCTGTGAGCCACGGCCTCAGACACGATGAGACACGGGCATCCTCAGCCTGGAGAGCTGGAGATGGGAGCCAGGCTGCCCCCGTCCCAGGACAGGGCTGGCAGAGAGAGGTGCTGCAGCTTGGAGTGCGGGGACACTCCGTGTGACTCCCCACAGCTCCCCTGCTCTGCCTTCTCCTCTGCTTCATTCTCTGCAACACCAGGCAGGGAGGGACGCCTGGAAGGGACACCTTGGGATGCAGGCTTTGTTCCCCTCATTTTTCAGAAGAGAATAATATTCAGCTTCTCTGAAGATGTTATCTGTATGCAATATTCTCTGTACCCCACTCTGGGAGACAGCTAGGGCACTTTGAATTATAAATGCAGAGAGAGTTCTCTCTGAAAGTAGTCGGGGGGATGCTCATTTATTCTGAAAGGTTCACAAATTTTAACACAGATTCAAAAATTTAATTTAAATATGTATTACTTATTGTTTTACCCTTTTTCCACTTGCTTGTAAAACTTGTTCAGAAATGAGAAATCACATTCTGTACCCATTGCAAGAGGGGAAAAAAAATAATCAACCTTACCACAATCCATTTACATGGATTACCTGAACACTTATAAGTAACTAATCTGTTCAGGGGAACCAGAATCAGGCCTCATACATGAAAAATGCCAAAGTTGCAAAATATAATTTGAGGACGAATTAATGACTCTCCAGAAGCATCACATACTTCTAGTCCCAGGAAAAAGACACTGTCACTTTGTATGTAATATTGGGATATTGAGAGCACTTGCTGAGTGCAGACAATGACTGCAGTTGGTATGTATGTAACACAACAAGCCCTACTCTTATTTGTGTGAATATTAATTAATTATCATTGATATCTGAGTCACAAAGCAACGACAAGGTGGAGAGGTTTCTCTGTGCCAGTAGCTCCTGCACGTGTGCCCCTGCCAAAGTCCTGCTGAGCCAGAAGTGAGCTGCAGGGCACTCCGAACTTGCGTGCGCCTGGATCATGCAACAGTGAGACTGTCACCATGGGGGCCAAGATAAAGATTTCAGTGGGAAAGTAAGACCAGTAGCATTGTCAGGATTCAAAATAGTAAGAGAAAGAAGTACATTCCTGCACTCTTGTGACTGGTACATGGAAAATATTTCCATTTCACAAGAGCTGTTTTCCTGGAAGAAGCTATCAAAGTATTACTTTAAACAAACTATCTCCTTCAAAAGACTGAACCAAACCTATTTCATCATGTGTGTGGTTTTCTAAAAGCCTGACTATGAGCTTGAGCCCTCCAATTGCTGTGATTCAGGCAAGGCTAGAAGAGAAAACTGGCTAAAATATTCAGAAGTTAGAAATTAAACAGGTTATAGTAAAGTCAGTTTTATTTGGGGTATAAATTCTAAATAAATGATACAGTGTGTGACTGACTGCTCAGCTATCACGGACATCTGTCTGGAGATTATTCCTTAACAAAAGAGTCTTAGAAATCATTCATATAGTTTGCATTCATGTCAGGTTTTGGTCACAGACAAATTCACACACTCAGCAATGCAGTTAATCTCCTAGATACCCACCACAGAAGAATAGGGATTAATACATTTATCTTGTAAAACAATGCAGTCCTCCTCTGAATTACAACCAGAAATTAGACTGGAGTTATCAAATATGCTCAGTGAGGTTATGACTCAAGTCACTGCATTGTTAAAATTCCCATCTCTTACCGCCTCCTGTTTTGAAGGCTGAAGCCATTGAGTGTCTGCTGCCAACTGGGTTTGCTGGAGTCAGGGAAGTGCCTTCTCCAGCAGGGAATTTCTGCACAAGGGGTTTGCCTTGCAAATGTTATCCACAAGTCCAGAAAAGGTATCGGGAGACGCCCCTGGACTCGGTAATCCATAAGACCTTTATGAAAGTCAATGACTGCTCCGTCAGGGATTGAAGCCATCATTTACATGGCATGCCAGCAGTGATAAATCTGTCCTGCAGATGTGTGGAGGACTAGTGGGTGTCGTGCTGTTTGCTTGCTGAAGTCTCTGTTAAGCTCAGAAAAACTTATACTTAACTCAACCTAAAAAAACCCAAACCAAAAAACCCTGAGACAAACAAAACCAACCCAAAATAGAAATTAAAAAGCCATGGCTATCTGTAAGGGAAGAAAATTTCCTAGCTTTGCAGTGTTGGGGAGGGAAGAGAGGAGGGGCTCCTTCATTTCCTATTCCTTCTGAATGTATGTGGCACATGTATTTATAGGTTAATGGTACCTTTGAGGAAATACAAATCTCTCAGTGATTAACAGAATTTTTATTTTCTACAAGCCGTGTTACAAAACCCACGTAGTTCCTGCCTCCGAAATGATAATTAATCTGCTGGTGTGTGTTGTCCGTCTCCAGGTTTCCACAGCTCGACACTGGCGTTTCTCATTAAAATGAATCCTGGAGGCACTTTGTTATTGTTTAGACTGTGAAAACCACGGGCGGGTTTTTTTCCCCACTCTGTATGTTTTGTAAGTGCTAAACGCAGGAGGAATTTAGCACATTCTTTAAAGGACTGCACATTAATAATACATTCTAGACCACAAAAAGTCAAACTGCTAAATGGTAGTTGTTTAAGTCAACAGCATACAGGAAAAGGCACTCCTCCTTTAATCTTTGCTACAAAGGGATGCCCTTGTAGTTGAGACAGTATCATCTACAAGTCGACCAATTCTTGCTTGATGTGTTGATCTTGTGCCTTTTAACAGTGCTTTAGGGGGTTATTTCAACAGTATTGTAGATGACAAGGCTCAGATTAGTGAAACTTTTCAACTCCATCTTTGTTTTTGAAAAGGTTGCCTGCTGTATTAGAGCGCTTGTAAGGCCTTTTTGTGCATCTCAGTCTCTTGCTGTAGGTAATTATTTATTAATGTAAACCCTGCAAGAAAGATTGACTGTGTCAAGAAGAGAGCAAGGCAATAATAACCTAATAAAATTCTACCCTGATACCCTTGTCTGATCCCAGTATGAGAGTCAGTAGTTCTGCCTTTTTACCACATTGCATCAGCTAATTCCCAAATTCAAAAGCAGTTTTGTTCAGTAGTGCTCAGACTATACCAAAGCAGTCCCACAATTGGGATCGTGTTGCTGCCAGCTGATGAGTGTTGATAGCGTTAGTGCTGCTCTGCCTCTAAGCCCGTGGCAATGCTGCAGTATTTACACAATGCACAGGATTAGGGTTGGTGGAGCCACTGGTGCTAGTCTGAAATCAGCTGTCCCATGGATCAAATGAACAGGGGAATGCATGCTAGGGAAGTAGTTTACTCTGGGTTCAGGTTTTGTTTTCACTGCTAGCCCCAGCAGTGCTGTGAGCTTCTCTCACAAGTTGCTTTGATTTCAACCCTTTCTGCTTTGTGCTTGGACAGGCTGCGCTGCCCCCGCTGTGTGTGGGGCTCCAGGCTCTGCCTCTGGGTGTGGAAGCAGCACCCTGGTACAGCAAATCTTGGGGCTCAGAGGAGCAGGCTGGGATGTGCTTCACTCCATTGGGCAGTTTGGTTACTTTCTGAATATCCATATGCTCTGTGAGCTACCACCTTCTGTCTGGCTTTAGGGACCTTGTTGTCCATAAATGTGTTTGAGCCCTTCTTGCATCTGCTGGCATAGTCCTCCTCCAGGTTCCTGTGGCAGCACCTCCCATCAGTTTGCTGCTCCATGTGTAAGGAAGTGCTTTCTCTCACCTCTTGTGAATTAGTCTTCATATTCCACCAGATACCTCCTCATTCTCACACCACAGGGATAAATTCTGACTAAAACCAGGATGCTTCTTTGCACTTGTTCCACTCACAAGCAGTAGACAGGCTTTATTAAAAACTAAATTTAAATCTTACAGCTCTGTGGAGAGTGAAGGTAGAGCGAGGTTTGCACAGGCTCCTGGCAGACAGGGAGGTTTTGAGCTGTCAGGTTTTGAACAGGCAGAGGTTTTGCAAAGGCACTTAAATTACATGTAAATGTTCAGTTTCAAATGACTCTGAATATGGCTTCTTTTGGTCATTTTAGGGAGGATTGCTCAGACCACACAAAGCATCAACTTCTGAATTTTGTCTTAAAATAACCAGCAAGTCAGCTGTCCCTTCAGTCAAGCTATGTGGCAGAGGGACAGTGTGGCTTCGTCAGGTAAAGTTTCCCTTATGCAGAAAAACTTTGGCTTAGTTACAAAGCAAAACTTCATGCTTAGTTACAAAGCAAAACTTCATGACTTCCTTCTTAGGTTTTTGATTTATTTTTTATTTTTTCCCCTAATGGCAAAATGCCCAGTGCAAATCAAATCCTTCAATTCAGTTTCCAAAAAAGAAGAAGCCATCCTGTATGCCTGAAATATTAATTAAAAAGAAGCAAAAAGAGAAAGATTTGGACAGTTCCCAAAACAGCTACTCAAATATAAATGTCTGCAACTGTCATGTGAACTTCTCAGTAAATGAAACTATAATCCATCCTTCCTAATGTGGAAATGCTACTTGATTAGCCCAATTAAGAACAGATTTCTGACAGAATATTACTTTAGGGTGTAGTTTCCTTAAGGATGAAAAGATGCCAATTTAGAAACAACTGTATGTGACTCTTGTTAATAAAAATTAGAAACAAGGAATGACATAGTAAATTAACCAGTGGAATTACACATTGGCTCGAATTTCTCTTCAAAGTAAGACAAAATATGTAGAGCAATTAGGCTATTTTTACATGGAGTTATTTGGTAAATCAACATCCTCCATTAAACTTTTAATTTGCACAAGTAGAACACTAATGTATTTTGGTTTGTTTGGTGATGCGTTGATTGGTTGGGTTGGTTTTTACTGCTCCATTTGAAGAAACAGGTCACTTGAACAAAATCCCTTATTTAATCCTTTTTTTTTTTTTGGTATTATTTTGGTTTGCTGTCATAGTGGTCTGTTTGTGGAGAGTTGTTTTAGGAGGCCTGTGTTTTAATTGGGATGCCCGTGCATATGAGCATCTCTGAGCTGCCCACTTAAGCAGTTCACTGCATGTGATACGCTGGGACCCTCACTTCTCCCAGCTGCCTGGGATTTGGTTTATTTTAAACACTCTGCTTAGCTGCCCCATGACTAAGTTAGCCTGAGATCTGCTTGCAAGTATTTGTGAGCTCTGCATGTGGCACAGAGGAAGTGGGGCAGCCGTGCCCCTTGAAATGCTCCTGGGCAATGGTGCAGGGCTGCGAGGGCTCCCCTTGGTGTGAGCAGCGGGGTGTGCCAGGCTGTGCCAGCAGGATATGCCAGGCAGTGCCAGCAGGATGTGCCACCAGGATGTGCCAGGCAGTGCCAGCAGCCCAGGAAGTGATGGTAGCCATGGGGTGAGTGCCGAAGGGACACGCTCTGCTCTTGCCCCAGGCACGGCCAAGCTCTCCTCGGCATCTGCGACGTGGGGAGCCAATTTCAAAACCTTTATTGTTTTGTACAATATAGCGTAAATATTTAACAGGGTTGCTTAAAGTTCTTTGTGTTTGCTTAACTGAATCGAGGCAAGGAACATCAATTTTCTGGGAAGATTTCTGCTCTGCACGATCAACAGAATTTCATATTGAAAGATAGTTTATCCATGCAGTCACGCTTATTTTCCAGTTGCCCAAATTAAGACAATCTATAAAGAAATGTTCATTTATTAGCAACTGGTGTTTGACAGTTTATTTCATGTAAGCCTCCAGCTTTCCTTGGCAAGCTTATTTGCATAATGTGTTATTATGTCTAAATGGAAAACTAAATGCCTCCATGTGGTCTTTAAATGACAAGTGCTTGTCAGCTTCATGCAATATTCAGAAGTAATAGATCCAAATCACAACAGCACTCACTATGATGTACAAGGAGAAAAAGAAACAAAGCCCAAAAAACTTGTTGCCTATCCTTCCCTGACAAATTTACACTTTGGTACAGAATTGTCAATTAGAGTTTTCATTTGTTAAACAGTTGAGTTCAACTGTGAAGGCATTTACTGAAGCTTTATTCTGCACTGCTTTTGAGTAATTACAATTCACACTGCTGTTTTTTGTTTTCTTCATGTTTTTTGCCCTCTTTCAAACAATGCAGCTCGGGGAATAAGCTTCAGAAAACCTTGGCAAGGTATAGCCAAGAATTTCTGCCTTAATTACTTCTTAATTACTTCTGAAAACATGAATGCTCCCTGACAATGGTTACAATAGCTTTGGAAGATCTATTATGAAGTTCACATTTGAAAGCGTCCTTGGGTCTTAAATTTTTGCAGTTATGTATTAATAATTTTTTAAAAACAGAAAAGTGGTGTGTTTTTGAGTGGTTCCAGGTTATTTGAGGATTCAGTGAGGATGAAAAGTCATGGTGCTCATGTAAACATTGTCTTTATGCCCTTTCTTTGCATGTGTCTGGTGTGCTGCTCTGTCCCTCATAGCCTCTCTACCCTGAGCACACCAGAAACATCCAAGTGGCTTCCACCAAAGAAGGAAAATCTAAACTCTGCTTTTACACCAGGGTGGGATGTGGTGTGCTGGCACAATGAAGGGCTGGGGTTCAGCCAGGAAAAAAACCTGCTAGCAATTAATGCTACAACATGATACTGTCAAGGGGCAGTTGTGACCTTTAGCAGTGCCACATCTCCTTTTTGATAAATGCTATTATTTCCATCTCATGTTAAAGGTTAGGAAAAGTAAACAATACTTTACATATAAGATTAATTTTTAACTTTTAAAATAGCTTGTTATCTTGTTTCCTATTCATTGTGCACCGTGGAGTGTTCTCTGTTGAATTTGACATTAGCAAGTTCTTTTTAAGTTGGCATTAACTGAATGAAATGGTGTGGAGCAGAGGTTGGGGTTTTTCTGTGCCACACAACAGAAAGAGATAGGGAGGAAATGGAAAATATTAGAAGAAATATGCTGTCTCCTGGGTAAATCTGGTGCAGGGAGAGAAAGAAAAATGGCCAGATACTGCATGCAATTTTAACACTAGTCTAAAACCCAGGAAAAATGTATTCGTGTTGGACTGTTGAGTTTGTTGCTTCTAACTGTCCTGTTTGGCTGCTCAGTGTTGCAGGACAAGGAGATATGCCTGAAAAGGACAGAAGGAAAAGAGAGGAGACATAAACTGACGGAAGGAAAATAGTACAGGGGGCAGGACAAGTAGCAAGGACTGGTGTCACAGCTCGTAGGCTGGCTTTGGGCTCAGACTGCTTTGGGTACTGTCATTCACCACCATCTGGGCACTTTGCCTCTTGGTAGCTGAACAATGTAGGCTCAGAGAAATGCTTGATGGTGTAAGTTTCAGGGTTTGGGAAGTGATGGAGATAATAAGCAGGCAAACAAAAAATAACACCCGTTCTTCTCATGCGCTATCCTGCCTAACCACCACTAAGCACTGTGGACAAACAAGTCATCATCAGCCACACACTGTTAACATTAGTTACTAGAAGTTTTTTGGGATTTTGTGCCTGTTCTGTCTGCACATGCTAGGTTACCTTTGTGCATTTTGTTCAATAAAAAGGGACCAAATTCTGCTTCCAGAAGCCAAGAGAGGCTGGAAGCACACTGGGTTCATGCCTGACGTTGGATGCCTGGCATGCTCCTGAGCGAGCCCTCATTAGGGGAGCAGCAACAGGAGCTGCAGTTAATGAGGAGGTGGGAGCTCCTGGCTTGGCCGTGTCTGCTGTGAGAGAAGGTGCTGTGCTGGTAATTCCCTTTGGGAGCTCGGGGTCAGGCATAAAGCAAGGCAACAGTTCATCAGTGTTATTAAATGATGTTTCAGTCCCAGGCCATGGCTTCCCTTGATGATTTCAGCAGCTGCTCTGCTTGATGCAATTGGTGTAATTAGAGTGGTTGTATCACTTGCAGGACAGGAGGTGTTTCCAGCAGTGGTGACCTGTGCTGCCTCTGCCTGCCTGAGCTGGCCTGGGGGCTGGGGAAGGCTGCTGTGGCCACTCACACAGGGGGCATGTCGTGCTCCAGTGACCCACCTTGTTGGGGGCAATGTCACTTACTCCACTTCAGGTTATAACTTTCACTCACCCAGTGCAAGAAAGCACAACATTAGCTGCAAACAGCAAGGTTGTGCTGGCTTGGAGCCGTCCTTCACCCGGCTCTCTCATTAAACCCTGGCAGTGCCTCCCCAAGACAGGTCCCAGAGGACATGGAAGGCTCCTGCCAGGGGCTCCCTTTGGGCTGGGATGAAGTGGGGCTCCCCTGGCTGCCCAAATGTGCCCAGGTGCTGGTCAGGCAGTGCAGGCAGCTGATTGGCACTTTGACCAACAGGAGCCATTAGGGGAATGCTCAAATATCCAGAATAGCACATAAATTATCCAGTAAAGTCCAAAGACTTGCTCACAAATATGTAAAAAATGTAGCCAAAAAGGTATTAAAAATGAATGATGTCATTTGCTGCATGACCATGCAAATAACACTATTGCTGTAAAAATCAGAGGTGGATTGCACAGACTTGACAGCAGGTGACTTGCATGCTCCATCTCCAGTTGGTCTTTTAGATTCCTTGGCTCAAAATGCTGTGCAGCATCATATCTTCTGCATCTCACAGCCCACAACAGTTCTTGTAAAGAGTAACATAAGAGTTATCATCTCATCTTGGCCTGAATGGTATTTATAGATGCATGAAAATAAGGATAAACTCTGAATCAGTATGTACTTTTTCCCTGCCAAAAGAACAGGTGAAATTATCTGAAGGAAATGGCAATCAGACTGGATCTCAGAGTGTCCAACAGGGTGAACTTTTCAAAGTACCACCTCTGATTTTACAGCTATTAAAACCCAAGGGCATTTATTTAAAAATCCTCACCTTTTTTTTGTACCCTTATTTGAGATTAATTATGTATGTAAAATTCTCAATGAAGAATGCAGCATTCGAGGAACTCATGTTGAGTTTCAGCAGTTAGTCCAGTGATATTAAAATGAAACAGGACCAACTTTGTAGGGAGCAATTATAACATATTACGGTGTGAATTGCACACTGTGATTAAACTCATAGGAGGTACTCAGCAGCAGCATTTGCTTTGAAAGGGGCACTGATTACCATTTGTACTATGCATTTTGGTAATCAGAAATCATTATGGAAAATATTACATCAACTAAACAAATACCCCCTTAGCATCATGAAATATACAGATTTTATTTTTTTTAAGTAGCCTTATGCATGTAAATAAATACTTTTTTTCTGCATGGGACTAGCACTTTATCAGCACGTGGAATTAGTATGCTGTCAGGCTACAGCAGGACCATGAGCTGCAGAATGAATGGTTTAAAGTTAAAATACCTCCTGGGGTTGGGTTTGTCTTCATGACTTAACTTCAGGCTCGTTGCAATGACACTCTAAACCATCATTTACTTGTGATTTATAAAAATAGCCTTGTGAAAGAATTAAACTAGCAAGAGGTGTTAACGTTTACTTTGGAAGTCCTGAGTTATTTCTATTAAACGGCTTTCCCTAGGATTTAAGATAGGGGAGTCTTAAAGCTCTTACTACCTATAAAATACTAATGGGCCTGTGTTGCAAAGGTACTATATTTTTCTGGCATGTTTTGACACCTAATATTTTAAGGGATTTGAAGAGAGCTCTTGTCTAATGGCATTAACCAGTTTTATTAAGGCATTTTTGCCACTGCCTTCTGAGGGTGCTTCGAAGGGTGCCATGCAGCAGCACAGGGTTTTCACATCCCCCCAAGCCTCCTGACCCAGGGCCACACCTTCCCCAAGGCCAGGGTTCCAGGGCACAGCAAAGAGGGGCAGCCTGGCAACAGGTCACCTGCAATGACTCAAAGCAAAACTTCATCACAAGCTGACAAACCAAACAGCCGCTCACTCAGGGATCTCTCCCTCCTTCCTCTCCTTCCTGCCTCTCCTTCCTTTCTTCCTTCGACAGGATGTAATATAGATAAATCCTGTAACATTTCTGGCACTTGGGGACCATGTGATTGCTTTAAAGTTGTAAACTCATCTTCACTGTATCTTGATCATTTTCCTTCCTTCTCTTTCTGCCATACCATTTTGATTGCTTAACATAAGGTCTAATGTCAAGTAATAATAAAGCAATTACAAGAAATACAATTCATTCTAAAGCACATTAAGCAAGAACTAAATTAAGGCACATAATTAACAACAACAAAAAAAAATAAAGGAAGATACATTAAGGACAAAATGTTTTAACCCCTATATTTCTTCCAGCATTAACTACCTTGGCATTAACTCAAAACTGGTAGGGAAAAAATATAGATTCTGTGCAGGTGCAGTAGGGCTTTTACTGATTTATGAAGGGAGATTCACAGATCTGTCAGGCATGATTCTTTCTATATAGTAATAGACTCAGTTTAAACTGTCATGCTAATTTTTTTTACTTGTCCATCTGGTCCAATTATTAGAAAATTGTACTCAAGAAGGCTCCAATAACAAACATGAAACAGCTCAATATTTCAAGTTGCCAGTATTTTTCTCATATTTGTTCTTTTTAATTAGAGAGCATACCAAGTTCCAACCACAGGACCCAGGCATTTATTAAGTGATAGAGAAACAGCACTATTTTATTGACTAATTCCCCAGGCTTTTATTATGTTTCCTAGCAAAATGTGATTTATAGGAAAGTTAATAAAGGTATCCTCACCTACTGCTCCTGGAGACAGGACATCTACAAGGGGCAGACATTCAGACTAATAAGTGAAATCACAAATCTGGAAGCTGAAATTGGATTTTATTTCTCTGAGTGCAGCAAAAAACTGATGCAGGCTTGGGTATTTAACATCTCTGTCTTAACTGGATTTGCCTATAAAATGAATGTAATAGTTTTTCTAGATTTTCACATTCTTCTAACTAATTATAGCACTTACATTTTTTAAAAGATTCAATGCCAAAAAAATCATTAAAGTTTCATTTTCTCTATACCATGACCCATTTCTTCCTCCCAAATGTCTGAGATTTTTTTTTCTTTTAGTGACTGCATTCCTGAATTGAAAGTAACAACTTGAAAAGTGTGTTATTCCTAATTTCTTGTCATGCTTTGACTGAATTTTCCCCCCTTTTATAGCATTTCCTGTATGATTTGTTCACAAAGGGAGCATTGTGCCATGAGGACATTCTGTGGGCTCTGCTGATGCCTGAAGGGTGGCATCAGGACAGAAGAACACTGGGAAGCTTGGCCCTGGTACATACATCCGTTCCAAATCCAGCTAGAAAAAAGAAATAGTACAAATTGGACAAAGGCAATTTAAAATAAATGCATTGATTCTCATTCTTAATAAGGTTAGGCATGCAATTGTGTGATGACTAATTTGTGTGCCTAATTACCATGATTGTATGTGCAAATCAAGTAATTATGGAAGTAAATAACCATAATCATTTATTTTCATGGGTAATTATTCAATTTTATGCACAATGGCAATAATTGGGTGTGCAAATTAAGCATGCAATTGTGCATGCATATTCAACACACACTTGTGTGTCTAATCTTTCCATAAATCTTTTTTTTTTCTGATTATTTTTCTTGCTTCCTATCCTTTACTCTGGTGTAGCATTACTGGGGCACTCTTGCTCGAGGTAAGGATTTGAAAACTCTTCTATTCCAAACCTTCCTGACTTTTTAGTGGTTAATAGTTCTCCAGTGCAAATGGACTGCTCTCTTGAAAGATGGCTTTTCATTCTTGGTGTTAGTGCAGGTGTACTCTTTTCCTAATTAGGCAGGGTATTTCTAAATGGGAGACTGAAATAGATATATTCTGTAGTTTCCTAAAATTTCAAATACATAATTGTGTAACCTGTTAAGGATATTTCACAGAAAATGGGTTTTCTGCACACATATCCACAATTACCTTGGGGTTTCAAATATAACAGTGCCTTTGTCATGAAGAGAGACTTCATACTGCACTGCATTGGAGGACATGTCCCTAAGCTGCCATTAAAGGCAAGGAAAACACTGTACCCCTCTGCTTACCACACAGGTCTGATTTACAAAGCACTTTGGCACTGACCTAATTCAGTTCCCACTTAAGACACGTAGAAAGAAATCCCATTGACCTCAATACAAGCGAAGTTTATCACTGCTGAGCGCTTCTAAAAATGTCACCCCACTTTTCTGTCTTAAGACCTGAATTTGTAGGCACATGATTATCTTTAAGCATAAAGCATAAGCATATGTGTTATATGCTCAAATTCTTGCAGCGCAGGAGCCTGAGTGGCATTGCTGCCAGCAAGGTGCTGATCCCCGGGTGCCAGGTCGGTTATTCCCGTGTGGCTCCAGGGCAGGTGTGTCCCAGACAGAGCTGCTGGGCTGTTCCTAAGTCATGCCTGTGGCCAGGGTACAGCCCATGCAGCTCAGCCCAGTCTGGGTGGCTGTTCAGGGTCTGCCTGTACAGTACCCATGCCATAGGGGCTGTAGTTTGTCACTCTTTCCTGCCCACCTCTGCCTGCAGCAGGGAGGCAGGGGAAGCACCCTGGCTTCACTCTGCCTCGGGAGGAGTGGCTCATTGCTCTGTTTAACCAAGGGATTTAATTTCCATCGTTTGTCTTTTGTGTCCCTTTTCATTCAGATAAATTTCCCCAGCCTCACTGATGCTAATCTCATTGTTCAGGAATCAGCAAAGGGTAATTAGTCTCTGCAATAATGATCTATCTGTCACAAGATCATGGCCTTTCATCACACACTATCTCAGGTGTTTTCTAACTAAGCCCAGGGAAAAGGAGCAGAGCTGTTCCATGGTGTTCAGTGTCAGCTGGGGAGGTCTGCATGGTGCACGGGAGCAAGTCCCACCACCCAGACTGGGGCATCCAGCCAGCAAAGCCTTCCAGTCCCAGCCCCACATGTCACCCACCACTGGGAAAGGATTTCCTAATGGTCAGAACCTGACCTTCTGGGTGGGTAAAATAATAGTAACAAGAAGAACCAAACCTCCCATCCTCAACCTGTTTTGATATTTCAGAAGAGAAATTAATTCTGTTTTTAGCTATGAAGTTATTTTTCTCAGCATGGTATGGTTTCCTGTGGCAAGAGGTTATAAAGGTCAAAACCAGAATACAGCTCATTTTTATTGAGATAAAACAGCTTGTTCATGTTGCAAAGCTTTTCTCCCAGCTGTTTTATTTCATAGGGAATTTTTAAATTTTAGGGTTTAAAACATTCTGAAGTAAAAAAAATAAAAGACTCAAAAGCAGAGCTTTGTATAAAACACAGCTGTTTTGCTGGGTATTCTCCTGGCAGCAGTGTCAGACCTTTGTCACAACTGGGCTTCCAGCTTGGGAGGGGACCTGCAGCCTTGGGCAGAGGTGTCACACGTTGTGCCCCATCTCTGGGGCTGAGCCATCTCAGCTCGACATGGTGTCACGCTCTAACATGCCCTTTTCCCATAACCATGAGCACTTTCTGAGCTCTTTCTCTCTGCCAAAGAGGTCCAGATGTTTCTTCCTGTGTAGTCTTTAATTGCCAGACTAACTCGGCTTTCTGCTGGAGCCCATCAGAAGGTTGCATGCTCAGTTCTGCATTTCACATCACTGAGAAGCTGTGTAGTGTAACGTAATCTATTCTTTAAAAATATAATGAACAAGAAACTTTCATTCCAGAAAAAGTTTAGGTACATTTTTAGGAAAGGGCTGTTATTATTAAATTTTATGTATCCTACACATATTATTGCCACCGTTAAATATACATATACACACACAAAGTTATTGAATTATAATGTCTAGGAGAAGATAGTTTTCAAAATATTCATAAATGAGGAAAATTGAGCTGGGTTCCTACACAGTAATATGGCCACTGAAGTTGAAGTGGAGAGATAAGTCACTAATTATAAACAATAAACACTGAATGTTGTCATTTTACAATTCTGCTGACTTCACAGGGCTGCAGCTGCCTTATGGAAAGTCTCACTAAATGTTTCTTTGTGTAAGAACAATTCTGCTTATATAGCCTATATTTTCCATATTTCCGTATCCTTATTCTGACTTACTGGAAACATTTGCATTAAAAAAGTATCTTTGTTTCTTAAGAGTTCATCTGGTTTCCTGCTTATCATGCACATGCTGAGAAAATGAGCTCAGCAGCAACAAGAAATGTCTGTTTCCCCAGGTCAGAAATCCTTCTGCCACAATGAACAGGAATGACTTGGAGAAAACACCTGATCTGCTTTTTCAGACAGATTCAGAGTCCTGCCTCCTGCTTTTTCAGACAGATTCAGAGTCCTGCCTCCTGCTTTTTCAGACAGATTCAGTCAGAGATAGTGCTCCAACCTGACAGTATGTGACCTTGGAAAACTTTGGAGAATACAGGGCAAACTGAAATTCCAAGTTATTTATTTGGAGTTAAAAAATTCCTCTGGCTATTCACAGAAATGTTCTTGCTGAAGATGTTTGATGTCCAAAAATGGCAGAATAAACAGCTGAACAAGAATCCTAGAAAGCCAATTGGTGGCTTGGTAGGGTTGAACACCAGAGCTTGAGGAGCATCTGCATCTGCAAAAAGGCTCAAAACAATGCAGTTGCATTAGTTAGTTCCCTGTCTGGAACAAGTGCCTGAACAGAAGATGGCTTTGTGGTGAGATGAACAGCAAAGGCAAGTGATTTCTCCTGGTGAGATTGGAACCTTTTGCTTCTTGGTAGCTTAACCAAGAAGAAATAAGGATTTGCTGGAGAATCAAGGATGTTGCCCTACATGTTTGTAAACAGAACACAAAATAGAGCATTCACTAGGAAACAAAACCAATTTTAATTTAGTAAAAATATTTTTAAACGCCTTTATATGAGAGGCAGCAAAACCCACTAACAGTCATATGTCTTGAAAATTACCACTAATCAAATCATGCCCTTCCCTTCCCCAGTAAAAAGCCTTGTGCCCTGCTGTTTGTCACACTTGTCTTGTTACTCCTGATTATACCTGTTTGAGATTTATTCTTTTACTTAAATAGAACAATGCTGTTGTCTCAGTGAGGCTGTTACTTGTTTCTTATGACCACTTAATGCCATCCTGTGGAGCAAAATCATTCCTTTTTACTTTGCTCATCTTGGCTTATATGGTACTGGAATTTGAATAATAACAGGATGCCCAAGTGATCACTTTCATACCAGTCTTGTGCTGTTCTCCTGGCAATGGCAAGAGTATTCATAAGGTGAAATTAGGGCTTGGTTGATAACAGTGTCTTGGGCAGCAGACAGAAGGGTGACCACTGAGGGAACCCAGCTCAGACCCATTGCTGCACTTCAGGCAGCGGGTTTCTACTTCATCCGCATTTGAGAAGTTCCCCTGTGCCAGCAGCTAATTGTGCTGCCTACTTCTTGTTTTGTGCAAATGAGCTCTCCACTTGCAGGGGCTGTGCTTCACAGGAGTGTCTCCTGCTCTCTTGCCCATGCAGAGTGACAGTGCAGCAGGGCTCCAGGAGATGCCTCAGAACAGCAATGGGAACAGGTACAGTGCAGGGGAGGACAGCTGCATAGCTCTGCCTCCTGCTTTACCAGCCTCCTGTTTGTTTCCTCTGGTGCCTTGGAGACCCTTGGTCTTTAGCAGCAAAAGCTAGGGCATCTTCCTCTTGTTTCCTACCTATACAATAAATTCAGGGTGCTGCTTGCTCAGTAGTATTGTTGGTAAGGCAATGAGGAGACTCTGTGACCATTTGCTTGAGGGCAAGATTTGCATCTGTATTTGTCTTGCTATCATTTAGCTATAAAACACAGGAAGTAATCCTTTCCTGTGTCATAGGCATGATATAGGCAGCTCAATTAAAGTTTATGAAGCATGATCTGAGATCCTTTTTAACTCAGAGCTTTACAGATATGCAAAGCAAGATTTTCAGTTATTCATTACTGTTTATGATAGTTCACATCTTACTTTTTTCAAGCAGAACAGTACCTTGATCACGAAATAAGTCTGCTTTCATGGCAAAGAACATTATTTGAGGAGGAGACAAATATGGTAATTATCAATTACATATTATAGCTTCCCTAGCACATAATTTTATCCACATACATGGAATACACTTTGTGGACTGGATGGTAGGACTTTATGCTACAATTTCTCTGCTTCAAACTGTATCTTGCTCATGTATGCTGGTCTGTGGAAATATGCTTGGAACTATTTTGGGACGTAGCATCTGATTTTTCTATTGACAGTAATCTGCCTGTGGTCATATAAAATACCTCCTAGCTTAGATCTGACAATGAACACCGAGGATTTGTTTGCGAATGGTTTAGAAAAGAAGATTTACTTTGCTTTGAGGGCAGCTGGGAAGACTCATTTTATTGGATTACAGAAAGTGAGAGCAGTAAATAAAACCTGATCCCCAATATTTAATATGAGTGTCATGAAAGAAGTAAAGATTAACTGTCATGTCAAGATGCAGTAACTGTAAGTCTGCTGGTTAGCTATTTAACTGATAGAATTAAAGGAGGAGCAAACAGAACCCATCTGCCAACCCTTTGTTTTTCAGAAGACCGAGAAATGGAAGCTTTGAATTTTAACAGGCAAAAGGTTTTCTGATCATTTGCCAATTCTGTCTCATCTCACTGATTTGAGTGGTCCTGCCAAGTTACATGAAAACAGTATCTTTGAACTGTCTCAAGACACTCTGTTAGATCATTGTAGCTCCAGTATTTTAACAAAAGCATGTAATTTTCATCACCAGAGAACTGTTCTTTATTTAGGTTCACCATTAAACTAGGAAATCCTTATCTAATGAATTTGGTTATGTAGCACTCATGGTATTATTAGGAGCAGGTGAAGCATCTCCAGTCTAACTCACCCCCCCTAAATTGAATCTGAGTTTTTTGGTTCATACTTTGTACAGATTGAAATGCTAAAGCTTTTTTACTGGCTTCATTTGAGCCTCTATCACAGCCCTGAATCAGTTGTGGAGCCCCTGTATCAATGAATAAGGTAAATTATGTACATGAACTAAAAATAACAGGGTGATACACTGTGACCTGCCACAGACTCTTTCTGAATTTATATGAACCAAAATACATTAGCAGTAATAACATCTTGTTATGGAATCCCTAGAAGTGATATAAAACCAGTTTTGTTGGCACATCACAGTAAGAACTGGGGTCATGACAGCCCATGTTTGATGGAACAGCAGATACAGTGGAAAAGTTCAGCATTGTGCCTCAGAACCTGCTGTTGTTTTCCTGAGGTGACCTAACATCTATGACTTGAAAAACCCTCAACATTTCAGTCTGCCTTTGGCTTATATCAGTAAGTTCTGTCAATAAATGAATATTTGCTATTTTAGTTAAATATCAGGCATTTACAAAAAGCATGGGAGCATGATCATAATTGCATTATAACTACACTTTCTCTGTCATCTTTTCTTGGACTCTGTGTCAACAGCCTCCATACAAAAGAACTGCTAAAGGCACTTTGGTTGCAGGCTCAGTGCTGCCACTTCAGATTTCTGGCTTTTGAGCTAAGATTTAACCACAAAGCTTCAGCTGAACTTTGTGGCTATGTACTTAAAAGATGAGTTGGCACCTTTAAATCAGTTCAGCCCATGGGCCCAGAGGAGAGAAAAGTCAGCTCCAGAGTGCACACAGATGCACTGAAGCTTTTTCATCCACATGTGGGCAAACTTTTATGTTGAAGCTATATTAAATTGCCAAAGGCAAACAAAACTACTTTGCTAGGCAGTCTTAAAGTTTATTTTTACCTGATGATGACATTTGCATTGGGAGTGAGGTACAGCAGCAGAAAGCCCATAAGGGCAGCATCAATGGAACAGATATTGAAAAGAACAAAAAAAACCCTGTTTCTTTTTAAGTCCTCCATACTTGTAAATGTGAGACCTATTGCTGTGATAAATGAAAGGGTCATGAGCCAACGCACCAGAGGAGGATGAAATAGCACAGCTGTGTGGAATACAATACTGACTTTTCAAAGTTTGTTTAAAATCAGGGCAGCCAGTCCAGCCCAGTCTGGCTTTGCCCAGGGTTTACTGAGGGGAATGTGCACATCACACTGCCCTGGGCAGCTCTGCAGCTTTTGCTGTCTGGGACAGCATTTTCATAATGAGCAGCGTGTTACTAACCATGTATCCCGCAGCCTGCCCTTCCCTGGGGCCTGAAGCTCTGGCTCTCCATCCCTTCCCATCCTTTCCCAGCTGGTCTGGCTGCCATGAAGACAGAGCAGGTTCTCCTTCCCTCTCTCAGGCCCAGATGGAGCTCCCAGCCCAGTGTAGAGCCCTGACATGGGTCCCACAGCTCAGGGCTGGGCTGCTCCACGGCACTCCAGGGCCACCTCTGGAGAGGGGGACTAGGAAAATCTGGGAGCAGCAATGGACCATTAGCTGCACCTACAGGGCTGCTGCCAAAGTATCTGAAAAGCTTGTTTTAAAAACCAATCTGATTGCAAGTAGGAGTAATTTCTGTGGTCTGCACTTCTTAGCTCTTGTTTTGGGTATTGCAGTATGTGTCAGTGAGCAGAACTTAATATTACTTCACCCATATGAACCTTGGTGATTGCATGCAGCTTCAACAGAATAACAAAATTAATTCTCTGATGACTTCACAGTAGTTTTGGGGAATAATAAGCTGACCTTTTGCATTTATTTTGTACATAGAAAGCACTACAAATTTATTTAAAAAGGGATCTGCAGATTAATGTTTTAAGTGTTATTGAAAACAACAGCTTTTGTTACTTATATAGATTTACAATTCTACCTACTTGAACCTGTTAGGGCACATGATTTAAAACAAAGTATAAAAATGTCATATAAGCTTCAAATATTATAGGCTTCTAAAATGTACATGCTCTGAATAGCAACTCCAAATAATGTCAGTGAAGAATACAGGTGATGTAAACTTTTACTGCCTTCTATCTCTCTTCTACACCAATCACTGTAAGTCTATTGCCTCATTTAAAAATCAGTTACACAGTTGAACCGTGCTCACTTTTAGGTCATTATTTTAATGAGTAATTTCACTGGTATATCACTATACAATGTCACAGTATTATAATCAATTAAAATAAAAACCACTCAATTATTTAGTAGCTAAACATAACAAATATTATGTGTATATGAGAACTTCATTTCCACCAGAGCTAGAGTAGAACCTTGTCCTAAGAGCAAGTATAATGTCTCATTTTTAATCTTAAAGAATTGTTATAGCTTGAGAGAGAAATTTATAGAGATATGAGTTCCATCACTTGTTATAATCAACTGTACAGTCTGCTCTAGAATGTTGTGGTCCTCAGAGTGGGGATTATGGCCAATGCTTGTGCTATGATCTACATTGCTTGAATTCTCAGACCTACTCTTTCTATTAGAAAAAGGTCCAAGTACACAAAAGAAGTCTGTTTGTAACACAGACAGGAAAACTTGTCAGGTTTGCTGACAGCAAATTCCATTTAGCTAGTTTTACTGTAAGCAACTTAGTCTACAGGTGCATTTTGCATTCAAATTATTTTTTATCAAGATCTTTTCCTAGTAATATTAAAATGTGTTTATAAAGCCTGTAAGTGGTTTATATAATAAGATTTTTAATGAGTAGGAATATTAAATTAAGTTGTGTAGAAGTGCTTCAGGTGCTGATATAACTAACTTACACACCGTACATCATTAACTTTATCATAAAGTTTAGCTTCTCTTCATGCAACAATATACAGCTCTGCAGTAGTAACTATCAGCTACTTTGCACTGCAAACTGTGTTTTGTGGACTGTTTAGCAGGATTTTCTGCGGCTGGGATACCTGAGCCCTGCTGCCAGAGTCATCCAGCTGCTCAGTCAGCCGGCGTGGTCTCATTCTGGGCTGGTTCTCAGGTTCTGTGCTCTTTGCTGAAAGACACAAATGAGAGCAGCCCAGTGGCACCACAGCCTGATCTGCTGAAGCCCAGCTGAGATCAGCTCTCTGTCCAGTGGGAGCTTGGAGAGTCACATTTTCATTCCTCTGCTTGTAGCTGAGATTCCTTGAAAGCAAAACTGTGAAAATGCCCCCCATGTTTGCTGTGTGAATGGCCAGGGCACACCAGATGAAGCATATCTTAACCTTACCTTGCAATTCTTAACTTTGATTTACCTTGTTTGTAAATCAAAATGAGATATGGGATTACACAGCAAGCAGAAAGCCAGAGTTTTGCATTCTGTAGTTAATATTGAAGAGTCTGGCATTATATGTGCAAGTTAGATTGTCCTTTCATTACCATCTACTGGTTTGACAGGAAAATGATGCTCCTAACCTTTAAAAAGCAGGGGTTTCCCTGCTCAGAGGAAACCTACCTCAGGGTTTTCCAGAGCAACTAATCTTCCTTGTGAGCTGCTGCTCTCTTTGCTGCTGGCAGAAAAGCCATGTGTTACTGCAGGATGATCTCATGCCTGGTCATGTAACTAGGACTTCAAGTATGTCTTGTCATATGACCAAATCGTCTTCCCCATAATGGGGAAAATTTCTCTTTACCTGGTGGATGAGGGTATAGAGTGTGCTCCAGTGTTTGGATAACTGGCCAACAGTAGATGAGGAGCGAAACAATCCTCATCATTCTTAATTTGCCAGAAGTTGCCTAACACAGACGATATGAGTACCTTTCTTAGAGTCGCCTTATTAATTTATAAGTCTATGGTAGCTTTCTTTTTGTTGTCTACAATTTGCTTCACTTCATATACTCTTCATTTGCCTTCTTACATTTTGTTCTTCTGTCTGAGGTTTGTCATTTCTCAAAATGGCAGGTACTGAAAAATCTCCCAGTGAGTTGGAAGTATACCATGCTTTGTCTTGTTTTTGATTTTGGCTTCAAGAAGCTTGAGCTGGTATGAGAAAAGCTCCATTTCTCCAACACCCTTTGCTGGGCAGTCACAATAGCTTACCCTGTCTCCACTCCTTGAGCCACCAAATGATGTTGGCGATATGAACCTCTGTCAAGTGCTGGAAGAACAGCAGCATTATAAATAAAAACAAAGCAGTATAGTGCTCAATGACACAGTTTTAGCATCTGTCATTAGCTAAAGTTTCTTACCCTGGGGAATGGAGGAGCTGCTGGCTACACAGGCTTGGAAGTGTAACATTATGTGTCAGTCACTCTGGCAAGATCTACATCCTAACCAGAGAATAAAATAGCTAGAAAGGGATGATAACGGCAGTCTCACTCCAAACAAAAAAAAAGAAAAGAAAACATTTTCTTTTATTGATAACATTTGGCTAAGGTATATGGTTATTGCCACTCGCTCTCAATTAAAAGATATTAAATGGTGTCAGTGAATTGATAGTGCTGAGGAGCACAGAGCTGCTGCTGAATATTCAGCAAGGTTAAGTGCAGCTATTGAGGCACCTACCATTGCAGCAAATGGGCTGCAACATCAGATTTTCACATGTAGGGCCAATGCTCTCAAACTGTGGTGTAGCTCAGCTGTTCTGCCTCCCTTCATGAGATTGATGGGGATTCTGCTGTGCTTGCCACACTCCAGTGCAGAGCACTGGAGGGCATTCAGCATGTTGAGAAAGGTCAAAACAAGACTACATCAGCTTCTGAACCTAAAAACTCTGAACTCTTTGCTACCTATTAGGATGAACGAACAAAAGCTGTGTTTTGATGTGTGACATCCCAAAGAATTGCTTGAGGCAGATGAGAAAGCTACTGCTACTTAAAGGAAGGAGCAGTTGTCTGCAAGCTTCATCCCTTAGTGCAAGCAGTGCAGCACAGCTCCAGCAAGCTTCAAACAAAGCTGCGTCCTCAGTGAACTGGCTGTAGGTTTGCTAATGAAGTGCTCATCCCAACAGTCATTAAAATTTTGACACCCTTTAATGTGGTTAACAGGAAAATATTAATTGTTTATTTTCAGGTACTATGGAAGCTGAGATAAACAATGCTTAAAGAAATTTACAGCCTGGCATGTGCTACCAGTAAATAACAGTTTGTGCATTTTCAAAACTTGTAATATGCCCTGTTCCAGCCTGTTGAGAGGTATGGGAATCTCTCTTGGCAGAATATGTAAATAAACCTAAAATAAAGATGGCTCGGCATGCAAACCCCCAGTCACAGAGCAGGAACAGCAGCAGGAGGGAAGGCAGCATCTCCCTGGGCTGGGTCACACGGCAGCTGCAGGGAGCTTCTCCTCTGTTCAGGGAAAATACTAATTAAGTAGCTTGTTTACTCCTAGCCAGACACCCTCTCCTCAGAGCTGAGTGTCAGCGCAGGGCTGTGTCCCCTCTTGCTGGGTGAGTCGCTTCACACTCCAGCCCTGGCTGGTCCTTTCCTGTGCCGAGGGCTCTGGAGGGGACTCCTCCTTGACTGTGAGCCTGGGCTGCACACAGTGCTGGCACTGCAGTTTCACCTTCTGTCTCTATGCTAAGATGGGTAATATACATTCTGGACCTACACTTATTTGTAAATATTTTAATTTTTTGCAGGTCACTAACTGCCATGTTTGGCTTTGAAAAAATATTTTTCATGTATGTCTCCCTCACATAAAAATTATATTCTAGACCCTGGCTTTTAATATCCTGGCTATTATGCTATCAGCACTGAAGGGTTTAAAACTAAGAATTAAAAAAGCAAAATAAATGTTTAGCTTTTTGCCAATGTCCTCATCCAAGCACACTTATTAATTCAAATATACAAGCTATTTTTTTTCTATTTACACTACAATAAATGAAGGTTGCTCATAGGAAAAGACCTGTGCTGCTCTGGGAGGAATGTGATGCACAACAAGCAAGAGACTGACCCTCTTAATGTCATGCTGCTGTTGATGATGTGCTTAAGTACTGCTTCTTTCTTTATATGGATGCAGGCTGAGGCAGGGCAGCCAGGCTGCCACAGAGTGTGACTCAGGGAACAAGCATGTAATAACAGCTCCTGCACCGCTGTGGTCAGCCTTACACCCGCCAGGAATTTCTCCTGGCAGCTCTACCAAATTGTGAAAGAAATACTGTGGAAAGTTTCTGTTCCTCAGATTTTCCTCTCATCAGATCAGAAATTCCATTGAATAAATGTAACAGATTCATAGAGAGGCTTCTATAATTGCTTTTCTTCTTGGTCTTTTCAGGACTGCAGTTTTCTAGTTTTCGTTAAAATTTTAATCAAGGGTGAATTAATGCAGTGTATAATGTTTTTCAGTTACAAGTTGTGCTAGAATTCCTCGTAGTTTAATTACATTTACATTAGGTAAAAACCTGGATGTAGGAGCAGCTCTCCCTGTCTTCAGACTACATTCACTCTTGTGACATTTAATAAAAGCCTCATAAATCCAGAATTAAAAACAATTTAAATTCTGCAGCTAGATCTGTGGAGTCGGTGCTGCTTTGCTGAAACTTCTACATCACTTTCACCTTAATTAAAATCTGCCTGCTTTTATTAATTGACAATTGCAAATGTAGAGACTAGACCAGAATGCAGTTATTTTCTGGCACTCTTCTCTCTCCTTTCGGCATATTCTGCTGTCTGTGTGGCTCACGCAGGTCATCCAGGGGAATTTCTTGAGTCACCATTGCCTACATCGTGCAGCTAATACAATACCAGATGCTTAATGCTTTCAACACCTAGAGAAATGGAGTGTGGGCATTCCAAAAGGGTTCCAGTAAACTGGATTTATGGATCATTACAGCTACAGAGAAGGAATGGCGTGAATTTATCTATTAACCTTGAAATCTTGCCCTAACGGAAACCATGTTAAAGCGAAGCATTTCTTTACAAAATCCAAACCAGAACAAGTTACGATGGCAGATACAGTAAGAGAAGTGCACTTGCCTGGAAATCAAATTTAATTGCTTGTCCTTCCTCTCGGTATGCAGCTGACAGGCTGTGGGTGGCTAATGAATCCATGCTGTAAGGCAATGCCTTCCTGAGACCCTGGGCTGCAGAGAGCCACCAGCTGACACCCGCCAGCTTCCTTTTCTGCCCTCTCCTCTCTCGTGGATTGCTCAGTGGGGCATTCAAAATCACACCTTCTCTCTTTGCCTCATGTGTTATTGATTGTCAGCTAATTTAGGAGGCAATTTCAAAGTTGTTCTGGGTGATCAAAGGCCCCTACTTTTTTGGAGATGCCTACTTCCCTTTGGTAGACTTGGCACCAAAATCCCCTGTACTTAATGAGGCAACTTAAAACTCATTGGCCGTTGAGAAATTATTTACTTTTGTGGTAAGACAGTGTCCAAATCTGCACTAAATCTATACATGTGTCATACTTTACTCAAACCTATAATGGAGATTAGTGCTTGTGGCTTATTATTGACTCTTGATTGGCACCATGCATGATAGATTGATATTTGGATCACTTGAGGATGATGATGATAGATTTGGGGTGTTCCACTTAATGTCCTGTGTTTTAGAGATACTCTGATAGTCTTTAAATCAGTTAAGTCTTGATACTTGTGTTGCTATGTTGATGTTTCAGATCAGTTTAGTAAGGCACTCACACACCTTAGGCATCTTAATACATCAGACTGGCTGTATTTCCAGGACTGAAATGGTTTAAAAATTATCTTTCTGACCATGGCCATTGAGATCATTATATTATTTACTGAAAAGTGGTCATATAGGGTGTAAAATCACCACGAGGGAAGGAGCCTGTAGCTGATCAGAATCTTCTCAAATACTTGGGAATTCAAAATACAGTTTTTAAAGTCCCATAACATTTGCATTTTAATTCATTTAAATTACACTGTGTGTATTACAGTTTGAAAGGTAACATTGTGGTTATGTTGACAGTTGTGGCCTCAACTCTAAAGCTCTTTTTCTTCCTCAGCTACTGCAGCGTTGTTCTCGTGACTTGAAAGAATCAGTTTATCTAACAATAAGAATATAATAATAATAATTATTATTATATTTTTTTTACAGAGGACAAGTTAAACTTAATTTATACTGGTATGGTATTTGTGATCTTTGGATGAAAGGTTATGTGTTAATAAAACTTCACATCTTGTTGCAAACCTCTCTGAAATAGTGCTTCAGTCAAACCTGCTTGGTTTGCTTGTGTCCTTAAAGAGAGGAATGGAGCAAAAAGAAAACAGAAGACTCTGAAAATCAGTCCTGATTTTTGTTGGCTTTGCCTTTTTGTTACTCTTAACCTGCACATTAATTAACACATTGTCCAGCTGAGTATTGTTTCAACAAGGCAACAGGGCAAGTAAGAAGCAAGCTGAGGAGTAGACGCACCTTGGACACTGTAATGACAGCCTGGTGCTTCCCTGTTCACTGGTAATAAAAATATGTGGTGTCTGAGTAAGAACTGTTGTGTACTAAAATTTTCCCTTTAACTGAGCATGAGTGACTGCTGTTTCCCTACTATTAAGAACTTGCCTTTAGCAGTGTTAGACAATCAAAATCCAGAGTTTTTAGGGTTTAGGTCTGGTGGTCCCTGAGCTTGAAGTTTGAGATTATCGCAGCAACATTTTGATTGCTCGGAGTGAAAATCAGTGCAGGGCAATTCCTGCCTGAACTAAAATAATAAGACAGAGCTGAAAAAAGGACTGTAAAGATAGCTAAGCAGAGTCTCTACAGCTTTTAGAACCATGTTTGGGCAGAGCCATATTTTCTTCAGCAACACATGCCTTTAATCGGAGCAAGCTGCCTTGCCTCAGGTTGGGTTGCAGCTGGGAGATCTTTAGTGCCTCCAAATACCCTGTTCATCCTGTCTAGCACTTGCATGTGTCAGCAGCCCTGATCCCTTCTCACTCCTGTCAGAGAGTTCCTGTGCCCTGAGGCCAAGGCTTAGCTCTGCCGGCCCTTGTGCAGAAAACAGGAGGGATATGACTACCCAATCCCCTAGAAACCTGCACCAGGACTGCGGCTGTATTCTGATAACTTACTACAGGATGATGGCTTCTACTTTACATGCTTTGTGCCTACAGTGGTTGTAAACTATCAATTTTGCCCTTTTAAAATAATATTTTACATCTGTTAAGTCTCTACATTAGACAGCAAGCACAATATTGGACTGATAGCTGAACTAAGAAATGAGTAAAGAAATACAGACATATAAATTTGACACAAAGATGATTGCTGTAGTCCAAGCCATGAGGAATCAGCCTATCATTGGACTGCATCTCATACTGCTGACGGTATTTGTTAAAAGTTGCTGCTATTCACGATGGATGTTGAGATGATAGCTGCTGTTTATTCTGAAAATGCAGATATCTTTGTTGGGTTCAAATATTGCAAAAGGTTAATGAAATATTATGTCACAAGTGGCCAGAAATTCTCTGAAATTTGCAAGCAGACGGTTTGTAATGCAGTGTGACAATCTGCTCTTGTTCTCCAGCTACATCAGCATTCCTAAAGGACAGTAGACTACACAGAAGATTACTCTTGAAATTATAAAGTAAATTAGTTTTAGGGATGGCAAACTGATTTTTTTTAAAACAATATCCATCTGGATACATAATGAATTTAGGAACAGAATTATTTCCGACTTCCATCTCTAATCTGTTGCTCTTCTACTCAGAACCCATTTTCAAATTTGCAGTGGGTTGTTGTGCCTTTTACCACTTAACATTTCTGTAACTCTTCATGCTGCGTATGAAAGAAAACTATATCTGTTTTGTATAGTTGATAGAGCAACTTAAATTTTTTTAATGGAAACTATAATTTAGTCTAGAGAAGAATATTTGGAACGTCAGAAACATTGGGATTTTTCTATTATTTCCAAATTGAAAACACAAGAGTTAGGTTGACAAAGGAAAGTTACTGAGGTGCCTTGATCTGTTGCCCATACTCCACCATCAGTGAAATTTTTGTTTGCTGTCACAGGTCAACTTTAAATTACAGCTAACATATCATGAAGTTTCTGTGGAGCATGAGGAATAGAAAAAACAACCTGCAAAACATTCGTTTATGGATTGCTTTCTGGTGCTTTTTTAACCTTGCAGCCTAAGGCATGACGGGTCACTAATTCTGCCTGTGATAGTGATGTCTCAGTTTCTGATTATTCAGGCACTTGTGTGCCACAACAGAGCTGCAGGGGTATGCACCTGTCCAAAAATCTCATTTGGAGCATGGGAGTCCATGTACCAGTCCCAGCCTGAGCAGAGCCTGGGAAGGGGCTTTGGGGTGTTCTCGAGGATTGATGTGAGGCTCTGGCTACACTGCTGGGAGATTTTTAGCTGCAGAAAAGCTCACCAGTGCCTGCAGTTTAGGTGCCCACCCAGGGCAGCCCTGGGGGCTGTGTGGTGGCTGCAGGGGTGGCAGAAGGGAGGACACTCTGCCGTCCCCAGCGTGGGCTGCTCTGTGTCAGTGCCCACAGGGCCAGGCCCTGCGGCTGCTCCGGCTTCGTGGCACACCTGCAGCCTGCGTCAGGAGTTTTGGTTTGGAGAGGCAGTGCTGCAGAAAGGTTTTTATGTGCAGCTACTTGGGCAGATCATCTTCAAATGGTCTCACAACGTATTTGTATCTTTTGCTTAAATTCTCTGGACATTGCCATCTGCAGTGGCTGCTGTATTCAGCGAGTGAAAAGACTGTAACAGCAACTGAACAGGTCCTTGCAACCTGGATTTCTTTTATGCTATAAGAAAAAACAGTATTCACAACTACCTTCTAACATGAAAACTTCTACTTTTTGTGGTCATCTTTTTTTTTTTTTTTTTTTTTTTTTTTTCTAATATGCAAACCTCCATCCCAGTTAAGGCTATTATTAAAGAACTTTGTTTATAGGTTGTGTCAGTTGGGTCAAATTTGCCTCCTGTGTATATATATTGAGCCTTCCAGTACTGCACACACAGAAATCACAGGTCTGTGAAATTGATATGCTAAAAACTATTTCAGCTGAGTAGATCTGAAAGAGTAATGTTATCTACAATATTTAATACAGAAAGATGTTTAAGTGATCTCAGTTAAATTTGCTGGTAGACAAACAGACCAGTGGGAAAAGTATGTACAGTAAAGCAATTAAAAACCAGAGTGTCACAATGCATCCCCTTAGCTACTTTTTCCTAGGGGTGTTTATGATGCCCAAATCCTACAGTGAGGAGTGTGTGAGGACAGCATGAAAAGATAATAAAGGAGAGGGGAGGAGACACTCCCTTGTTGAGTGGTTTCGGTGTAGGAACAGTATGAAGGTTGTGGTACTGTTGTAGGTTCACTCAACCAGGAGTTGATGACTAAAATGTTGCTTCCATGAGTCTCATGGGTAAGAGATGAAGTGGTCACTCAGGAAAGCAATTACGTATTTTATCTGCTAATTTCTGAATTTCTTAATTTTAAAAAGACTGCGTCTCTGCAGGGTGCTTTGAACTCCAGTGCCTTGCCCTGCAAATAATTCTGGCATGCTGTTGGCTTTGGGTCAGCTGCAGCTCACTCACAGTCCAACAGCTTGTGTAGTTCCCCAGCAGCCAGGCTCTTAAAATGATGCTATAGATCCACCTCCCTGCATTGCTCAAGGAAACACTTTAACAGCAGTCATCTTCAAGGCCATGGTGTTTCAGTGTGGCAAAATGAACAAATTGTCTTTTCATTGTTTCCTTTCTAAGCTATATAGAGGCTATTTACTTTGCTTGTCACAGCTTTGCTTCTATAGCACTTCCCTGTAAAGCTTTTGACCAGCAAGCACTCCATGGAATGTGCCAGTCGGAAAACATCTGAATGTGCATTTCCATCCTGTAGAAATCATCCAGATTCCAAAAATCATACAATTCTTAACTGGGAAAACATACTGAAAAGTTGCCATTTCCTGTCTTTTAAGAAAAAAAAAAGGAAATCCATGGGAATATCATTCATAGAAATACTTCCAACAAGCTCCATTTCATGGACTTACATCTTCAAAAATGATTTCTTTTTACGTCAGCAACTGACTACCCAGAGAGAAAGAGTATACTGCCACCAATGCTATTTATTGATTAGAATATTATGATAATATATTTTAATAACTTTGTGAAGATAAGGATTTTGAGTAATACTTATTCTTCTTGTAAGAGAAGAAGCATTGTTCGCCTCTATAGTTAACGATGGTGCAGTTATTTCTCTCTTTAGGAACACCCTATTTCCCAAGGAAATACTGCTTTCAGTTTTAGGAATGGTTTATTGCTTTCAAAGTTTTCAGATCATTTAAGAGATTTCATTTTCAAAGATTCTCACACGGGAGGAATGCCCCTTTGAGGATTTCCTCACAGAAAGAGGTGTCTGCTTTGAAGATTTTCATTTTTTAAAAAATAGCCACATTTCTGGGGTGTCCTCTTTGAAGACATTTTCTGTATCACTTAAAAGGTTTCCATTTTAAATATCTTTTGCCACCATGGGCAGCATCCACTTGAAAATATTTTTCCTCTGTGATATTCTTTTTGATAATTTATACAGTCTTGTAGGATTCCATAAAATAATCCCTATCAAAAAAGCCCAGGAACATAATTCTGTTCCTACATGAGGTGCAA
This sequence comes from Pyrgilauda ruficollis, assembly GCF_017590135.1. Taxonomy (NCBI): domain Eukaryota; kingdom Metazoa; phylum Chordata; class Aves; order Passeriformes; family Passeridae; genus Pyrgilauda; species Pyrgilauda ruficollis. Next base: position 1,906,860 of record NW_024527710.1, on the reverse strand, counting down.
AAGCGTGTGGAAGAACTCAGGATATGATGTTATGAGAGCACAGTTTTGGAAAAATTGTACAAAAATAATTCCATTTTCTAACATCAAAGGGTAAAGTGGAAAGGTGAGCTCATCTGTCACTTATATGGCCTTTTAAAAATTACTGTGAGACACTTTTTACTCCTTTTAAATTATTTGAGTTCAGAGTTCAAGTTCTGGTATTCCTGAAATCAATAGCAAAAGTCCCATTTCAGTCTAGCTGTGCAAAGAATATTCTTTGAAATTGCTATGAGTTTTCTTTCTTTGTTTGAGAATGTATTGCTTTAATTTACTACTATATTATTGGAGATTTGGAATCTTTTCCTTGGTAGTGTTTATTTTTTCTAAAAATGTGTTCTCCATTACTTTTTTGGTCAGCATTTTAATAATCATAATTATCATATCTGCAAATCTAGGCAACCTCAGAGCTTGTACAAGACTGGGCTCATTGTGTATATTACATAAAGTCTTCTGTCTGATGTTGGTCTGGGAGTTAGTTAAAGGGCAAGTCAAAATTCACCTTAACACACCCTTAAGTTAACATCTAAGCCTAGTTTGGGGATATTTACTCAGGCTGTGGCTGAAACCTCTGGCCTGTCCTTGCTCCTGTCTACAGGGCATAGGGCAGGAAAGGCTCCTGGACTGCAAATAGGCAGGTGGATGCAGGAGGGCTGAGGTCTCGGGGGGTCTCTGACAAAAATGACTCTGAGTATGTCTAGATCTCTTCAGTGTAAAGTAAAACCAGAAGAGTTTAGATCACCTGCAGCAGTGGATCTGCTTGATTTGGCAGAGTAACAGAGCAAAGTCCCCCCACCAAAGCAGGTTTATGGGATGAGGGGGTGATGTTTGCCACTGCTCAGACACCGCTTGGTCACCGCATACTTACTGGGACAGACTGGGCTCCCCTTTGCACAAAGCTACCGATTGCCAGGGCAGCACTGCACTAAATGCTGCAGCTCCGTTCGGTTAGTCATACCCTTATATGTGTATCAATAGCCAAAATGTAGGCAGCTTCACTTCAGAACAAAAATTAAAATAATCTTGAAATCCCTAAATTTATTCCTTATCTGATCCTCAAAAGGAGAAACTTTGTTACCTGAACACTGATTGGCAAAAGCTATTGTAGTAATGAAGGACTCACTAAGAACTAAAGCCAGGTTTTTGTTGATTGTGGGTCTTTCATGTAACTCACTCATGAAAATAAGCATTAAATATTGTTTTTGAAAGTACAGTGCTTAGAGATTTTTTCCTAGGTTTGGTGACTGCCTGGCAGGTGGGACAGCCCTGCTGTCTGCAATGTAATGATCAAGGCTGGTAAAAGCACCACCATCAAGGGAGCAGTCCTTAATGCAGAACTGGCCAGCCACATTGCAGTCAGGGAAAAACTAGGTTTCACTGTCTATTGACTAAATTACTTTAGTAATGTACTTGGAGAACTACCATAGTTTTGGTGTCAGAATATTTCACCTGTGGCTTGTAGAGGGCCAGGCCAGCACTCAGACAGCTGCTTGTGACAATAGAAAAATTGTTGCGTTTTTTTAGATTAAAAAGTAGAGAAGTTCTTCCCTGTGTTTTATAACATCAACAGACACTTTTGCATTCAGGGGGAAAAAAAAAGGAAAAAAAAAGAAGGAAAAAAGAAAAAGATTCATTTCACTTCTTGCCCTTGACAAGATAAAAGCTGCAGCCATGGCTGTACATGACCCACAATATGATCTTTACTCCACCATCTCTCCAAGACAAAACCAAGGAAACCCTATGGAATGAAAGAAAAAAAAGTAAAACTGATCTCCAGTCCTGAAGAAAGTAAATGTACATGTTTTTAATCAGAGTGATAGAAAAAAGGTGAATTTGCTGTGGAAAATAAATTTCCAGGTGGATATCCTAGAAGCTAGAGAGAGAAAGTGGGCAGACAGATAATAATCTGGTTGTCATGAGCAGACCTTTGGACACAAACGAATGTTCAGTTAAGTACAGGATGAGCTATGCCACATATTTCAGTGTCTGAAATAGTAGAGAGCAGTAACATTCCCAGCCTGCCCAAGATAAGCTGTCTTTCTAGCAAGGATGCTAGAAATAAAATGTTGGAGAGCAGCCTGTGGGATTCAGGCCAGCAAGACAAGTTCTGACCTGAACTTGAAAAAGAGACATTTATTTAGGGCACTGTGCTTGTAAAAGCTAGACAATAGCTTCAAAACTTAGTTTAAGAAAACAAAGTAAATCAACATAGACTGCTGGGAAGAAATGTTGATTAAGGACATTGTTTACAGGAGACAAAAAGATGAATAGCTACTAATAAATGTTGGGACTTCGCTCAAAGGCATCTGGGGAATTTATGAAGATGATAAGGACTGGCTTAAGATAGAATAATGTGGTTTAATATAACAAAGACTGCTAAACCAAATGATCAACCTTTCCCATAATATCCCGAGGATCTGTTGTTCTAAGCAACACCATTTAATGACACTACCATTAACAATTTGGAGAAACTGAAAGATGGGGCTGTTTGGAGATAAGGACAAATGAAGAGTTTTTACTGTGTAAGTGCCTCTAATAGCAAGAACCATCATATTCTTTGAAGGAGTCAATGTGTTTTAGCATAGTCTGATTGAAACAACGTGATAACATTTTCTTAAAAAAATAATTTGTTGAAATTCTCTGCCCAAAGCTCTTGAGAGAAATTAAGCTGACACAAGATTAACAGGTACATTCTTTGATATATTAATAAATGGTTAATTATTAGTTATTATTACTAGATTAATAAAATAAATTAAGGACAAGTAAAATGTTCTATTTTGTTACAGTACAGGGAGGTCATTGGTAGTGCACCACAGGGACCTGTGTTGTTCAGCATATTCTTAAATGATCTGGAAAAAAGAGTGATTATCGAGGCAACCAAGTTTGCTGATGATGCCGAATTATTCATGGTAATAAAAACAAAAGCTGACCGTGAAGAATTGTGGAAAGCTCTCATGATACTCTGTGACTGAATGATAAAATGGCAAGTTAAATTCTGTGCTGAAAAATGGAAGTAATATGTGAGAGAGAAAACAAGCCAAAATATAAGTGCAAAATCCTGGAATCTAAATAAATGGCCTTCACACAGCAGAGAGTGCTTGAGTTGTGGGGGGTTCTGTGAAAACACCAGCTCATGGCTCAGTAGGATTCAAACATGCAAATGAGATTGGTGTTATAAGAAAGAAAAATCATATAAAACCAGAAAGCATTTATTATGCACCTATATAAAGCCATTGAGTGTGTAACTTGAATAATGAAAACTATTATGGCCTTCTAGAATAGGATTATGAAAGGTATTAAAAAAACCAAAACAAATCATTGAAAACTGGGAATGATTTCTAATGGAGAAAACATGAAATTTATTAGAACTCCTGAAAGATAACTGGACACAGCATGATGGAGGTATATGCAATCAAGAACAGCAAGAATAGGTACACAGAAAAAATGATCCATCTGTTTCTTTAAAAAAAGGGGAACTAGTGGACATCAAAGGAAATTATCAGGCAGTGGGCTTGACACAACCAAAAGAAAATATTTTTCAGACAGTAATTTCCTAAATTCTAGGGCAAGACTTGTTGCCCTAGAATGCTGCGGATGTCCGAAAGTGCTCAGGCAAACCCTTGGACAAGCTGCTCTCTGAAAGGGCAGACGCTGTTTTATCCCCAGCAACTCCAGAGACTCAGTCTGGGACAATGTACAGCAGAAAATATCTTTGTGTGCTTTCCAATTCCTACAATCTTCCATGAAGCAAACATCATTAACTACTCCACTGCTACTGAACTACACAGATGGTTATTTATTAGCTGTTCTTGAAATAAAAAGGAAACCACCGATCAAAGTGAAACATCTAAGTGTATCAATGATCAAAGGAAATTATTTAGGAAAACAAGATATTGCTGCAGCAGTAAGATTACTGTGATTTTAAGGGTATGGAACTTTTGAACAGCTGATAATAGTATCTGCACTTAAATTTTAGTTAGAATAAAATGGATAGAGTATATAAGCTCATGTGCTTTGTAATGTAACAACTGAATGTGGAGGGCTTTGCTGAAGATATTTTATGTAATGGTTGTCTTTTATTGGACATTTCAGCTGCCTTCTGAAACATCTGATGCAGGACTTCAGCAGAAAGTTGACAGCTCCTAAGGACAAGAGGGTGTTTTTTGGGAACGATTTTTTTTTTCTGACTTTCTAAAACATGAGAAAGACAAAGCAAAAACACACTCTAGCAACAGAGAAAACAGACAACCAGATAAACAGATGATGCTATCACAGTGTTCCAAATGCGGCAGACATTTCACAAGGCATTCAGAAGTGTACTAAAAATGATCTAATAGTATAAAAAGGCAAAGCTACAGCAAAGTGGAATATCACACTGCATGAACAACTGATCAAGAGGGTGCCATGGCATTTTATACTTGTACCATTTTATCTCTTTTAAAATTAAATGCTCTAGGTAAAATCCTGATTGATTATCACTTTTATTGATGCTTTGTGGGGGACCAGAGTTTTGCTGTATAAAGTCATATCCGTTATATCAACCAGATTTGCAGATTCAGTTCCAATGTCTTTTCTGCTATACTCAACAGGTACTCCTCAGCCTGCTTTACATGGAAGAGCTTCTAACTCAGGATAAACTGAATGAGTATTAGTGAACTTACTTAGATTTTGGTAGGCGTCATGAAAGAAGGAGAAAAAAAGAAATATTACAGAAGAGAAAAACAGGTTTGAAGATGGCACTACTGTAAAGGCAAAGAAGGTAAGGAAATTAGGCAGTTGGAGAAATGAGATGGAAATCAATTGCTAATTGCTAAGAAGTGGAAGAATTAGTACTTCTACCAGTACAAAAATGCATAAGATGTATTTAGATTTATAAGGGGGGAAAAAAGACAAAAACAATCCCAGTACAATGTGGCATCAAACAGGACTGAAGGCAGTGGGAAACAAGAGAAACCAATTGTAAACTCAACCTCCAATGGTGCAAAGCCTAGTAAGTATGCCAGAATATACAGGGATTATACTTAGAGAGAGTAAATATATAAATAAGCCCTGGATTTATGGAGATTGTTACATGCACTCCTATATCTCTGATGTCTTCAATGTTACTTTCATCATGATCATAGTACTTTATCACATGTAATCAGGAAAGAACGCTACAACCACGGACTTAAACCCCCCCCCCCCCCCAAAACAACAAACAAAACATAACAATGTAGAAGGCAAAACCCTTAAAGCATAGCATGTGGCATGATGAGCTTTAGATACAATCTCAGCAAATCAAATATTTAAGAGGGATTTTCTAAGAAACTGAATAATAAGTAATTTAGTCTAGTGGTCAGTGATGGGTGCTGAAGACAATTTCTGGAAGAGGAAGTAGTTGCAGATATCCAAGTGATTATGGCATTTAGGAGAAGCATTATCAGTAAACTTCTGCAGAGAATCAGAGTGGCTTTTCCAGAACAGAATGACAAAAAGTTGCAGAGTAGAATGAGAATTTGTACACGCTAATTGTTAATCCGGTTATGAGTTATTCGTGGTGTCGGTTAGAGGAGGATACTGGAGTATTAAAGCATACTGAAAATTTTCCAGTTATAGATGTATGTATAGTTTTATAGTTTTTGGTTCCTAAATTCTTTAGCAGGCTTCATTGCAATAGTTTTGATGACAGACTCCAAGGAATTTACACTAACCTGAAAAAATTAAAGTGCAATCAAGTAATGGGCTACCTTCTCGAAACATATTTTTGCTAGATGAAAATATAGAAATCATAGAAGACATTTTGAATACTTTGAAACATTCTTCTGGGTTTGGGATCTTACAGGAACATTTGGATCACAATTTCAAATTTTCTTTCATAGGTATAAAATCTTTAGTTTGATTTTTTATTTGAATGCAATCCAGGGTCTTCTCATGCACAGCTTTTCTAGAAAACCTAGACATGTATCAAACATTTGAAGATTTGTGATGAAATCCTGAGATCTGGCACAAGATAACGAGGAGAAAACGTATATTTCGTAATAGCCACGTATTTTGTACTGACCCGCCAGTGTACAGAGATGCACGGAGACACTTATTCTGTGAAGAAACAGCCCAATTCACTGCAGTAGTTCCTTTGTACGTTCCTCTTTATTATTTTTATGTAGTGTTAGCGATCAGTTATATAGTCAACAGGTTGTTTTGTGGGACGTGACAACGTAGCCGAGGGCAGCGAGCGATGGGGACAAGGCAGGAGCCCGGCGCGGGTCCCTCCGAACGTGTTCCCTGAGGAGAAGGGCCGGGACCAAGCCCGGGAACTCTCCCTTCAACAAGTGGGGTCCGGCGGCTCAGCCGCGGCCCGGGCAGGGCGGCAGGGAATGCCGCTGGCTGGGGATCCCCCGCCGCCCCCAGCAGCCTCGAGGCTGTCCTGGGGCCGCTCCCCGCGCCCTCCGGACGCCGCGGCGGGGCCGGGCCGGGCCGGGCCGGGAGGGGAGGGGAGGGGAAGGCAGCGCCGCTCCCGCCTCCCGCCCCAGGCGGGACAGGCTCGCGCCGCCTCAAGGGCCGGCTCGGACCGGGCAGCTGAGGGCAAAAACTTCAGCGGCGCGCGCGGCGCATGCGCGTTTTGCCGGCGCCTGCGCGGTAGCGGAAGGGGACGCGGAGCGGAGCCCGGCACTCGGCAACGCTCGGCGGTTTCCGTGCAGGCCAGGCCGCCATTTTCTCTCAGCCTCCCCGTGCGCGGCTCCTGTCCCGCTGCCCGCGCTCTGTCCTGCTCGGCGATGGACGGGTGAGTGGGCACCGGGGCGCTGGGAGCGAGCGCACTGCCGCGCCGTGTGCTGCCGGTCCGCGGTAGCACCTGTCCCGGTGCCGGGCGCTCGCTGGCTGTTGGCGGGCGTCTCCGAGGGTGTGGGTAGCGATGAGCTTCCCGCCGCGGGACAGCTGAAGCCTGAGGCCCCGCACAGGCTGGGAGCGGGGCAGGACGGGGCTCAGCCTCTCCCTAACGCGGGCCCCTCTGTAGGGTCCCCCGTTCAAATCGCCGAGGGCCTTGGGCTGCCCCCTACTTAAGTGTAGTGCCCGAGACGCCGTAAAGAAGGGGCGCGATCTACCATTATCTTGCCCCCCAGAGCCTCTCGCTCCCTCCTTCCCCCCGCCTTTGGCATCGCTCCTCTGGCCGGGGGCTGAGGAGGGGCGCCTTGCAGGGCTCGGGTTTGTTTTGGAGCTGGCTGGAGGGGAGGAGCTGTGCCAGCAGGAGCCAGATGTCGAGCTCTTTTGTTTTCAGAAACTGCCTAATAAGCCCTTCGGCTTCCCCCCCCCACCTCCAGGTGGAGAGATGCCTTTGTATATACAGTGGACTGGCTGTAAAAACCAAAGAAGGGAAGGTTGGAAGCAGTCGGCAGTATGGGACAGAGAGGGCTGGGATGGGCAGGCACTACATGCCAGGCCTGCTTTTTGTTGCACCTGGGAAGCGGGTTGCTGGATGTAGCCTTCGTCAGTGTAAATACAACAGCTTTCTGCTTCTAAATCTCCTATTAGCTTGTTTACTCTGCTTCAAACAGAAAAGCCATCTCTTTGGTATGCTTTATGCATATAACCTTTCAACTGTGAGAGTTCCAAAGGCTTTTTATGGTTGTGGTTATATGGTAGGAGTTACAAATCCTGTCCGAGAACTACTAATGAGTACTACATTGTGGAATGCTCTCCCATATTCTTTTTTGTGTGTATGTGTTTGTGGACTGAGGTTTCTTTTTGGATTGTGGTATACACTGTGAGTGGTGATGTCACAACCTCTAAGGAAAAGATGTACCTTGACATACCTGTTGCAATGTTTTTCATAGGTGTACCTCATTAAATTTCATATAGGTGTAGCTGCCAATTAAAGCAAATTCCAAGCTAATTAAAAAAAAATTTTTTTTCTGTCTGCTGTTCAAAGAGTAGGTCAAACAAAGGTTCAGCTACGAGGTGTGTGAGAAGTTTTGTACTTACTTTTAAATTACTGTATTTCCACCCTGTAATCTCATGTAGTCCAGAAACCCGAGTTTTCTAAATAAATTTCCTGGCAGTGCTGCTTTGGAGTAACATTTACTTGAAACTTTGTACTCTTTGGAAAGGCCTATAAACTGTGGGAGCTCAGTGGCTTTTTAAAGTTTCTTTTGTATTTCAGTCCAATATGTTTTTGAACATAGTTTCTTTCTCAGGGAACTTGTTACCTGTTTGTTTCCTCACAATTTTGTCTTTACAATGCGTTGAAAAGTTGGGTTTATGAGGATAAATTGCTTGACTTGTGTTCTTGTTTTTTTCTTTTTTTGCAGCATTGTCACTGATGTTGCCGTTGGTGTGAAGGTAGGATGTACACTTAACAAATAAGGGGGTAGAGTGCTCATACAAGATGAACTACTTTGAGCATCAGTAATTGCATGTTGGGAGATTTTAACTGGTCATTGTGAGCTGATATCTAGTCAGCCGTGTATGCTTTATTAAACAAAAATCCCTAGAGGTAAATTGGAGCCTCTACACAAAAGACTTTTCTAGGTACTGACTGTAAACAGTGGCTCTAGATGAATGTAGTGTTGTCAGCTTCTTACTTTAAAACTTGATTTACCATATTTTTTTTTCAAAACAACACTCCCGCATTGTTGCATGGGGCCTGTAAAAGTCATACTTACTCTGTCCCTCCCCCTCGTTTTCTCGAACCAGTTCCCACTGAAGTTAAAAAAGAAGTGACTGTCTGTAAGAGGACAGAAAAATGGGAGCTAGAATTTGTTATGTAGACACAGAAGTGGGTGTTTGCTTTGCTGTAACTTTTATTTCTCAAGTTCAGTTATGAGTTTAGCATACTTTTATAACAAGGAGAGGGCTTCCAAATAGCTGTTAATTTAGTATTTATTTTGCTTTTTTTATTCAAATCTATCACAGGAATTAGATCAGTACTCCGTAGTAGCAGAGTGAGAAATAATGTTTGTGCAAAGGGACATGGGACAAGAGAACTTTAATGAATGCGTGAGAGCAATTCTATTTCAGTGGTAGAAGCAGAAGTTTTCTAGTGCATACAGTTTACTCTTCACATTTGTTCAGGGACTTTGTAGCTTGTGCTGTGTACCTGCCTTTTCACCTGAAGCTGATCAGTGTTAACTGCTTGCTAAGCCCAGCTTTGTCTAGTAAGGCCCAGTTGCTCAGATTCAGTACTGGTCCTGCTGGATTTGGACTAGTTCTTATATAACACAGCCAGCCTATAGATACAGCACTTCTGTTAGATCTACCTGTATAATGTTTCTGGGTAAGCTTGCTTCTAGGAAGAGCTGTGAGAAGTGAGTTACATGGGTTCTGGACCCATCCAGCTCCATATGTTCATGCAGTGTTGGAGACAAGCTTAGACTCACTCTCTGAATCGTGAGGCAAGTGTACTTATTAAGGTACTTCCGTGGGAGCTAATCACAATAGAAATACGAACTGACATGATTATTTCTCTGATGCCTGGGAGGACAAAGTGTTAACTAATTAAAACTTAGCTATGTATTTAGTAGTTTGGAGGGATACCTGAGGATGTTCCGAGTCTTTCAGCAGCAAACTGTGCTCCATGTACTCGGCTTCAGGGCAAAAAATATAAAATCAGTTATTACCCTTAGTAATATTTCTTCTTTCTAGTGCAGAAGTAGTTTCAGGTAGACCATGTATTACATGGATCTTAAATTCTAACATTTCTCACTTCAGGAGAAGTAAATGGATTCAGTATCCTTTTTACTCTTTACTGTGAGCAACTTCAATCTATGAGAATTTGAGTGGTATGTCCTAAGTGGGTAGTGCCATTTTGGAACCAAATTTTAAGATACTCCCCAGACAGTGAAATAAAGATGCTTCAGATGATGTAACTCCTTTCTTCTGTTGATTGTAGAAGTTACATTATGAATGTAAGAAAGAAGGCAAGGCAGGTGTATTGGAGACAGTTACTAAAAACTACAAGGAAAAGCTCAGAAGGATCAAAAAGTTGTGCTTTTTGCTTGTAAGAATGGACTTGCTGTCTGGTTTCTGAAAGAAAACAGTCTGTGCATAGAAGTAGTGCAAATAAATAAGGATGATTATTTCCTGAAGAAAGCTGTTAAATTTGGGAGGAACAAACTGGATTTTATTCTGGAGCTTCTTTAATTATCTCAAGATGCTGCTAAGAAGGGAAAATGGGATTTCTGTCTAATTGAGGCATACAGTGTGTGTAGTGATGTCATACCAGCTTCACTCAGGTTTTGTGGAAGGACATGTGAAACACTTGTCCTTATGGTTCCTATTCATTGCTCTTGAGGGACTGATGTTTTCAAGTTGAGGAATGCTTTGCTTGTCAAGTGTGTATAAACAACTGGGATCAGTCATCTGGCCTTCTCTTGGAAGTTTTCTTTTTCATGGGGTGCCGTGGGAATGTGTAAGAAATAAGTTTTGAATCCAAGGAATTGCATTAGCAGTTCTAATGCTCTTCCAACACTGCTTTTATTGTGACTGGATAGTCATTGTATGTGGGCAGGGCTTTACCTGTGAAATGTTGCCTTATTCAGGATATTTTTTTTACTTGATCATTTAGAGGGTATATGCTAATCACTTGCAAAACATGTTTGTGATATAATCAGTTATACTTGGAGAAATGGATGGTGATATGTGAGTCTTCTTTTTGGAAAATTTGCTTTATTTTATCATCATCCGTCATGTCAATACAAATTTAAAAGTTGTATCAACCGTTATCTGGCTGGGTGTTCTCTTAAACAGCAAAGCACACCTTTTATATTTTTAAATCCATTAGTAAAAGAGTAAGAGAAGTTAATTACTGTAGTCTGGGTATTTGAATTAAAGGAGGGCTTTGTAGCTTAGGGGACTGCATGTGGTCAAGGCAAGTATAAAGCAAAAGGAATGCTTTCTTAGAATGCTTTATTAGCAGTTTTATAATTGGAGTTACCTACAAATGAGGGATACATTTGAAACTATTAACATTTATTTGTATTGTATACTTGATTTAAATTAAAACATTTTTGTTCATTTGAGGTTCAGTCTTCATTTGATTTACATGTTGAGTCACCAGAAACCAATACAAAACATAAAACTTAAAATGGAGGTGGGAAAAATGATGAATGCAACTTGAGAACTTGGTTTACAGAGAGTAAATATGGGGATTTGTGCAACTCAATATATGCAGTGGGAACACGCTTCCTAGCTCAAATCTTTCAGAGGAGCAGCATGCTTTAATTTCTGAAACCATTAGAACGTCACAACCCAGTCATCTTGTAAATACAAATGAAATAACTCATACTTGATTTGGTCTGTAATGTCTTGTTTTGCTTACCTAGAATTCATGGAGGCAGGGAAATGTCACTGCACACAGTTCAGCCCTTACATTACATTTTGCAAAATAATGCAAGAAGGAATGAGCTTTAGCTCTCTGTCTGATGCTGATTTGTGAACTTGCATTGTACATAAGCAGTTTGTGCGAAGTATACTTGCACAAATAAAGGAGAGGTAAGGATTCCAGTAATGGTAATGTTTATATAGTTCATCAGTTTTAAAAAAAGTCAATTCCCTGGAAAAATCCTATACATTTTATAGATTTCTTTGTGCGTCATTTCAAAAAATTATCATATTATATGAAGTGTTTGCTTTTTCTTTTTTAAAAAAGTACATTGGAGTTGCTCTGTTCGTATTACATCAGGTCCTTAGTTACTCTCTGGTTATACAGTTTTGAGCATCAGCATCTAATAACTGTACTTTGAATTGTTCTCTTGTGTTCTCTTTACATTACAATGTGTTAATCTTGATAACTGATACTTGGTGTGGTTGAGCCTTTTTCAGCCATTGGATGTATGAAATATATAATGTATCTTTCCTGTGGAGTAATTAAAATAATCTTTGGAGGGATGTGGAGACAGGGTATAAGGAATGTATGTCACACATGTGTAGGGAATAACTTAGGTGAACTTTGGGTGCATATTGAGGGGGATCTCTCCTACTTAAGTGTGCTTAAGTGTGTGCCACTTCAGTCTAATGGATGATGTTTCTCCTGGATGGGAAGCTGTGCAGTAGATGGGGTCTGAGCAATTGAGTGACTCATTCTGTGTATGTGCATTGCATGTTTCACAATGGCTGAGGTGTTCTTCTGTCTGACAGGAGAACAGAACCAGTCATTTCTTCCTGGATGCATTATTTGGTACACAGCATTTGGGAAATTTTTTACCTTCTTGATGGTGCTATAGATACTGGCCAAAAACCAAGCTTCAGCTGCCAAGCATGGACAGCCCCACTTAGAACTAGGAGAGAAAACTCCCTGTAAAGAGAGTTTTGTAATGTTTAGATATGTGGGGATGGCCTTCTTCCCCCCAAGGTCAGGGCTTTGGCTGTTGCAGTGTGCTTAAGAAATGAGGGAATTGGTGGTGTGTTTTTAATTGTTGTGTTTTGGGATGGATAGAAGATGCTAAGAAACACGTCCTCATACTTTCTAAGTTTTCCAAAAAGGAAAGTATCACCTACTTCCCCTTCTTCCTGGTTGCTGAAACTTAACATGGAGGAATATAGTAGTATAGGGGAAGGACAGTAGCTAAGAACTGACAGAGACAGGAACTGATGGAGAAGGTTGAGAGAGCATGAAGTAGCAGTCTGTAAGTACCCTTGAATTGTGTCCACTTGGGTTTTTTAACTCATGTTCTGAGGAGTAGTCTTCTCTTACAAAATTATATTCTGAACCTTTTTTGCTAGTAATAACTGAGAATTTTTTCATGGTGGAAACAAGTAGATACTGTAGATGTGCTGTGACTTTTTGTTTAAACTGTACATGGTAAAATGAAAATAGGATTGAAAGTCAGATTCTAGCAAGTTGTCAGAAGATAAACTCCCACTTCTAAAATTTAGTCTAAACTTATTTCACAAGCCTGTTCCTTTCAGTTTTGTACTGTCTCCAATTTTTTCGCCTTCACTGTTGTGATTTTGGCTACTTAAAAAGAAGGGAATGGTAGGATAAAAAACTGGTTTATTCATACAGACAAATGCCATGTGATAGTCTGTTGTATTTAAAATATTAGGATTAGAGTTTTGGGCTAACCTTGCATGTCTGGTATAATTGCTGGTAGACTAGACAAAGACACAGTGATATGAGAAAAATGGGTTGTTTGTGAATTAGAGGCGTTTTAATCTTGTGTTAGCTGTGATAATGTTTTTAGACAACCTTTGTTTTCAATAATACTTAGTTGTGCTAGCAGCGGTAAACAGCAAAAAAGATGTGTGGAGCATTATAGCAGTGAAGTAAGGCTGAAGTCTGACCATGTTCAAAAGTTTAGAACTGGCATCTGGATTTGTCTTTCCAGCAATGGTATGGGGAACGTGTCCATAGTGACAAAAAATAACTTCTTACAATGAAAGATATCTGTTAACAGTGATGATATCTGATAACAGTAACTTCTATAAATTGACCCTGTTTGAAATGGCTTTCATATTTATTCTCAGAACAGCTGACTCCAGTTCTTTTTTTCTTTGTACTTTTTTTTTGTAATGTCCATTCTGCCACTGTAATATACGTGAAGAAGTAAGGAAAGCTGAAAATGGAAAGGAAGGAAACTTGTTGAAACTTAGTTTGTTCTCTGTAGTAAGTATGCTCGCTGTAAGGAAGTTTTAGTGTACCTGTTTGATCAGTTTTGATATCTTTCACTAATTTGAAATCGTGTAGTTTTCATTTGTAGCAGAAGACTTAGCTTTGCATCTTAATTGAGGGGTTATACAAAGAGAAACACAATTGCCTGCACCATCTCTGAAAACATGCACTAATATCAGTATGCAAATACCCTTCCCATTTCCGAGAGCTTCAGGCTGTGTTTTCACAAGCAAATCAAGCTGCCTTCCATTTCTCTGTCACTGTAATACTTGTGCAACAGATGTTTAGGTTGCCAATTCACAAACCTTTCTTGGGACCTTAACCAGGATGAAGCTAAGCTGACACAACAGTGAGCTCCATCTTTTTACTCAGATTTGTACCAAAGCATGTGGTTGCGTAGGTGCTTGTAACAATACAGAATTAGGAGGACAGAGTAGGAAGAAGTTGCTGGGGTCAGGGAGAAGGTAGGATTCTTGCTTTTGGTGGTAGTGATTCAAATGAGGTTGTGGTTTCACAAGTTAATGGGACTGTGATGTTAGATTTAGGGGTTTGGTTATTTGTTACAGCTGCAAGTACATGTAGCCATGTTTAGCTTTTAATAAAATCAGTTTTTCTGTGAATGAGTATTGAGTTATAGACAAAATAGCATTAGCACTTCTAATTTATTAGTGAAAAATAGGAGATAATTGAGTAGAAAATACCTTCCATGTGGATTGCATTTTGAGGTGTAGAAACTACTACTGAAAGAGCAAGTCTGTACGTCCAGGTGCCATGGTTGTCTGGAAGGCAAAGGACACATCCAGGTGGTAGCTCTAGTGAGTTGTTCTCACCTATTCTAATTTACTACCAGTAATGTTTGAGAGTAGTACCTTCTTTTCTGGTAAAAGTGGAATCAAAAATCTGAAATGCTGAATAAATTATTATGTTTGTGTACTTCTCTTGAATGTTTGAAGCATTGACTTATATGAGGAGAGATCCTTGCCTGCAGTCTTTCATTACAATTGAAAGTTTGGAAGTTTCCAAATGAGGCTGTGTGACATGGTGTACATTCAGATTTGTTTCTTTACTCTTTGGCTTTTTGGTTTAATAGTCCATCTTGATCTTCTGGTGCTTTGAGAAGTTTGTTTTTTTCAACACTGTGTTTTGGGAAGCTGGAGATTTTTTAAGGAAATTGAGTTTTGTTTCCTGTCAGTCTTAAAAGACTTTTCAAATTTCCCTTGATTGCTCTTTCTCAATTTCTGCAAAATTTATGTGGTTTATTAATGTTTTATTAATTTTCGCCTAGCTCCTTTCTTACTGAAAAATTGAGAGTGTTAAAATGGCATAGTTATTAGGCTATATAAACAATATATGCTTGGCTGAGGAGAATCTGAAAATAATTGAAGTAGGGTGAAAAAGAACATACAGAGAGAGTGAGTAAGTAAGTAAAAGTTGGTCATATTGTATGCAATGTACATACTGAATGAAAAGCAAGTGATGTTATAAGTGATAGTTATAAGCATCCATGGAGTTCACGACCTTAACTGATTTCATGCCAGTATAGTGAAATGGTGCATTCTTTAAAATTATTCATGTAGGTCTGCTCCATGCAAGTAAGGTTCTGTGAAGTGACAGCAAGCTTATAGTTAAACTGCATGTTAAATGCTTTGCAACATACTTATGAACCTGCATGGAGTTTCTTTTGAATATGTATCCTCTCCTGCATGGGCCTTCTGTGATCCTGTACATATGAGAGGTGTAACAAATTCCTTAGGGTAGTTTGAATTATGTGTTTTGACAGTTGTGTGTGTAATCAGAGCATAAGGCAGATCAAGTGGTTTTTCTTGATGAAAGATTATGTGAGGGTATATTTATGCAGTGTTTCATATAAAAATTTGTCATGTTAAAAATAAAGCATCCTTTTGAATTCTAATCCATCACATGTAAACTGAACGAAGTTTATAAATGCTGTGTTTGGGGGTTCAAAGTGTGTTGTTCTGTTTCAAACAGCCAGTCCCCAAAGTTACTTCAGATAGTGAAGCAGTGTGTTTACAATGTGTAACTGTTAGAGGGGAATGTTTTAATGTCTGTGTGGAAACTGTCATGTGCTTATTCCTCTCCCATATCATCAGGTTTCTGGCTCCTTTTAAATTGTTCCCAGATGTTGTTAGAAATAAAGTGTTTTACAATGCTGTTGGATTTCCTTAAATCACGAGATCTGTCTCCTGGCTTGTCATACCCCTTGGGAAATTCATGCCTGTAGGCTGAGAATGACTGTGGTAAATGTGCAGTGCAGCTGAAGTTCTCTTACTTATCTTTCATTTGGGGAGGAGGGCAGAGAGAGGGAAATGGAAAGGGCAGAATCATGCTGGTTTTGAGAGAGGTTTGTAATATCAGCAAATATAAACACCACAAATGAGAGAGTATTTGTAAAAAATGTATTTTTCAATGTCTTTGAGTGTCATCCTTATATTTTCTAGTGTGAGTTTAAGAAATTTTTTTAGGTAATACTGCTGACCTTTTAACAAAAGTTAACTGTTTCTAGGAGTCACTTGTTTACTGTTTCTAGGAGTATTGTAGTGCTTCTACACAGGCTTCTAATAAGCTGTCCGTAATACACTGTTAGGTTAGGTTTAGCCAAAACTTCTGATTAGAGTCTCCATAGCCCTGAATTATTGGGGAAAAAAGCTGATGTCTCTGATGTAAACAGTTGTCAAAAAGTATTTTAGCATAAAAGACTAAACCCTTGGAAATCTGGGGAATGTGTTAAGTATTTACAGCCTGATCTGGAATATGAGGAAAATAGTTTGCAAAGACTTCTAAATAGTATATTTTTGATTAGCCTGGAAGCATAATAAGACTGTAATGACTTCCTGAAAGTATACAGCTATGTAATAAAACCTGTGATAGCATGAAGCTTTATAGTAGCCTTTTTTGGGGGGAAAAATCTGAAATTCTGTAATGTAAATCCAGCTTGTGTAGTGAAGGATTTTGAGTTAGCTATAACTTAAAGCAAGGACCTAGGACATTCATTTGCTGGGCTAGGAGCTTCTTCTTTCTCTTTGATTAATTGATTTTGTAAATTGTAGAAGTGACAGTGTAAGAAATAAGTATTCACTTAGGGAAATTAGCTAAAGTATCAAAGTGGTGTCTTTAATTTACACTATGTAAAATAATTTTTGTATATATGATTTTGAATTTTCACTTAAATATGCACTGAAAGTCTGATTTGGTATATTTTTTGTCTTTTTTGAAAGTGGCCCTGCGTGTCAGTTTTACATTAATCCATTGATTGAAGCCATGCGTTAAACATGATGTTTTCCCACCACGCATGGATATGCTCTCATGGGGTCATGGGGGTGAAGACATGGGCTGAAGTGGAAGGGTGGTATTGACTGTGACAAATTCAGGGTTCGCTTGCTGCAAGATGTTAGCTTGGAAAGTCCCTTGTTTATTTTGTATATTTTGGTAAATGCTGGTTTCATAAAGAAATGGTCTAGATAGCTCTGATCTGAGCACTTAGTTGTTAGTTTTTGTGGAAGATTTATGTGGATTAATTTTCTTGGTATTGGTAGAAATAGAAATATAGCATTGAAGACTTGTGCTGTTGAGGCTTAGATGTCAGAAGATGACATATTAATAGTATAATAGCAGTTTGTACTTCTTATTTTGTTCTTAATAATCTCCTTGCCTCGTGCTAAAATGGATATTCAATTAGTCTCTACCATGTCGCTGTTACAGTAACTATCCTTTGCAGTTTATGTGAAATGTAATCATTGTGGTGGTTTTTATTTTTTGGTTATTTTAACTTAGATGAGTATGTTTTTGCCATCTCTGTATTTCTGATATTCAGTACTGTTATACAATCTCAAACTTGCTTTGATTCTTTAGAACACAGCAGTTTGCACAGACAGGGAAAAGAGTTAAGCGAACGTTGCTGCTGGATCTTCCTTCCTTGAGTCTGATTCTGTGTGCTCTTCAAATATCTGAGTTTGGTTTCCTTAGCTCTGAAACACTCAATACAATTACCTAATTTAGTTTAAAAGTTTGTTCCATTCAACTGGCAGAACTTCTGTGATTGAGACAAATTAAATATTTGAGATGCTTGGAAAATTGGTTATGATTTTGAAATTCATGTGTGACATAGCAGGGTGATGAAAAGCTTTGCTCATGGAGCACGATGTCAGTCCTTTTTGGCTTAGCACCTCTAAAAGAGTATGCACATAAAAACAAAACCAAGCACCCCAAACCACAAATTGAATACACCCTTATCTCTGCTGAATAAATGTAAGTAAAGTATTTATGTCTTTGTAATTCGGGAGGGATTGTGTTACACAGTAGTGCCAGTCCAAGAGCACACATTGGCTTACTTTAGATGCTTATATGAAATTGCTTTGCTAGCCAACCAAGATCTTCAGACAACCCTTTTGAAGTAAATCACAATAACCAGGCAGGTACTGCTTTTGATTTTGTAATTTACCACTCTGTATCCAAGTCCATCATGTCTTTTGCTGCAGAGCTGATTTTAAATTCACCTACTGAACTGAAGTACAGAAGGATCTAGGCTGCATAAGAACCAATTAGGAAAAATAAGCGTGTGTATCTATAGGATCATAACTTATATGGTAAGAGAGATCTTTGACCAAAAGTTTGGGAAATACATACCAGAATGAGTTAATAGAGGTTTGCTATACATTTGTGATTTCACAGGGGAATTGGAAGAACATTTCATGTGTGAACCTGTACATATGTGAATCAGACTTCTGAACACTAATTTATGCAGATAAGACAGGTGTAGATTTTATGATACACACCGGTGCAAGAAATTAATATTTAATTGTTCCTCTGAAGCAAAAATGTTAGAACTTTCATGTGCAATGACAAAGTCTTGTGATTGACTGTGAAGGTATTCATGAATTGTAAAATGATATGCTTGTAAATGAAGAGAGAACTGTTCATGAAACACAGATACAGGAACTGAATATCTACTCTGTTGAGTAATTTGTGCTCCTTTTGGATTTTTGTGCTGCAGATTAAGAAATTAACAGTTTTTTTGAAAGCCAGATTTACTAGGAACCAGAAGTTTATATAATCACTCTTGCACTCTTTCATTCAGCAGTTGCTGTTGTAAGTAACTTTCTGAAGCTGGAGGCAATTGAAATCTGAGATATTTCAGAATTGTAAAGTTCCTACAGATTTTGGGAAGAGCATTCATTTGGTGCTGGGGTTGCTTCAGCTATTTATGTAGTAATTGCTGAACTGTTGCAAATTTACACCTGTCTTACTGAGGGGGAAAAAATGCTGGTGAATGATCTTAATCAGCTGGACTATGAACAGATTCAGTGTCTGCTGCTACTTCTGTCTAATCAGCTGAGCTGGCCAGGCTGCAGACAGGGGCTCCCAGGCAAAGCTAGATGGGTATTGCAAGCTTAAAATACTGCACTTACCACTGAGTAACCTAATGCTGCTAGTAATCCTCAACTTTGCAGCATTCTACCCTTGTCAATATTATGTTAGAAAAAGTAGAACATGAAAGGGAAAGAATGTTTATGTTTCAGCTTACATCAAGTACTTGCATATTACCAGTAGTAGAAATGTACTGTACATCAGTAGAAAGCAATGTAGTTAGAAAAACAGAGAATTTCTATATTTTACCTATAAGTTGCTTCTCAGTTCTATCTAGCTATTTTTTTTTCAGTTATATCTGATTAGAAATGCATCCTTACATAAAATGGACAAGACATTGTCCCTCTCATGGTTCTGTCTGATCTTGGTATTAGGCATGATGCAATCTTAAGGGATGTCTTGCTCATTTGATTGGCACAGCTTTGTTGCTTACCATGTACCCTTACAAGCTTAGAGCATTCAGTAAGCTGTATAGAGATTCTTCAGAGCTGATGTTGAAAACCAAGTAAACTTTAAGGGCTCTATATGTGTGTACACATATATAAACTTTAACATACTGTTCTCTGTGTGGACACAAATACAGTGCAGTATGAGAAAAAGGTAACGGTTTGATTTTTAGTGGTCCTTCAATTGTGCTGTCTGTGAAGGTAATAGTCTCAGATGAATTTATTATTAAGTATTGAAGTGCCCTGTAAAACATACTCATTAACTATTCTTGATTCTCTTGTAGTGTCCACAACAGAATTAAACCCATTTATTTTAATAAGGATGGGTAGAAACTGGTTTTTTTCCTCATTACCATTTTAGCAGTGACCTGGATTAGTCTTAAGGGTGCTGCAGAAATACTTCTGAGGTGGTAAAGAACCTGTAAGAAATGAAAGATAATATTCAAAGGATGGTTTAAATATTTTGTTTATTGAAAGATCACGTAAAGATTTTGTAGGCTTTTTGAGGGATGAAGTCTTGAGGGTGAAGAGGGTTGGGGCACAAATGAAAAAAAGAAACAAGGTGTGAAAAGAGGCGCCTCTTCAGCTGCGTCAAGTGCCCATCACCATCTGTGGAAAGGGTTATCTTGTATGGTTTTAGTATAAACCCTCCTGATTTTTGCAGCCCAATTTTAAGTCATTCATTAATTGATATTTCTCATGTTTTAAGAACTACAGTGAAGATGTAATTCCCTGCCCTAAGTTGTGTTTTTCAGACAAAATGAATGTCCCCAAAATGAAAACTGATTTCATTTCCTGTGATAATTAAATCTTTGTTTTTAAATAGGGGTGTTAAAATTGAGCTAAACTCCATATTTCTCTTTGCATAGATTTCCCTTGTAGTTTCAGCCAGATATAATAGTTTAATATATATATGTGTATTAAAATATTAAAACTTAAATTAATTTAAATGTTATTGAAGTAGAATAAATTTGTTTAATTATATTTTAATTTGAATTGCTGGACAAAATTATTGTTCAGCAGTTCTCATTGTGTCCAGAGATGGCTTTATTTTAGTGGTGGGTTAAACAACTGTGCTTAAGCTGCTCTCATTTCAGATTGCCGTGTAAATATTCCGCTTTACTTAGATTTCGAATTGTTGCACTTATCTGAAAAGAGGAAGTATCATCTTTAAAAATCACAAAATAGAGGAAAAAAAATCTCTTACTGTCTCTTTCTTTTTAGAGAGGATCTGACGAACTTCTTTCAGGCAGTGTACTCAGTAGCCCGAACTCTAACATGAGCAGCATGGTAGTTACTGGTAAGTGATGCCCTTTCAAAGGAGAAATCTATAATTTATACTTGGACTCATTTCCTGTTTACAAGGGGAGAACACCGAAACAAGAATCCGTTGTGCTGTAGAGGGATAAACTGTTGGCTTGTATTAGAATATAGTGACTTCGTATTTTCTACAAACCTTGGGTGTCTGAGAAGAATAATCCCACAATCAACAGGCAACTTTCAGATGTCTGTATACGAAATTGTTGGTGGGTGATGGGATGTAAAATGGCAGTTGGCTTGTACAGCTACCTTTGAAGTAAGGAATCTCAGCTGCCAGGCAAAGGTAAACAGCCTAGTTCCTGTGGGACATGAACTTCTTTACACTTGGTCATCTGCAAGTCTGGGCGTTACAGGGAGCACCACTGTGCCAGTTTCATAATACAGGGTGGATTCAGGAAGAGAGAGTTCTGGTTCACTGCTAAAGCAGGAAGCTTCACTTTGCTCTTTCAGTTTGAGATTGCATGGTAGAATATCAGAGCAAAGTGACTGTGGCTGTTCTTGAATCAGTTTTCTGGTGATGCTAGATAGAAAGGTTTTTTCATTAATTGGCGCACACTAAAATGCCTTCTATTGCAGTTGGTGCTTCTGTATGTTGAATATACATTGAGTTCCCTTGGAAAGCTCATTTCGGAGGTCTTGCTTTTTCTCTTCTTTTTCTACTGTGCTAGTAATTTTTTTGTGGATTCTTTCTCTTTTTTTTTTCCTCTTGCCTTAGAGATGTGGAGGAGTTAATTCATGGCATCAGGGGGTTGCTGCAATTTCCAGTCAGTTCCCTGCTTCACTGTTCTACTGTGCCTGATTTTCTGTATTCATGGGGTCAGCAGTATAATCATTGATATTAATAGCAGACTCTTCCCTTTTAATTTATTAGTAAGAGGTTGGGATTCAGGGTGCAGTTTCGTGTTACTGTTGGGGTGCTGTGGTGACAGCTCTTGCCAGAATGTGTAGCTCTGTGCTTTCTCATCCTACTTCTTTATCACAAGCAGAAAAACCTCCAAATGCACATGTTTCTGCTACACTCTTCTGTTGCAGTGCTCATACACTTGCAGAATAAGTTAATGCAGCATTAAATTCTTCTAACAAAATAAAGTAGTTTTTCCTTGGAGCAGTTTACTGATGAGTCATGTGATTGCACAGTTGTAGACATAGTTGAGTAGAGGAGTGTGGCAGCAGAAGAAAACCACTTCTACTGGCAGTTCTGTAACCAGAGGTGAAGAGGTGGTTGTACTTTGGAATAAGTCAGAAACGCAGTGTAGCCATAGCCATTTTGGAACCCCAGAACATTTATCTTTTCCCTGTTTTTCTTACTTCCTTCTGGTTCTGAAATAGGTCCTTCTTGTTTTCATTTTCTTGATGTCCTTTTCTGTCCTGGATATTAATTAGTGCTTCATCAGTTTGCTTTACTTAAACAATAAACTACTATGGAAAAGAGTTGTGTGTAGGAGGGTTTGTGTGTCGGCAGTGGACATTAAGACAGGACCAAGTCCTAAATATTGCCAAATTTTCCATATATTTTTAGATAAACTTTTAGTTCCAGGAAATTAAATGCAAATTATTTTACCAAAGGAAAAAAGAGGTAAAGTAAAAAAATTGAAATAAGAATTATAACTTTGAGGATTTGGAAGAAGTACGGAAGCTTGTCTAAGCAGCCCCTACATAGAAATTCTTCCTTAAAAATTCTGAGAATGGAAAAGCATGTTTTGATCCCATTAGGCTGATGTATGGGGTAGAAGTTTGATGTATTTAACAGATAAGTTGCTTCCCATTTTGTTCTTATTTCCACCCTGTTTAAGATGATAAAGGGTTTGGGTTTTATTCTTGGGAGTTTCTTTGTTGTGTGTGGGCGTTTTTTTGGTGTGGGTGGGGTTTCTCTCTTTGGATTTTTTTGGCATCCATAACCATAACTCAAGAAATAATCTCATTAGCAGCAGTGGTCAGAGTAGTGGTCTGGCTCCTGTAGTATCAGATGCCTTTTACTAAAAGTTTCACATGAATTCTGTGATATGTAAAGAAGGTTGGTGGAAAAACAATCCCAAACAAACAAACAAAAATCCACAATCTGAATGCAGTGCTGTAACTCAAGTCATTCTCTATAGCAGTCTGTAAAAAGGGGGCTAGTTTGTTTGGGTGTTCTATTTTTTAAACAATTTCTTGGTATTGTATTCAAAGTTCATTCTGCTTGCCTCTTTGAAGTAGCACAAAAAACCCTATAGAGTAGGATAAGTCCTCTGTTCAGCTTCTGAATATATCCTCCCATAGCTGTCTTGTTTACTGTGAACCAGGAAGTACTTTTTCCAGACTTGCACAGTTTACAAGTTCACATTGTAAACTCAGAAATAGTTAGATGTGAAATTGAAACCTGTGTGTTAATTTTTCTGTAACCATCTCCTGAAGCCAAATGAATTCAAGTGTTCTTTCTATCTGATGTCCTCCTTTTGCTTCAGTTCTGCTATTACTTTTTCTCTTCAGAAGAATTTAAAAATTTAGTCAATTGAACAAATTTTCTTGCTGTAGCCAACGTGATGAATCTTTCCCAAATTTTCTAGGACTTCAATGACCCTGTGATCATTTATTAAGTCCCTTGTAAATGAGATACATAGATATTTGCATGTGTAAAACTAATACTTGTGCTTGCCCTTTCATTCTTAGGGTTGGGAAGTGTCACGGTATTATTATGAGACTTGACCATTGTTTTCTGGAGAATATAGAAACCTATTCTGGTTTTGACTGTGATATTTCCAATATCTGATTCTGTGATATTCTTTTAAGTAGATGGCTAGGAGAACAGAAGCAAGGTACAGTTTGTCTTTGTAATCCTCTGAGCCTTTTACTGGTGAAAGTGTACACAGCCAAAAAACTAGTTATCAGTAGCAGTGCCTTAGCAGGCCTAAACTTTGAACAAAATCTTGTCAATTACAGCCTCATTTCTTTCTCTGCTGTAGAAATATTAACCTAAACCAAAGTGCCTAAGTTGTCAAAAAAACCGACCTTTTCTTGGAAGAGAGGGGTTTTGGAGGGCTGTGTCATTATGGGTGAGACTGAAGATGATTTTTTAAAAATTAACATCTTACCTTTTTATCATGGGAACAGTTCCTTCAGTGGGTTGTTGTTTGTTTTGTGGGTTTGTTTTTTTTTGTTTTGTTTGGGGTGGTTTTTTGATTGTTTTTTATTGTTGTTTTTATTCAGCTGCCATTCAGTGAGAATACGGTAGTACTTTAATGCTTTTATGAATACTCTTGCTCTAATCTTCTCTCCTAGTGAAAGGCACGAAAGAGGAAAGGTTTCTCTGCCCTATAGGGAGTCTTGCAGATGACTCCTTTCCTATTTTTTGTGTAAGAAACTTGTGAAATTGGTGAACAGATGTTTGATTTGCATTCTTACTGATAATTTGAACCACTGGTAATTCTCTAAAAAAGGCTAGCATCTTGGACATGGTTCAAAATACAAGGCCTGATCCTTGGGCATTTTCTAAACAGTTTTGTCATCTGTATCCATCCTCCGGACTGGGTAGGTGACAGTGTGGGACATTAGCAGTCACTACAGGTGAAGAAGTTACTGTTTTAGGTACTTTCTATGTCTTTGTGGAAGAACACTCTTAAGACTGAAAGAGCAGAAATCTAGACTTGGATTAAGATGACTTTTACCTCTTAATTCTGAACCCTGTTTTGGACAAATTTGGTTACTGTCATTGTTGAGAAATTTCATTTCAGTTAAGTGTTTATATTTAAATGTACATGATTTATTTTTGTTCCTGAACTGGGTTGGGCAATATGGCAGAATATTATTCTTTAAACATTAAGGGAAGGATCCCATCCACTAGATTAGAATTTGTAGCAAGGGAGAACATCTTGTAAAGTACAAGATCAGCAAATATCTAAGCTTAAGGAGTTCTTTTTTTATGTTGCATGTGTAAGTTACTGATGTTTTTAACACCAGCTGACATGACTGTATTAAAGTTGTGTTCTCAGAACTACAGACCTTTTACTACTTAAACTACTGCTAGTTTTCCTTTACGTTTTTTGAAAATATTGTCAAAGTCTATTCTTATTTTTTGCCATAATCTTGCTTGATTCTGATTTCTATGGAGAGCATGATCTTCTCATAAAGATCCTTGAGTTAATTTCTTTTGTGTTGGTGCACAATGAATAGAAAGGCTCTTTAGGTAAGCTGAAATATGGTTTGGTAACAGGATTCGGAGAAACCAGAGCTGAAACCAGGATCTTTAAATAAATATCACTGATTCTGACATTGCTAATGTTTTTGAAGACATTAGTAAGGCAGATTGCAAATGATTATATGTAAAGAATTTTTTTACCTTTCAGTGCTGTATGTTCAGTAAATAACTAGCTGCAGTTGTTTATTCTGCAGATTTTAAATGCAAGAAAAAAAATTCCTGTCTCTTTAAAAGCTGGGGAAAAGTGTTTCCTCTGTAAAGGGCTTACTTTTTCTCTGAACTTTGTGTGAGGCTTTGGCTGTTCAAGATGGAGGATTGCTTAATGGAAGTTGTAGGGAGTTATCTGTATGGAGGTGCTCATGCCATGAACTCATTGCTGAAATCCACATACTAAAAAGGTAAAATTTTTCAGGGATGTAGATAAAAAGTGAAAGATGTTGATGAAAGTTTTATGAAAATTGGCTTGTCAAAGACAAGAATTGGCAGGTTTTCTTGTTGCAGCTGCCATCAATTTCATTGTTCACATTTCTGTGTTTAAAGTAGATTAGTAGAAACATTCCAAAATCATTTTGCAGCTGAGCTCACCAAATTCCTGGAGCTTTGAATGATACTGTTGGTCTTGTTTTTACTTAATTAGCAGGGAATGTTAGGAGTGACTTCAGTAGGTAATTCATTGTATTAACAGAATAATTAGCACTGAGGCATACAAACTAATAATATTTCAAGTGCTGTATTTAACTTGGGCAGTAAACATAGATGTGTCATGGATGTGCCATTTTTGCTAGCACATTAAGTAAAATTAGTTATTAGTTAAAATTAATGATGCCTAAACTTAGGTAATTTACTTCTGAAGTTTGCAAATTGATTACAATTAATAATAATTGGAAAGATTTAAAAAAGTATATTACATGTGATTGGAAAGAATTGTAATTTAATAATACTGTATACTTTACGTATTTCTAGAGATACACAGATTTAGAAATGTACAAAAATAAAACCTCTCAGGATGGGAGAAATAAAATGTGGCTATTATTATTAATTTGAGTAATTTCTGTCTACATTGCTATGCCGTGGTAACTCGTTGCTCTACTTCAGCTGGATTTCACTCTGTAGTATTTTTAAGGACTAAATTGAAGTGCATTCGTGTTAGACTGCAACATTGAACAGCCACTATACTATACTGTAAATGTGTTATCATAGTTGCGTAGAAAACTCAATGTTCAGTGCATTCTGAAACAGGCACAGCCTATGTGCAGATGTGCCAATTAAAAGCTGTATTAAAGTTTTCTTTGTTTCTCTGTATTTACTTATTTAAACTCAAATTCCTCTTAAGCAATAGTCATTGTAGTGTAAGATAGTTTTAATATCGGTTGGTCATGATTCTTGTATGCACATGGCTCATGTCTGTGATAAACGGCAAAAAAACCCTATTAGCAAAAATATAATTAACACTGACCGACGCAGCCTAACCTTCAAGGTTAGCAAATGTGGACTTCAGACAACTTCATATTCTATGTGTTTTTGTTGTATTTTGAGTGTAGTATCTCATTTTCTTGTTCTTTCAAACATTTTGAATTCCAGATTTTATCTCTAAGTTGAACATTTAAAGACTTACATGCTAAAGCAAAGGTCCTGTATATTTGCTTTTGGGAGCCTGGGAGAGGTCCCTGGTCAGCTCTCTTCCTACATTCTATCACTTAGATCAGGGTAGGGTACATCCAGGAAAACTTTCTTTAAGAAAAGAACTTTCCAGATATGAAACCACAGGGGACTCTATTATACAATTTATGATTGTCTGCAGTTTGTTGCTGGTTGGTTGAGGCAGATGACTGTGCTCAGTAGCCAGTGCAACATTTTAATATTTGTCTAATAAACTAGATATCTTCAATTGCATTGCCTTTCTCTTAGTCCCTTATTTCCTGTCTGGATATGTGTCTGATGTTCTACAGCTGATGACATTAAATTAAATATATTTAGCCAAGCACAAGAAGTGCTTTCGACACAGAACAGCACTGAATACTACTGCTATTAAGCTTCTTGTATTTAGTATGTACAAATTGAAAGTTACTTTTTTTTTTTTTAAATTGATTGTTGGTATGTACTGGCAGTTGTGAAAGAGAGTGATTTCTTCAGGAAGTATGTGTATTTTTATATTTCACTACTGCAGATATGCAGGAATTTATAGCCAGCGTCTTGTGGTAGTTTTTTTTTTTTCCTTCTTTTCAGGAACTAACGGGTGAAAGCAACTTTATATTGTATCCAGGTTTTTTTGGCTGTACCTACATAATTACATTTTGGTTTTAGGAGACTGTGTGCTTATGAAAAAAGTTTGATACAGAGAAGTTATGCTTCTTAAATAAAGGTCTCAGAACTCTTAGGTCGTATTTGTATATTTCCTTTAAAAAAGTGCAGAGAAAAGCTCCTCTAGGATGAAATTTTATTAAAATATGTTTTCAAAATCAGTTATTATCAGATAGTAAGCTATTCATTCTTTGGTAGGAGTTGTGCTGAACTTGCAGAACAGTTTTTCTGCAAAAACTGCTTGGTTGCTTGAATATTCATAGCTTGAATGATGGAATGACTTGGATTTACAAATATGTCTTGTGTATACTGCAGTTAATTTTGTTGCTTTTTTTATATAGGTTCTTATTTCTTTGTTTAATAAAATAGGAGTTTCTCTCTGAAAATGCCAGGTCCCGAGTTGCACAGATTATGGCCATTTACAGGCTTTGTCAACCTGTAAGCATTCAATTTCAACAAGTTGATTTACGCTAAATTGAAGGAACTCTGTGCAACAGGGATGTGGCTTATGTATAAATTATATTTAAACTGCAGTATCCTATTTGGATGTGAGAATAATGCTTTGAACATCATTAGTAAAGATGATATCTTGTTTAGATATAGTTGCCTGATGTCACATGGAAACTGAATTCTTCATGTGCTTGGTAGAGAGACTCAGAGGACTTAAATCAGTGCTATGGTTGTTACAGAACATGGGTTTTTACGATAGTCTGAATTGAATAGAACCATTCCTGTGTTCAGTGGATCTTGGCAGTGCAGGGTTAATGGTTGGGCTCGATCTTAAAGGTCTTCTCCAGCCTAAATGTTTCTATGATTCAGGGACAGGTTTCTAATTTTTTGGGTTTATATTTTTTTTGACTATGTATTTGCAGCTATAACTTGATTTGTAAATGAACTAACACTGTGTTTTAGTCATTCTCCCAGTGCTTCTTAAAACTTTTTCTCACAATGCAAATGTTGCAGCCTGCTGTTTTCAGTGCATATTTGTATTTGTTAAAGCGTTAGCAGCAAAATGTTTGAATTGGAACAGGATTTTCAAGTCCAGTGAAAGCCAAACTACCTCATGAAATAGCTACTTGCCAGTAAGTCTCCAGTTTAACAGCAGTTTCAGCAGTAGTTAGTCAGCTTGTGAGGTCTCCTCCAACATCCCTTGGCCTCTCCCCTGGGTTTCAGCAATTTTGTCTTAAGTGCTGTGTAGGGAAGGATCTTTCACGTTGTTGCTGCTTAGGCATGGACTCTACTTCTACCAAAAGACCATGTTATTCCTCTAGTACCTTGCTCCCCTTGACTTGGCTTTTAACCTTTATGGACACTGATTCTGCTAATAAAATTTGTTAGAGGATAAGATTGTTGTTTTAACAGTAGTTAAATTCACCTTTCAATGGTTCTGAACAAGTTGTGTTCCCGTGTTGTAAATGTGGTTTTCTATTCCCAAGTGCAATTTAATGATGCGTCTTCAGCTGAGAAGTACCATTTATAATGACAACTGAGAGACTACAGTTAGAGAGGTTTCATATAGTGCCAGAATCTCTCAATAACTCTCCTAAAAGCTAAATATAATTTGCTCCATGAGTGTCTTGAAAAGTTCAGTTGTGTATGTGCATGCATATTTAGTGTACGATACACACTTCATTACTGGAACAGAAAATTACTGTTAGGTGATGCTGAATGGATAACCAAACGTAGTAAAAGTACATATTCTCTTTGCATTCAGCAGCTGGCATGTTAATTTCTTCTGTCTTCCAAAATCCACTGTTAAATCTTTTGGCATAAATTTTACTTTAAGAAGGTGGGCTTCATGTTTCTTAAAGAATTGTACCAATTTGGCTTTCATTGTACTAGAGATGCTTTTGCCAATAAGTAACAAACAGCTTTTGTCATGTTTACCTGTCCTACTGCTAAAAACATTTTTGGGCAATTCCAAAGCATTGAGAATGACTGTTGCCAATCCCCATCCTGTCCCTCCCGCCCCCTGTTTTCTGATTGCCATATGTTCTGTGCCTAATTCTGTATTTTTTTGTATTACTGTAATATATTTATCTGCTTTTTAACATAAATGTTTTTGCCCAGGCACTTGTCTACATAGCTTTTTTTACAGTGAATAAAAAAAGTTACAAGTATAGTGTAGTTGAGGTTTAAGACTGTGTAAAAAATAAAATTGTGTGAGAGGCTTGTATATGTGAAATAAGTTAAAGCTCTTAGTTGCTGTTTAGGAAAAGATACACATATTTAGTACATCAAAATGCTTCTTTTAAGCTTGTTCTTTAAACTTACTGCAGCAAAAGTTGAAAAACTATTTAAAATGCCAGTATTAGGTAGCAATTCTAAGAGATGCAAAATCAGTTGGGTAATACAGTAATCAATAAAGTATTGTGTTAAATAATTATTAAAGGAACATTTAGTATATATGTATGTGAGTGATTATATGCTGGCCAGTGATACCTTTACTAGAAATGATGGGATTACCTGAAGCCTAATTTAAGAGCTTTACTGTAGCAAAAAGTAAATTCCTAGACATTATGCAGTGGAAAGGTTAATATGTTAAAATTGTCTGTTGAAAAGCACACAAGAGACAAAACAGTTCTGTCAGTACTGATCTAAACCATCATAGTGAATATTTTTCTGGTGATGTAAAAAAGGTTTCTTAATTTCAGAAAATCCTTTAGTTTGAAAGCTTTTTCTCATTTTCATTTCTGATTGGTAATGTTTCATATTTTTTGAAACTTTAATGGATTGAAATTATTCAGCAAGCTGAAGTATGAAGGGCATTGGACTTGTAGCTTCAGTATCACCATAATTCTTTTATCCTTTGCAAGTTTGTTTTTAACATATTGTTGGTAATGCATTGTCCAGCCTATCATGCTTCACCTTGTTTCTTCTGTTTGGGTTTTTTTTAGTTTTGTAGAGATTTAAATTGAGAACCAAGGAAGACTATTATGTGATGAGCTTCAGGTGAAAAGTAGAAGTACTTTTTCACAAACTTTGGCTGTCTCTTCGAGATAGTGTTATTATGTATAATCTTGAACAAGTGAAATATCGTTACCTGGAAGCTCAATCTCACCATGTTTGCCAAAATGGTACGGGTTAGAGTCCTGTGTAGACTTCAGATCCTAGTTGTGTGTATTTTTCAAATTTTACTCTTCTGTGTTCCACCAAATTTTGTCTTTCTCTGCAGCAGACCAAAATAAAATTCCTCCTATTGCATGGATATGCATCGTCAGTTGGAGATACTAGTAGCTGCATTTTGACCAGTTTTGAATGTTGTTAGGTTTTTGTTGTTTTGTCTGCTGTAGTAAGTTGGAAAACACTGTGTTCTTTGGTGCAAGAACCTTTTAAAAGCTTAGTCATGGAAATTTTTTTGGAGGAGGGTTGATGGTAGTGGTACAGGGTGTGGGTATGGAGTTACTGCATGACGTGCCTGTAAGACATACTGTTTTTAACTAATAGGATATTTTGAATTTTATATTTAGATGAATCTAAATATCTTTTTTGGTAGAAGAAAGGGAAGTCTTATCACTTGTTTCATTAACATCTAAGTACATACTGATTTCTAGCATTGATTAATTCATTAATATTATATATTATGACAGTGTTGTTCTTTAGCTCTTGACTCTGATGTTTACTCCATTGACATATTTTTAAGCAAAGTAAATAATTTTTTTCTGGCCTTCTTTCAAAAGCAAGATTTCTTCCATCCAACTGGTTAGCTGCTTATCAAGCAAAAGGAAGTGCAGTTGGAATTTTGCTGTAATTCTTTGCAACAATACTGGAGAATATTCTAAATCGTCTTTCTGGTGTTTTGTACATTGATGCTAACGCTTCCCGGCTTCTTTTAGGGAAATGTATCTGGGTCTTCCTCCATCCCGGTCTGTGTTGACTGCATCGTGTTATTAGTTGGTTTTTCTTTTTTTATGAGTGAGATCATAGTTTAGAATTGACATTTTCTTACCTTAAATTGTTGGTTTCATCAGCTTTTTGTGATGTCAGTCCTCTGGGTCACCCCCTGTCTCCGCTCTGATCTTTCCCAGCATTAATGACGCTTCCTTTCTTGCTTTGTTGCTTTTCTACTTTGTGTCCAGTTCCTTACTGCAAGCAGCTCTTAAAAAACTTTGGGATCTATTAATGGTTCACCACCATTTTATTTCCTTCAAAAAATCTCTGGGTAGCCACTAACTGGTTTTACTTCAATATATGTTGGAGCTCTTATGTGAGCTCTTGTTAGACATGATTAATATGTTATTCCATGTTATTTTTTGAGATGCTTCACTGAAAGTGAGGTGTAAAGGATTTGCTGTGGTCTCTAGCAGATGAATAAGTCTCGAACAATCTATCTTCCATGAAACTAGCATTTGTCTCTGCAGAATTTGTTCTGAAGCCTTGAATTTGACCTAAACCAAGTGAGATGGCTCACTTAAAATTAATGTAATGTTTATAATTAAAAGCATTTTTAATAAAGCATTAATAATATCAGTAAACTTTTCAAATAGAGTCTGAATATGTCTTTCAGCCAATGGTAATGACAACAAGAAATTCAAAAGTGATGATAAAATGGATGGGGCTCCTTCTCGTGTTCTTCATATCAGGAAATTGCCTGGGGAAGTGACAGAAACAGAAGTTATTGCTTTAGGTTTACCTTTTGGTAAAGTAACCAACATCCTGATGCTGAAAGGGAAAAACCAGGTAATTTGTTGCTTTCTGTTTTTTAATATGCTTGCTGTCTGATTTCAAAATATATTGTTAAAATGCTATTGAAGTAAGTCATAAAGCAGTAAGTATTCTAGAAAAATGAGTTTTTGTTCCTTTATTTTTTTATTGAATTTCTGCCATCTTTTAGTAAATTTTTTGGGGAAACAGGATGGTTGGCAGCTACATAAAGCAAAAAGTTAATTGGAAGATAAATATTTATTCTTGCATCTTCACAGATGAATTTATGGAGATTAAGTAGCTTAACAAATAAAGTTGGTATGTGTAGAATGACATTTTCTGAAGACTGATCAATCTGTTAAAATATGTTAGAAAACCCTTTGGTTTTTTATGTTCGTCTAATATGAAGATTACCTGCTTTGTAAATGCTGAAAATTTTAATTCTTTTAATTACAGGCATTTTTGGAGCTTGCCACAGAAGAAGCAGCTATCACTATGGTTAATTACTACTCTGCTGTGACACCTCATCTTCGTAACCAACCCATTTATATCCAGTATTCCAATCATAAAGAACTAAAGACTGATAACACACTTAACCAGGTATATTTCCTGTTCAGTAGTATCACAAATGCAGACAGTAGAAGATGGGGCTTGGCACGTGTTCTTGGCTCACGTGCCATATGTTCGAATCATTTGGTTTTGTCCACATTCTAACACTCCTCTAGTCTTTACCTATGATCATTCCATTTTGTGGCACTGAAAGGCATTTGCTTTCAATAATTTTTCAAATTATTGAAAATTTCAGAAATTTTCAATAATTTGATTATTGTATTCCATTACAATAAATTTTCTTAATGTGCCCTTAATGTCAAAAGGCAAAGATTCTGAAGTGTGTTTTTAATAGTTATTCAAAAGTTCTAAATAACTTCAAAGTTTTTTAGTTTATAGACTGTAGGATGGTAGAATTACCTTCCTTGTTCTGACACCTGTAACTCAGCCAAATATCTGGCCGTCTTGAAAGTTGTGTGTTTCATGCTTTTGGGAAAAGAAGTGTAGTTGAAAGATATTTTTACACAGTTACAGTAATTAATGTTAAATGTAGAGGTAAATTTTGTTTTCCCAACTGGTGTTCACCAGGTCTTCCCCCCCCACCACTTTCCTTATTCATTGATTTGATTCAGTATGAGGAGTACCATGTAAGTTGTGAAACATGAAGTTGTGTGGTATCTCTAATACCTTTAAAATAGGCAGTATGCATTAATAGGATGGTTATTATTTTTACCTGGCATGCTCACTTGTCTCTCTTGTTTTGTGTTGTTTTGCTTCATAAGGCAACTGTAATGAAAGTATTAAATGGAACCTCTTTTTTCTGCACTTTTTCTTTCTCAGAAAAAGACATCTAATCTTACTGATACTGTCAGATATAGATGTGTGTTTTTGTGGTATCATGATTACCTTTGAGTTTCTAAAGTCCTACTTGTGTTTAAAAACAAAAAAAGCCCCACAGATGGAGAGGATTTTGTTTTTATTTTTACAAAAGAGAGTGGATAATAGACACCAGTTTGTTTACCTCTCTGGAGGTTTACTTTCTGACATTTGTTAGTCTTTTGTATTATTTCCTTGTGTTAAAACTGAGAAGCTGGGATGTGTTAGTTTAGAATTTTCCCTTCCTATTAGAACCTTCTACATAATTAAAATGGCAGTGAAATGTTAGCTGAGATGCAACCTTTTGAATGTAAGATAAGTTCCTCTGCTTTCTGTAGGGTTGGGGTTTTTCCTTGATTGGTTTGTGGGTTAGTTTAGTTTTATTTCCTGTAAAGGAAAGAATCTTGAAACCTACAAAATCCTCACTTTCTTGATCCTTGTTAGTAGAATAGTAGAACAGTAAGCTTTCTACTAGAAAGATTGATATTGGTGCCTTTTGAAGCCCCTCCTTAATGTGACATAAGGATTAATTGCTGTTTTCATTTTTCTTGGCTCTTCTCACAGAGTCAGACTGCATTGCATTTAACTTTGTGTTATGTCTGTAGCTCCAAGTTTTAAATAAGCGGACTATTTTGTGTTTCTGGAGTTAACTATATGAATATTTCTAATTAATTTCAAGCTGTTATCTTGAAATATTAAGAAAATCTCTCTTCTGTCATGTTTTCTTTAAGCGGGCCCAAGCTGTTCTTCAGGCAGTGACGGCTGTGCAGGCATCAAATGCTCCCATTAGTGGGACCACTGTTAGTGAGAGTGCAGTGACTCCAGCTCAGAGTCCAGTACTTAGAATAATTATTGACAACATGTACTATCCAGTAACCCTGGATGTTCTTCATCAGGTGAGTCAAATTTCATTTTAGCTTGAGCTGTGATTGGGAGAAACAGATGTGTAAAACTGTACAATGTTTTTTGGCAGATATTCTCTAAATTTGGTGCTGTATTGAAGATAATCACATTCACAAAGAATAACCAGTTTCAAGCTTTACTTCAGTTTGGTGATCCAGTAAACGCACAGCAAGCAAAACAAGTAAGTATAGTTCTCTTCTAAGGCTAGAGATCTTCCTGTACTCTCAGTGTTTGTAAAATGTTGATCATACAGAGTACTGCCATAGCCGTGTGTCGTACTCCTCCACCATGTGTGTGAATTTTTTGCGATTAAAGAAAATAAGTGGAAGTTAATTGTTATACTATGTGAAATCAGTGTTTAATGATAGTGTGCTTATGGATACTGTGTGTAAAATATTTTAGACAATTGTATAAACAAATATTTTAGTAAGACTGCACAGAGATTAAACAATATGCAAGACTGCAATAGTAATAATGTCAACCAGAAATAAGAATGTAGGATGTCATGGTGATGCATAATTAATTCACTGTAAGAAGCAAATTTAGTAACCCTATTGGATTGTTGTTGGCAGGTACTTTTAAGCATCCATATAAATATGTGATTTGTGGATTAGTTACAGGTTTGTGAAAGTATTTAGTTACAGTATCCTAAAAAAAAAATCTATACTTATTTGTAACCATAAATGCCCGGAAGAAAGAGAGCATTTTACTCATGTGACCAGACTGCGGCAAAGCTTTGCAGCAGTGATGGGTGAGCAGGATCTTGCTTTTGTTTTATAGGAAACTCTCCTATCCTGGGTAGGAGAGGCAAGAACAGGTAGCTGGTTTTATTCATTATAGCAGGAGAGAGCCTATGGATAAATTATGGCAAAGATCAACAGCATGTCATCTAGACCAGATGGTTTGAATTAATTGAATGGCATATGTTCACATTTGTGGCAGTAGAAAAGGTGAACCAAAGGGGAAGGTGAGATTTTTATTATTATTATTATTATAATTTTCAAGAGATAAATGGAATTAATTTGTATTTTCAAACCTTCACATGCAGTCTGAGTTTGAGGAAGGCTGATTAAAATTGATGTGCTAGTTAAGTGTTGCTTGGCAGCATAGAAAGTGCTTATTGCCTGGAGATGACAGACTAGCTGAGAACTTTAGAAAATTGAAAAGCTCACACCTCAGGCTAAGTTGGCAAATTTTCCTCTTGGTAGAGAAAAGACAAAAAGGGCTTAATTTTCTGTTGTAAAGAATGAGGACTGTATTGAAATAAAGACTTCATTAAGTGGTGGAGGATGGTCATTTTTGTCCCTATCACCAAATGAAATACTGGGCATTGAGTAAAGAACTGTGAGATGGTCAAGACAAGGAATCACAAAGAATTTAACATGTTTTCAAAAAGCAGAGTGTAAATTTTCATGCTATTGAGGAAAGCAAGAGAGAAGAGAAGAGACTATTTGCAACTTGGTTTATGGTGGTCCACTTTAAGATAATCAACTCCAGAAAAGCAGTCTGGAAATACTTGTAGATCTGGAACACAATTTAAATTAGGGATATCCTTTTCAGAGTTGAAGCAATATCAAATACTAGATTATGCCTCAGAGTAGAGAGAGATGCAAATTATCACTGTACTACATAAGAATTTGTATGGATAGGATGGACCTTGCAGGTTTAATATAGTGGTACATTGTGGCCTACAAGTTCTGCAGAAATCTGTAGACATTTAGATTTATATTTGAAATATTTGATAAACAGTTGGATGCTACATGCATTTGTTACAGAAGGGCGTCATTCAGGCTTGACTTGTGTTTGGAAAGACATTTTTCAGTAGTAGATGTTACTGCTGCTATTAAAGTGCTTTTCTGATGCAAAGTATGACATCAAGTTTTAAAACTTTTGACTTTGTTTTTTGAGTCATGTGTATTATCAGGAAATTTAACAAAATTTAACAAAATGACATCTGCAAAATGGACTGTAGTGATATGAAAATGATCAGTGTAATTTTAGGACCATATTACAAAGAAGTTACAAATGAAAGGAATATTGCTGTTACTTGCTTCAGACAAACTGTTACTAGCTTGTGGGACTCTATTAGTCTTATAAAAAACCCAACATGTATTTGTTTCTCCAGTTTTGCCTGTTTCTGTTCACTTGCAGTAGCATGTGTGTGAATGACTACACTTCATTAAATAAGTGACTCTTGTATGTACCGTAATTGACAGAATAATGTTGGGGCCTTATTGTCAAATCGAAATGGTCTTAGGTTTATAGTTTCATATTTTAACCAATCTATGCAAAAATATACAAAATGTTAAGAGTAGTACCAATTGCAATTACTAAAGGATGCTAAATTGGGAGGAAGGTTTGATTTCCCTACTACCCTCACAAACTCAATAGAGTAAAACACAGTTCTTATGGTTAAGGCACTGTGATAAAACATAAAGAGCCACCAGAACAAAAATACCTAAAGGAAAGAAGCAGTCAGGTGATAGGAAAAAACCCCCTTCAGCTTAAATACATCTGGATGTAGAAGCAAGATGATGTGGTGGCTGCAGTTAAGTTGCATGGAGTTCAAGATCAAACACATGGTAAAAGAGTAAAGTTTTCAATTTGTTTTCCATCCAAGTTGCTGTAGAAGATAATGGGGAAATTTAATTTTCCAGTGGCCCTCTTCACAGGAAATCAGAATATGGCCTTAATAGAAATTGAAGACTTATTAAGGAAGTTAAAGAGCAATTTGAAAAACTCAAGTGATGTAAGTACCAAGGAGAGATGCTGTGCATTTGAAGGTTCTGAGAAAACAGTGACACTGACAAGAATGTGCAATATGAAGTCTCTAGCCCTGTGGGATCTCTTTTGCAATTTGAATGAGCAGCTAGTGAAAAACCTCATTCCTGCTCTGCTTGTTTTGTAAGAAACTAATTTCCTGTAAAAGTAGATAGTGGCTCCACCGATACTTGTTTTGTCACCACTCTCAGGCTGGATCATTATGGGTTCCTTAGGTGAAGACTGGGAGCTTCAGGTTCTGTATAATGCAGCAGTCTAGCCAGGGTGGAGAATGTAACTGAGAATGGGCAAGAGTAGAGGACAGTAAACTCTCATGCTTCTGCTAATGAAGGTTTTGTCTGGAGATGTCTGTATGCATATGGAAATATCTAAGCATTAAAAATAGCCCATTTTCATTGTGAATGATGAATACTCTTGGCATAAGCAGCAGGCTTAAATGTTTAAGGACCAGTACTTCAGTATACCATGAGATGGGTGCCGGTGTTCCTGTCTGAGAAGCTGGCTAATTCAGAGAATTGCCTTCCTTCGTGCAGATGTACTGAAAGTATTCTTGTCAAGTCATGGATATTAACAGTTATTAATGACTCATCTGTAGACAACTGAGGCTCATATGTAGTGCATGCTGGTCATCTTGACCCAGCACGGGTTAAAAATATCGCTAGGGCTTCTGTTACAGTTGGCCAGTTGATCCTTCCTTGGCCTGCACGTGATTCAAAGATTCCAGTGAAGTTTGACTGCATATGTCATCTTTCCAGTTGTTTTGCCTCACAACTTCAGGGTAGCTCTGTGCTGGTAGCAATCTGCAAAAGATCTCTGCCCATCTGCATTGCCCTAAAATATGTAGCAGGAACTTCAAGTAGTTGTTGCAGAATGGAAAAAAGATCTTCAGATGGGGGGATACTGAGCTGCAGGGCTATTATCCACTATTATTGTATTAGGCTTTTTTGGATATCTTTTGTTCTGAGGAGCACAGTTTTTGCTCAGAAATGATAAGTAGTGTTCAGGTAAACAGGAGAGGCTGGATTACATTGTATCAGAAAGCCCAGGAAGTACAGCAACAGGTCCTTTGCACATAAAATATGTTGATTTTTGAGAACAGAATGTATTTACATACACTTCTTAGCCACAGAAACGTCTTGTATCTAAGATACTTGTCTCAAAAGAAATTACTTTCATTCAGATGCACTGATCTGTGGGATGCGCTTGGGACATACTTCTCCCCAGAGATATTTAGCATATGACCTTCAGTTACTTTGAGGTACTTATTTGAGCTGGAGTGTGTTTTGTAAGTGTTCCTTCCTTGGGTTTGGGGTTTTCCTTATGCCTTTAGCTCTTACGCTGTTGTAAAAATCTTGGGTTTAGTTTTTTGGGTTTGCCGATACAGCAAGATGAAGAATGGTACTCACATTTGTAGAAGGTCTCATGATTCTTGATCTCCTTGGTTTGGCATGTGTGTGGTGTGGTATGGTATCACATGTGAAATAAATACTCGAAAGAAGGTTTCTTAGCAGTGACTAGAGTTCTTGGAGATGATGTTGGTATGTACATTCACTAGCAGTGAATGGCTGGTGTCATGTTTTTCAGGATGTCTGAGTGGAACAGTGTTTGAGGATTTGTTGCACATTCTTTTGCTATACAAGTAAGCGCTCAGGACACACATTCACATTTGTGACTTTAGATGTGAACAATTAATCTTGAAAAAAATGCTGGTTGGTGAGACTCTTTCTTGCATTGTTAGAGGTGTATGATGCTGGTAGAGATGGTGATGGAGGGGTGAGGGTTTTTTTTTGTTCTGGTGCTTGAATCCTCTCCTAGAGTTTGACTACAGTGCTTATTAAGAGTGCATCTCCTTCCTTTCTGGTTCAGGATGTTCTTTCACCCCATCTATCCCCCAACTACAAGGGATTTCTCTTGTGCAGTACCTTTTATATGTATTTTTGGTCACTTTGATTTTGGCAGAAAGAGGAGTTTTTGCTGTTTCAGTAGAAGTTTTAGTTACTTATATAGCTCCCTTTAAACACTGACTACTCTAGAAACTACAAACACAGATATATCTTGGTTTGCTGCTTCTTAACTCTAAAATATTTCCATCAACTTAGCAGCTTTCTGCAAGCCACAAGTCAGTATTTCTACAGACTCCACAGAGGTAAAGTATGAATCTTGTTGGGTCCTGTGCTTCAGACAAAGCTAAAGAATACAGCCTTTCAGTCTTGTTCACACCTGTTTTCTTCATCATGGCATTGGGTGTTCCCTTGCTGGGCAGTGGCATTGTATTTGACAGTAAGTAAATTCTGGCTGGAAAATTTGGACCTTCCTCTAGTCCATATCTTAGTGGATTTTAGAGTAGGAAGTCTTCTGAAAGTGATGGCATATTCTCAATATAATCTTTTTTTAGGTGTAAATGTTCAAGTGATATTCTTTCCCAAATACCAATGGGAGTCTTGGATTGTGCTTTGTCACCATGCATAAAAGAGCTAGCAAATGGTGTATGCTGTAATGGTGGTGCCCACCACCACCCCAACAATACACAATTAATTAAGCTTGTGTTCTATGAATAAGGAGAGTAACTTTTGCTTTTGAAATATTGTATAAAGCATTTTTAAGCTGAATTTCAAGCACAAGAGTTTCTCTTTAATTGCTGTTTGTTGATGCTTAGATTTTCCAGTTAAGTTTTTTGTTCTATATGTTTTTAGAACTTCCAAGCTATGGCAAAATAATTACATTGACTTAGACATTCTTTTACGTTGACTAATGGTGGTAGTTCTTTTAAGTGGTTTTGTGAGTCCTGGAGATTCCAGGTGTGAGAATGCTTTGTGGGGACAGCCTTGCTGGCCCAGACCTAGCAGAGGGATGTCTGCAAGATGTTCAGTTTCCAGATGCATCACTGTATGAAAATAGCAGGCACACAAGGTTTGTACAGTGCTGAGCTCAAAATAGAAAGCCCTACCAGAACCTGGATGTGTTGGCAAGTAAACTGCAGCTGTAACCCTGCTAACTGCAAGAGCTAGCTCAGGTCCAGAAGTGGTACATTTCAGTCTAGCATTTCAGTCCAAACAGTGAAATAAAAGATCTGATGAGTGTATTTGATAATTTGCTTTATTTGTTTTTTTTTCAGTGCACATATATATATGGTAGCTTTATATTTAACGTAATGACTTGATTGAATGCTAGATTAGCTGCATCGTCACTTCCCAGCATTCCCTAAGAATTAAACTGACTATTGCAAAAATTAAGTCTCCCGTATTTAACTGAGTAGTTAACTGATGACTTGATTGAATGCTAGATTAGCTGCATCGTCACTTCCCAGCATTCCCTAAGAATTAAACTGACTTTATTGCAAAAGTTAAGTCTCCCGTATTTAACTGGTAGTGCTCTGAGTGAAAGGAAGATATGCCCAAAATGTAAATGGACTCAAATCCAGGTATTGACTTGCCTGGTGGATAAGGAGAATGGAGGAAACATATATATATATATATATGTGTGTGTGTGTGTATACATATGATGGATTTTTTTAAAAGTGTTTTCATGGAGTACTAGCTGTCATGTTAATACACATTCTTTCAGAAGTACCAATTAATTGTGAAAATGGGATTTCTAAAAAAGAGTATTAGTAACATCAGGTTAGCAGTTATAGTTGGTTTTCTCTCTGTTTTGGCACTAACTGCCTTTAAGGAGAGAAGGAAAGCATGCAGGAATAATGTATATTTTATGCTTTAACAGATGGCTGTCTAACATGGTAGTTAAGTCTAGGTTTTCCATGTAAGATTCTTGGTTTTGGGTTTTTTTTTTCTTTGAGAAATCTATTTGGCATTATGTCTGATTTTAAGCTGTGCTATGGAATGCAGGTTAGTTAGCTGTATTCAACAGACAGAATTTAAGTTTGAATTTAAAATGTCCCTTGCCCCTTTGGTGCATAAAAACAGTTTCTAGGTAAGAAGGGAACATTGAGCTTCCTGGCATCATGTTGAGAAGTTAATGCATTTTAATTGGTTTTAAGCTGGACAGTAAGAGGGATAAATATCTATACACTGACCTTGTTTAAAATAAAACAACCAAAAACCCCAACCTTGTGCAACCAGCTGGTATTGTGTGTCTTTAAATAAACTGTGATCTTTTTTTCAGGCCTTAGATGGTCAAAATATTTATAATGCTTGCTGTACCCTACGAATTGATTTTTCCAAATTGGTGAATTTGAATGTCAAGTACAACAACGATAAAAGCAGGGACTACACTCGTCCTGACCTTCCATCTGGCGATGGACAGCCAACGCTGGACCCAGCTATTGCTGCAGCATTTGCCAAGGAGACCTCTCTTCTAGGTATGATGTTGACATTCTTTTTCTGTATTGCAGAGCCACTTCATGACAACATTAATTAATCCTTCTAACAACTTAAATTACAATAGCGTCCAAAGGCCCATTCACCATTCAGTCTATATCGTGATCTGAATTGTAGTAACATAATTATATGGTCTTTAGAAGTACTGCAAAAAATGAATGAAAGCTTGCATGACAAAATGACAAATGCACAAAGTACTAGAAAAAGTCAAGTTAGTTCAGCTTGTATCCCAAAATCTGTCCTTCCATGTTTCGTACGTTGCTGTCTGTGGCCACCTTGCCCACCTTCCCACCTAGTTTGTAAGAGAGACTGAACATGATTTGCATGATTTCTTCATGCTAATGGTTATTTGTAATATCAGATTATGAAACTAACATTTTGCTGGTTTCCTTCAAGGGGGACAGATTATGGTTTTTGCTTAAAATATCCAAACCCTATTGTGCTACCTGTCGTTTCTGTGAATAAAAGAAAACAATCTATAGTTGCACTTCTAGTGATATATTATAGCAGTTCTATAAATCCTGTTAGCCTTTGAGTTCATCAGAAGTTGGTAAAATGTTCTGAAATCTTCTGACTGTTACCAAAATAATCAATGCATGCTCCTACTCCTGTCAGGTTGGTTTTTGGGGAGAACACCTTTCACTCTTTAAAATGTAATAGCACTCAGATATAGAATCATTACTTTTATACAAGCTGATTTATTATGTTGTGATCATTGTTCTTCCCACTTAGTCTTTTTTTTTTTTCCTTCTTGGATAATTTCCCATTTTTGTTCTGAAGAAAACATAATGTTCTGAAGAAACAACATAGATTTCATGGGTTTTGTACAGTCTGGGCCAAACTGAAGTAAGTTTGAGTTACTCTAGGAAAGAGGGGCCTCTGCTCTCTGTTACAAAAGATAGAAGGCACTTAGTGAATGATGTGAACCCAGGAAGAGGTAATAGGGCTACTGAATGTTGCACTGTATTTGCCAGTTTTCTGAAATCAGGTTACTTGAAGGATACATTTCATATCTACTTTTGTAAAGTACACACAAAGTCAATTCCACCAAATTCCAGAGCGCTTGACTTCTCATTTTCAGTATCATTTGCAGCTACAGCAAAAGTTTTGGAAAGTAAAATAAATACTGTAAGAATCTAAAGTCTCAGAAAAACAACTTCCCATAATTTAAAAATTGAAATCTCTCATTTTATGCTTTGATTGGGAAGGTGGATGAATGTTCATGTAGAAGTTTGACACCATAGAGATGAGTGCTGTAGGAACACCCTTGAAGCAATTAGTAATTGTTTTGTTAGCCTATAATGACTAGAACATAGACATGAGGCTTCAGTGTGAATAGTAAGTAGACAAAAGCAAAATAAATCTGCTTATTAATGAGACCCACAATATTTAGGAGAGGAGAGAGTAAAGATTCATGAGCTATAAAACAGTGCCAAATACATTTTCTTATGTAACTCTGCATGACATTTTCCTGAATCCTGAGAAGTTGATTTTTAGTCTCAGGCTTACTAATGTATTTCCTTGTATATAATACTTAGAGCATGCATCAAATTAACAGGTTTAATTTGCTTGGCACAGTGAAATCACACTCTGTGATTGCATCATTGCATTACTACGGATATATTTAATTGGGGTTATTGTACTTTCTGCGGTTATCCAAGTGACTTTAGTGGACTTTATGGTCTACTACTATAGACCTGAAAGTCACTTAGATACGTTTGATTTTTGTCTGCAAAATTACAGAGTTTTCTAACATTTTGATTGTAATCACTCATTCTTCTGTATACATTAAAAATAATTTCTACAAATATTATGAAGATGACAGTCACAATAATTAAATATTTTAATTTGTTCTCCTTGGGTGGACCTCCAGACATACATTGTTTTTCTAAAGCGGTAGAAAAATACAAGGTACATAACCTGGGTGACTTTCATTGCAGCAGTGAAACGTTTTCAGCATCAGTGAAGTCAGTCATGTTTTTTTTGATGAACAGTGGAAATTTTATATCATGTTGGCTTTTTCTTATGTAAAAACATTCATTGTTTCAAAAGAGACTTAAGGGAGCTGGATACATTTTCTTAGTCTGCTCCTGGCCACTTGGGTGAGCTTGGTATGTTGTTAACTCTTCATCCTCTGTCAAATGGGGATGGTTAGTACAGGGATTTTTTGTTATTGTTCATTTTTTTCTACTTGACTGTTTGCTGTTTTTACAGAACTTGAGTTCTCCAGCTGAAAAATATTACAAAAAGACTCCATAGTACTATTGATGCCTTAGTCATTAGGATAATTGTCATAACGGGAATGGTGCTTGTTTGAATATGGAATAACAGGATTCTTGTTCTGGGCTGCTTACTGTATAAAAAGGCACAAAATATAAATGATGTAATAAATAAGAGGACAAAGGATAGACAAATACCAAAAACCAGAATGGATACTTGTGCATACAATTTATAGTTGTATTTATTAAGATGCTCAAAAGGAGAAGGGTGGGAAGACTTAGAAGATCAGAGTGTCATGGAGGTTGGCAAACTCTGATGTGTTAAGTATGGCAGAATGATAACAGCAACCTTCCTCCTAATTTTTTTAATCTTAATGTTTATTTCCTTCTGTTTGATACACAATTTCTTTCTGTAATGTTGATCAAGATGTCTTCAGCGTATGCTGAGTTTCTGCTGTGCCTTATTCACATGTGATTCTCAGAGAGCATATTTCCCCGTGAAAGAGTGGAGTTCAGATTTGAGTTTAGTGTGTTCTTCAAGTTCTTTTGCATGCTCAGAAAGAATACCATGAGATGGATGTGTGGCATTGCTGTAGAAATTCTTGCTGTAGCTGATCTTTTATATGTATATCATGAGATTGCTGACAGAAAATGCATTAAGGACTCCATTCTTCCTTTTGCTTATGTTACACTTTTATATGCTGCAAACTTGTACAAAACTTGGGTGCAATTTTTGTTGTTGGCTTTCTAGGAGTTTACTGTAATCCATATGTCAAAAGTGAGATTTAGGTTCAACACAGTTTTGTTGCTTGATTTTTAGTGACAGGATGTAAATCTTGTTAGTCTTGGTGCTTAAATCTGCACTAATTCTAAACCAAACATATCTCGGTTTCCTTCTGGGTGAAGTTAATGCTCCACTTCAGTAAATGTAACGTGATGATGTAACTTGCATCTTTGTAAGTTGTTAAGCAGAGATGTTAAGCTGCTGTCTCCCCCAAAGCTGTAGGCAGCAGGACAGGGACTAGGCAGTACAAGTAGATGGTGATTACTTGACATAGAGCCACGAAAAGGGTTCCTAACAGGTCTATAAACCCAGTCCTTGGTCAATTTTACTTACCTACATTAAGATTACTACTAGTAATCACTAGTGCCTGTGGTTTTCATGGAAGTTGATAATATATTCTTAGTATAGCTTCAGTTTGCCTACTATGGAAATGGCATTAACAATTTGCATTTTGGAAGTCACACAAAAGGATAAGCTGAGAGGGAATAAATAATGCAATATGTTGTATTTTAACTTCATTGAGGAAAAGGCCTCAAAAGGCTGGAAAGAAGGTATATAATATTTGTATGTTTCCATTAATA
Source organism: Pyrgilauda ruficollis (assembly GCF_017590135.1). Taxonomy (NCBI): domain Eukaryota; kingdom Metazoa; phylum Chordata; class Aves; order Passeriformes; family Passeridae; genus Pyrgilauda; species Pyrgilauda ruficollis. Next base: position 1,861,942 of record NW_024527710.1, on the reverse strand, counting down.
TTTTGAAAAAAACAAAAGCCTGTTATCTGTAGTTGTTGGAAGCTGAAATAAAGCTAGTGACAAAGATTTCTAATACTAGTTGATCATGTTGACAGCATAGCTAACATTTCTAAATAGTTTCATACAAGTCCTAAACAGTGTTACGTGGTAACTTTTTCATAATAGAAACTCTTCTTATTTTTATTTATTAAAAAACTTTTCTTTGCTTTAATCAGAATGGTAAATCAAAGTACAGTGGAGACTGCAGACCAAGAATTCTGTTCCACAGCTATTTGCTGTGGCTTTTTAATTTGTCTGACCTTTTCAAAAAATGAGATCTGTGTATGCTAAGTAATCAGTTAAAAACATATCAATCAAATAGATGATCTAGCCTGCGTGCATCATCACTCATTCATCTACTACATCCTCACCTGTGATAAAATAAGGTTTCAGAAATCTTTGAGTCTGTAAACTGGACAATATTCAGTGAGTGTTAATGTTTTTTGAAAGAATGAGAAAATTACTAGTGGACTAAATGAGGTGGTTTCAAATGAATGACCAGCGGCAATTTTTTTTTTTCTTCTGTTTTTCACCTCACATATGAAACAACAGATACAGTCTCCCTCTTCTTCAACCCCCCCAAAAAAAGTTACAGATGTCACAGAAAAAAGCTTTGGATAAACAACAGCTGTATTATATTGAACCACAACAAACAAAATATTTTATATAAGAAGTACTTAAAATAGCAAATTTTCTAAAATGTAAGTGATTGCTATTGACCTAGTATAAAATAAGTTGTATTTCCTTCAGGTGGGGATCTGTCATGCCTTACTGTCCTGGAAAAGTATTTTGATACAATATTGCTCTTTTACTGAACCCTGCATCATGTGCAAATGGCAGTGTTGATCAAATACAATAAAGCTGTTCCTATATAAACCATGTATAGTGCAAATGTATCACTTCAAGAACCTTTCCTGAATCCTGCGAGTAGCACACTCAACTCATACCCCAATGACGTGAGCAGACAAAAGCAGCGTTTCTCTGCGGGGTCTGAGTTTCCTTGAAGAGGAAAACGTAAAGGCACAGCTGAAGCTTTAGCTGAGGGTGACATGCTTCTTAGAGAACTGGATTACTAAAGCCACAGAGCATGTTGAATCTTGAATTTAGAGAGTTGTCTCCCCACCTCATGCTAGGGTTGTGAGAGAAGTGCAAACCTCTTCACATGGCCAACTGCACTGTTGGGGATTTAGTCAAAAGCACCAAGTTGAGTGAGGAACATCTCCCAAATGATGATGGGAAATAAGGATGTAATGATGCAGAGAGCATTGCAATAGTGTTTATTCTTACTGATTACTGAATAAACACGTAGTAGTGTTTATTCTTACTGATTACTTTAGACCATTTGATAAACTAGACACTTGAAGCATTTTGGAGTGCAGTGGAAAGTTTTGCTGCACAATAATTGTTATTTGAATAGAAAGTACTTTTTATACCTCATAACCTTTCAGACTTTTTTCAGAAAAAAGTTTTCTATGTTTCTATTACGTTAATTTACCAACCCATTTCACAACCCTTTGGATGACTTTAGAGTGGTATTGTCTGCTGTGTAGAGTGGTGTATACAGCTCTAGTACTGATATAGGAACTTTTTTTTTAAAATGACTTGTGTGTGTTTCGTAAAATATGCTTTATTTTAAAATTAGGGCTTCCTGTTGCAGCTGTTCCAGGAGCTCTGAGTCCTTTGGCTATTCCAAATGCTGCTGCTGCAGCTGCAGCTGCTGCTGCTGGCCGTGTGGGAATGCCTGGAGTTTCAGCTGGTGGCAATACAGTTCTCCTGGTTAGCAATTTAAATGAAGAGGTAAGTGAAACAATTTTACTTTTTCTTCCCCCCCTCTTTAGTTACACTTCATTTGTCAGTATTTTATAATTTCTTTGCGTTTGGCCTCTTACATTTGGATTTTAAGTTCAAAGTATTTTTGCTGTTTTTTTAATAATCCCCAAAGTTTATTTTAACGCCATTGTTAAATACATTTTTGTTCCTAGGTAGCTCACAACTTAAAATATCCTTTGACAGTCAGCTACCTATTTTTTCTAAGAAAAATTTGGTAACTTTATGTTTGAATACCAGCTATTCTTTCTTTTGTAACTGTAATCATGTAAACTAGAATTTCTGTTTTGTTTCTAATTGTTTGCTGTTTCATTTCATGCTTGTATCTCACATTTTTGAGTCTTAATTTATGTGAACTACTCTAACGCATTTTTCTTTGAAGGTTCTCCCAAAGATCTTGACGAGGCACTCTCCCAGTCTGTCTTAGTAATTTTTTTTTCTTTGCAGTTACTCATTTGTCTTAAAAAAAAAACAAAAGTGGTGGCAAAGCATTTTCACCTTAACTGTATCTTTCTTGCTAACTCTGAAATCTAAAGGGATTTAGTTTTGCATTTTTACTGTCCTTTACATTTATTTTGATGGCTGTGAAAGCTGGTATGAAATGTGGGAAGTTTGTATCAGTCTAGCTGTTCCATTTTTAACTGGCCTCTGTCACTGTAAATCATTAAGCTTTTTTTATCATCTAGTACTATTTTGTCATCCACAGTCTTGCATGTTAAAATGTTTCAGATCAGAGTGCCATTTTGAAAGATATTTTGCCTGCATTTCATAACCAGCCATGCTTACGCAGTTAAAGTTTAAATTTCAAAATTTCTATTGCATGCTTTTTTTAATTTATTTTCATGTTGAGATGAAATGCTGTAGTTTACTCTTGATATGAATGTACTTTACCCATATTTGTCTTGGATGACTACATTTTACTCAGTTTTTCTTGTACAGTACATAAACCAACCATTTTCTGACCAAATTCCTACATTTCCTATGTACTGACCTATATTTTATTTTTTTTTTTGTTCCCCACTTCCTTATTTTTTTTTCTTCTGCATTGCTGTATTCCCTCCCCCATTTCATCCTTTTCCCTGTGTGTTCAACTTCCCTTTCCTTGTCTTTACCCAAATTCCCATGCCCTTCCCTGTCTTACCCTTCTCCTCGTCTTTGTCTATGTTCCCTGTCTTCATTCCCTATGTTCATGCTTCTGTGCTTGAACAAAATGTTCCTCGGACCAACTTGCCCCAATTAACCGCCTTGAAACCATGATCCATGACCACCTCACCATTCTGCGGGAACCACCCTTCGTTATGGATGATCTGTTCATCTCCGCTCTTCCTCGACTCTTCTCTCTTCTTGTCTTACGCTGCTTGCTCTTCTCTCCTTCTAAAGATGGTTACGCCCCAAAGTCTGTTTACCCTCTTCGGTATGTTATTGTTAGCACTATACTTTTATTATTGATTTGGTTTTGTTTTTATGGTTTTTGTTTGGTTGGTTTTTTTGTTTCACCTTAATTCTTATTTGTAGCTAGCACTTTGGCTTAAAGTTGAATAGTAAATCTTTTTGCTATTTTTCTTTTGCTGTTTAAATCTCTCCATAGACACAGATTTTCTTTTAATGCATGCTAATATATTTTGCATGGTCTTTAATTTTATATCATTCACATAGCTTTGAGGGTTTATCAGAAATTATTCTTTTCAAAATTCACTATTCAAAATCTTTATCTCCTTTATTCATTTGTGAGTGTGTTGAGTTTGAGCGAGTGATCTTGTTGCTGTCTGAATGTTCCATTGATATGTCAAAATATATTACTTAGGTGGCTGGCTTTAAAATGAACTTTTCCTTTTGGGTTACTTTTGACTTTGAAAAGGTGTTTATGGTGATGTGCAGCGTGTGAAGATTTTATACAATAAGAAAGATAGTGCTCTTATACAGATGGCTGATGGAAACCAGTCACAGCTGGGTAAGATTAGTTTTTTGTTTATATTCCCATTAGTCTAAGTACTTGGAAATTAGGCTGTGTAAGATCAGGTGAACTAAATGTATTTATATTTGTCAGTCTGTCTCTTATCCTGGTTATCCACCAGATCCAAAATCTTTTTGCATGCACTTGTGTTCCAGAAGGTCTGCACTTAAATGAATACCCTAAATGAATTCAACAGCTGAATCAAATATGAAGATCCCTGAGTAAAATTAAATATTGACAAAGAGTCTGCAGACCTAGTTCTTGATTCTAGTCCTTTAGCATACTGACCCTTTGATTTGCTTGAGTGCTTTTCTTCTTTGCATGTGTGATGTACAACAAGCTGTTGAACAGTAGCACTCAATTGAGTAAACTTGTCTTTTTCAGCCATGAGCCATCTTAATGGACAAAAAATGTATGGAAAGATCATTCGGGTTACCCTTTCTAAACATCAGACAGTACAACTACCTCGAGAGGGACTTGATGACCAAGGGCTGACTAAAGATTTTGGTAATTCACCTTTGCACCGCTTCAAGAAACCTGGTTCCAAAAACTTCCAAAATATATTCCCTCCTTCTGCAACACTTCATCTGTCCAATATTCCGTAAGTGTTCACTGTCAGCAATCTGATAATATTTATGTGAATCACAGCACACTGAGCTGCCTAATGATTTCCTGCTTATGCTTATTTTCTCCCTGTCTGTAGACCATCAGTAGCAGAAGAGGATCTACGCACATTGTTTGCTAACACTGGAGGCACTGTGAAAGCATTTAAATTTTTTCAGTAAGTACCTTTTCTGCACATAGCTCTAAAAAAAGACTTTTGCAGCACATCTTAAGAAAAAATATATATCAAATAGCAAACCCCTGCAAATTAGGAGCAGCCCCTGTAGTGTTCAAGTTCCTAATTCCATTGTTTTGTTTCAGAAGAGATCACAAGATGGCACTTCTTCAGATGTCAACAGTAGAAGAAGCTATTCAGGCTTTGATTGATCTTCACAATTACAATCTGGGAGAAAGTCATCATCTGAGAGTTTCTTTCTCTAAGTCAACTATTTAAAAAGGCAGATAGAGAATGAAGGTGTATTGCATTGTTTGGTGTTGTCACCTTTTGACTGTTCAGGAAAGTGGGGACCAGAGTTTGTCTTCTGTTTTTTATTTTTTTTCATGCTGTTACCATTCCTTGATTGTTTCAAAAAAAAATAATTAAAAAAAGGCAGTGATGTTAACTGCTTTTCAACTGTTCAACTGTTGTTTAGATAAACCATTGTTTTGTTTAAAAGATTTCAAATTGATACCACATTTTTTCAACTTAGTTGACGTACGTGCCTTAAAAAGGAAAATTAGTACTGCTGGAATTGCATAACTAGTAAAAAGCAAATTTGGTTGTCTGGGGCACATTGTTACATGATAATTTAAATATGTTTAGGCAGGGGTGTGTAAAAAGGTTAAGTTTTTGTTTTCTCCTGCTTGATAGATTTCTTTATCTGCTGGCTTGTCACTTATTTTCTTTTTAATTGGATAAGATGCATTACGCTGAAAAAGTAAAAAAAAAAAATTTTATTTGATTTTTGCTACTTTTTGCTATGTGTTCTTTTTTTAAAAAAAGCCTTTGTATTTCATTGTTCTGGTCTAGATTCAGTTATGAATGTAGGCATTAGTTAAAATTAACAAGGTACAGAATATTAATTTCTTAAAGGACAAAAAGTGACTTCTGTGACTTTGAGCCCTACGTGAAAAGCATTGTGGAATCTTAACCTTTTTGTACACACTCTTGTGGGATGTATCATATAAATGTCAGCACTAAGTAATGTCTTGTTTGTGGCTGAATATTTTTCGTAGATGTTTTTGAAGTTGACATGACTTACGTGCATTTCAATATATATTGCCATCTTTAGTTTGTAATTAAGATATGGAATATGGTTGTGGATTTCTGAGCATGTACAGACTGGTCAAGCTAGTTCAGGAAATGGTGCATGTATATTTCAATGATGAAGAAAGTTTGCTGCAAATGCTTGCAGGAAATTTTGTGGCAGTTTTCTAAAACTGACAACCAGGTGGGACCAAAGTTTATGTGCCTTTAGTCTTAATTTACCTTGCATTGTAATATTCAGTTTTAATAAATCTCTTCAAAATATTTTGTATTTAGAAATTGATCTGACTTTACTATAAACATGGCTCAGAATCTGCAGATCCAGTTAATTTGAAAGCAGTTCACTGACAGTCTGAACTGTTACCTTGATTCTGTTTAAATGACCAATACTTTTTGAAATTGATGTACTTAGTTTCAAGATTCATAGATTCTGTTATCTATGTAGAAAAAAAAGGTCATGTATATTTTCTATTAGTTGAGTTTTTACATCTTTAGAATTGTAAAATTCAGTATAGTTTGGAAGTGGCACAATTAAAAATTAATTTTCTAACAAAGTTGGGAGGTTTGATGGTTGTTTAATTTCATTTTGTGTGTACTCTGCTTACCTCTGTAGCATGCTCAATAAACACTTCTGTAGCTCTGTATTCACCTTTTCTGTCTTTCTCTGCTGCTTTCTATCTCTTCTCTTCTTTGTTTTTCACTTCTACTGTGCTTCTAAATTCATGTTATTCTCTGCCAGGGTGGGAAAAGCATAATATAAAAACTACTATTTATGGCTTTTTACCATAAATCTGATGCTGTGAAAAATACCAACTCTTTATTTTCAGATAGTGACCCCTTTGCAGGCATATGTGCAAATTAAACATTTCCCACCCTGTTATAACTTACTGCTTTAAAGACATAACCTTTATTGTAGTTTGTTAGCTCTCTCTTTCTATCTTTTTAGTTTTTAAGCAGATTTATGCACTAATAGATCTCTCAGGTTTGCCATGCTCTCTTGCTGCAAGTTTCATCTTTCATTTTTTTTGTGTGTGCTAAAGATTTTCTACTAATCATACAGTACACTCATGGGTGAAAGTAACAAAGGATTTCACATGAGATCCATGGACCATACATGTTTCAGAACAGGATACTTCACCTTTTCAGAGTCATGGGTTCAAATGAATATTAGAACAGTTTAGGCACTTCAGTAGTTTTTCTGTATATTACTTTGAACTGATTGTTGTGGGGGTTTTCCCCTTTCAGTTAGAAATAGAATTTCACACAGTTGCCATTTAACAGTAACTGAATGATCCTGGAGCATTTGGTAAAAGCTGTCAGCATTCAAATCAAAGCATTTTTCAGTCACTTTCCAGTACACTGTAGGTACATTGATGTCAGAATACTTTGTGGACTGATGTCTTCCTTTGGGTGGCTTTCAAATCAGTAAATAGCTATCAGCTTTTGAAGGTCATGGTATAATGTAGGGGCTTGCATTAGACTTAAATAAAATGCATTGTATCAGAATTACACCCAATATATGATTTAAGTTATACTCCAGGTGCTGCAGTGATCACCCAGTCTGAAGTGCTGATAGAATCCTATTCATCCATACTCAGTTTGTGAATCAGCATCTTTTTACGACTCGAGCACCCAAACGCACAGATGTGACTATTTCCAGTGATTTAAGCAGTAGTTCAGGGTCTGACTGAGCTGATCTGTTACGCTTTTCATCTGTACAATATGATGTCCCATATTTTTCTAAAATAAAAGTGTGTCAGATTTTCTTTTGTGTATCAGAATGTGCTTGCGTGTTTCAACTAGAAATGTGACTTGAAACTTGCCATTCTGTGTGTTCAGCTTGTGCTGAATTATTTCCACGTGTATCAGATAGCACACAGTGATTGCCATATGTGTAATTTTGAAATAACTGTAAACATCTGCATTGTCCAATTGTGTACAAATATAGGGGTTTATAAAAGGGTAGCTAACATTCTTCTTGCCAGGCTTATTTCCTTAAAAAGAAGTTTCTATACTTTTCTCATTTTGAAAATTTCTGTGGCAAAAACCTCAAGGGAAAGAGTATTTATTGGCTTTGACTTGTTATAAATTCAGCAGCTTTTATTATGAGGTTATATTTGTATCAGCCAAAATTAAAAGTAATGACAGTCATAATTGTCATTAAAGCATTTTTTTATTAATCTGAAGAAAATCACTGTTCAGTTATGGATACTTAGTCTTTAAAGTGGTATCTCTTCAGAAAATACAGACTTAGTAATGTCCTAACTCCTAGAACTTTCAAAAACTTCTTTTTCATGAGATGGTAATGCATTTTGTATAGCAATTTGTACATTTTTGTTGTTACAAAATGTAAATAAGTTTCTGTATTTTTAGCTCTTCAGAATGTGAAAAGCATCACTTTTATTAAAATTTTACTAAAAATGAGATTCATGAATAACTTCTTACACTCTATGGAATGTGAGTTTTCAGATTGTTAGTAAAACTTTACCATAGGCATGGTGTTTCTCCAAACTCAATTTCAGATTTTTTAAATAATTCTGGTATTTTGTCAGAGGGCAGTTGCTGACTTTTATTTCTTTGTGAATCGTTACATTTTTCTCTGGTGGAGCAATGATATTGGTTGGAGAAGTCCAAAAATGATCTTTGATCAGATAATGTTGAGTGGCAAATACAGTAGGTAAGTGAAATAAACCAAAACCTTATAGCATTCTAACTAGAAACTGGGGGAAAAACCTCGAAGCTAAGTGAATACACTTAAAAATATTTCTGTATATTGTGATTTAATGTGTTATGAAAGGCACCTTTGCCCTGCAGGAATAACAACAGTTCATACAACTATTTGTAGCTTGCCATTTTTAATGTTTTACATTAAGAATTATTTTTATAAGCCATTTTACAAAAACAGTTTACTTGATTCTTTATAAGTTTCCCTATGTTTTCTAGTATCTTGCATCATGACAAGATTAGTAAGATCCTGCTGTCTGTAGGATTTAGGGCACTGTGATTTCAAACTCTCGTTTACTCCAGATAATTTGTCTAATTCTGTGCTTAGATAACATGTACATCTGTCAAAACATGAGAAAAAATGAATTGTGGAGTTTTTTTTTGCCAACAGGAATATAAATCCAGTAGTCCCATCTCAGGAAATGGATTTCCTAGTATCAAATGTGTTACAGTGAGCAAGACTGCTCAAAAGGTTTGACCGTGTTATGTAGGGATGAGGCTGAAGTCCTTGTTCTGTTCCAGACACTGAGACAACCTGAAATGCAGTTTTGCTGAGGTGAACAAATTTTCTTTTAAATAATTAGGCAGACTATCCCATGTCTTGTAGTCCTGCTGTGTCTAGAAAGGTACATATATATATATACACACACATACATGCATATATAAGGACATCTGCAGTATTTCTTACCTTCCTGGTTTCTTGGGGAGCTGAGCAGCTGTAGCCTACTAGTGTGATTCCAGCCATACAGAGGATAAGAAGAAAGAAAGAAGGATTTTTTTTGAATCTGTAGGATTTGGCATGGTATTTTCTACTTAATGGACCTTGGTAAAGTTAGTCAGTCAGTAGACTGCAGTAATCTTAACTATAGAGAATGATGAACCATTAATTATTCTGTTAGTGCATTGGCTTGCTAGAACCAGTGACAAAGTTCCTGCCTTGCTGTGGAATTATAGGCTATAATAATGCAGCTTTAAAGAATTCCTTTACCTTGTTTTTTCCTTTAACATAAGTATTTATTTAGTATCACATAATCCAAGTATTTTGAGGTTTAAAATTCTTTCCAGTGCATGTGTTTGGTCTTTGATGATGGTTAACAAAAAGAGATTGGTGAGTTCCTGCTTCACCTTAAAAAATTTTGCAGCTTGCTATATCTTTTGTTCTTTTCTGAGATGAGTGGAATTTCCTCTGATCAACAGTCTAAATTTGGAACAGGGTTATGTTGCTTTGTTTTTTCCCTTTCAAAATTTACAGAATGTAATGTTTAAAATCTGTTCTTTCTTGATTAGTTCTGCAGGCAGGCAGCAAAGGAAAAGAGAAGAGCTTTTTTCCTTGGGAAAAATGTGAATTAAATACAGATTGATTTAAATGTCTCAAAAAACTTAGCTGAAACTAGCACTCCTATTATGGAAGAGTTCTGCATGTTTTATGAGTTTTAGCCCAGTGTCTTTAGGAAATGAGGCGTGTGTAATTGCACCATCTGTGTGAATGTGATGTTCCCGAGATAACCCCTGTCTCTTCCTTGTCACTCCTGTACCCTTTGGTTGCCTTCCTGGCAGGCAGAGGGGATGAAGGTCTCCAGTAGTAGGGCATTTCTGTTTCTATCCTCATGATTAATTGGCTTGCTAGGTCCAAGTCCCCACTTTGTCCTACAGGCAAGGGAAGGGAAGATCAGGTACCTTGTCTTTTGCTGGGACTTCTCAAAGAGGCACGGAGCTGGTTCTCTCCCTCTTAATGGGCAGCAGCTTCAGAGGTAGCCAGTGTGGTGAGGCCTGGGGATGCTGGCTACAGGACACAAGAAGTGCAAGGGAAGTGATATTTTGCAGGAGGACCTGAGTATTGGACGGAGGAGTGTTGAGGGTGTTTCAGTAGCTTGCTCTCAGTTGTTTCATGCATACACAGACAAAAAATTACTGACTAGGTGAGACATGTTGACTGAATAATTCTGTGGGGGTATTTTACAAACTAGTCTGAAAATATGTAGTCCAGCTTGGGAAGTAGATGTGACGTATTTTCACTTCGGCTCAACAGGTACAGGGGTGTCAGAGCTTAGCACTTGCCTGCAGATTGCTGTGGAAGCTGGTTTTCCTAGGATGAGTACTTATCATCCCTGGAAGCCAGCAAGACTGAAAGCCTGAAGCCTCTAGCCGTAGGTTAGGCTACATGTCAGGGTAGTTTAGGATGATTGACACTGATGGCTGGCCAAAGAGCTAGATAAAGTGAGCTAGTGGGATCCAGGAAGAGATTTGTTAGAGGAGTCATCAAGTGACATGTGGGGACTGGCATTTTTTGATGAAAAATAGAAACTAAAATTTCTGACTGTATTCCATGGCAGGTTACACCAGTGTCCTTTGGGCTAACCCTATTCCCCCTAGTTCCTTAATGCCCGGGGCTTACCTCTGACAGCATCAGCACTCTTTGAAGATCTCAGTTGTGCAGCTGAAATCATGCCGGACTAGTCTGTTCTTTTCCAAAGCAAGAAAGGTTTCTTGGCAGCTGCATCTGACAAGCACCAGTGATTTGTTGCGTGTGGTGGGATACTGGCCTTTCCACGTTAAAACACTGGCAATCCTCAGCTAATAAAGAGCCCTGGTGCTGTGTCAACAAAATACTCGTTTCATCATACTGTGCTTTGCTGCCTAAACACTAACCTTCAGGTATTGACTTAGATAATTTGAGTAAGCTTTTTGTGAGCAATGTTTATCTTTAAAAATAAGGGAGCTTTTCCTTTTTTGCTCTCTTTTTAGAGAGAGGGAGATTTTCCTGTTGATTATAGAAAATAAACTAGAAATTGCCATTTTCCAATTCTTAAGGAAATTTTGGTTGTCCTCAACTGTTTGGATCAGAAGTGTGTCTAACTTGTTTAAACTCTGATGGCAGAAGTCACACAACATCCTCAGTCTGTATCACTGCTCCTACACTTCAGGGAAAAAATAATCTTGACCTAAATCTTTTGCTGCAATTTAAAAGTCTGCTTTCGTTTTTAGGAAGTGGTAGTTTTCCAGTTCCTCTTAGATGGAAGATGGAACTAAACCTCATATTTCAAGTGTAGCTACATTGAAATACCTGGTTAATAGTAGATAACCTTTTCCTATTGGTGGCTCTTCACTCAAAATTGTTCTTAGAAACAGAGGTGTTTGTGGTGCCATCGTGTTACAGTTGAAAAAATTGCTCTTTTAATTAGAGAATGATAGCACCAAGCACTTCTGCAGTGCTGTAGGTGAACTCTAAATAGGTTTTTTCCTGCAGGTGGCATACCTTGCTCGAGTACGTGTACAGCAAGTTTTGGTCCACCAAGGGATGTGCTGTCAGTTGTGGCAATGGAAGAATTGCCACATCACCAGCCATTATTGTTGGCAAGTGACTGGAGTTGCTCAGCAAAACTGAAGTCTGTAGAGTGCAAGTGATCTTGCTAACAGATCAATATTAACATTTATTTGCAATTTTCGTAAGGATACCTGGAAATCTTTAAAAGTAGTTTGCTTTTCAAAGCAAACAGGTAAAGTATTGGAACTTTTTCCACAGGAATGTAGACTGTTGGTTTGTATAAGCTATAAATTTTTACACAGATCTGAATAAGTTGCCCTAGGGAAAGGGATTCCACATTTCATTTAATTTCTAATTCCAGCTTTTGCAAGTCTTGAGCCAGTTGAAAACATGGATTTTTTACTGATTTGAAATAATATATCCTTTCATACACATCCTTTTTCAGTCCAAAGCAGCTTCCTCAGTTTCTAAAGATGGGAATTCTGTAAAACATAGCTTTTTTCCCAGGGGGATTTCAAACAACATACATTACATACTCCTGCATAGTTAAAGAAAGGTACAAAGATTCTTCCTTTGCTGGGAGCTGTTATCCTGATGCCTTCTGGGCTTAGAACTGCTTGGTGAGCTTCCAGACAGGTACTGGAAAGGAAATACATTGTGCTTTGGTGTGCCTGGACAGCAGTAGAAACCCTAAACTTCCCTCAGCGAGCCCTCACGCTTGAAGCAAAACCTGGTTATGTGCTGCAGCTGTGAGGTGCCTAGGAATTCAGGCCAGGCAGGTTCAGTGTTCGTAGAACTCTTCAGCCCTTCTGAGATCCTTGGGTAACAGCAGCAAGTTGCATCCATGATTTCAGAACTTTCGGGGTGAGTACTGTAGAGTGAGATCAGGGCTCTCTGCATTAGGCTCTGACACGGAGTAGCCCTAGAAAAATCTGGGAAACCTTCAGTCTGTTTTGAGAAAGTTCCCTCATAAGACATCATTAGATATTGAAACTTCTATTCATTTCAGCTTCACTTAGGGTTTAACAAACTGCTTGAATCCTGAGTAACCAACATCCTTGTAACACTCCAAGAGAAGCTCTTAAAATGCAGGGGGTTTTTTGAAATATTTTTGGAACTTAATGTTATGCTCTGAATAATGCTTTTGTAATTAAAAAGTTACATTTTTCAGTCCCCTACTTTGTATTTCTGTAGTAAATGTTACTTACGTTTATTTTAGCAGAATTTAATAATAGTCAATGTAGAAGTTGGTGAACTTGCAGGAGGATTACCACTTGGAACAATAGGCATTAGTTTTCTGTGCTGGAAAAAACAAGTCCAGGCTTCTGGCACTGAGAAGGTGGTATCTAGGCAACTGCTGCTGAATGCCAAAATCCTCTCTTGTGCAGACATCTGCCCTGCCAAAACCATGTTCCTAGGGAGAAGAGAAAGTTCATCCAGATGTAGTGACTGAGTATGCAAAGAAAATGAAACTGAGGACAAGTCCTGTAAATACTGAACTGCTGCACAAGAACTTCAGCTCCCTAGAGATGAGACAAGTGGCGAAAGCTTCCTCTGCACACACCGTGTGAAAGGTGGCTACTGCAGGGCACATGTCCTGAACTTGTACCCTCTCTCAGTTGGTTTCAGCCTAAATTCTTGCACTCCTTTTTATAAGACTGCTTTTTCTTCCTTTTCCAATTTCAAAAATGAATTTGTAAGTTTTTGAGTTGCAGTGTTTTAAGGTTTTTTTAAAATCTGTCAAGCAGCACTATGCAGATAAGCTGTGTGTCACTGTGAGGCCAGGTGTGATTCACTTAAAACTGGAAATTATGTAAGACACTGGATGTAGCTGAGACTTCACTTTTACAGATTAGTAATTGTCACAAATAGAGCTCTGATCATTGGGCTGCCTTAATCTATAGTACAAAATCTCCTGTTGAGTAAGTATGTGTACATCAAGTTGCCTTTCTCTGTCAGGGACCAGAATGCCTATTTGCCACCACTCTATTGTTCAGAGACATTAACAACTCCTTCTGCTGATAAAGAGCTGATGTTTTAAACTGGTTGATTTATATGAGTTATCAGGGTTGTTACAGACTTCCTTATTCTTCTGTGTTTGGCAATTTTAGAAGTGTTAAAGTGTCAAAATATCTTACACTTGTTAGCGTTTAAGCACCTTCTTTTGCAATCATTTCAAGCAGTAAGGGATGGAACAGTTGCAAGTTTCAAATATTTTGGATGTCAGCTTTTTTCCAAATTTGGTTTTAAGATACTTAATGCTTGTAAAATTGCAACTGGATTTTAAAGTCTAACCTGTACAGCTGCCTGATCCCTTGTACAAAATGCAATGAAAGATTTAGCTACACACAACAGACACATAACTTTAAATATATTGGTACTAATAATGTAACCTATTTCTCTCTCCCATCCCTTGGTTAACATGGCTGTCAAGGGAGGGAGGTGCCAAATGCTCCTCTTGCACTGCAAGAAGTTGCCAGGAATCGTTCAGAAGGTGCTTTCACTTTACAGCTGGGCTGCTCTTAAGGCTTGCTGCTATTCAAGGGATTAGTTCTGCTCCTGCCATTCTTGCTTGGGGTCTTCTGCCAGCTCTGATGCCTGTCTTCTTGCCCTTCATCTGCATGATTTAACCTGCTAAACTGACAGCATCCCTACCAAAAAAAGTGACATTTCTGTCTTGTCTTCTCCCTCTCCCCTTTTGGTATTAGTTTTTGCCCTTTGGTGGACTGAACCTGGTCACTGAATGGTTACAGAAATACTAAAGGAGATGGAGCATACTCCTGGGAGCAGGGGGAAAACAACTCTGCCTGCTTCAACAGAAGTCAAATATCAGCTAAAATGTAAGCAAATCTCATATTTAGAACATTTTAACTGATATAGCTGTTCCCGTCCTAAAGGCTGGAATTGTCACAGATTTTAGATACAGGTGGAAATACTGCGTTCCTCTAGACTTCAGATAATAAACACCTTGATATTTATTGACCTAAGTGCCCATATGAATCTCTTTAGTTTCTAGACATTAATAATTACTAAAATACTGTATATTACACAGAGTTGTAACATAAATTAGCATAATAAACACATCACTTTACAACAGCATCTTATGAAATGGTCTGCCACATACTGCCAAATAAGTACATTACATCATCTTCATGGGCTATGTGAAATGTTTTGCTTAAGTAATGTTATTTAACTTCTTAATGTTTTTCCTTCAGTGAAAAAGGGAAAAATATTTGTAATTGTGGATCAATGATCTCTGGGATGCTGTTTATTTTGCATGTTTTTTTTGGGGGGGGGGGTTGTGCTTTTTTCCCCTACCTTTTGCCTATCATGCCTCTTTTGTTGTGTTTCTGTCATTGCTGCTTTAGGTCCAAGCAGGATTCACCAGCCACAGCTCTTTTGAAATCTCTGGTTATTATCTGGATGGGATTTTCCTGTTTTGTTTCCAAACATGCTTTTTTGAAACAATGTGTTATTTCCTTGTTTATCATGCTAAGAATTACATTTGCTTTTAAATGATGGAATTGGGCTGACGTTTATGCCATAAGTTTCTCAAAGCAAAGCTTCTCTTTGAGGTGTCAGATATGTTGTAAAGGCTGCAAGAATTCTAAAATATACACTTCTGATTTTTGCCTCATCACTGTAGTATAAGAAGAGAAAGACAAAAAAAAAATGGTGCTTCACGAGCCAGGGTTTTACTGCTTTATGGTGACAGATAATGGTAATATTTACTACTTATGAGCCATGCACATAAATCTACATATTTATGTAGTAATGAATACAGTAAAATATTGTGGCATTTCTACTTAGAACATAATTGCCATGTATATTAACACAGATCTGGATGTCATAGAAAGTGAGCCAAAAATAAAGGTGTTTTACCAAATTGGTTCAGTACTATGGGATTATTTTAAGAAGCTGTAATAAGGGAGATTCTTGAGAAATAGACTGAAATATTTCTGTTTATATAAAATGACAATATAAAGGTGATAAGCAGTGTCATTCTTACAGCTGATAACTGTAAGAATGCTGCAAAGGTAGCTGTAGATTAGTTCTTGTACTAAATTTCTGAAGTGTATAAATAGCTCTGTTCTTTAGAGTCAAAGCAGATAGATAGAAAATTACTAAATTTCTGAAGTGTATAAATAGCTCTGTTCTTTAGAGTCAAAGCAGATAGAAAATCGAATTAAAAAAAGAAAAAGTTCTGCTAGACTTGGTTTACTCTTTTCTAAAACTTTGCACCTCTTTCCCCCCTTGCTCTGTCATGTCTCCTTTTCCATTTTCAATTCGTCTCAGCCTAGATACACCAAACCCTTAAATGAAATTATTGTTTTTCTTTTCTCTACCTTAACACCTGCCTGCCGTCACACCACCTGCCCCAAGCTTGGAGCATTTGTGTTGTTTACATTGATTGGTTTTGAAAGCTGCTCTCCTGATCTGTTCTCCATCCAGCATTGCATCCTTGTACCTTATTGCCCTGCTGTTGCTGCCTCTTTGTGCCCTGCCCTTCCCCTGTGAGTGATCCCCACGCTCTGCTTTGGGCTCCCTTTGCTTGTTGCAGGTGTAATGGTGCTGTGGCAAACCCAGCACCCAAATGCTGTTGTTGGCCTCTGCAGGTGTGAGCACGCTGGGAACTCTTGGGTTTGGGAGCAGTTTCAGGAACGCCTTGTCTTCTCCAGCCACAACTGACCTTGGGAGGACTTAATGATTGTGAACCTGAGCACAGAGAGCGCTGCCTTGTGACGTACTCTTCATCCTTCACATCCTTCTCATCCTTCAGTGTATGGAGCACTGGCCCAGGAGACCTCACCTGCAAGTGCTGCAGGGACTGTGTAACGGGGCACTTGAGCAAGACCTGTTCTCTGTTCAGAACATCACAAGATTTACAGCAAGATGTCCAGATCTGAAATGCTGAAATGCTGAAACAAGGGGTGGGAATGTTGAGGATGTGTTTTCTATGGATGTATGCACAGGATGAAATCAGACTTTAAATCTTGCTGGATAGTTATAATGGTGGTAGCAGTGCTTCTAAACACAAGCCAGAGCTTTCCATTTTATTGATGTGCAAAGCCAGATGAGAATTTTTTTAAGGTTCTGACCCAGTCCCTTTCCATCTGTATGGGCCTGTTTCTCAGGAAAGATGCTTATGGGATATGGTAGAATTGCTACGTAGTTTGGGTTTTTTGGATCACAAAATCTACTGCTGTACTAAAGGAAGGGCTAGTTTGGGATTTTTAGATCACAAAATCTACTGCTGTACTGAAGGAAGGGCTAGTAATGAGAAAGGATCAATTGACAAGAGAAAGGGTGATTGCTAGTGTTGAGCAGGGAAAATGTACGTGCTACTCTCAGGGTTTTCTTAAAAGAGTTTCTTTCAGCATGTTCTCTAATGACCTTGAAGGTGAGGTTAATTTGATATTGATCAGATTAACAAATGTAAAATCTGGTAAATAAAAGCAATTAATTGAAAATAGTGAGGAGGTTGAATAAAAGTAAGGGGAGCTTTAACATTTGGAAGAACAAGAGGCTACAGAACTGCTGATGTTCCTGAAGTTATGCACGAACTCGTGACTCCTTGTTACTTGCTAGAGAGAACTTTGATTCCAGGGGCCTTTTGTGCTTCAGCATTTGATGCTGTTTACACTGAACCCACCAACTGAAGCACAGCAGAAAATAAGGTCTTGTCTCCCAGGATTTCTAGTTGGATTGCAAGCACCCAGACTTTCTTTAGAGGCTTGTATTTAATTAGTCCTAACATGGCCCAGGAAAACAGAGGAGATTTTGAGCTCGCTCTCAATGTTACATTAAAATACTGTGCTATTGTCATGTTTATGTTATTGAAAGAGGAGGGAGGATGTTGAGATTTAACAGAACAGTTTCTGAGCCTTGGCTGCAGACTTCGGGGTCACACACATGAGTATCCCTATGTTTAGTATTAGTGTTGGTCCTTGTCTCTGACCTTCTTCAGATATTCTGCCTTCTTGCAAATATTCTACCTCCTTGCTAAAGATGGGCAGTGTGAGTGCAGGATATGGGACCTGCACGTGCTCATTTCCTTCATTCATACAAGTCCTGATTCATTCCTGACGAGCACATCTTTCCACAGCTGCTGACAGGTCATGAGAGTAAACCTAGCAGCACACCCCATGTGCTCAATTCATGATCCTTGTCTCTTCCAAAGCAAACCCTGCAGTCCGTTCTGTACAGCACCCTGTGCTCTGGGAGGCGCTGGGGTTTATGGAAAGTTTCACAGACCTGGCGGGGAAGTTCCTGTTTGTCTTGTGCACTAACATCTTGAGTAGAGGCTTTAGGCAGATGCTTTTTCCTACTGTTGCTGCTTATTCTGTCCTTTACATAAAAATGAGAAGACATGAGAAAATCAGCAAGCGAGCCCAGGCACCAGACCGTTTGCTTTCATGCAGTGGGCAGAGAGAGAAAATGAAGTAGTGTTAACTGCCTACCTCACTGCCTCCTTCAGCCCATTCTCATCCCATGAGTCCACTGAAAAGCCTCTCACATTTCTGTACTAGAAATAACATTAGCAGGGAAAAAAAACCAAACACACTCCACTTCATACACTGCAGCTGTATCATCTTTTCCCAGGTGCCCGTGTTGCTTTTAAGAAAAATAATAGAAACAATAGTGGGGAAAGACAGAGCACAAACAATTCCCACTCTTCCCCTTGAAGTGAGCAGTTTAAAAATGGGCTTATTTTGTTAGAATTCAGGGTAAATGTTTTTCAATAGATGAGAGATACTTTAGCTCAGTTCCAATGGACTCCACCAAATCAACCTCCCACCCAATTCAATTAATTCCCTTCCCCCTGTGTGTCAGGAACAAGGTTTGGATATAAAAACACTAAATGTAAGATTAAAATGTCTACAGAGATGATCAGAAGGGAGTCTATTTTAATAACCCTCTCAGATTGCTGTGCATGAGATGTGGAAGTAGGAGGTTTAATCTCAGTGCAGTGCCTTTACAATTATAATCAGAATTGAGCTGAGTATTGGTCAATAGGAAATTTGCTCCTCAGGGTAGGGAGAGGACTGTAACAAGAATTAAGTCTCAGGATGTTAGTGAAGGAAACCATCTGAAAAGAATAATCAACTGCAGTGGTATGGATCTTGGGTTCCCAGAAAGAATTGTTCAAAATTAAACAAAAACCCAGAGCAAGAAACAGCAGAAAATTCACAGAGACCAAGTTGATCATTGTGCAAGCAGGAGAGAAACACAAGTTCCAAGTGCATGATGCTTTCCCTTGGTGATTTTTTACTTTAAGATATTTACAGCTGGTGTCAGTGTAAAGGGAAGAAGTTATTCACTCTTTCCTTATGCCCAAGATTGGTTCCTATAAATCAGTGGAGAGTGTATGAAAATTGTCATTACTTTTAGGCAGGTCATAGGCTAGAAGACATAAAAGGTGCCAATTGAAAACCATTTTGTGGGTGCCCACCTCTTTATTTACTAAGATGTAAATTTCATTTCTAGGTTTTTTTGCTACCCTCTTGGTAGCAAAAAATACTCTAAACTCAAAGGAAAGAGATTATGTTAATGGTACAATTTTGAGCTTTAGCAAAAGGCCCTTGGGTTTATTCTTTGTTCTTGTGGTTTCTCAGGGCTTCATTCCTGGCCCCGTGCTCTTCAACATCTTCTTTAATGACCTGGACTCGGGACTGGAAGGGACACTGAGCACACAGACCCGTTCACAGATGACACAAAACTGGAAGGAGCTGTCAACTCCTTGGAAGGCAGGGAGGCCCTGCAGAGAGAGGGCTGGGCAATCACCAGCCATGGGAAATTCTACCAGGCAAAGTGCTGGGCTCGGCACCTGGCACGGGGCAGCCCTGGATGTACAGACAGACTGGGGAATGGGAGACTGGACAGCAGAAAGGGGCCACCAGGGCCTGGGGGACCGGGTCAAGGGAAAGCTGAACGTGAGCCAGCAGTGCCCTGGCAGCCAGGAGCGACATCCCTGTCCTGGGGACATCAGGGACAGCATCACGGCCAGGCAAGGGAGGGGATTGTCCCGTTCTGCCCTGAGCTGGGACAGCCTCACCTCGAGTGCTGGGGGCAGTTCTGGGTGCCGCAACACAAAAAAGACATGGAGCTGTTAGAGAGGTCCAAAGGAGGGTAACAAGGACGGTCAAAGCTCCAGAAGGGAAGCTGTGTGAGGAGTGGCTGAGGTCACTTGGTCTGTTCAGCCTGGAGAAAAGGGAGACACTTCAATAACCTCGCCAAAGGAAGCAGAGGGGCAGGTGCCAATCTCTTCACTCTTGTGACCAGTGACAGCACTCAAAAAACCAGTATGAAGCTGAGTAAGGGAAGGTTTTGGTTGGGTATCAGGGAAAAGATTTTCACCCAGAGGGTGTTTGGGCACTGGAACAGGCTCCCCAGGGAAGTGGTCACAGCAGCAGCCTGGCAGAGGTCAAGAAGCTGTTTGACAACACTGTCAGGCACACGGTGTGACTCGTGGGGATGGTGCTGTGCTGGGCCAGGACTTGGACTCAGTGAGACTCGTGGGGATGGTGCTGTGCTGGGCCAGGACTTGGAGTCAGTGACCCTGCGGGTCCCTTCCAACTCAGCACATGCTGTGATTCATACTCAAAACAGGAAATGGTTTTAGCAAAAGACACTTGACAAAAAAAATTCTGGAATTACAGCACATGTTCATGAAGATGTTTGCATTTCTGCAGGTTTTGACCACCTATAGTAATTAGCATTTCAAATTTTCCTGTCAATAAGTGTGTAAATATTAACAAGTCAGGATGCTTTTTATGCCAAGGCAGCTTACTGAGAGGGCAAGCTATTGCCTCAATACTTTTTAAAGTTGAAGATTTTCTAATATCCGTCACTAATCACAATTTTTAGTCCCCCATGATTTAAGTGGTGCAGTAGAGGTGTCCATATGTTATGCAGAAGTAGAATGTACAGTGTGGAGTTTCCTTAAGTCAAATCTTAGGCACATGATATGATACTTGAAATTACCACTTCAATTTAAAAGTGAATCTTGTTTCAAAGAGCTGACAGTTATGATGTCTTTTCAATATTTTTATCACTGCTTCTGAATAATGAAATTACAGGGCTCAAGGAAGTGGGATCAGGCCTCATCTTTGAGAACTGTCTCTGCTGGGGAACAGTCTGGCAAGGCCAACAGCAGCCAGGTAACCCTGTCAGTCATACCACATCAGGCTGGGCTTGCCTAGGAAAATATGTCAGAAATACCAGCCTGGGGCACAGAAATGAGCAAAACTGGCACCAATGGGGGAAAAAGTCATTGGAGGCAGATTGTTTATTTTGTGTGAAGGTAAGACAAACAAAACAAAGTCAAATAATGGGTATAGGTATGGCAAGGTATGGCAAGGTATGCAAAGCTCTCTCTTTTACTGCAAACTGCAGGAATCACCTCCATATATAAGAGCTGCAAGATATAGCAAAAAACTTGTAAGGCTGAATATAAAATGAATATTTTGGAGTGAATGTAATCTAATTATTTGGGAGTTCAGACAAAGGTGATGCTAGTTCTTCTTAAAAACAGCACTGATGCTGTGCAAATCTTAAACAAGCTATTAAGGAATTAGCAGATTACAGGCAATTTTATTTTTTTTAAATTTGCTTCCAGTGCAAACGCATATGGTGCTGCTGTGTGTCAAGCATTAACTAAGCAGATGTCAGAGATGTAGCCTGAGTTTGACACTGCTTGAGCTGCCCTGCTCTCAGAGCCTGGAGCTGCAGCACATTTCATGGTGCCTCCCAGAGTCAGAGCAGCTTGAGGCACCACTGAGGCTGGGGAGTGTCACGGTGCCATCGGCCTCGCCCGTGTGCCCAGCAGAGATTGTCTCCCTCCTCCAGACAAGAGATCAGACCTGGGCAGTGCTCTGAGAGGGAGGAAGGGCCTGAGCTGTGCTTTCAGTCGTTCTGACTGTCCCAGGTGGATTATTTGGATGATTGCAGAACCATTTGGTGGCTTTCTCTCATAAGGCATCTTTGAACCTAGCCTGCCTTAATCTAGTCCTGAATAGAAGTTAATTTACAGCTATTCAGAAACTAATTTAGAGAGGTTTACTGAGCTCTCTTCAAGAGAGCAGTCTTTTAGGATTCCATTTCTAAATCGTGACTTTTCTTTTTACTGTGGTTTCCAGGCTCTGCATCAGGGAAAAAATGTCTCGGTTACTATTGCAGGACATGAGATGGTGGTTGATGGTAGTTATGTTATCTCTTAAGAAGTGCTGAATTCTTCTTGAAACACTGATGATACCTTTAAACAGCACATGTGGCA
Source organism: Pyrgilauda ruficollis (assembly GCF_017590135.1). Lineage (NCBI taxonomy): Eukaryota > Metazoa > Chordata > Aves > Passeriformes > Passeridae > Pyrgilauda > Pyrgilauda ruficollis. Next base: position 1,839,987 of record NW_024527710.1, on the reverse strand, counting down.
CACCTGTGTGTCTCTTAACCCCACTAGTACAGGCAGACATACCAACAGCAGCTTGCAGTGACCCCTGGATTGCAGCAAACACCCAGTTCTCTCTGTTTTTTCCCAGGAATCTCACTGTTGTCATTCTCGTTACACACATTACAAACTACCAAGTGTTTGTCACCTTTGTCAAGAGATTGAGCAGTGAACGCATTTGAGGCCATGCAAGCACCACAGAATTGGCACCTGGTCCACTTGTTGTCCATCTGGCCAAGGATTTCTTTTGTGAGGCCTTTGGCCAAATTATTGTATCTCTGACAGGTTCAGATAAAGGACCACACTGCATGAATTGTGGGGCAGTGTAGAAACAGGCAGAGATTAGTGTCCCTTTTGCTAACTGATTACCAAAAAACCCTTTGGGGGCATTGGGAAGACTCCTGCTCTGGAGGATTAATATATTTTCTTGGTGGTGCATCAGTGTTTTCTGACTGAAGTGACTCTCAACCAATAATTCTCTAGGTAATACGGGGTAAGAGCAGGAAGGATGCAGGTGAACCTGGAGGAGGTGAGCTTTAGGGCTGCCCCCTGAAATCTGAAACGTGGCACCAAGGTGAGCACTCCCCAGGCTGCTTCACTTGCAAGACAAACATGCAGCTTAGCCCAGGGCCCTTGCTCAGAGCTCTTTTCCACTTCAGCTGGATTGTATCCACCACCAGATCCCACCTGTGCAAACGGGGCATGGCCTATTGATGGCATGGTTTGCATTGACCTTAAACTGAGATATTTTAATTCACATTTAGTGAGAGAAAGAAGCAAGACCTTCAGTGTTCACATGGCACACCTTTCTGTGCCCATGCAACCCAGTCTAAGGGCTGCCCCTAAATTCCAGCTGATTGCAGGAGTTCAGGATTTTCCTGGACTGCCAGGTTGGGAGTCTGAGTCTTGTTTTCAAAGAGAACTTTTGAAAAAATTGTGGTTGGTGGAGAAGTTATCTTGGGCTTAGATGTTTTCTTTTTCTGTTACTCCTTCCAGTCAGATAACTAAATTGATTAAAAAGCTGTTTTTAAAACAGAGGATTACTCAGTCTTTTGTAGTTCCTTTTACAAGAGAAACGTGCTCAATAGAAAGGAGCCTAAGGTTTGCAGCAGAGAGAGATAGCCCTGTAATCTGTGTGTGGGAAGTACTTGAAAATTGCCTCCTACAGACAGATTAGTGAATTGTTGGTAGAGGAAAGTTTCTTAAAAATTACGCTTTGCATAAACTTTAAATTGCAGAAAACATCTACTTTCCTGTTATTTCCATTATTTATGTACTATCTGAAACAAATGTCAGGCTGACACCTCACAAATTGTTTGCTACTGATTCTCCTATTACTTTACAGATGTTCCAAAAGTTTTCACACCAGCTTCTCGGAAAATATCCAAAGATGAGAGCAGGTTTCATTCTGTAGCATCATTGTTTTGGCAGGTATGAAGAAAGTTGAGTGGGCTGGTCACGTGCTTCCCATCTGTCAGCTCATCACTGTTAATAGGTGCTTGAAGGAAAATTGCAGTTATTTCACACAGCACTGGAAGCTGAAAGTTCATATGTCAAGAAAAGATGGACATGGAAATAACAGACTTTTTTATCTACAAAAGACATCCTTGTGCTGCCCTGTTGGGGGTAGTTATCTTTTGTGCACTTGTGATCTTGGTCTAATATGGATTTGCTGATGCTCACTGAAAAGCACATTGCCCTCAGTCTGGGCCTGTCTTCCTCAAGACATTGAAATGTAGAGGAGGATTTTTTCCAGTAGTGCTGAGGTCCCCCTAAAGGCTGACAGAGAACTACAGTGCAGAGGTTTTCCTGATTCCTGGAACTACAGCTCATTCCTGAGTGCCAGATGTTGCCACCTCTGTCCCAGCTGCTGTGTGTATTGCTGTGTCTTACCCACCAAGGTAAGGATACAGCAGTTTCACAGGAGCAGTCCATATATCACCAGGGATAAGAGTTCCTCCCAATGCAGGTTGGACTCCATACCTTTGGTGGTTTTAAGGACTAAACCATAAAATTTCCTTCTCTTGCTTGTCTGAAACCCATCCTAACAACCCAGTCAAACTGCCCACATCTGTGGCTTCCTGGGCTGCAGTTTATCTCAGATGATGAATGCAGAAAGCTGTGCTTAACCCAGATTAGAGGCATCCTGCAGTGCTGGAAACAGCTCAGTGCTTGGTTTGGGTACAGCATGTTACAGCATGACAGTAGCATGGCTGAGTTGTTAAAGTGGCCAGTTTGCCTTTCATAGTGCACCAGTCAAATAAAACTTGTCTTGCTATTGGTTGTTAACAGCAGCTAAGCAAGCTCTTCAGTGTGATTCATCTCCCCTAAATTTAGCTGCCTAAATATTAGGCATCTCATCTGAACCAGTCATCTACCGTAGTCTCAAAATTAGTCATCAGAGAAAAGCAGCTCAACAGTACCTGTGTCAGGAGAGGTTTCTGGCAGAGATAGGGAGTTAAGTCATCTCTGGAGGTAACTGTTTTTCTCCATTCTTTCTGACTTCATTTAGTGACTTTTGACAGCAAGGCAAGGGAAACTCTCTTTGTTCTGTTTTCGAAAAGTGTCTTTTCCATTTCAGTTATCAGTATCCTTCTTTTTAATTATGAAAAAAAAGTCTGTGTGTGAAGCAAAGACTGGATTTGCTGCCCTGATTTTAAGCCATTGCCTCTTTCTTGTTTCTCCTGATTGTGAATTAGAATCATTTCCAAGGTTGGGTGAAAAATAAATGTTCTTTATTCTTTATTTAAACACATTTTTCCCAGTAATCAATAGCACAACTGAAACTCTGGGTTTCAATGCTTTCTCCTTAAAAACATACATCAGAGTGTTGTGAAGCTATACATCTTCCCTGTCAAACATTTAATTTATTGTGCTGTTCATTTATAGCTAGAGACTAGAGAACTACTGGTTGACAAAAGAGGATGGATGACTCTTTTATTGAGTCCTTATACAGCTGGCAGAAGATAGCAAATGGAGGAAGATGTGCAAGACTCATTTCCAAACTTCTAATAAATTGTGGATGGATCACAAGGAATTTATGCTAACTCAAATATCTTCCCAAAGGATCAGGAATTGGCAATCATTTGTCTCCTTCACTGTGGTTAAACTTGAGCATCAGAAAGCAGGTTAAGAAGAAACTTCAATAGTGGTTCACAACAACTAATGTGGATATAGACAAATAAACAGCATGATCCATTTCTAACTCACTTATGGCTATTGCTTTATCCCTCTGAAGCTAAAGCAATATTAGCATTGGAACGGTTCTTATTTAGTGTTATTCATCCCATTATACATCAGTGCTCCGTGTCCAGGAAGGGTTTTATGGTGGTGGCCGAGTGGTTTCAGCGCTGCTCTGGGGCTCAGTTTGTTGGTGTGTGCCCAGGAGGGTCCTGCTGGGAGCCCCAACACTGCTGCCACCACCTCAGAACCTCTTGGTTATGAGGCCCTGGGCATCCCTCAGCCTTCACTCCTGCAATTCTCTTCCTCTGATCATTTTGATGTATGCAGAAATCTTACCATGGCAGAAAAATACAAAAGCTTATTGGTTTGAACTAATAATTTCATGGGTTTAATATCTGTCTGGCTTTCTGCAGTACCAAGTTGTAGGTTTTATCTTCAGTTTTGGGGAAATTTGCCACTCTGCTCCTTTGCTTTTTCTCACCATATCTGAACCCATCTTTCTCTGTATCTCTAATGATGTTCCAGAAGAATTTTTTATTATTTCTTAACTGTGATATTTTCTTCTTGAGGGAAGTTCTGCTATAGCATTTAAAATACATCTTTTTTTTAATGATCTCTTGACTGCATATTATCAGTGGGTATGAGCCATGCAATCTGAACTTCAATCTGCTTTGTTATCTAGTAGCAGTAGAAGTCTTATATCCTCCCTCTCAATCACTAGAGGGGAATGAATCCTATTTAGCCATAGCAATTAAAGAGGTTGTGATTGGTTTCAAGTTAGAAATACTGATGGGTTGGTTGGAATAAAGAGCTGCATTCTACAATCTCTAACTTCCCCGAATCCCTCGTATTTCGCTTTCCTTCTATTAATCTTTCATTTGTGTGTTTTAAGGTTACTATTACAGTTTATGCACATGTGTGTAGAGTGTGTAAACCACTGGCAAAGAGGATTGCAGGAGCCATTATGCTCATAGAAGCTAAACAGAGGTGAATAAGTGCATTCTATAATAATTCTCTTCAGAATTTCAAACAGTGTATATATGAAGTAAATGCAAGGAAAGTGTTCTCTGAGCTTTTCAAAATGAAGTGAAATTCCTGCTTGTGACATCTTAATAAACAGAACAGGCTAAGACACATTTCTTTTACCTGCACAAAAATGAATGGCATTTCAATCAATAAACACAAGAGTGAAGAGTAACTGATTGTATGTATGTAGCTACAAATGTCAAATACAGTAAGTATTTAGAAAGAAATTGAAAAAACTGGGATTAATGCAGTTTTTATTTTTTTAGAAAATATACTCACATGGTTATCAACACTGACCATCAAACTAACATGCAGAATTAATAATGTGTGATTTATTTTTGAAATGAAGAATGCTTCTATATCACAACTTCATTATGAAAGAGTCAGCCTGATAAAGTTATACAAAAGGCTCATAAATGGGGCAGCACAAATCAAAATAATTACCTTTACTCCTATTATGTTCAGAAATATTTCTGTGTAGAATAGGTAGAAGAAAGGAAAAGGAATGCATGGGTGTGATATGATGTAACAGAACTCCCCAGATTTCCATTCTACCTGCACATCTGCGTACCTTTCAGGGAAAGTACTGGGCCAGACATTGCTATTTAAAAGCTTTTAAATACATTGTATTAAAAATGTTATGCACAGAAGGAGAAGGCTATGGCACTTTTAAGAATTAACACTTCAAAATATCTGCCTGCATACATCCCTGTGTGGAACACTTTTCCCATCTTGTCTTAGGAAGCCTTTTTACAGGAACAGTGTTTACCAGCACAGATTTCTGTCTTCCAAGCTTCATGAAACCTTACATACAGATACATTTGTAGAAACAAAGCTCCAGCCTATTACCCAGAGACAATCTTTGAGTTTGTGGAAATGGTCTCTGAAGAATATTTTCACCCAGAAATGTACCCTGCTAGTCTGTTCGCCGTAGCTTTCTCAACAGCTTGCAAAGCCATTCTCATGCAGTAGCCAGAATTACTGGCAGTTTCAGTTCCCAGTGGAGCAGGGTTTGAGGTGTGCAGTCCCTCCTGGGGCGCTGCTGCTTGCCCAGCACCCTTGCTGCGGCGTTGGCGGAAGCGCTCGGGGGCTTTGCTGGCGTGGCCGAGGGGGAGGCCAGGCAGTGCTGGGCACGCACAGGGCTCAGCTCCCATTCCTGCACGGCAGCAGCCTCCTGCTCCTGGCCGTGGGGCACGGAGCTCAGGTGGGAATCATGGTGTGTCCTGAGCAGGTGCAGCAAAGAGCTGATACCTGCCTTGATTCCTCGCCAGACCTTGGCCAACACCGTGGCAATGGGTCCCCAGATGGGTCGTAATTGGCATAGACTCCCCGTATTACAGAAGGCTGATCAATAATCTTTATTAAGAAACCCATTGCTCTTATGGACTAGTTCACTACAGGTGTAATTGATTGGTCCTTTTCTTAAAACACCATCACCACTGGCTAATTAAGAAACCACTCTTTGGTAAACAAAACCTCCGTAACACATTCCATGTTCACAACAACAGGTGCAGCAAGTTAAAAATTGTTTCTCATTCTTTTCCCTGATGTTCTCACAGCCTTGCCCAGGACGACGCCTGGGAATGTTGTGTTTCTCTCTGTGGCCAGAGAGCTGCTGCCACAGGCCAACCCACAGGGCTGTCAGCAGCACTTACCGCAGTGTTAACGAGCGTTCTGGTCATTAACACACTACAAATTAGTCCTGTAGGTAAGAAGTCTCCAAAGGGGCAAGATGGCCTGCACTAACTCCTGTAAGGACTGGGTTTGCACTTGTGAATTTATTGACAGGCATCATTGCAATACCATAGGTACCCTGGACCTACCAGGACAGTCTGAGGTTTGTACTGTTCTGCATTTTATGAGACTTGGTGCATTCAACATCTTTGCAAGGAAATTAAAAAAAAAGCAAAGCAGACCCCAGTTACTTCATAGATACATGTTTGCACCTTTTCTTCCCATTTTTGAAGAGCTGTGTTGAGATAAACATATATGGTTGGAAGAAGATCTGTTAGAATTAAACTGCAATCATTGTAAACAACAGTAAAACTTCCAGTATTTCTATTTTCCCTTTTCTGTTCCTTTTATTTTCTCAATAAATAACAGACTTGTTCAATAAGTGAAATAGACTGTTTCAGTAGGCCATCATGGATTTTATTTTGGTTGTGCTTTTTATATCATGCTACTTTAAAAAATCCATTTTGCCAGGCTGTTTTTCATTTAAGCTTATTGCAAATTATTTGTTTGTCCCAAGTACATCTTGCATTTAGTGCACTAGCTACCACTGAGTTCTTGATGGCATGGGGAGATAAAACATAGGATGGCTAGAAATTCAACATTAGTTCCTGAAATTCCTGTTACATCCTCCCCCACACTGCCTCACTTTTAGCCAGGTTTACATGCATTCTCATATTTTTTTTCCACAAGATAAAGTAAAAAAACTTCCCCTCCTAAATTTCCCAGATGCCCACCAGGGAAAACACAGGATGAGGTTCTGTTCAAAATAGCCTCAGCGACATTGAGGCAACTGATGTTTTATTATGTTTCTTGGTGAACTTACTATTTATCAGATCTATCCTAACTGCAGAAATATGCCTACAAAAATAAGTGTTCAGTGATATACACAGAGAAAACCTATAAGGTGTTCATTACCTTTTCATAAAGTTTCCTTGCTTGTCTTGCATGCAAGCAAAAAACCTAACTTTATTTTCCTCCCTATGTCAGTATTTCACAGGCTCTCCTGCTGTACCCTTGCTGGTTTGATTTCCAGTCTCCAGCGGGCATGCAGAGCCAGGTTTTTATGAAGTTCAAGAACTTGCATGTTGCTTTGGTGTCACAGCCATTTCCCTGAGTGGGTGATAGAGCAAGTCTGTGTCCATACACCAGATATTGCACGCAGCAGTGAAATTTTAGCATGTAGTTGTATGGAGTCTCAAGTAGAAGAAACAGAATAATCCCCTTTTGAGATGTTTTATCATCAACCCTTATCACTCAAAACAATCTTTTCATTATTGTAGCTTTTTTCATTATTAACGTCTTACTTTCCTACCAAATATCCACTGTGGTCTTTTTTGATAAGTCAATATATTTGTCTCTCCTCCAGCAATGCAAAAAAGCAAGAAAACAATATGTTCTGAAGGTGAGAGGAATACTGACGTTTGCTATATGTGGTTTAACCCTGACTTAAATTTAAAAGCTTTCTTGGATACATTTAGAATATTCACTTTTTGTTTAAATGGTTTTAAAGTTTTCAAAGGTGAGATGGATTGTGCTTTTTTCCATTGCTGTCTTTTTGGTGCATCTTCATATAGGGATGTATTTGCCTTTTGGGAAGTTGACAGTGTAAGTGGCTGACAAACTAGCTAATAAATCTGAGGTTAATAGGGTTGTAGACAGCCAAGTACACAGGCGTAGGAAGGATCACCAGCCACAGAATGCTGCACATCTAGAAGCTGTCAATACAGAGTATGAAAAATGCAAAGGACAAAGCAAAAGTAGAAGTTCCAGCTCGTTTTTCTGCTTGCTGAAGCAATCTCTCACATCAGCACATCCTGGTCCTCTAGGGAAGCCATGTATTTAGGGCTTGATCTTGATTCTACTCATGCCAGAAAAAAAGTCTATTCTTTAACCCTAAGTGGAGAGGATCAGATTGCCAATGATTGTCCCTCCAAAAAATAAAACCAGAAAAAGTAAAAAGGCCTCAGGTTATACCAATATGACATGTCTCTGTAAGAAATAGTACTCTCCACTGCTTGTGTAGAAATTAGTTTGAATTAATTTAGAGGTATTTAGAGATGGGTATTAGAGCTTTAAAGCTGCTTATTCTAGTTCTCTTAATTAGTGGACCAAATGTTTGATACAGCTGCTGTGCACTCATGGTATTGAGGACAGTTTCCATCCAGAGGAAAAAAAAATCTTTTGAAGAAATTTTCTGCGCAGTAAATTAAATCCCTTGAAGTAGCTTGTGGCCAGAAATTTGAGTAAGTCAGCATGGGGCTCTTGGACTCAGCAGAGCTGCACTGATGGCTGTCACCTGTGATTATCATTGAATTATGCAATTGAATTCTCTTAATGCCTGAACACAAGTAAGAAATAGGAAAGGGTGAAAGGATGGTACCATTCCACCAAAACTGTTCAAAGAAATGACAGTTGCTAAAGCACTGCATCTTCAATGTACTCTCCACTCGTCTGAAGCCACCATAAAAAAAGCTGGCTGGAGACTTAAAGGTGTGCACATCACAGATCTGCCAGGGAAGCCTCCCTGCACTAGGCAGACTGCCAGGCTGCTCAGCTGGGTTCTTTGAAGACATGATGCCCTGAAGGCTCTGTTTTCCCCCTCTTCTTCCCTGTGAGATGTCTCAGATGTTTTTTGATCACGGAAGGACCTTGCCAAGGGGTTATCATTTCAAAGGGAGCCAGGATGCCACACACCAGCTGGTCTGGAGTAGCCTGCCTCTGTTCTCAGAGGTGCTGGGGACACCAGCCCATCTCACGGCCTCCCACTTGTGGCAGAGCAGCAGCAGTTCCTGCTGGCAGCTGCTTGCAGCAGGAATGGCACACAGAAGCAGGCAATGGGATCTGAGCTTGCCAAAAGGGAAGGTGTGGGAGAGCTCTGCTCTGGCTGGTCTTTCTCACAAGCTGAGCCACCACGAAGCCCATCCTCTGTGCCTTTGTGCTGCAAGGTTGGACTGGTGCTCTGAGTTGGGATTTTATCTTTTCAAAATAACTTTTTTCAAAGTACATATTAGCCACATAAAGCCACAAGTTCTTATACAAAAGTCTTGGTCTTTTAGAAGGGTGTTCTGCAGGAAGGTGCTGCTGGAGGTGTCATGTAAACACCAGTAAGAACAAGTGTGTGGTTTGAGTGCCAGTTTGGGGGCACTGGGGAATGACAGCAAATCTTGATTCACAGTGTTTCCTGAAACAACACCCTTGCCCAAAGTGCTTGGATGAGCCATTGACTGTGGCAGGAGTTTTAGAAACCATCTGAGATCAACTTATAGATGAATAAAATCAGGTGAAATTAAAGTCAGGCAAACAAGAAATGTGCTTGGAAGTGTTTCTCTCTGGCCCACAGGAAAAGGAGTGTTAATAAGCACAATGGTTGTAATTTCAATGAAACTTGGTTTGATGCTTAAAGGGGAGATGGATAATTAAGACTTCATCTTCCAAAATATTAAATATTGATTTGTAGACATTTAGCAGCAGGCATAAAGCTCTTCTGAGAACTGGCTGTAACTGTCTAAAAGATTATAAAAGATTTTACTTCTCCATGTAGAATTTAGCATTTATTTTTTTTTATTTAAAATTTATGAAATCAGAGTGAAATAAATCAGGAGATAAACTTCTAGCCCTCTGAGTGTGTTTTAGTTCTGCTTTGTGTGGCTTTGCAGAGTCAAAATGGATATATGATTTTTTTTAAAGTTTGTATTGGCTTTTGGCTTATTGAAGTGTCAGGAGGTTTATAAGCTCCTCAACTCCAATTTTGATTGTTTTATCCAACTACTGTCACTTCTTATCAGTATTAAAGGCAGAAATCAAAAGCATGGGACCCATGGGAAGAAGTGTTTCAGATGTACACTGCTGCTCTTTTTTGTCACTGTTCTGAACTGTGCCCCTCTGCTCCTGACAGCAAACCCACAATGAGATAAGGAGGTGCGTTTCATACTTTATTAATTCATTTGTGAATCAAACAAAGGCGGTTTTAGCTTGAGTGTATATCATTCTACCTGCCTTGTCCTTTCTTTATGACTTGTGAAAATTGCTGAAGTCCAGCACGTCCCATATCACACAGGGCAGCTTTGCTCTAGGAGCCCATTTGCCTCCAGCCTTTCATTAATTGTACACTGGGAATCAAGACAATTTGTTTAAACAGGTGAAAAAAAGAATATTCTAGCTCAGCTACATCTTGCAGATGTTTCTCCCAAAGAAAAAGTAACCCAGATTCATTAGCTGGGTTTGAGAGCTTGGCCCTGAGCGTGGCACTTGCTGCTCTGAGCAAAAATTAACCAGATGTTGGTCAACCAGGGGCTGGGCACGGGCTGCCCAGGATGCTGCTGAGGTCCTGAGGAGGGAGGTGTAAAGTGGTTTGAAAAACCATCTCTCTGCAGAAAGGAAACACCCCACAGGAAAGGGAAAGGAAGAGTTCATTCTTACTAGGCAGTTCTGGGTGGGGTCTTTCCTTAATCACAGCTCAGCTACAAAAATATCTTCACTGAGTAAAACTGGAGTATTTATAACTATATGCTCATGGCTTCATGGTCAATCTGTGTAGTAATAGCCAGTCTTATAAATCAAGGACTTTATTCATGGTAAAAGCATTTGTGCAATAACTTCTCCTTTTCTTTTCTTTTTTTTTTTTTCTTTTTTTTTTTTTTTTTTTTTTTGAGATATCTGTGCATTAGAAACTGACATGAATCTTCACAGCAATTTTATTTGGTTTAACAAGTGTATTGAATTTAAGAAACTATATTTGCTGTGCTTTATTTGCAATAGTTTCAAGTTGATCAAATCTATTTCAGAATGTTCTCTATTTTATGCAAACTCGCTTTAAAGAAGTGTAAGCAAAATGCATTCATTTCACCACTGGATCAATTTATTAGGTTTTAAAAGTGCATTTCCACTCTACCATCGACAGCAGTACAGGGGAAAAGGGAGGAGCAATGACAGAAAATCTATTTGACAGAATAAATAGTTTCTTTGCACATATGTATGTATAGGTGTGTGGGTTTATATGGGTAAAGTAATGGTGATGGCACTGATGAAGCAGACATGCTTTAGCATTATAATGACAAATTGTTGACAAAAAGATGACACACGTTAAAAAAAGAGATGATGTTTATTGGAGACTTGATTAGTTCCTACCTTCACCAAACAGAAAATTGACTGAGACAATAGAATCCAGCAAGTTAGAGCCCAAATTGAAACACTAAGTCATGTCTACATGGCAAGTGAAAAGTAATTAAAAAAAGAATCACCAGTTTTAGAGGAGGGGAAAGAGAGAGGAAACACAATTAGAAGTCAATACTTAAATCTTACTTAAGCACAGCAATTGCAAAAAAGCAGATATTTCATAAATAAGATTTTGCAGTGGCACAAGCAGGGGGGAAAGACACTAGAGTGAAGCATGCAAATTTCTACATTTGCATAATGTAAATTTTAGAAATTTTAGAAAAAAATTTTAGAAATTTTGCAAATTTCTAATTTGTACATTTGCATATTTCTAAGTAAGCACACAGACCAGATATTTTTGTGTCCTTGGGTGTTACTACATTCCTTACCTTCTTTGACCATTTCAGCTGGGCTATAGACCCAGGAGGGACATACATTTTATGTTCTTTTCATTTTGACATTTTTACGGTTAGATGTTGTGCAGACTTAAATTTTTTTGTGCTCAACTTTAGCTACTTGAATCCTGAAGTCCTCTTATTTATCCTGTCATCTGTCATTGATGTAACAGACTTCTGTGACAGTGCTGACAGAATTTATCTAAGACTTTGCTGGATGGCACATTTCACAGAGTCAAATATAAATAAAAGGGTCCATCACCTGGGGGATATGGGATTGGAAGTCAATGGGTGTTGAAGGTGCTTAGTTTCACAAAGACCTATTCAAGAACTCACACAATCCCGTCTTACAGATTTATCTCTTTATATATGACCATGCTCATATTCCCTTCAGGTCAGGTAGCAATATGTTGTTCTTCTTTTTTTTCTTTCCTAAGACCTGGCAGATAATCAAATATGTACCTGCATTTCTTTCTGACATTTCAGAAATGCTAAATATTGTATTCTGGTGATAATGCTTTCTGAAGAAGGAAGGAATGGCCCATTTAATAATGTATACTTCATTTACAGTTTGGAGTGTTAGCCAACTACTTGTGATGATACTTCTTCCAGTCATAATACTGATATATGCAGAGTTCTAACTACATTTTTAAATAGAAAAACAACTGAATGATACATTCAAAATAATTCATGGAGAGGAAATAGATGTATTTCAGCATGGGAGAATATTTATGCATTATTTAACAGCAATAATGTTTGAATTCATACATTATGCAAATGCCATTATAATCAGGAAAATGAAAGAACTTGGACTGCTGCAACATCTTTAAATCTACCATTAGGTACTTATTTGTGCATATCATTTAATACTGCACAATGTTACAGTATGTCACTTGAAGAGAGAAGTTATCAGAGACTAACAGGTTATAAAAAAGTAAAGCTGATGAATCCTGATTGCTACCTTGATGCTAATGTCTATAAATTTATCAGCAAACAAGAGTAAAGGCTTTAATGGTAATTTACATAAACTTCTCTTCTGGAGATGAGTTACGGTGGTTTTACACAGGGTTCCCTCTTTGCATTGTGATCCTTATCCACCCCCACCCCCACATGACAGACCGGCACACAGCGTGGGCTGACACTGCCAAATTGTATTTTCCAAATGTATCAGCAGCTATGTTCCAAACCTATCAAAAGCAGCAAGCCTGACCATATAAAACCAAAGCTGCTTCTGTTTCCTCTTATCTTCAAGACAAAACATTAAACCAACCCAGCCCGACCCTTTCGGAGGGCGCTGCTCTCCCTGCCCCGTGCTGGGTGTCTCCTGCTCTCTCCCTGGCACTCCTGCTTTTGTTTCCTTAGTCTTTCTGTTCCCATCAATGTGGTTTTTTTTTTTAATTTTTTTTTTAATTTATTTTTTTTCAGAGAAAAAAAAAAAAAAAAAAGAAAAATAAAAAGCCTGTGGTTTGGAGAAGAGCATTAACAGACCTGCCCTCAGTATTTGGTTCTGTTTACACCTCTGCTGAACTGGATCCATACCCCCCACATTTGCTTATCTGTAAGTACCCGTGCATGTCATGGTAGCGGCTTTGTGCCCCATTTCCAGGCAGTGTGAGCTGTGGCAGGGCAAGGAGTGAGCCAGACCAGCCTAACCCAGCCCAGCCCAACCCAACCCAGCCCAGCCCAGCCCAACCCAGCCCGACCCTTTCGGAGGGCGCTGCTCTCCCTGCCCCGTGCTGGGTGTCTCCTGCTCTCTCCCTGGCACTCCTGCTTTTGTTTCCTTAGTCTTTCTGTTCCCATCAATGTGGTTTTTTTTTTTAATTTTTTTTTTAATTTATTTTTTTTCTTCCCCCTGTTTTTAAATAGCTGTGCATTTCTTTCTTCTGCTCCCTCCAGGCAGGCTGTCCCCGCCACATGGTCCTTACAGCCTGTCCCCTTCAGTACTTCACAGATAAATTAATTTCTCCTCCAAATGATATGTGAAATCTCTGTGGCACATAGTACTCTCATGCTGTGAAGCAGAAACACAGTTTCTGTCCTCAAAAGTACCTGGTGTATTCTCTCCCAATTTGAGCCTGAGGAGCTGAGGGTTCAGCTGTGTTCAAGCCATTATTTGGGGCAGTAATCTCATGCTACACTTACAAGAATGTTCTCTCACAGTCAAAGGTGTGCATGGTGATGAAGGAGAGCTAGACTTTCTCCTTGTAGTTGATGAGTGAACAATATTTCTTCAGAATTACTCATATTGCAAAATTCTTCATTTGTAATAGCTAATATTTCTGTTAATCATAAAAATGAGAGTAAAGAGAACTGAGGAACATCTGTATTGGGAGAGTGATCTATTTTCTTAACTCATTAAATAAGGCTGGCCCATCACTTGTCCAGGAGGTATTTACAGATAAGGACAGCAGAGGGAAATTTTTATTCTGATTTCCATGTGTATTTGTTGTGTGGCAAGCAAAAAAAGAATTTACGTGCAGATGCAATCAATCTGGCATATCTCATAAACACTATATTCCCCTAATAGCTCAGGAATTCAGATCTTGCAACTGGGTGGCATTTGGGCACTGTTTGGGTGCTCACCAATTTGAATCCAGTCGACAGCCTGGAATTTTCACTGTGATAGAGTTTTCCAGAAATGATTACTTTTTATGTCAGAGTGGATGCTGTAGTGTTTGTTTGCTCCTCCATCATAAAGACTGCCAGGACCTCGGCTATAAAATCTCTATTGCTAACAAGAAAACACGATTCAACCAATATATTGTGTTCCTGGCTGAGAACTGGCATGCAAGAATTCGTCCTGGAAATTTTTATTTGCAGAGAGTGGTACTAATTCCTCTGAATGCAAAATAATGCATGAACTTCCTTTTGTTGAATATTAACTATTTTTTTTTTCTGGCATTGTAGCAATCAGTTGTTGCAAAGCTGGTTAGGAAGAGAAAAGGATGTAGGATGCAGCAGTCACCATGGGTGCAACAACATGTGCCCACTCCAATGCCAACTGGAGATTGCCAACTGGAGAGCACCAGCTGGTGATGAGGAAAAGAGGACTGCACACACTGGAGTCAGTATGCCCTGCAATGGCAAATCAATTAATGGGATATTAACTTTGGAGTGGTTATACTAGTTAATGCAGACCTTCCTGTTTTACACGGTTTTGACAGTGCCAGCTGATGCTGGCTATACAAGAAGAAAGATGGTTATCACTGCAATTATTTCATGGCGCCCTTGGATGGTTGCTGTGTTTGTGCCTAGGTGAACTGAAGTTTAAGTTCACCTCAGGTGGATTTCTGTGTCCACAGTGCCTGGACACAGTGACAAAGCCCAACCTTAGACAGGACAAGGTTTGCATCACTTCAGTGCTTCCTCCTGGCTGGTGTGCTCCTTTTGGCCAAGCAGACGGTGCAGCAGTTTGCAGAAGCTGTCCAGTGTGTCTGAGTTTTCTTTGCCATTACAGCTCCTGAGATGAAATTTCAGAAAGTGCCAAATCCAGCCAGGCCTCTGCGTGACTAACAAGGATGCCATCCCCACCACAGAGGAGTGTAAGAACTGTGGCAACCCCTCAGCAGAGGAGCTTGGAGAGAGCAGGGGAGCCAGTGGTATGGTTAATTCTGAGCCTGTCGTGCTGTAGAAATCATCATCTCCTAAGGCAGCCCTGTTGTGTTGGCAGCGTGGCCAAACTGCAGCTGCAGGAAGCGCCTGCTTGGCTGAGACAATGCAGCCGCCTTCTGCAAAGCGACCAGAAGGTAACATCAGAGCTTCACATTCTACAGACTTAGAAGAAGGTCTTCTAAATTATGACCATAAACTCAATCCAACCGAAAAATGACAAAGTAACTTGTTTGGCATGTGGAAAAGTGTCTCTGGGTTATCTCCTTTTCCCAGCGTTTCCTCCGTTGGAGTTGGATTACTGCTGCCATTATTCCTAATAGTTTCTCATTGCACTGAGGACATGCTCCAAAAACCACTGAAGTCAACAGAAAAATTTCCTGAGAGTCCAAATCACAAATGTATATGGTTTTCTCAATTCAAGATCATCCACTGTCTGGCCCCAGTGTGCCAGGATAGGTCCAAAACAGAAAAACTAACTTCAACATTAAACTTGGCACTGACTTCAAAAGGATTATCCCAGTCATCTATGTTCTGGCAATCCTTGCTCACAGCACAGTTTTAACAGATGTTAAATTTTATGCTGATAGTTTGCATAGCCTTATACTAAATAAATATGTATGTTTATGTACAGTGTGATATAACAGTGATTTACATCTCATATGACTGTCTGACATTGTTTCTCCTGGGAATGGCTGTATCTTCCCAGCAGGATGAGGAAAATGCTGTTTCAACCTAACAGTAGTCAAATAGATAGTATTTATAAATAGTATTTATTATATAATAGTATTTATTTGACTACTATTAATTTCAGATAGTCAAAATGGTGTATCTTTAACACAAGCTTGTCTGCAGTTTGTGGTGTGACTTTCATAACTTTGCTAATTCCTTTGGGTTTTAATTAGAAACATTCAGGCACCTTTCCCTAAAACATGAAAATGCTGGGGCCCCCACAAACAGTATTATTAAGACGGCTTCTTAATTGATTTTTCTTTGGGAGCAATTTGGTTCACTTCCATTTTATTGTGGCAAACACTGGCATTTGTCACTTCTTCCAGTAACTGATGCTTTCTCCTTTAATAAATGCACATATTAGATGCCATTCCCTTTCTCTCTTTGATAGGTGTATAGTGTCAGGAAGAAGAAGGTCGCAATGATGTTAAGTTTTCTGCTAAGCAAAGGATCAGAGCGTAAATGAAATCTTGAAAGCTGGGAAATGAGAATGTGCAAGTGTAAATAATGTATTAATTATTGACAGCTAGGGGACGGAAAAGTCCTGTTTAGTAGTGACATCTTCATTGTCACACTGCCTGACACTATCTCAGGTATTTTTTTTTTTAATAACAGATTTTCCCCCCAAGATAGTAAGTATTTCAATTTAACAGTGTAACTATTTATATTTTTCATCTTTATTTTACTGCAGTCTAGTAAAAGGAGGGGACAGTGGAGAAGCTAATCCTTATTTTTTAGTGTGGCAAGTGATATTATTATGGTACAAAATAGATTTTTTTTTTTTATTGTAATAGAAGAACAAAACACTGAGGTGCAAGAGGAGATTCCACTTCATTGGTTATTTATGAAAGTTAAGATATAGTTTAGGGAAAGACATATGATAGCTAAGGGCTCAGTTTTGCCAACAGGCCTTCCCAGCAATGACTACTGCTTAATATATGCCAGAAGCAGAATTGGTTTCGCCATGGCTTTTTGAGTGAGACATTAGTTATATTAAGGAAAGGTGTTCCTGAGTTAAAAGGCTTTTAATTCTCTGTACTTTGCAGTCATTGCATAAAGTCTAAGAGTAGTAGAGAATTCCTTCATATTTATATTATTTTTGTTACAAATTAGAGCAGAAAAAATTCCCATGATCCCAAAAAGGTCTTCGTATATTAGCTGTTTGCATAAGGCTGCTACATGTAAATAGCTAGGAGCTTTCAAATACTGAGATTTAAATTGAAAAGGAAAAAACCCACCACAAGTCACCAAACAAAAATAACAACAAAAAACCTCCACCACCACCAAAAATACCTCCTGATCCTTCTTTGTCAAATGACCTGTGAACTTTCCTCCCCTCAGCCCCCAGGCAAGGGGCTCCATTGCCCTTTGGCAATCCTGTGCCACCTCCAGACCCCTGCTGGTCCCTGACTCCTGCTTTATCCCCCGCTGGCTTTGCCCAAAATTGGATTTTGTTCCTTCTGTGGGTGGGACACACATTGGATTGAGGAGGCTCGCAGGGCTTGGGCAGGCACTGAGGAAAGCCACGGATCCCCCCCTGCAGTGTCCCTGGGGCAGAAGGTGCTGCTGAGGGTTGAAGAAAAAGAAGAGGCAACTACTTCAGATGCTCTCCACACCGTGATATTGTCTTTGCTTTCACCTTACTGAAGAGAACTGGGAGGCAGCTTTCAGTCAAATCCTCTTTCTCCCGAAAAATGCAGGTTCTGATCTGCTGAATTTCTTAGCAAATTTCTGTCAGCCCTAGTGAATTGATGGGGTTGATAAATCCTGGTATGTGGAGAACTAGAAAAAGTGGAAATACTTTATTTGACTGTTTCCAAAGCACCGTTTTGATTTGTCACATTGACGAGATCTTCCATTTGAAAAGTTTGATTTCTTTGTTTAACAAACATTAACATTTTTACATAAGATCAATGAGCCATTTCACCTGCAGTTTCCCACTTCCCATCTGACCCAAGCCCCGCTGGTTTGGCCCGTGGTTCCCGGGGCAGCGTGGCCGGTGTGAGCTGGAGCTGCACCCCGCTCCTGTCTCTGCTCTCTGTGCACAGCAGGGCCGGGCAGGGATGCTCCAGCTGCACCACCCGCCCCAAGGGGATCTCTTCAGGTGCTGGCAGCAGGAGGGAAAAGGCAATTCGTTCTTCAAGTCTGTTGTTTACAGAACGTGTGTAGCAAATGTTAAAAAATGCCGTATGTGATGCTGAATATAGAGCCTTCTTCCCCTGCCCAAGAATAGAACTTTATCAAAATGAAATTTCCTGCTTATTTGAGCCTGTCTCCATAGCAACAGTCCTGTACACCTGTGATGTACAGGCAGAAGCTGCTACAACCTCTGAACCAGGCAGAACGAGCCCCATCCCCCTGTGGAAGGCAGAAGTACATCTCTGATGTACCCATGGCACATTTTGCTGTGTGCTACCTATGCCTGGTCCCTATATACAATCATTTTGTTCAGGATTACCCTACTTACATTTGGTAAATAAATACAAATGTGCTACTTACATGAAGTTGTACACTTGCAAAAAAATTCAATCTATTCTTGTCCTGAGGGAAGACTTTACAATGCAAACGTTACACAAAATAAAAGCTTGTGCTCACATTTGTAAGAATTTCCTAATTCAAAAAATTCATGAAATGCCTCACTCTTGCAGATCTGCCAACCTGTTAATAGCACATCATTAGAAGAAAAAAACAACTGCATGCTGAATTATTTAAATATTATTTTAATAGTAAACTGGAAATAATTATGCACCTTTGGCTATCCAATATTGCAAATTGCTGCTCACTCCATAACTTTTAGTGAAATTGAACTCACCAATAAGAAACAAATAGTTGCATTTTAAAGCAACCTGAAATTATTTCCCCAGGTCATTCATAAGGTAGATCATTACAGAAAAACGTTTTCTTATGCAAATAAAAAATAGCCTGCTAATGCAATGTAAATTATATTTTAAGTTTCCTACATTTATTAGCTTATTTAGGAAGAGGCAAACTTCAAAGAAGGATTTTATTTGAAATATATGCAGAGTGAAAATCTCCATAATGATGGCTATTGCTCACAGATATATACTGTATAACATATAGATGAATTGTCTGTTTCTGTCTCCTGATGTTTGCATGTTCTTGTCTTTGCTTTCAGACCTGCCCTCTCTTCCCCTCTTAGCTCAGCATTTCCCATTACTGAATGCAGGGCAAGCTGCAAGCAAAAGGAGTGAAATATGATAGATGATACATGCATCTTGGCAAAGTTCATTGCGTCAGGTTGCCTGAATTTTTAATGCCACTCCTTGATACAGTGGGCTTGACTTCTTCCCCCACTGTTATTATAACCCTCATTTCTATGCCAGCAAAAATGGGGCTTCTGCTCTCAGAGCATCTTTTTTCAACAAATGGGTGGACAATGTTGTTTTTCTTTTGCAGGGCACAGAGAAGCCAGGGCATGGAGACACCTCCTCATGCAGGCTGCAGCCAGCACAGGGCTTTGGTACAGCTGGTGGCTGGATGAAAAGGGAACTGATCTTTTATCCACACCTTAAGGACAAGAGGCAATGATCCCAAATTTTTTGTGGTATTTGTAACAGCTATTTATTTTCTCTTTCTCAACCGTGGTTGTTTTCAGATTTTCTACTAGGAAATATCTGTCTTATATAAGCTGCTAATACTCTGCTCTAGGCAGAACACGGTGCTTGGATCTTATGCAGGCTGATTTCAGGGAAACTAGCAGCATTATTGATTTTCATTGGGCTTATTAGGATCAGTGTAACATGCACTTTTGCTATACTAGATTGTATTTGACTTTCATCATGAAATCTCATTACACTAAAAAGAAATGGAAACAAGCTATGCAAATAAAAGATTTTGCAGGGTACTCTAATGAAATTACTCTGTATCTGCAAAAACACACTTTGTATGTAGGTCATTCAAACCCTGAATGCTGCTGGTCAGACTGTTCTCATTTGCTTTTGAAAATTAAGAATAGATTCTCCAGCCTTAGCAGAATTATTCCAGATTTATGCTAACATAACTGAAGTTATAGCTTGATCCTTGCAGTAGTTGCGCTGTCTGAATTCTGATGTTGAGTCAGGGATTTACTAGGAAAGGGAACTTCCAGTTGTTTGTCTGCTTGCAGCTGGTACGGATGATGCTACAGCATTATAAAGGTGTGAAATCCACGTGGCTGTGGGCACTCTCCCAAAGCCCCAGCCAGGATGAGGACTGAGCAAGAAGCTTGTTTTCTCCCACTTGGCTCTTGTGGGACATTGTCTCATCGTGCTTTGCCTGTTGGCATCAGTGAGGCAGCATGAGCTGGCAGCACAGCAGATCTTCTCAGAGCAGCATCAAAAGCATGAAGATCCCCCCTCCAGAAGCTCAGGGGAGATCTGGTTACCACCTCAGCTGCCCTCTTCCAACAACAATTCACTACCAAAGCTCACAAGTCCAAACCCAGACCCTTCACCAGTATTCCTGTAGCTGCAGAGTGCTGAGACTTTCTCATGTTCTGCTGGCAGGAGAAGGTAAGGTTGTTTGTGTGGCTCCTACCCTGTGAGTGCCTGGACTGTTTGGGAGAGCAGAACTCCTCTGCTGTGGCTGTCCTGGTGCCCCTGAAATGGTGTGCTCAGGGCTGGGCAGGCTGAGGATGGCAGCAATGCCTCTTGCCTGCCCTGGCTGGCAGAACGCCTGGGCCCCCTCTCCTCTCCTGGCTGGTCAGCTGCAGGGCTGAGGAACGGGAGGTGTTCTTTGGTTTTGTGTTTTGTGGTCTCATTTTCTTGTCAGTTGAAACTGACAGTAGGAAAAACATTCCTCCAAGGTCTCTACTTACTCTGTAAGAATGGATCAAGCCTTTTGAGCTGTAAAAGGAAAAAGTATCCTCCTTTGGCACGTTTTGATGGTGCCTCTAAGGATAGCACATTTCCTAATGGTCAGGATGATTTTATTATCATAGATGTTCTACATCTGCAGAAAGCAACATCCTTTTGAGAAAGAGAAAATGAATGTTGGAGAAGTCTGAGTAGCAACTCTCAGGCATCCTTTCCTAATACATTAGTGTATTTCTGATCCTAGAGGGTGAGCTATGTAAGGTGCTAAAATTAGCAGAAAGCACCTGTTAAAAACCACCCCACAGGATAGGTGCTAGGAAGAACAAATTCAAGACACAAAGCTGCAATTGCAAAGTTACTTGGGGAGTACAAATTTGGCATTATTGACAGTCTGTGATTTAATGACATTGCACAGTCAGCTCTTAGGCAGGCTTGTCATTCCCTCTTGATGCAATGAAACTGTACTCTTCTGCTTGGAAGTGCCTACTGCTTTTGTGGGGTTTTATGGTGAAATTTTGGTATGGAATTTTTTCCAGAATTTTTCAAACTCAGCAGCAAAATCCTAAAGGGGAAGCTCTCTTATTATACATGTGACAGTCTTATTTATTTGTCTCAAACTGCTGAACACACAGGTTTATGGAAAAGAGCTCTCCTGTGTTGCTGACAATTAGTATATTTTTCACTTGCAAAATGGTGCTTTCTGCTAATGCTACGGTATAGTAATCAAAAGTACCTAATCCAGCTGATTAAAAATTCTCTGTTGGGCTTTGCTGACCAAATGAATACAATTAGTAAGACATTTTAAGTAGGGAATTTCCTGCAAATACTGATATTTGTAGACCTTAAATTAAAATTATGATATGTAAAATTACATATCAAATGAAGACAGATTTTATTCCTTGGTGCATCTAACTGAGGCCCATTGTTGATGTGTGGCAGGAGAGATTTTATTCTATAAGTGCAGGTGAGCTTTTCACTCAGACCTCAGCTTTAGAATCAAATTAATTGTGTGATCAAAGCATTTCTTTTTTTTACATCCTCCCAAAGAAACTTAGCAAAAAATAAGTCCCTTAAATAAGTTAGTTCATGTAGACAATAGTAACAGGTGCTATGGATTGTTGTTGTTATGTTGTTTGTTTAATATTAATCTAAAATAATTTAAATGGCATCTTAATAGCCTTATTTTATGTCTCTTATTTTGATTTTAAAAATCAGTGCATTCCCCTTAGTGCAGTTAATAGGGTCAGCCTGTGAGCCTGTGCTGGTTACCATGCCTTCAGTCATGTGGAATCCAAACAGCCATTATAATTTGTTTCTAAACAGATCAAGAGCTATTTACCATCTCAATGTTTTGTGCACAGCTGGGTGTCTGGCAAACATCCAATATCCATTAACATTTAAAAATTAGTCCCATAATGCATCTTTTCCGTGGCTTGAGGAGTATACACACTGACACATGTTGGGAACCAATTATATTTGCACCACCATTAGTCTGGCTGCATTCAACTTCCCAGTAAATGAGGGCTAATTTAGTTTCCAGAATGGTGTATCTTAAATTCATGCAATGACCTTAGCAAAAGCAGAGTATCTGAAGATATAAAGAGGAAGGAAATGTTCAGAAAGAATAATGCTTCCTTTTTTTCTGCCTAAACCATAAGAGTAGATTATTATATGACTGTTTCCAGTATCCATGCCTGGCCTTAAAACCAGATTCCTTTAATTCAATACTGCTGAAATTCATGAGCAGACTTTGGCTGGGAAGAAATCACACCAATATGGTAAGCTAGCACACCCTCCTTGCTCAGATCAAACCTGCTAATGGACCTTTTTATAATAGCAATTTAGACCTGCCTGTAGCAGGTCTAACTCTTCAGGTTCCCAACTGATTTTAAGTGTTCTATTTGCCTACCAGCAGGAAAATAAAAATACAGATTTCACAGCAAGTGCTGTCTACATTGCTTGTGAAATATATTCTAACAATGCCACGGAAGTGAAATGACCCTCACAACTGGCAGTTTGGCACAGAATTTTAACGAAAATGGAGAAACACAAACATATTTTGAGAAGTATATTTGCCAAACCTCTGCTGCCATGAGAAATTCCTTCAATAACACCAGAGGTGAAACGGGATGTGTGGCTTGGGGGATGAGTGTGCAGCACCCTTCCTTGAGTGCAGCACCCTTCCTTGGGTGCAGCATCCTTCCTTGAGTGCAGCACCCTTCCTTGGGTGCAGCATCCTTCCTTGGGTGTACACCCTTCCTTGGGTGCAGCACCCTTCCTTGGGTGTACACCCTTCCTTGCAGTGTGTCAGGGCAGCCCTCAGCAGTCAGGTTCTGGGCTGACTGACTTCTGCAGCTGCAGTGCACTGCACCAGGCTGCTCTGGGCTCACCCAGGCTGCTTAATAAAGCCAAATTGCTCCTACAAACACAACACTATTCAGCAGCCTTTTAGGATTAAGAGCTGGTTTTAAAATAGTGTTTTTCCTTAACACTCATCTGAACCAGTTAGAAACTCAGGAAGGCAGGAATTTTCTAAATGGGAATTCTCTAAATTGCTGTGTACAGCAACACAGTGCAGCGAGCCTCCAGGTGAGGGGTCTGCTTCCTCCTGCAGCTGTGCACATCTGCAATAACTGTCCTCCTGGCACAGTTGTTTGGATAGAGGTAGCTGTAGGATTCTGTCTGGAGTGAGACTGCAGCTTTATAAACAGCTCTCAAGTTTAATGTATAGAAATGGTCATTTACATATGCTTAAAATGCAGTATTTAATATACAAAACTTGTTCTTCTCTTGCATCCGTATAGTTCAGAGCTAGCCTTTGTCAAGTGTTTCTTGATTGTATCAGCACCTTTTTCCTGTTACTTTTTGTGCAAGAAAGTATCTTTCACTGAACTGGCCTGTTCTTGAAGCTGCCCTTTTGGAAAAGTTCAATGTACAGTCAGTATTTACAGATGCTGTTTATACTGTCTTCCTCTCAAAAGACATGGCTTTTTATTTTATTGCTTTCAGTGGAACCCGTGCTTGTAGTCCCTGACAATAATACATTTTCATGCATCATTGGCAATACAAGGCTTCATTTAGGCTATTGATTTACATTCTTATTGTATTAGGACTTGTAGTGTTTCATACCTTCTTATTGTTTGGTGATTGACCTTTGCAGATTTATAGTACATAAGCAATTAGCCAGTAATAGGTTAAATTAATAAAGAAGATTCCTATCAAATTCGGGGGATTCAGAAATCTATCATTTGGTACAGTCCATTTCTTTATTTATATTCCACAGCTGTAGTTATAAGCTGAATTCCAAGTGCAGTAAATCCTGCTGAAGACTCCTGTGTTACATGCAGGAAGAAGATGATGCGTGGTGTGTGTACAATTTGCTGGGTAAGTGCATAGGGATGGGAACTGGCAGAAAGGTTGAACTGTTTTCTCTTTCTGTCCTGACAGTCTCTTTTGTTTTACAGCTGTGGATTTAACAAAACAAAACTAGAGCTGATTTTAATTTTTAATTAAAGTCAATAGCTTATGTTCATTCTGACATATTTGGTACAAAGAAGAATAAAAGAAAATACAGAGAGAAACTTGAAAGAGAAATGCATTTCTTCAGCTTAATTATTTAGTTTCCAACTAAGAAACAGCTCTGCAGACGTCGATTATCCTTCAGGGATGTCTCAGAAGAAGTGAGCAATTAGCTTGATTTTCTGTTGAATATGTAGCTTGCGACTCAGTATGTGATCTATTAAAAAGATGATCATTCCTTTTAAACTGTGTCCTGATATACATGGAGCCCATTGCTGAAGATAAAAGTCAGTGCAGTAATCCAGTCCATCACCATGTGGGACACAGCTTTTCTGTCTTGCTACACAACAGACAGTGGGAATTTCAGGGGTTCTCAGGACTGTAAGAGAAGGATGAAAGAGGAGGGTAATGCTTTCCTGTTAAAAGGTAACCTGGGATACTGCTTAACGCTTTTTACAGCTTTAAGCATGCTTTCCCATAGAAGCAGAGTCTAAAAAAAGGGCAACATTTCTCTGGTGGAGAAGAAGTCTCCTTGCACTCATTTCTGTAGGAAAGCAGCAACCGTTCTGTCCCCATCAGCCTGGAGTCATGGATGGGGCTCTGAATGGAGACCAGCAGCTTGGGAAATTCAGGCAAGGCTGCGTGGGAAGGGCTGTGGAGAGGGGCAACAGAGGATGTGGCCCATCCTGCTGCCATCCAGCTTCCCAGGGAGCTCCGGGCCTCACAGGATCAGTGCTGGGTCACCATCCACACACAGCACCATGGCTCTGGCACAGACTGCACCAGGCACACAGGTAAGAAGAAAGTGGGAACTGGAAGGGATATTTGAAAAAGCTGTATGATAAGCACTTTTCTAAATATCATCAGTGGTGTAAATTGTCCGTGGGTGCACGGACCCTGTCAGCATTCCCTGCTTCCAGGTTGCTGCTGCTGGGTTGAGAATGCCCAGACTGTGGAGCTGGGGGTTCTATGTCTGCTGGCACTTCTGCTGCACAGCTGAATGGAACATATAAGCTCACAAAGTGCCCAGATTTCACAGGAAAAGCAGAATGCACGTTTTTGCAGTTCATGTGTTCAGAGCGTTTTTTTTTTTTTTGTTGGTTTATTTAGTTTGGTTTGTGTGTCTTTTATTACAATTATGACATTCAAATTCTACTACAGGGAGATACTGGAGGGTTTGGGCTTAAAAATGAACTTTAAGTAAATGACTTGCATGAGGCTGAAGTTTGCAGATTTACTGCCAGATTTCCTGTACAATTTCCTGTACACCTCAGTCCCACTTTGAGCATCTCCACCTGTCAAACCGTGCTCCTCCAAACACACACTGAGCAGATGCTCAGCCCTTGATGGGCCTAAATTAGTAGGCACCTGTATTTCTGACATTGAAGCTTCCATGGCATCTGAAATCTTGCTTCTGGTCATGTTTAAAAGTGCCACAGTCCTGTCAAGACTGAGCAATTGGTGCCTAACATGTACCTTCATCTGCAACAGGAACCCAGTGCTTTAATGTCGCATGACAGCAGAGCCTGGGTCTCATCCCTTCGAGGCCAGACTGCTCTGAACCCTTTCTGCACCTTCCCAGCATACTAATGGAAGGGAGGAGCAGACCTGAGCTGTGCTCTCCTTCCCAGAATTGTGGCAGGATGTTGAATAATCCCCCTTTCTGCAGCTAATTTCGAGGCCATATAAAAGAGGGCCCTGAGCCCTGGTGTGGCTGTCGCTGGCGTGGCACCCCTGGGCTCCCTGGGGCACGACCCCTCTGCCCCTGGCATGGGTTTCTCCAGCCCACAGCAGAGTGGCCTCCTCTGCCCCTGGTGCCATGGAGCATCCTTCTTTAGCTCCCTGTGCTCCTCCCCTCCAGCCTGGGATGGGCAGCCATGGCATCCAGCTGTTTGTCAGACTGGACACAGGCCTTTTTGCAGGATTACAGTTACAGGTACAGCTCATCTATGTAAGAATAAATGCAAGAAATCATTGCCCACCTCATCCTTTATTTATCTGCGCTAATTATGCATCAGGAAAGCTACTGGTGCAAAAGAGCCTGTCCTGCTTACAGATATATATAACAGAGGATAATCAAGGTGACAGCTACTCACTGCCTACATGTAGCCCAGCAAAAACCTCCTGTGTGGTTTCCAGGGCTAGATGCAGTCCAGAAGCAAATTAGGTATTTTCTTGTGGCCAGAAGCCCAGACTAATAAACTCTGCAGACCTAACTTTTCATACAGATGGGTTGTGGCTTCCTGCATTGTGTTTCCATTTGTATTGAAAATTACCCTGGATCTGGCATCACTGGATCTCTGCCAAGGCTAATCAGCCTATCCAGCCACACGCTGACTCCTGAAGAGCTCCTTAAATCCTTCTTGCATTGCTATCCCCAGTGCTCAGGAGCAGCCCAACCCAGGACCCTGAGGGTTTTGTTTTTGGTTTTCTTGGTTTTTTTTTTAATATAGTTTTATTTGTATTTGTATTTGTTTTATTATTTTAGAACCTTTGTGGCTCTGCTGGCTTTGGGAAGGTGCTGTGCTCCACAAATGCAGTGAATGTGGGATAATGCAAGAATGGTGGCCATGCCATAGGTTTAACCAGCTGAGCAGAGACTGAAGGAAAGGCTGTGTACTGCCCAGGAAGTCCTTCCATCCAGCCATCCCGGCAATGGACAAAGCTGAAGGGATTACCTGTGTCACTGCTTCACTGAGGGGCATGCTGGAGTACCTGAGATTGGGAATGCAAGGCACCTCTCAGGCAGTCTGACCAGAGGATGTGATCCCTGGATGAGGTGGTGGGGAGTCAGGGAGCAGCACAGATCTTTTGTGGGTGCCAAGCTCCAGGCTCTGAGCTGGCTGCTCTGGCAGAGGGTGCCATGGGTGCAGTGTGAGCTTCAGACAGTGTATTTGATAAGCCCTCCTGCTGAGCCACAAGGTGCAGGAAGGACCCTCTTTCTTTCTAAACTCCTTCTCACAGAGGAGCCTGGGAGTGGCTGGATCCAAACTTAGCCCCAGACTTTGCCAACAGTCTGTGGAATTAGAGAGGTGTGATTGAAACCTTCTACAACTCTGTCCCACAGGATTATGGATGGTAAAAGATATTTATTTAATATTTAGATATTTTATATTTATATAAAAATGAATTATTATGATAAATGGTTAGACAAAAAGATCTTAATCTGAATTATTTACTACACAGTATTGAACATAAATCTGCTATTATAGTATAGTATAGTATGCTATATCAAAGCTGTTATATTAAAGCTATCAAAACCCCCAGTTATTCAGTAGAGTGATTTGCCCAACAGCTGTGGGCAAATCTCTTCCATTGATCCTGCAGGACTAACCTTGCAGGGCAAACCACCCAAGGAAGGAATCTCCACAGTCCAACAAGGGGTGTGTTAGAAGAGCTGGCTGCTAAAAGTGAGACTGGTCTTTTACAGTATAAAGTGATTTACTGTCAGTCATGGCTCCAGGCCAGCTGTGCCAGCTTAGCATTTTCATATGGGGATACTTGACCATATCTGCCACATCTTCACCTCATTATCAGGGTGTTCAGCTTTGAAGCTGATGAGTCAGACTGGTTTTTCCAAAAGCAGTATGACTCCCTCTCAGTCCAGCACTGACAGCTTTGTGAAGTAGGCTCTGTTGGAATTGTGTTACCCCATCCCAGGCAGAACACCCTGCTGGAGAGGGCAGGGCAGCCCACAGCCATGTGGGCTGGCCACAATCAGGAAAAAGCCAGGAGAAGCCGGGTGCATGAGATGGCTGTGGAAGGCACTCATGGTGCAAAAGCCCCGCTGAGCAGAGGCAGGGTCGGCCACAGCAGTGGGCTGCTGGCAGGGCAGGCAGAGGCAGCTGGGAGCATCCAGCCCTGGGCAGCAGCAGGGAGAGGGGAGAGGCCTTCCCAGGGAGAGGCTCACCAAGGAGCCATGGCCAAGGCAGGCAGTGCTGGGCTTCTCTGGAGCTTTGAAGTGCATTGCTTCTGCAAGTCTTGCTTTTACATCTTAAACAAGGAACTAAATTAGTATGTAAGCCATTGCTCTGTGTTTATGCTGAAGTGTTACAGTGGAAGTGTTCTGACCCAGAGAAGATAGAGTATTCATTTTTCCTGAAGGCTTTTGTAGGGAAATAAAACTATAGGTTATTTCTTATTGTATGTCTGAGAGGCTCACAAGAGAGTTAAAATTGAAGGGGAGGAAGAATTTAAAGGAATAGGACCTCTGTCTGTTCAGAATGATTCCAGCTTAAAGATAGGACACTGCTACATTTTCACTTCAAGCATCACTTCATTGATATTTCTGACATTTTGGAGGGGCAGAGTGAAAAAAACCCCACAGGTCTTTTCAATCCATTGGAAGATATCTTCCTGCTGTTTTACCAGAGTACTGAAAGACATTTCATATAAACATGTGTATGTGCAAACACATATATAAATATTAATCTTTATTAGTGACAAAATGGGGAAAACAATATGGCAAACACAATTACTCTAAACGGTACAAATCCATGAAAGAGAGTGAGTGCCAGGAGGCTGCTTTTGTGTTGAATGGAAGTTCACTCAACTTAAGGCTGCCTACAAACACAGAACTAACCCAAGAGTTTGGATTTTACACTGGCTGGACAAGTAATATTTCTCCTTAATGAGGCTCAGCTCTGAAGAAAAGGAGGAAAAGAAAAGGGTCAGTGTGATAAGCTGTGCAAGGCAGTAATTGGATCAAGCAGAGACACTGGTGGCCTTTAGGAGAGAAGAGACCTGTAAGCAGGTTGGCATATGCAAATTGTTTTCTGCATAGAATTGCCTCAAAACTGTTTTTAGTTTTCTTCAAAATAGGACAGACAGAGAAACTGGTTAGTGGCTTCTGAAAATTTAGTGCCTAAAAATTTATAATGAAATTTTGAAGCCATCCAAAGCCATTGGGAGCCATTTTCAGTGTTACAAAACAGCTAAGGAGGTTTAGAGGCTTTGAGTTTTGAAGCTCTAGCTGGAGCACAAGCAGTGCCACAGCATCCTGGGATAAGATGTGAACTCAGTGCATAGCTCCTGCCTCTCCTGGAATGGCTTGTTCATGCATGAAAACCTATTTTCCAAAGAGACCTTAGTGACTTCCAGAAGAACAGACCATGTCCTGATGCTAGTGCTGCCTCAGTATTTGTCTGGATACGAGTGGGCCCCAGCAAGGAGTCCAGGCTGTTCTGCAGTGTCTTCTCAGGTGATTCAGGATGTCTCTGTAAAGGCCCATGGTACTGAAGTCATGCACAGGACTGAGCAGTGTTTTCAAATTCTTTTGGGAAAGGGAGAATGCATTATAATAAAGTCATCAGCTGGAAATATCTAGAAAAAAGAGGTGGTTCAGATTAGGTCTTTTATAAACTCCAAGTTTTTATCAGTGGTTCAGTTCAGTTGTGATTTTTTTGTTGTTGTTTCAGTCGTATGCAGTGATGCCATGCCCGACGCATGTGGTTATGTAGTTAAGCAAGAACAAGGCTCTGTTAGGGTTTATTTGTTATTGAGAAATAGCCAGATTGTACCCAAAACAAGGTATCTCAATATAATGGTTGTGACACCAGCTATAGGTGTGTGTATCTACCTTGCCTAGATGTGGCAAACTGTTCTAATATGTGGACTTCATTAAACATATATGCAGAAGTGTTTGTGCATAAAGCAAAGGTAGATGCAAATCTCCATGTGCTACTATAAATACCAAAAATGTTTTTCCAATTAAAATCCTGCAAGAATCTTTTATTATTACATTCTTAAATCTTACAGCAGGTATTGTCTCTGATAAACACCTGGGATAGGGCTGCTTTAGCTTCCATTGTGGTCAACAGCCTGGAGATGCGAGACTCTGGATGGGAGGGACGGCTCTGCCCCTCTCACATGCTTCATGTTGCTCCTGCCTCTTGGCTTTTCAGAAATGAGTCTTTCCTACATAGGTAGGGCTGATGTGCCATCTGTTGGGGGGATCAGCATCCCCAAGCCACAGCCCTGAAATGCTCCTAGACAATGTAGGAAATGTACGACTGGAATGTAGAGGCTTGCATTTGCATTTCACACATTCAGCTTTGCTTCACACATTCCCCTCTCTCAGACATGATAAAGGCAGGGAACGCTCTATTTCTTGTCAGCCTGGATGGATGGCACCCCTAGAAGAGTATGCATTTGAAGCAATATGTTCTGCATCACTGACGTAAGCCAAGATGCTGTTAAGGCCGGGCAGGTTTGTTTTCCTATTCAGTGCTAGTGAGAGGGGCACTCGGGGACTTCGTGTCCTTGAATTTAAAGAAGATTGAAGTGTTGTATTGTTCAGAATGAAGGGGAAGAGGATGGGAGCAGAATGATGCTGCAGCAGACGGTAAACACTTGATTGCAAGAGCTGAATAGGCTTGGCCTACATTTTGAATCTCATCATGGTCTCTTTTATTTCACTCATTTGTACCCCCGGCTCTGCAGTCAGTCCCAGGTTTACTCCTGCTGTTTCTCTCACAGTTTTCTTCAGATCTGCAATGCTGAGAGGGCATCTTGGCAGAAGAGCAGCACATGCCCAAGCGTTGTTTATGAATGAGGGGTGCCAGGGTAGTAGTGTACACAAGATAATTTCTCCCTGTCTATGTTAATTCCTTTTAAGATTGAAAATTGTCCTTGTGAGATTCACCTAGCCTAAGCTAGGTGAACCCAAGCCTTCATTTCATATCGTGTGGCAGGGCTATAATGGTCAGTGTGCAGAAAGGTTTCTGAATTTCTAAAAGAAAAAATTTATCCATTGCAAGCCCTGTCCTTTCCCTTGCCCTACCCACCAAGCAAATCCATCACTCTCTCTTCATTTCCCATTCCACCTGGGGAAGGCATCGATGTAGTGAATGCTAAGTACTGAACTAATTTGCAACTTGCCAGAGCAACTTCTGTTATTGTTTATTTGCTGCTTACCTTGGAATAGCTAACAAACAGGGAGTGAATGGTGGGGGATGTAGGGGGTAACTCTTGCAGAGAAAAGCCATAGTAGTTCCCAGTGTAATTCCTTTAAATACCCAGATTTTTTTCAAATCAGTCAGTGGAGACGAAGACATATGTAAAATTATAGTTAAAATTAAGATGGGAAAACAAAAATACTGGTGTTTTATATTTAGCTGATATTTGACAGGAATAGCCAATACTGATTCTATGTAAATCTGAGTTCCTTGCTAGAGATGAAGGAAAGAAATGGAGACAAATTTGATGCAATGCATTTGTAATAGAGAAAACAACTTTTTGATATATTCACAGGGCTTGTTATACTTTTCTGTAGCAAAGAAGTCTCTAGAACTTCAAATTATAGCTGCATTTACAGATGCTTTGAGGGAGTTTTGAACCTTTGTCTCCTTGTCTCCTGTCTCCATTGCATGGATCATTAGAATTGTAGCAAACAATTGTGACTTACACATCCTTTCATCCTTTATATACAAACCAAAATATTTTTTGTCAATTTATTCAATACCTTACAGTTGATTCTCAAGGTATCTGGTAGATAAATCTTTGGTTCTGATCATCCTTTAGAATGCCATCTTAAAAGCATATAAACTAAGATATATTTGATGTGTATAAATGCATAAAACAGAGTATAAAGAATGATGTCTCCACTCTTTGAAAACAACAGCATTTGTCAAACTAATTTCAATCTAAAGTTCAAACTAAATTACTAAATGAAACTAAAAACTAAACTAATTTCAAACTAAATTTCAATCCACAAGTTCTGTAGGATGGGTTTACAGCTAAACTTTCAACACTAATTCCTACAAATATTTTCCTGGTAATCACTACCCCAATCACCCTTGCCATTTGTTTGTGTTATATGCAGAATTTTGGAAAAAAATAAAAGTAGCTCAGTATAGAGGTTAATAATTCAACTGCTCTCTGATTTTAATTTCATATGTCATTCAGGGACTGAAGGCACTGCGGTATTTGCATTTGGCAAAGCTGGAGAAGCTCTGAGATATGATTGTGTCCCTGTTAGTGCACTGAAAAACGAGAGGCTTCAGGCAATGGCCAGGTGGGATCTGGTCTGTGGATGTGATCCCTGGCTCTCTTACACCCTGGACATATCCTGCTTGTGCCTGTTTGGAGAAATGTTCAAATCAAACAGTACAACAATGAGCTGGCCTGAAGGATGGAGCTGTGTGAGTACCACCTTCCTCCCTGTAACGTGCCCACTGAGATCAGGGACCGCAGTCCGCTGTGTGACATTTCCTCCTGTGCCCTTCAGTGCCCCTGTAACTGCGCTCAGGGAGGGGAGGGCTTGAGGAAGGCAGAATGAGACCCCAGAGGCGCCTGGGTCACTCCCCAGTGAGACAGCTAGAGAGACAAAGGAGAGCTGATGGGCTGTAATTGGATTGCTACCCTGGGGACTCATCCTGGACAAACATCCAGGAAGATGTGGGAAGAGGAGGGTGGGGGTTGTCCTGAGGAGACATCTAGTGAGGTGGCACTAGTGTGTGGCACTGTGTGAGGGGCCACTGGCCCAGCTCTGGGCAGAGCCCATGGCACAGACTGCTCACTTGGCTCCTCGGTGCTCTGCATTCCGTGTGTCCTTCCAGCCCCTGGTGCTGCAGTGGGCAATCCTGCATGGCATTGCAGCTGGTGGCGATCCCCACTGCAGAAAGCATGCAAGAGCTGTGCTGTGCTCAGGGACCAGCAGCAAGGACAGACAGAGAAACTAGGCTGGGCTAGGGAGAGACAGCTGGAGCTCTTCTTCATAGGCAATGTCAGAAATAACCAAATCTATAGCTTAAGATCAGACCTTGTCCCAAAGAGACAGGACCTTTCCCTCCTCCCTTTGCTCTGCAAGGCAGCCTTCCAAAGGCCTCAGATTTGTTTCACTCTGTGTGTTCATTACTACTTTTTAATGACTGAATTCTCACTCAACCATGAAATAATTTAGGAAAAATTGCATTAACAAGCAGACTTGCTAAGTTCATAATTAAGGTATTTTCAAATATTATGGGAGGAAATTAACTTACTGAGCTGTCTGTGGAAACAGTGCAGAAGGCAGCAGGTTGTCTTGTGGAATATTTATGAAATACTTGCTGGTATTGGCCGAGGACCTGGACAGGTCCATGGCAATAAGTCACTGAGGGT
Source organism: Pyrgilauda ruficollis (assembly GCF_017590135.1). Taxonomy (NCBI): domain Eukaryota; kingdom Metazoa; phylum Chordata; class Aves; order Passeriformes; family Passeridae; genus Pyrgilauda; species Pyrgilauda ruficollis. Next base: position 1,806,707 of record NW_024527710.1, on the reverse strand, counting down.
GTTGGTGTTGGTGTTGGTGGAGCCGTGGCTGGGGCTGATGTCACTCAACAGCGCTGGCAATGACATCCCCTGAACTGATGGCTTTGGCTTTGTCCTGTTTAAGCATGTCTCCCCTTAATTCTGTGTCTTATAAGAGGAAAGAAGGTGTCTTTTTTAAAGGGAAACCAGTGGCAGGTGTGCTAGAAGGTCCTTCAACATCAATACCAAATGTCTTGTTCCTCTGCAGCCTAAACCTTGGGGCAATCACTTTCTTTATTCCCTCTGTCAGGAAAACTAGGAGTGGGGCTGATCAGGATATGGGTGAGGAAAAAGTTTTGGCAAGAAAAAAGGTGTTTTGGTGAGACTAAATTGTTTAATCTGCTATTAAGAAATGGCAGGCTTTTGATACATTTATGGTGGATAAAGACAAGAAAAACCTAACTAACTTAATGTTTTGTTTGAGTCATTTTTGTTTCAGAAAAGGAAATGAAAATTTCACTTCTGAATGCTTGTTTAAAAATGACTTCCCAATTCAGCACTGACTACTGTCATTTTAGGAGTGGGAAATAATTTAAACACTCACAAAGAAAACAATGTTTTTTTTTAAAAAACAGATACTAACAAACTTTATTGGTTTTGCATGGCCTGGCTTTTGGTAGCAGGAGGGCCACAAAGATGGGTCCTGTGAAAAGCTGCTGGAAGCTTTCTCCATGTCCTGCAGAGCCAATCCCTGGTGGCTCTGAAGATGGACTTGCTGCTGGCCAAAACTGGGCCAATGAGAGAGGCTGGTAAAGCCTCTGTGATGACACATTTAAGAAGAAAATCAAAACCAAGTCACAAGCTCTGCTTGGGAGGGACTGAAGAGTCACAGCACTGAGGGCATCTACCCACTTGCAGAGCCTGTCACTGGGGGTGTGTGCATGTGGTCCACGGGTACACCAGCAGGGAGCTGGAAATCTCACTGAAGGGGCTGGGACAGCAGTGTGGGACAGTCCCCTCTCACACCCATGGAAGCAGAGTGGGGAAGGCATTAGGGAGCTGTGCTTTAGGTGTATTTTTAAGATGTCAGTGGAGAAAAGTCTTTCACATGAGGCTGTGCTGAGCCCAGCAGGGTTAACCTTAATCGCAAAAGGCATCCACACTGGAAGTGAAGATGCTGACAACACGCCAGTGAGATGTGACGTCAGGATGTGAAAGTCAGCAGTGGAGATGTGCTAGGTGACTACAGGCACTCATCTGGTTGTGTTTCTGTGGGGAGAGCAAGAGTTAACAGCTAAAATTGTTTTATGGCCAGTACATGTGGTAAATAAGATTACTTATAATGAGATTAGCCTTGGACAGACTAAACCACTGATGAGTTCATCTTGGTCTGAGGCAATCCTGAAGCAATTGTAGCACCAGAGAGGATGTAAATGGTTCTGGCTGTCCCAGCGTGCCAGGGCCATGCCAGGAGGTGGTGGCTTCTCCTTTTTGGGTGGAAAGACAACTGCTGCAGGGAGCGGGTGGCTGTGAGTGATGCTGTGGGAATGTGATGCCAATGGATGTAAGGAGCTTCAAAGGCTCATCTCTGGTGAAAACTGAGTGTGGTTAGAGCTGGAAATATTTGTGAGGGGCCATGTGCTGTGCCCAGCAATGGGAGGTTTGTCAGCAGTGCCCAGTGCTGGGCAGCAGGGCACACGAGTGGACAGAGGTGGGAGCTTTGGGCTTTGCCTGGGAGCAGCAGGAGGTGGGGCAGGGCGTGTGGAACCCCTCCTGTGACCCGAGGGGGTCAGGCACTGACCAGCACACTGGGATGGTGGGCACCTGCTGTGGCCTGCAGCCCCCCAGGGGGTGTTGGCTGGAGGCACAGGAATGGATGTTTTCAGCCTTAAATAAATGTAGCTGGAATGAGACACCTGACAGCATGTGTTTGTGCTGCCCTTGAACAAACAGATTTTGTCTGGAATGGATTAAATTAGTTATGAGTTTAAGTAAAAATATACAGGGAATAGGAAAAAAAACAACCTGGTAGCAAAGTCATTGCAAAGGAATAGTCCTGCATTCCACATTATTTTCTCAGTGTGTTGCATACAGCTTCTCTAGAGGGGCATCCCATAGAGCATCCCAGCACCAAAAGCATAAACCCAAACAGGTTTTTAGGACAGCAGGCCCAAACCTGCAGGGTAGACCTGGGGTGTTCCCTCTGAAGGCACAGGACCACGGGGGAGAGCTGGACAGGAGCTGGGCATGCACTGTGCAGACCTGGCCTCACACAGGCTTCTATTTGCTGATGTATTCTAAGTCACCAATTCTGACATCCCAAACACTTAAACCATCCATTACGTCTCTGTGGTCTTATCTTGGTGTAAATTAAATTAAAATCTGTCCATGTAGTGCTGTTGCAATGCAGAACTGGTATGGTGGTGGTTTCATGCCAGCTCAGTGCAATCCATCCAGTCTGTCCCACTGGGAACAGCTCAGATGTCTCCCTTAGTCCAAGGTCTCTGCTACAGTAATGCACAAGGCAATGGCAAATGGCAAATGACCATCATTTTAGCAGACACAAATTACATTCCTACCCTTTATTTCCTTGGCCAAATCTCACTGTCATCCATCAACCTTTGATATTCAAAATCTAAATAAATTTGCTAATTTTTTCCAATCAAATATGAAATGGTTATTCTACTTTCAGTAATTAATCTTTTTAACACATTTAAATGATCTTTTAACAGAAGAAAATATGACCTAGGAGTCTTTGAAGCCAACCTACTCTTTTCTTTTCCTGTTGCTTTTCACTAAACACAATGTCTGTAGTGCCAGACTAAAATTATGCTGCTTAAACTTGATAAAGTACTGCATCAACAACAAAAAAGGAAACTATGACAGAGAAATGAACAGAAAGCAAAAAAAAATTCATTGTACGCCAGGCAGTCTTTTCTTTTCCATCTCACATTATGCAGTGTGCAAATGTATCCAATTTGAAAAACTGACTCAGAGCAAACTGCTAGTGAGAGAGCAGGCGTGGAGGCAGACACAAAACTGCTCACAGACCAGATTAAGTGAGTTCCCTGCCAGCCCTGCCCCCAGCAGGCAGAGGTTTAAGCAAGCTGTGTCCCCCAGGGCAGAGGAGGCCTGGCCAGGGTCCCCCTGAGCCCCAGGGCATGGGGCTCCCCTCAGCTGCACCCACCTCAGCCGGGTGGGCATCGCTGGCTTTGGGGCTGCCAGAAATAGAGATGAACTAGATGGAGCAGTGCAGCATATTAAATTGTCTCTGTGCAAATTGAGAGTGAGCATATGAAGAGGGAGACTGGTATTTGCTATGTTTCTCTTTCTCAGAAACTCTATTAGTGATCTCCCACTTCAGCACTTCACTTGTTGGTTAGTCCCCATTCTCCAAATGCCACTATGTCACAGAGGGAACATCAGCCCAGAAATAATTAGTATGGCAATTTGGCACTCACTCTTCAAATTACATCTAGCAGTTGCATGTAAAATTGTCTGTAGAAATCATCTGGCTCTTACCAAGAGTTAGTTTAATAATGGAGTTTGTTTTGCTACCGCCACTGTTATGTTAAAGTCTGGTGCTTAAGAATTGTTTTCCTCTCTTGCTGATGGAAACATCTTCTAGGAAAAGCAAGAGAAACTAAGCCTTTTCTGCTTTGCTGGAGTGAGGAGTCCTGACCTAATCTCTCTTCAAAATATAAGTGCTGATTGTGGCTCTCTGGGGAGACCCACCCAAATGCTGGATGTCATACACGTTATAGACTATTGCCCCTCTCCCTCTTACCACTAATTAACTATTAATTGACGCAGAGACAATAGTAAAACCTCCTACTTCTTATGTGACTACTAAGCCTAAACTGGGCTGTAATTTTTCCTGGTACAAAGGAGGAAAGGTAGTAGGAGAGACTGAAATACTCCAAGCCTAGAGAGGAACCAGCTTTTCATTCAAGAAGATCCAATGCCCTCAACTTGAATGTTACTCACCTCCATCCTTAATGGATATTTTTATGACACTTATGAGAGAAATGCAGAGTATATTTTTCTTTCTGCCAAAACCCCCCTATCCTGAACCTGAGAAAACTTCTTCAGCAAAGCGGGGGTTTTGCCCCAGCAGGTACAGTCCCCTGAAAATGTCCCTGTCCAGCCTGTCAGCATCATCCCAGCAGCAATACTGTGTCCAGCCTTCAGCAGATTACTAAGTGACTTAGCAATCAGCCTTTCCCAGGACAGCAGGAGGTTCTACAGCAGACCTTGCAGGTGGGATTTTAAGAGCAGGAATAATAGATAATGATGGGGCTATGTCAAAGGAAAATATAACATCTCTATAATGTGGACATTACAGGATTTCTGAAGCTGCTTTCAAAATGGGTCCAAAGAATATATCCAGCAGTGCAGGGCCTCTGGAAAAAGAAAACAGGCTGCCAGTGTACTAGATGGTGAACAGTAAACAAAAAGGAACAGGGTGGTTTCTGTGTGCATGTGTGCTCATGCCTCTTGGGCTCTGCACACCCCTGGGAGCTTTTAGAGGACAGCAAGTACTGCCCATCAGCTGATTCTCTGCAGCTGGACACAAGCACATCACTAGAGAATGCCAGGCAGTGCAGGCTGGTTTGGACACCTTTCCTTGACTTAGTCTGTGACTGTGCCCTGGTGACACAGATGGTATGTGGTTTTGAACACGTGGAATAATGAAAAGCTGTAAATGCACACTGTGAATATGTCTTCACATGACAGGGTCTTTGGCTGTGTGCTCTGTGGCTACTCCTTAGATTTCATGTGTTGCATTTTTCCTATGAATTAAAAGTAATTGAGCCTGATATCATGACAGCTGTGTGGCCAAGGAGCTGGGTGGGGAGGGACAGAGGAAGGTATGATTTTCACTGTCCATTTATTCCTTGGTGTTAGGAAAAAACCTTAATTTTGCTTGCTTGAACTAGAGTGCAATTAACCAAACACCTGATGCTTATGCATTAGGGCACCTGATGGTGTTTGTAATGGTACTAAGTTATGAGCACTCATGGAATGGGGTGTTGTTCTAATTGTCATACTTTTCTTCTGGCAGTCCTTAGGTCCCATTGGGTTAGTAGCTCCTATAATGATTATGACTGTCAAATTAAGCCATCTGTAAACACTAAAACTTGCAAGCTCTTACCAAATTCACAGCACTCATGTGTGGGAAATAAGTTCTGCATCTTTTCAGCTGGCTGTCAGGACAATTCTTAAATGGTTGGCATGTGCCTCAGCCCCTTTGTCCCAGAGCATCCTCTCCCTGTGCTGTCCCAGCCAGTGTCACCACCCTGTTGCTGTGGGGGTAAGAGCAGCCATGGGGCTCCTGCCCTGCCACGCACGGCTGGGGTGTGCTCTGCCTGCAGGTGCCAAGAGGCTACCCAGAGTGGCAGTGCCTAATTCATGGCTCTAAGGAAGTCACAATGAGTTACAGCCTTCCCAGCAGTGAGGCAGCCCCCTTGGAACACACACATTTAACAACTCGAACACAAAGGAGTGACTTGTGCCTTAAAGCAGGCTGAATTCCAGGTCAGAAACCAAACAGGGAAGAAAGGCTGGGCTCACAGGGTGCTATTCATCCTTATGCCTTGCAGCAACCATGGAAGATGCTGCAGAGGCTGCTGAGAGTGGTGTCAACAAGCAAATCTCCTTGTAGCTGTCTGCAGGCAGCCCTGGGCTGTGTCCTTGGTGCCCTGCAGCGGTGACCAAGCTTCCCTGCTCATCTCCAGTGCCAGCCCACCTTCCTCTGGACAGGGCTCCTGTTGGTAAGCATGGTGTGTAACTCAGTGTGCAAACCAAAGGGGCAGTGTTACAATACCTGCTGTGTTGCTCACACCACACCAGCAATGTTAAATGGCTCAGGACAGGCCAGGACAGAACTACTGAGGAGAGGAGGGAGAAACCCAACCTCACAGATGGGCTGTTGGAGTTTCCTTGTTTTCTGCCATGTTTAAAGGATCAGCTGGCTGATATCATGGGCTTTCCTGTGTGAAAGCTGGGTCAGAGAAACCTGGGATGTGTCAGAGGAGCTGTAAGTGGTGAGACTTTTGCTTGCTTGTCACCATGGCATGGCTGGCTGAGCAGGCAGCTCAGAGCCTGCTGCGAGACGGGGCTGGGGCTTGGCTTGGAAGAAGCAGAGCTCGGGCCAGTGGTGTTGGCTGCTTGCCCAGGGTTAGCAGAACAGAGGGAGTCATTGAGATATCCTGCCCTGAGACAGCTCAGGGCTTTGAAAATGCTTCAGGTGACCTTAATTTTGATTTGGGGTGTGCGGTAATGAGCAAGCGTGTGATGAATGTGTAAAGCTGACAGAAGGCACTGGTGTCTGTAAAGAAATAGGATGTGCAAGGTCAGGAAAGGTGTGCAGGGTGAAGCGATGTTTCAGAGGCAGTGAGCATGCCAGGCTGACTCATGAGCTGAACTGTGCAATAATCACAGGTAATTATTGCACACCAGCCAGGAGAAGGATTTGCATACACACCACGCTGGACCACAGGGCCCGTTTGGGCTGTGGCACACTCTACTCACAGCTCAGAGCAGACAGGCAGAGAGATGAGGAGCCGTTTCCAAACAGAGCCAATATCCTGTTTGTTTCCTCATCCTGCTTCCAGACATGACATTGAGCCTTGATGTGCAAAAGTGAGGAGACAGGGAGCTACTGTCTTCAGAACAATGAAGGGCAGATGAGTGCCTGTATTCACCCCTCAAAACACGTCTGCACTACAGGAATGTGCTTCTGAATCTATAGTGAGGCATTCTCTTGTAACCAATGTATTTTTTACTGAAATAAAAACAATGGAAAACCCAAAATATAATGAAGCCCTGTTGGACAGGACCACTCAGGCAACACTGTGGCTTACCAGCTAAGGGGCAAGGTAACATACCTGGCTGGGTCTCCTGTGACAGAGAAATCTCAAGGGATTATCATTGTCCCAGGGGGCAGGTTTTGAGGCTGTGTCCTTGCAGTAGGAAAATAACCACAGTACCTCCACTCTGGTGCCATTAGGGCCCTTGTGTGGTTTGGGTTTAATGTCCCCTTCCTCTCCCTTGTCCTTGCCCAGATACGTGGCTGGGTTGGTGCTGGTGGCAGTGAGGGTATGTGTCGGTGTGTAAAGACACAGCACAAACAAATTATATCCCAGAGTGGCTCTCCGAATGCAGAGAAGAGCAGAGATTTTCTTGTGAGTTTCTTGTGAGTTTTCACAAGATGAAAATCTTGTGATTTTTCAAGTGTGCTTGTGAACAGACTCCTTGAAAGCAGAGCAGAGGTACAAGTCTGGTGGTGAAGAGCAGGTAAATGTTCTCATGCCCTGGGTAGGGGCTGCTGGAACTCCTGCCTGCCATTCCTTGTGCCCCCATAGCACAGCTGCCACAACCCAGCAGTTACAGACAGCTGTGGCTGTGGATCTTAGGGGTACATGCATCAGTACCTCCAACACCATTTCTGCCCCCAGCTAGGCTTTAAGATCTGCCTGCTGCAGGCATGTTCCTTTGGAGATAGTTTTGGAGGTAACCAGCCTTTATCAGTGTCTCACGTGACATGATTAGAAAGAGAAATTTAACTGTAAGCAATAATTGGCATCTGTCTACACATACATGAACTGTGCAATATATAAAGCAGATATATATAAACACACTCACAAAGTATTGCAGGCAAGTACCTACACAGCACTGTTAGTATGCCTAAGATTTCTTGCAGCAAAATACCACTTCAGATTAAGTAATACCAAATTGTACTCTTTTGGCTGTAATATAGATATTTCCAATCTATTTTTAGCTTTATCTGGCTAATTCAGCCACACTTGGGTAGCAGTAATACTTTCTCTTCTTTTCTTATGATGCTGATTTTATTCTGGTACCCAGAGTAAATGGCAATAACTCTACCTCCCATTCCATGTTTACCCTTGGAAAGTTGGAATACACTGTGACTGCTATTGCAGCACCTGACTGCGTGCTGCTATTCAAGTGGGACAAAAAGAAACACTACTTAGTCCTGGGAGCTGTGGGGAGATGACCATAGCTAAATGATTCACTTTTAAGACCACAAATCCATATTATGGGTCACTGGGATGAAGGCAGGCATCCAAGAAAACAGATCTCGCTCCCTCCGAGCCCCGTGGCTGGGCGCGGGTCCGCTGACACAGCCCGGGGAGCATCGCCGAGGGGCACAGGCTCAGCTCTCTGATCGAGCACAAAACAACCTCAGAACAGCCCTCGGGAGAGAGGGAAGCAAGTGTTTAACCTTTATTTTATAGGGCACAGGGACTCAGTCCTGCGGGCCCGGCCGGTGGAGCTGAGCTGTGCCTCTGGAGCCCGCTGGCTTCCCCAGCCAGGAAAGGCTTGCCCAGACGGGCAGGGACACAGGTGTTCACACCACCAAGGGAATGGGGAGAGGAAGGCCAGGCCAGGCTCCTGGTTGGTTCAAAACACACAGGACTTTTAAAATACATTTTTCTTTATGGTCGGACAAGAGGAATTTCAGTAACTTGCAGCTAAGGGCATCCCCCAAATCACTCCATCCCATTTGTTGAATGTATAAAGTACCCAACTGCCACTTTTAATGCACGCCAAGTTCTAGCAAAGGATAGAAAATTTTTGGGAAAAAAAAGTAATGTATATTAATTCCTGTACCAATATTAACCTCTGTGTGGGGAAAAAAGTGTTGGATGCAAGATTTTTGAAGCCACAAGCTCTGTTAGCCATTACATGATACAATGTTCTGGCTAAACTTATACCAGATGATAAGTTGCCCAAACTCAAACAATGTAAAGGCTAAACATCACCATAGTCCAAACTCTTAGCCTACAGCATCACAGTATGTAAAATGAACATTATTGCTTCTGTATTACTTCTAGATGGCTCATACAATGCTTTCCATATACAAAGAGAAACAAAGGCATGAGGAGAATATGGCATCAGCACAATCTGCAGTGTGCACAGAGCCTCTGTGCTTAGGCTTTTTCTGTCCAGGGTAGGTCTTTCACCTTGCCAGCTACATAACTCTCTCCTTCTGGGTCTTTGGGCATTTCTTAGACAATGATTGCCTAGGAGGCAGCACTTAAAATTTAATTCAGGTAGGGAAGGCAGTGCACATGAATGATACTGACTCTCCTAGCCCTTGTAGACTATATGATTTATACATTCACTCAAGCAGCAGTGAATGAACAATATTATAGCAGGCAATATGCTATTGTGCTGTTACTTCTATGCCTTGTCTTTTTAATGAAGGGATTTATACCTTCAAAGTTAATTAACTCATTTCTCAAAATCATTTACACATCTGCTATGTTTCCAGTAAAACTTAAGTTTCTTAACTTCTGAGTTACATAAAAAAAAAAAAAAACAAAAAAAAAACAAACAAAACTGAACCTCCCCCTTTGTATCAGACACGTTACTTCATTTGTAATGAGTTCAGATGTGGAATTGCTAATAATGATAGATTTCCATGGGCTGAAATTTGGTGTGTCATTTTGGACTGGTAGCTGCTGGAAGGCCAATAAACATTGATAAACAGTGGCCATGAGCCTCTGTTGTACTCAGTGTCCCACCAGTGCTGCAAAGCAGGCTCAGTTTGGGGTGTCTGTGGTGTGTGCCAGGACCCTTCCTGTCACTGGCAGACAGCAAGCTGGAGGTGAGGGGATCTCCAGTTCCTGGCTACAGCTCTGTCACCATCGCCCCCACGGCTACCTGGCACAGCATGCTACCAAGAGCTTTTCCAGCTGACTGTGGGGCCTGTTTGGCTACTGCTGGCCAAAGCCCTGGCTGCCAAGGGGAGTGCTGGGTGTTGTGGGGTCTCAGCCAAGCCCCCTTCATCCCAGGTCTCTGCAGTTGTGCAGTGAGCACAAGCACAGCACTGGGAATGGCAGCGCTTCAGAAGAGCAATGCGGGCAGCGCTGTCACTGCCCTGCTCTGCCACACACAGGGAGCAGCCCTGCTTCTCTCTGCTGATGGCCAGACATATTATTTTAATTAAACTATTATTTCAATAACGCTTACAGCGTGTGGGCATGGCTTGGGAAGCATTAAACCCAAAGTAAACAAAGAGTGTAGCACTCCATCTGCTTTGAACAGCAACCCGACTGTTTGGGCAGCACACAGAGCTGGGTACTGTTAGTATTTACTGTAGAACACCTCATGCCAAATTTAGCCTACAAGCTGATCACAGGTTTCATTATTTCAAGCGATTTATTCTTTTCTGAAGCGAAGAACACCTCTTCTCTGCACCAAATGCTGCTTGTGAAGTCTGCTTTTCCACTTAAGGGATGCTAAGCAGAAGCTAACCAATGAAATGAAGGTAAATTTAATTACAAAAACCATAATGTTCTTCAAAACCAACAGCTCACTCTCTCTCCAACAAGGAAAAATACAAATAGAAAGCCGTTGGCAATGCTGAAGAAATATCTGGGGCTGAGGTGAAAGGGGCACAGCTTGACAAGTATGCTGAAAGCTGAATGTGGATTACCCGTGAGTGCAAAAATGAATAAATGTGTTTTATTCCATTATATTAATGAAATGGTTAATTCGGTTGCTATAGCAACAAGGAACAGCCATGCTAAAAAGCTAAAGGGCCATACATAATGCCAGATACAAGGTCTCTCTAATTCTAAAGCAGATTTTCTTAGCCACAATAGAAATGATGTGTATTTTCAATATCATCAGCTTTTGCATCAAATCCTCAAGCTAATCCAATAAATAGGGTAGCAGCATAAAATAGCATATACATGTTGGCACCTCATAAACTTCCAAAAGGGGTTTACCTATGCACAGTTCTACAGAAGGATCCACAGAGTGCAGTGTGGGATGCTTTAAGAGCCTGTTCTGTGGGTGATGGTGAGGCAGCAATTGTGTTACAATGGGCAGCTCCTACACCCAGGGAGCAGGTGCCTGGAGGGGTAACCACTGCAGCACTAGCCCAGACACCTTCCTGACAGCTATTTCACCTTATGGAAAATAGACTTGATGTTCTTTTCACCTGCATTTCATGTGATTTTGATTAAAAATAATAATTCCGTAAGGTTTCAATGAGGAATCCTGTAGTGCTTGTTTTTTGTTTAACATGGCAGCCAGGGGCAGTGTGACCCATGGTCCTGCCAACAGCCAGAGAACAGACTATAATTACTGAAGCCTTTGCAAAGGAAAGAGGAGTGCCCACACTGCCCTTCAGAGGAGCCTGGGGCAGCCCCTGCACAGCCAGGGGGAAAGGAGCTGCTGGGGAGGGTCATGGCATGCCCAGCCCCAGTGCTGTCACCAGGCTGGAGCCCTTCACCAAACACAGGACCACTTCCATTCCTTTGGCTGCAGTGAGATTTATCAAACACCACATCACTCACTCTGCCTGTAACAAATAAAAGTCAATACAGCACACTCACAGGAGAAACAGAATTCACTGGCTCCCCTTGTTGAACTCAGAAAATTTGGACTCCTACACCTGCACAAGCAACACGGGTGACTTTTATCTGCAGGCCATTTGGTTTGCATGAGATTGGCAGTAATGTTCCTGAGAAACAGAATTTCTCAACAACTGAATAAAAAGTTTTCAGTGCTGAGGCCTAAAACTGTCTACAACAGGCAGAAGTAAAAGCTGTGATGAGAAGTAGTCTCTAGAATAAACAGGTGAGAACAATGTCCTATAGGATGATAATTAGCTCCAGTCAGTGGCATGTGATTCTAATCAGCAATTGTGATGTGAGCTGGCGACTGGAGGCATTTGACGCTGCTTGCCTCTTGCTGAAATGCAATAAAAGAGCTCACCACTGGAGGCAGAAACACTGAGGAGCAACGTTAGCTGTATCACTACGCTGAAGTAAAATGTTTGGTCTTACAGAAAGACAAGGCAGATCAATAGTTGCCACTGTTTTAGTCAACTTGTATGAAATAATTTATTAAGATTCTCCCGAACCTTACACAGTACCTCAAAACCAGGCGAGAAACAGCTTTAAACTGCTGCCCTTAAGGGTTGCCAGTATACGTGGAAAGGCCCATGCAGTGCAGACAGAGGAGCTGTGTGTAACCTGCACCTCCAGAAGGTGATGCTGCAGTGGCCCTGCAGAGAAAGCCCTGCCATGAGGTGCAGAGGCAGCTCCCTGCACAGCACGAGGAATCTTCCTGCATCCATTGCACTGCAGTGCTGGGGGTACATGGCCAGGTTGGTATTTCTGCAGCACCACAAGAAACCCCAGTAGTTCAGAGGTCTGTTAGCATTTGTCAAGGAATAGATAAACTGAAGGGCTACAGTGTTCAGCTGCTGAGCAGAAACTCAGGGCTCAGTCCAAGCTAATTCCCATATGCTGCCCCAGCATAAAGGTAGGTGTGCCATGAGAAAGCTTAATAACTTGCAGTTCTTTTACAGAAAAGGACCAACTGCATTTCCTTGTGGTGATTTTAGTGTGCTTAAACTAGAAATGGGGAGAGTGGCTTTCTTTGTGCAGAAGTGGTAAGTGTTCACTTGCCAGGCTGACCTCCCTCTTCACTTCTTGATAGCAATGAGATCTGCTCCCACATCACAAAAATCACGATGGGCAGATTCAGACCTCCGAGAAAGAAGGGATAAAAGCAGGATCTCTACTCCTGGGCAAGGCCAGCGTGGATGTTTGCACAAGATCCAGCAGACTAACCTGAAGAAGAGTTATTAAAAATTGATCTCCTGCAGTAACAACTGGAAAAATTAGTTTCTCAGAAAGGAAAGGAAATGGCAACAGCAGAAACAAAGCAACCCAGATGGCCCATAAGCAGACTAATTATATGAAAGACCCAGAAGCAACTCTGAAGTTACCAATCCAGCTGCCGAGAGCGTCTGCCAGGTTGCCAGATGTTGCCAATGAAAACCTATCCTGCACAGTTCATCAAAGAAGTGGAGCTGCCTGGTGAAGTGAAACCTTTGCCAATAAAATAAATATTTTATCTAAAAAATATTTTCTACTAGGAATCGTTGAAAAATATAAAATTTTAACAACATGTCCAACCTGATGTTACAGTAGATAAATAATGAAACATACAGAATGCATTGGCAAGATCTTATTGGTAGGAAATATCTATGCTTAACATTTTATTTCTAAGGCTGCAGTCTTGGATTGTGTTAAACAAAGTGGTTTTATGAGGCATGAGGTTGATGGAATTCAACTGGGGTTTGGATAATTTGCCTTGAATCTAGCAGTCGCTTTTGCCACCTTGAGATAAAAGTATTAAAGGCAACAAAGCTGGAGGAGCCAAAGGTGATAGTGGTAGGCACTGTAAGGTGGAGAGGCTGCAGAAATGACAGTGAGCCACTCTGTGGCTGCCAAGCCACCTCTCCCAGAGCTCTGCATCCTCCAGGACACAACAAAGAAAGCAGCAGTTCCAGGTGTGCAACTTACATTTTGCTCCTGCTACATTTTATGAACTGAACAAATGGATGGCTGCTAAAAAGGCTTCCTCCAGGAACTGGTAAAGGACCCGAGCAAGGAGCAGTATGCACGTGCAGGGCTTCAGCTCTGGACACACAGGCTGCCCAACAGATTCATGCAAAGACTAGTTTTAATTTTGCTACAAGATCAAATTAATATTTCATTTTAAATCAGGAAATTATGTATTTTAAAAATACTGTGTGATTTTTTTAAATGTGTCTATTAATGTTGCCAATCCAGTGCCTTGGAAATATTATGTCAGTGCATCCTAGAGGCCAGAACCCAAACTGCCTGTATAGTCTGTTAGCGAGGCAAAACATCTCTTTTTTTCAATGAACATGGGTGCTTTGGGATTCACACAAGCATATTTGGCAGCTTTTTCAAGTAATTTTTGGCCTGCAGAGCATCCACTAGACATGGGGAGCATTTTCTGTTGAGGAATATGACATGAATAAGAATGTGCTATGGGAGCTATGGCACTTCTATCATAATTTAATTTGTCAAATACAGTTCACAGTATTTTATAATAATAATCAATAGCACAACATATCTAAAAACTGCAAGGGCTAGGGTTGGAGGATGTCAACCATCGTGTCTTTAATAATACATAATTCCTTAAATGTGCAACTAAATCACTGAAATATATGAGCTTAATTTGGAACCTCTTACACTTCGAAAATTCATATCTGTTTTTTAATAACTGGTTACAGAATTTGCAGACTAGACCAGATTTTTCTAATTTGTTTCCTTGGCTCTTAAATGGGATGATTCCCCAAGACCAATGTGAAAAACATATAAACCCCGGGAATATGTCCTTTGTGGCTCTCTCCCCTGTCTGTTTACACCTTGCCTTACCCTGATGACTTAAGACATTCGTGCAGGAGACCTAAATATGGCTATTTCTCCAAGTTCCTGCAACACACAGATTTATTGCTGACTGTCAGAGCTAGAAACAAATGAATTTGGGAATGCATTTCCTGAAACTGTTAACTGACTTGACAGAACAAGAGTGGGGCAGAGGGTGGGTAGTAAGAAAGAGGCCTCTATAACATTAGTCCTTCTTTAGTAAACAAATTATAGTCTTAATTATAGTCTTGATTCACAAAGAATGCCTTTACCTCTCTAAAGATTACAGCCACTGCAGAATACTGAACGTCCTGTGACTACTGAATATTCTTGGAAAAGCTCTGATTTTGCTACTACATTCATCAGGTACCTGCGCTTAGATACTTAAATTAGGTCTCTTGGCATTGTCCTGTATTTCAAAGAAACCAAACACTACCAGATGTGATGCCTTCAGGACAGTAAGATAATTGGGTCTGGGGATGCAGGAACAGAAGACCTGCAGAGGCTGCCCTGCTCAGCCACAGGTGACACAGCACCTCTCAGCCACAGGGCTCGTGGTAGGCAGGATGTAGAACAAGAAGTACATGGTAACAGCCTGGGAGAAGACAGCTACCTTTCCTTGCATCTGCTGTCTGAGAAGAGAAAATGTTACTTTCAGACCATCTGATTTTGATGTCTTTTTCTGCCCCACTCAAGGGCATGCTGCTTCTTAGGCAGTTCCTCAGCAGGGGGACAAGCAGTACATGCAGAGACTCTCCAAACTTTGTCACCAACATTCACAAAACTACTTGTTCTTCCTGTGAGTCCACAGTAGCTCATGTAAGATAAACTACTGCAAGACTAGGAGCTTTAAAGGGGTTGCAAGCAAATATTTTCTAAGCAGTATGACTGTCTGTTCCTGTTTCATCTGAGTCTGAAAAATCCACAATGATAAATAGGAAAATTAAAATACAAAGAGAAAACTGTTAGTGGAGACACTGGACTTGAGCCTGCCAGCAAGCCCAAAGCACCAGCAAAACAGTGTTGGTGGAGCAAGGACACTAAATGAAATGACACTTGAAAATGTTCAAATTTACACTGTGTGTGTGGGGAAGGAAGACAAAAGGAAGGCAAGTCAAAGGCAGACAAAGAGGTGCCAGAGAGGGGCAAAGAGCATGATACATTCTGCACTCTAGGCAATCAATGGAATAATGTACATGTGAGTTAACTCATTAATGGTTCCTGGAGTGAATTGTAGAGATTATGAAACACCAACTGACAAGCCTCTACAAAGAAAATCTGTTTAGTAAATGCAAAAAGAAAAATCACAAACAAACGCAAGTTGGTTTCAACATTTATTTATAATTCAGTGTTCAATTCATAAATCAAGAAACAAAAGCCAGGGTATCTTTTTAATCAAGCTTTTGCTGCTCACAATATGTAGTATAAGAAATTGAACTGATAGATCATTTGTTATTGTTATGAAACTAAAGGCTTTATAATCTTAAGTGGAGTAAAGCAGACAGCAATATGTTCATATTAGAAAGTTCCTACTGTGAGTGAAAAATGGATTAAAATTGAGATACTGTTTAGTAAGACAGATGAATCTGTAGTTATTTTTGGCTGTGAAACTGCTAGAACTATACACAGCACTGGGAGAAATCACCTTGCCAGTTTACCCTGTGTGTCTGTGTTTGGCAAACACAGCCTGCAGGGTGTGTAGTCCGCTTGCATGCAATCAGATCTCTGACCTGAAACGTGTACATTCTGGAACATTAATTGGCACAATTAAAAAGTTATTTAGAGGATGAGCTTGGAGCAAAAAATGTTGTTGCTTCTCAGAATCCTGAAACGCAACCTGGACTTCCTAATAAGCCATTTTAACTGTTTGCAGAGATGTTATAAGTGTTCACTGAGGGGGGAAACTAATGATCAAACCACCCATGCAACACACAAATCTGAAGAGTCCAGCATGTGTCAGTGCAAAGCAAATTTATTCTATAAAGTGACTAGTGTGAAAAAGAATTAGAAAGGATTATAAAAATACACTACCATATGTTGTAGTAGTTGAAAGTGATTAATCCAGTTCTTAAATCCTATTTTAAACTCCCTTTCATTTCTGTCTATAGAAAAATAGAAGCCACATCGCTTTGTTTGCATGCTATGTAGTTAATTACATCTTCTAAGAAACTCTTTTAAAACTAAATGTAATGTTTAATTACAAAATGCTCTCCTTGAAAACAGTTAGCTTGTATATTGATTTGTAGTTCATTAAAAATGCTTTCTTAATTATATTTCCAGCCAGAAAATACATAGAGATTAAAGAGCCTATAGAGAAGTTTTGAAATCACAGCATGAATTGCAACAAGAAAGTTACACTTCAAATAGTGGACAACTGACAGCCGCGACCACCTTTCTGTAATTTCAAAACTTAAATTGAAAAAATAGTAATTGGACAGCAGCGTTCACTGTACCATCTATCTGTATAACATTTTTTATAGGAGGAGATTTGCAAGGACTAATTAGAAGGCAAATCAATTGCATCAAAGAAGGGTGAAGCTGCCCTCAGCTGCGGGGCTCAGCGCGCGGGGTTCACGGCCAAGGGCAGCCCGCGCTTGGGCTCGTAGGGGGTTGTCCTGGAAACCATGCGGATGCAGTCGATGACAGGGCACACGCTGAGACACAGGGTGCAGCCTGTACAGCTGTCAGTAACCGTGGGCAGGTGGGTTTCGGGATCAAACCGGATAGCCTGCAACCAGGAATAAACATTATTGATGGCACGCGCAGGAAGGGTCAGAATGGCTCCCGTTTGGTGTCTGTGTTTCCTGCGCTGCAACACTTGGAGACATCTTGGTGTGATTCTGCACTGCAGCTATAGCAACTGTTCCACTGGCAGGGAACAAAAAAACCCCCTCTCCAGACACTGAAATTAGAGAAGTGGGCCAAATTACACCTCGGCAAAAGCTCACGGGCCACAGGGGTGGTTACAAAAGGAGGAGTTTGCTCCATGATATTTAAACTCCCACAGGGTATTTCTCCTTGATGTAAAGCAAGTATTTCCTAACATAGCAATGTGCTTGGGTTATTGGTTTAGAGGAGACACCAGACTACACCTGTACAGCTTCAGCACAATGCCCATCACGAGGCATTCTTTTGACTTTTATTCTCAGCACAGCATAAACAATCTAATTTAATAAACAGCTGAGAAAAACACAGCTTATTGTGCTTTGTGTGATTACTTCTCTTTGCAAATCTTAGAAAGGAATATCAGAGTTTGGGGCAAGCAGAGCTTGCTTTAGTTCTCACATTCCATGCAGTGAATCCTCATTACCAATTAGGGTGATAAGTGTATTTGAATGTGAAATAACAGTTGCAGTCTCAACGATATAAGCTCCTGGTTATAATGGAAATGGCAATTAAAAGCAAAAACAAAAGTTTCACGCAACCACAAAGTGTCAATATCTAAGAAGCAAGACTGGAAAAATAAAAAAAAAAAAATTAAAAGCACCAAAAACACTGAATATCCACTTTGAAGAGTTTAGGAGGGAAAATCAGGCCTGAAAGTTGAACTCTGGCAAACAAGCAGTGCCTTAGCAAATCTCCCTGACCACTGTCAGCATCTGGGGGAGGCAGGGAGGTGATGGGAAGTACTGGTGCTGCTGCAGGTTGGCTCCTAAGGCAGATTTGAGACCTTTGGGGTTTCAGTACTAGGAAGGCACAGAAGTTGCTGTAGCAACCAGCAAGGGCACGAAGTCTGTAGTAACTGCTCTGGATCCCCGAGTTTTACTTTAGCTTGAGCACAAAGAGAGCTCTGGCTCGTGAGTATTTAAGGAGGACTCCTTTCTTTCTCTCTCCCTAACAACAATGCACATCTTGAAAGGGAGTTCAAAGAGGGAGAGCAAGTCAGGACTACAGTGCTGGCTTTAAATTAAGGAAAGCTTTTCTGTTGGAGTCATACAAGGTGACAGCTGTGAAGAGCAGCATGGATATTTCTGAAACAAAGGGAAGCATAAAGCAGATGCTGTTTTGAAGGTGAGGGGGGTTGTTGTTGATTTATTTGCAATTAAGAATTCCTTTGCAATTCTGTTCAACTAATTTATTTTCAATTTCATTAATTAAATAAGAAAAAACATTTTTCTTTTGTGCTTAGAAAACCTTCTGGAGGTTTAAACTTTGGTTCTTTTTGTGCTGATTTTTATTTCCAGTTACAGAAAATAAAATTTACTAAATCTAAATCCAATCTTTTGCTCTCTAAAGGTTATAGGAAAAATATAATTCTCCTGATAAATCTGATGTAAGGGGAAAGGTGAAGATTGCAATGTCAAGAAGAAATTTAGACAGTTAAAAGGCTACTCTAGTAATCTATTTTTGGAAAAAAAACACCATTAATTTTCTTGTATTAGTGGAAAAAACTTTTGCTCTGACATACTTGTTTCAAATGCAGTTGATTTGCAATGGAAGACTTCTTTCTGTGACTTTATGTAGCTCAAGTCATCAGACCTATTATTGGTTAGACTGAATTCAAGGCAAACAAAACTCATGGTGTCCAGACGACACTTGGTGCTCAATTGAAGTATTTTTTGACAAGCTCTTCTCAGGCTAAGATGTATAGAAATATCCATGTAGAAATTATTGCTTGCTGCATATTGGATTCCATGAAAGTTATGCTAGACCATATTTTTATTTTCTTAAAGAAAATTAATCTTCCTGTACTGTCTTTTTTACTGCAGACCAGTTCATCAGCTCCTGTGGACATGGCATGGATTGGCACCTAGACATGCTGATATATTTCATAAAACTTGCTACCATATTGAGCAATCAGAAATACTTTGCTGCAAATAGGAGCCTCAGCTCAAGACTGGGCCATTTTCTGGTCACAATGATTTCTGCAAGCTTCAACCTGCTGCTCAAAAAACCCTGGCAGTTATCCTGGAGAAAGGATTTGTAACTCAGTCAAGATCAAAACAAAACCCCATCTGCCTGAAACCTGAATTAGTTTGGTTGCTCTGGGGGAACAAGACCTGGGTTTTTTAAAAAGCCTTTGGCAGTAAGAACAACCCATGTCTCCCCACATCCCCTTGGTGGGAAGGGATGTGTTCTTCCCTTTCTCCCTCATGAACCTGAAAACCAACAAGAGCTTCACTTGCTGCCATTCAGCTTGGGACTCCTTCATTTTCTTCCCCTTAAAAAGAGTCCCAGTTGCAGTCAGGGCCCTGTGACAGTGACGTGGTCTGTGCAGCCCCCTAGGACCAGCCATGCTCCGGCACGGCTTGTGAGCCAGAGCCTGGGAGCGTGATGGGCTTTGAATTCAACATTTTAGGCATCTGTTTTTACCACCTGCTCATTAACAGAAGGTGAATTCTTTCTTCCCAGCAGCAGAAAGATAACTCATTGTGCCTTTCTGCTAATTACAGCTGTGCTCTTACCTGGTAGCCAGAATCATTACAGGTCATGTAGCATTTGCCACAGTTGATACACATTTCCTCGTCAATCAGAGCCACAACTTGCTCTGTGTTGCACAGATCACCATATGTTCCAATATACTGCAGTGCTTTTCCAATTACATCCTAGGGGGAAAAAAAAAGTTATTGACTCGTTTATAAGATACCTAGGCAGTCTCTACAGCTGCACTGGAGCGCTCTCTAGTACTTCAACGAGGAAGATTTGGCCGTGCATTTTGATGATGGTTAGGATTTTTCATATAAATTTCCAAATGCCTGACCTTCATAGCCCCTGTAAAATACATTTTCCTGCATTTTCCATACAGGAACATTTTGAATGTAGGCAGTACTAGAAGTATACATTGTGTACAAACACATTCTACAAACAGGTTACACATTTAGTACTTGATTTTGCATGTGCTGTTGTTTTGCCATGATTGGGTGAAACTTCAAGGAACAAAATGGAAAGTAAACAGGAGTGACATGCTCTAATCAGATCATCTTTGGTCACTTCTCACTAGCACAGATCTAAGAACTCACAGCAAGGAAAGAAAAAACTGAGAGAGAACAATAATAGCTCTTCTCTCTTTAGCAAGGTGCACAAATGACATGATCATCAATTTATTCAAATACTGCACAGAAGTAAGGTCTGGCTCTAATCCTGAAAGATCTGTTAATTTCACAACATGCTGCATCAACCTTACATATCAGTGCTGCAAAAGGTGTATGCCAGCACAGCATACACCAAAAAGGAAAGCTCTTCTACATAAATTAAATGCAGAAATGTTTCCAACCTTGTCTTCCTAGTCTGCTAAGAACTTGAAAACCCAGCACTACTTTCTGAAATAATAAGGTCTACCTGGTGTTCAGCATTTGTACAGTAGTATCTTTATGCAAAGAGACAAGTTTATTTTTTTCACTGGATACAGTATTAGGATCTATGAAGTTTCTCCTAGTGACTGTTGAGCTTGAAAATTCAACCAAATTCTATGCCCAGGAAGAAAGACTGGCAAATTGTACTATTTCCTTGTTCCAAAAACACTCAAATGTTTTCTCTCTGCCAAACTCCATAGTTGCTGCCATGTGAAATACCTTGGTTACATTTATTCAATAGTAAAAGCCTTCCAGTTCTTCTCAGCAACATGCAGAGAACATTAATGCTCTTTAGCATAAAACAGCTATGGCACATTGCTAAAGTCAGCATGATGAGCGTGGACAGATGACTGTGAGCAAGTTATCACAGCTTAATGAGTTAACACTCATCACTCGAGCTGTGCAAGCTGATTTTGTGCATGGTCCAAAATCACTGCAAATTTGAAGTAAAATCTGTTTGCTTAAACTACTGTAAAAGGTCAATTAACTACTATGAAAGTGTTTCAGTTCATGCATTTTGCTAGAACCATGCTTGAACACGAAGCCCTTTACTGTGACTCCACTGATGAACTATGGTACCTAAATCAAATGTGATCTCCTAGGAACTGCTTACACCCCCATCTTTTAATTTCCAGTCCTTAATCAGAAACATTAATGGATTTACTGGATTTACAGCAGTTTTCAGGTGTCTGCAGTCTTCTGTGTCAGCTGTACTGTCAGAAATACTGTACTGGTAGACTTCAGCTCCAGTTTGTTTCAGCTCTCATGTAGGCTTGTCAACGACAAGCCTTGAATTTTGAACCTGCTACAGGTTTCAAAATACACATGTTTTTGTGTGATCTGCTGGCCCCAGCAACACTAAGTATCCTTGAGCCTCTCTTGTGTGTATACAGCCGTCAAACATTCCACTGCCACCAATCCATGTCGCCTGCAAGTGATGAGCTGTGTGCTCAAGAATCTAAAGAAATTATGTAAAACCTGCACAAGATACTATTGAGTAGCTTTCCACTACCTCTCTGTGTTGCAAAAGTATCAACAGGGGGAGACTCCTGATAGAGAAGAGCTTTTCAGTCTAAAAAACCATATGTTTAAAAAGCATAGGTAATTTTCTCAGGGAGGTTCTGGATTCACAGTTATATTCTTTAAATATTGTTTGGATGTTAGCAAAACCCACACAGCTCAAGTGGTTTGCAGAGATGTACTACTCCAGTAACCATGGAATGGAGTGTCTTGCTTATGAGAGAAGATAACAAGAACCTTACAAGATGTTTAGCCTAGGAAGCTGATGGCAGAGCAGGAATATAATGTCTTCTCTCTATATATACATCAGGGAGGAAAAAGGGCTATTTAAGTTAAATGAAAATGCTGGCACAAGAACACACAATTGTAAGCCAGCCATGAATAAATTCAAAGCTAGAAATTAGAAAAGGCTTTTTAAATAGGAAAGGAGTGAGGTGGTTAATGCCCTTCCAGGGCAACAGCTGGAGGAGATGGGGGAGACAGTCCAAGGTTTAGGGTAGCATTAGATAGCTCAGGAAATGGTTGCTTGAAACAACATGATCAAAATTGATTTTTCCAGCTACAAACTTACAAAGGGAATAACAAAAACAATGCATAAGGCATGGTGATTTCTGCATTTTTAACCAAGTCTCACTTCTCACAGCTCACAAAAATACACTTTTGGGGACTTAGAATCCCAAATAGGGAGCATGATGGCACTTTGGAGGCCTGAAAGTGATTCCAAAAGACTGTGTCAATGATTTACTACTCATTTACACTCATTGGTGTTGTGTCTTTTAAACACTTCTTTCTCTCAAGCAAAGACTGTATATTTATTCATTTGCAAAGTTTCAAGACATTATTGGCTAAAAAAGCAATGGTACTTAAAAGATGTTCTGCAGGTGCACTCTTTTACAGCATCTCAGAGCTTCTTGTTTTCTCAAATCATAAATGCTTGGAACAAAATAAACAGTGCAGCAAGAAATAATCAGCTTTCACTGTTTAAAGCAGCTTCACTCCAAACAGCAACTGTCTAAAAAGGCACTATGGGATTCCACACTTGGTAGATCTCAATGGCCTCCAGATCAAATTTGCACTGTTTACAGATTAATTTTTTTTTTTTTTTTTTTTTTTTTTTTTTGCCAAGTGCCAGACCTGCAAACAGAAGCCAGGTTCTGAAAGTCAAGCTGTGTTCTTTCTGGCTCATGCATTAGCAGCAGCAGCAATTTAAAAACAAAAACAGAAGAAAAACCAAAACAAAACAACCCAAAAAAACCCAAAACTGGAAGCTAAATTTGCACCTCTGCAACAGCAGGGACCTAGAGTACTCTTTTTGATTACTGCTGTGCTGTCCTCCTCTTCTCAACATAACTGAAAAAAACTGGGAAAGGAATGTAGTCCTGCAACTGGAACTGTCAGGGAATTCAGTTGCTATGGAGAGAATCAGAGCAGAATCCATTAGTTTTATGTTACTAATGAATACAGAAAAAAAATTCTTTTTGTCACTAAGCTAAGCAGATGTGGGTTCGAGTATAAACAAGAAGATCTGTTCAGCAGGATATTAGTTTTGCAATTCTACAATAGGTGCATTTTAATGTTACTGTATCAACCATTTTATGATGATTAGCTTTTCATTAGTCCTCTATTTGTAAATACACTTCATGGTTCAGCTCTGGTCCTTGTAGACCTGCTGTGTCCATCTTCATGCAGATGCTTTTGTAAAAGACCATGCTGTGTTCTAGAGATGATGAACATCACAGGCCTCTGATTAGAAAGCCTTTCACAGTGCAGGTACTGCATGTCATGAAGCAAGTCAAAGAGAACACACATTAGGAAAGTACCCGCCTTCCACCTGACCTTTTTTGGCAATAAAGGTGAGGCATGGTCAGAGAGCGAGAGATGAAAAGAAGAAACGTTAGAAATACTGTAATACTAGCTAAAGCGGGCCTTAGAAAATAATTCAAAACACAGAATCATACCATATCATACAATATCCTGAGTTGGAAGGGAGACCCACATCACTGAGTCCAGTTATTGGCTGTGCACAGGACAATCCCAAAAAATCACACTGCTTGCCTGTGAGTGTTGTCCACTTAAATGAACCTTTGTGACACAATTCAATATGGTTTCTATAATGAAAATTATACTTCTTGTATTGATCACAATTCTTTATGAAGACTGTGAAGTAATAAATTAAAAAAAAAAACCTCTTAAAAAACCAAAACCCTAGCAATTTTAATGTTTGACAGAGGCCTGTGACACAAGAGAGGTCTGAAATTAACTAGCCATGAAGTGGCTAAACAGAGCAAAAAATAAAGGGCTGGAATACAGTGATCAATGTTCAGAAAAGGTAAAACATTAGCAGAACAAAGCGTCTCAATTTTCTGGTTTAGCTATGATGTTATTTGATATGCTTGAGTGTGTTTCAGGAAAAGCTTTGAACCAGAAGACTGTAGAGCTGATACAAGTTTTCATTTAAACTAAATTAAAATCCAAGGAACTTGTAGGTATTTTATAGAACTAGATGAACAGGTATTATCACAGTGAGAGAATGCAGTTCGACAAGCAGCTTATCAACATAAGTAACTTTTGCTGATCTTGCCAATAGATACATTCTAGATTAAAGAAAGCTGCAAGAGAAAACAGGGTAGGAGACACCACTGACAGCTCATGGAACTGTCCTGATCAGAGGCAAACAAACTAGCCCCCATAACTACTGTAGTGCTGTTGTTCCAATTAATCAGCCATGATGTGGAATACGCAGTCATTCCAGTGTTACCAACAGAAGCAAAGTGCCCTGGAGCACTGGGCAATGATTAATGGGATGGAATTTAACAAGTCCAAATGGCAGATTCTGCACTAAGGATAGAGTAAGAAACAGAAACACAACCAGAAGCACAACACCAGGCAGAAACACAACCAGAGCAGCTCTGCAGGAAGGGGTCTGGGGGTGCTGCTGGGCACAGCTCGGTGTGGCTCAGTGTTGTGCTCGGACAGCCCGGAGGGCACAGCTGTGTCCTGGGGTGCAGCAAACATGACACAACCAGCCAAAAGAGGAGAGCATCCCACTGTGTGCAGCACTGCCCAGGCCTCGCCTGGCAGGCTGCCTGCAGCTCTGGGCCCCACCACTTCAGAGCCACGTGAAGGTACTTGAGTGCCTCCAGAGCAGGGCAACAAAGCTGAGGAAAGGGCTGGGATGTTCTATGAGGAGCAGCAAAGGACTTTGGGCTTGTCTAGCTTGTAGTTTGCCCTCTACAGCTTCCTGAGTGAGAGAAATGAGGAGAGAGCTGGTGATCTCTTCTCCCTGGTATTCAGTGATAGGACACGTAGGCATGGCTCAAAGCTGTGCCAGGGGACAATGTTCACACTGGACAGCAGAAAGCATTTCTTTACTGAGAGGTGGTCATGCACTGGAACAGGTTTCCCAGAGAGGTGGTCAAAGCCTGTTTAAGAGGAATTTGGACAAATGCTCTTAACAACATGCTTTATCTTTTGGTCAGTCCTGAAGTGGTCAGGGAGTTGGAAATTATGGTCATTGTTGGTCCCTTCTACTCTATTCTATTGCTGAGGCACTTGAGGCAGTCCTCCTGCCACAGTCAGAGTGGGGAGGGAAAGAGGAAGTTTGGATTTCTAGGATTTCTCCCCATATCTGAAGACTAAAATTTACTTAACCACTATGTATAATGAGAATATTCTCTGAGGTACAGTAAGAGAAGAGAAGAGAAGAGAAGAGAAGAGAAGAGAAGAGAAGAGAAGCATTATGGGCTGTTGCAGGGGAGATTATTTCTATGATTCATGTTTGAGTATATACTTGGGAGAATCAGCCTTAGACTCCCATAAATTAGGGGAGACACATGCATAGTTTCACCTGAAATATGCAACATCTCCACATTTATGATGAAGATTACAATATGGTCTTTTCCAGGCAGGCAAGCACAAGGTAAAACTACTCATGTTAAACACACAAATACATGCCAGGAAGGATCCAAATGGTACAAAATAGTTATGGCAAAATAGAGCTGTCCTTACTTCAATATTCCTCACCTCTCAAGAGGCTTTAAGAAATTTATCACAGCACTGGACTAAATGTGGCTAATGCTTCCTGCAGTGCTGGCTTTTAGATGAGTACTTACACATCAGCAAAAAATAACTTACATATATGTATGTGCAAAAGACCATGTAGTAAATGTACCTTGTACCAACAAGGGTGAAAAAAATTTCAAACAAAAGGAATTTAAGCTTGAGGAGCTCTGTGGATATTTTTCCAGCAGGTGGAACAGCACATCATGCGCCTAGCTAAGAGAGTTATGCCAGAATGTTTGAACTACCAAACAATATCTCTACAGCAAAGCTTCCGGAAATAAAAAAAGGAGGAAATAAAATAAGCAGATAAATGGTGACTGAATATTGTGGTATAGGCCCCAAAGGACAAAGAACTAAATTATTAGGAAGAAAAACATGGGAACATGTAAGGAAAGAAATTAAAGCAATAAGGAGGCAACCTGAGGTAGGCAAATACATCTGTGGGAGCTGTACAAAACTGCAACTGAAAAGAAAATATCCAGGGCACATAGCCACATAGAGCACAATTTCTAATATTACAGACAAACGAGAAAAGAATAAACAACTCTGCCAAATATCAAAATATGCAGTTTCAATTAATATTGAAAAATAGCAAAAATAAAGAGAAAAGCCGTAGGAAAAGACACCCAAAAATAAATTAGATTTTGGATAATTACAGAGGGGTTTTAAATTGACCAATAAATGGCAATTTGACAGCATGTGGAATTTATATAAGTGCTGGAATTTAGATATCACCAACCAACAGCCAATTAGATGAATGAGGAAATTTTGAGGAGGCATCAGGAAATTTGTAGCACCCCCATAAAAATACAGCCAGACAATGCAGGGGTCACATCTCTTTCAAGGGCACCTCTCTCTCCTTTAGGTACAGGAATGGGGTCTAGAGTGTCCCCAGAGCATCTTCCTTTTCAGGCTGAACAACCAACAGTCTCTCTGTCTACATAGGAAAGGTGCTTCTGCTGTTTGATCATCTTGTCACTCTCTGAGGGCTTCTTTGTTGGGTCTGAGTTTGTCCAGGAGCTACTGTACATCTCTGCAGGCCTCAGGGAATTTTTCCCTGACTTCCTCTTTGTTGGGGTGCATCCCTGAGCTTGGAAGAGATGATTCTTGGATATTACCAGCTTGCTTGGGCCTCTCTTCTCTCTAGGGCTTCCTTTCAAGGTCCTCTATCAAGCAGATCCCTGAAGAGATCTATTCTCACTCCTCCCTGTGACTGAAATTGCTGTTTTTTCCCCCTTTTAAAAGGCGTTGTCCCAGAGGCGCTGCCACTGCTGCTGATGGGCTTGGCCTTGGCCAGCGGTGGGTCTGTCCTGCAGCTGGCTGCCAGTGGCTCTGTCAGGCCCTGGGGAGCTGCCAGCAGCTCCTCACAGAAGCCACCCCTGCAGCCCCACCTCTGTCAAAGCTTGCTGTGCAACCCCTCTCACTGCAGGTTTTGTCATTACGGTGAGCACACTCCCTTCCAAAGAGATGGCCAGACTGAAAGACTGACAGGAGCCAGCTTGGGCAGCGCCTGTCTGCTTGAAAGAGCTGCAGGGTGAGGAAGATGATGCCCTGATTTCTCTGGCTGAGAAGCTCCTCAGACACCACTCAGACGTATTCAATATCTGTGTAAACCAGTGTTTGTGTTTGGGGGAATTAATTTTCCTCTTTCCCTGCAATGGGCTCTCTTTTCTTCTTTTTAATCTATCTCCTACTACTTGGATCTTTTTTTGCTTTTCTACTTGGAGTTAGGCATAATAAATTATTCACCTCAATTTAAAATTTTTTTTTCTGGCCTTCATGTCTGTTTTTCCCTCTTGCTAAACTTTTCCCTTCATTCAGCTTACTTGCTTTTGGATGGTTATCAGTTTTTTGGTTTTCTGCTGTTTTCAGAAGCACGCCATCTCATTGAAAATGCAGTTATTGGCTGTTGCTTCTTCTTTCTCTTTTTCCCTACATCAATACTCTCCCTGCAAGGAGAAGAGAACCATAAAACCTCTGAGGTCAAGCAGGCTTTGAAAATGCTCATCATAGTGAGGAAAAAAGAGTAGATTGCTGTTCTTTGGAACTTTTTGTGTGTGTATATATATATATATATATATATAAGAGAACCTCAGCACAAGAGGACGGGAGGGGTTTTCAAAAGTGTGACATAAACCAAAATAAGCAATCCAAAAACAGGAGAGAGGTCTACAGAAGTGGCAAACTAATTAAATTAAACAGGAAGATGATTCAAACTTTCTCCTTGTCTGGTTCTGCCATCCTACCAGTTAGCTTGGAATATTGGATGTATCAGTAAACTGCAATATTCTCTTGGGAATTATGTGGTTTTCTGAGCCACAGCTCATGTTCTATTTTATGCTTGGCCTTACTTTTTCAAGAATTCTTACATGTCTGCTCATGTAGTAATCTGATATTCTCCCATATATCAAGAAGACAACAGATATAATTTTCATATTGCTTTATAAATGGTCTCCATGAGAATCATGATTTAAAAAAAATATTTTTCCTATTCAGACTTAGAGTTTAAGTAAGTTCTGAAGTGAACACCTAGAATAATTACCTCATGCTGTTTCATTTTATTGATATTTATTGACTACCTAAGGGAAGGGAAAAGCTTCAATGTATGGATTATGCAGTAGATAGGGGTCACAGGTTTTATTTTTACCTTGACATTTACTCATTGTAGATGGTGGATCAGCTACTTAGACAAACATTCTCCAGCTTTAAAAGTTCAATCTCTAAACCTATGACACAGCTTTTATATGTACTGAACACCAGCCTTTGCCATCGATCCTACATGAGGGATGGAGGCAGTTAGCACAGTGCAAGTAATCAAAAAGTATCATGCAAAACAGCTCATACTGTAGCGTTCAAAGTGAAAGAAATTCTAAACAGTTCTGCTTTGTTCTTCAAGGCATCACTCCTGCTTGATCTGCAACTACTGTTCCACTGCCTGAATATCTTCATTCTGAAAAATGACATTAGGGAAATACCTGTACACGTACATCACAAATCATTTCCCATCGATTTTGGTTAAAAGCTAGAAAGTCTGCATAAAGAGTTGTCTTTGATGCCCTCTAACAAGCTTAAAAGCAGTAATAACCAACTCAAACTGCTAGAAATGACTGTGCATGTCAACTGCCTATCACTTCTTATGCATGCATTTTTGTTACCTTGACTGCTGGAATGGGCTTCTTTGGAACAAAGTGTTTTTTCTCAGGAAGCTCAGCAGCCATGTTCTGTGCCTTCAGTTTTATCTTGTTCTCGGCTATTATCTTTTTGCGTTGCTCCAGGTAAGGCCCAAAACTGGGCAGTTTCTGAAACAAAAATCAATAAACATGATTATGCTTAGTAAGTGGGTATAGTAAAAAGATGAGTCTGATCCCAAGGGTGAGACCTTGAGTCCAAGTTGACTGCAGCTTACTTCTTATTCAGGAAGCTGAAATTGAAATCAGCAAGACTGCACCAGAGTGAGAAGTGAATAAAAATCAAATATGAACATTGGGATCTGACTTGGAAATATATACTGAATATTAAAATATTAATATCTCACAGCAGAAAAATAGCTGAATTGCAGGTCAGCATCCAACAGTCTTTATTATTTCCCCATTGCATACTTGCTTATATATAAAAATGTATCATGTTAAATAATTCAAATGCTAACTTTATTTCTGTTTCATTTTATACTATGTGGAAAGGTATCGTAAAATTATCAGTTTACTTAGAAGGGTTCCACTAGTATTTAAGATTATTTGTATCAGTATCTTAATAAATCAATACATACTTTTAAAGCTTACAAACATGTATTTGGCAGTGTGATAACAGAAGGCTGTTTTAACCTGTCAAAGTAAGGCTAACAAACACCAAATGAACTGAAACACATTATAATCTCCTAATTTTCCTCTATGTCCCACTTGCAATCTTTTCTGGAACATTTAGTCCTTGAACTCAATTAAGCAAACTCCAGGGGAAGATTTCACTGAATTGCAAAACTCATGTCTCACCCAAGAACATGAAAGAGCTGGATCTTCCTGGACAAAAAAAATATCCTTTTGCTTACCTGGAAGAGATAGGGACAACTGTAGTGTGCCACGATCACAGATTTATGTCAGCGAAAAATAGTAGAGAAATGGACTTTTGCGTGATGCAATAGACCATGCCCTTCCTCCCCTGAAACTAGTTCCTTATTCTGCAGAAGTATTTTATCCACCTAACTCAAGCCTGTTCAGAAACTACAGCAGTACTGCAGAAAGCAGCAGGTAGTAACAGGGGATACATAGCCTGAGCAGCTGCTGGCATTAATTCACGCTAATAATACAACCTCAAAGAGCATATCGAACAAGATACAGTACTGCTGTGCTTATCAATTTTTTAAGAGGGAATTTCAATGTGAATTTTAAACCCCAGATTATTAAAAAATTTAAAAATTATTATTTTTTAAAATGAAGTAAATCCAGAAGAGGTTACCCTACTCTTCTGCTAATCCTTGGGAGAAAAATTCCTCAATGATCTCTGTCAGTCACAATACCCAACCTTGGCACCTCAGGCTTCTTGCTATGACAAACAGAAGCTTCCTTGGCTGCTGGGTTTTGGGTACTCTGAGCATACAGCCAGAGGGTGACATTCTTGAAATGCTCCCCTGCTTCCAAGATTTGGTTTGTGGTCTCAAGACATTTTTAACAGCAAGTGAGCTCCAGCCTCGCCACGTCCAGGAGCTCTCCAGAGGTGTCTCCTGCCGGCTGGGACTGACCCCTGCTCTGGGTCACAGCCACACGTTGGGCAGCAGCAAGGCAGGACTGCAGCTTCCAAATGTAGAGGTAGCCTGAGTTTGCCTGCTGGCAGAGGGCTCTTATTTTGTTTGTTCAATGGGAACTTTGCTCCTGCATGTCATGTTCAGGGCTTCCTTACAGGCAACAAACTTTCCTTTCTGTGCAGCTGCTGGATGTGAAATGTTCTAGGACATCTTAAAATCAGGCTTTGAGAATTCCAGCAAACAGCGGTGAGGTGGTGACCTTACATACTGATGTCAAATAAGGCAGCAAAAGCAGAATTATTTTAAACAGCAAAATAAGTAGACGGAAGAATTTGTCTAGTTCCAATCTAATCAATAGGTTCTAAAGCACACACACATAAACTCAATCCTCACTTTAGAAAACCTAAAACTTTTTGCAGAATTCTAAAATGACGGATTTTGATAAAAAGCGTTCTTGTATGTCTACTAGGCTGAATCAATTAGAAATATATTTTTGGCTATGAATAAGCAGTAGCTGTGTCACTGAGGAACTATTTCCGCTCCATAATTTATGTGCTGATGCCAACAACTTTGGTTTGAGAGGGCAGGAGACCTGATGACAAAGCGTTTTTGGATTCTTTCCTGTCTGGCCAGGAATTGAATTGCTGACTTTGAGAGTAGGTAGCAAAGCTAATTTTGCTGAGGTTTTAACTGAAGGAGTAGAGAGGGGAGACAGTTGTTCACGGCTTGACTGATTGGAGATCATCTTTGGGAACAACAGCCAAATCTTTGCAGAATAAATCCTTTACTTTTCTGTTCTCTTAATATATGCCAAATATCTCAATTTCTACAGACAGAAACACTAAGAATATTGAAATTAAATAAGTGATCTAAAGAAAAGTGTGGAAAAAGAACCTACTTTTGTGAATAGGTGAAAAATTAATTAAAGAAGTTAAATCATTTTGATAGTTGTGAGATGGAATTATTTAGATTTTTATATCTAACATGGCTGCTAGCTGGAATGTACAGCAGGCATTTTGAGAGGTGTGCAATGCCTTCATTTCCATAATTCAGATGTTTTGTAATGACATGCATGCAGTTAAATTAAACCATATAATCCACATAGTTTAAAAATACATTATTATCAATCTACAGAACTGTCATCCAACCTTGATATTTGCTGTGCACTGCTGTTTTTCAATCAAGAAATTGGCTAAATTGAATTTAAAATAATTAAGGAAACATGTAGGTCTTGGTCCAGCCTTGGGCCCACACACAATAAGCTCCCAGTGACTTCACAGAAGGTGACTGTGTGCCCATACAAACAGCCTGGTTATTTTGTGTTTGGGGTCTAGTAGTTCACAAGCAGCCAGGCCAAATTTCATTAAACAACACTGAAAACCAGCAGTCTTTTCTATAGCAATAAATAATACATGAAAATGTAGCCTCAGGAGCTTAGGAAGGACTTATTGATGGTTCCCCTTATGAGTAATGCTCAGACATATGGAATGTTGAGGAGACTGCTTATTGTTCAGAGCTGCGGTTTCAAACATTTTGCAGTCAAAGGCTGTATGAAATGGCAAAAAATATTTTAATGAAGTGTGTTACTGGATATAGCAAAGGTGGAAAAATGTTGAAATAACTGCAGAAGACATGGATATTGAAGAGATTTTAAAATAAAATCACCTCTAATCATTGTAGGGGACAACTTCCTAAGCACATGGGGGATTTAACAACAAAATTCCCAATGAAAGCACAAGCACAGAGCTTAGTGTGTTTAATTCTGTTTGCTTTTGAAATCTTTATAAAGTAATTTTATTTTTTTCATTTCCAGACATTCCAGTGTCACTAAACTCTCCATACACTGGTATCTTTGTCAGACCAACATCTGCCTAGAAAAAACAATTAATATGAATATGTGGAGCATAGCAAGTGCTTAGAAGATTGCAACAAACAGAGTAATTAGATAATTCTTGTCTACTTACATATCTGTATCAGTGATGTCTATAGCTGCATTATTTGTATCCATCTGTCTCTATATAGACGTAATTCAATGTGTTTCTGTGTTCTAACATCAAGAATGGAGTCTAAATAAATACATTAAGTGGAATTATTTCATTCTTTGTAATTGCATTATCACAAAACTTTAAGATTGAAATATTTTGCTGGAGTATTTTACAGAAAGAAAACAAAAATCCAAATCCTCCCCCACCTCTGCTTCCAAAAGCTGCCTTTTAACTGATGAACTGTATAAATCTTCAGCAACATTGTGATTTTTGTTTCAGTACTTTCTCCAGGGATTCATCATTGATGAATTTATTCTTACCAAAAAACCTAAATCCTGCTCACTTAAAGATAACAGTATCTTCCACTAAACCTGTCTCTATTCAGATATAAAAAGGCATTACCCTGCCAATAGAGAACTGACAACTTAATGAATCAACAATGAAACCTTAAGCCAGAGAGCTTTAAGGTGAGTAAGTCTGTTTTGATTATAATTTATTCACAGATCAATCCAAAGGTAATTGAGCATATTATGAACTAAAAAAGGTGCTTGTTTCCTAATGGCTAAAAGTAGAGAGAATCCTCCACTTCAGAGTGCTGCAGTTTTTACTGGCACACCAGCGAGCAGCCTGAGAGTGGAACAGGCTGGTGGACGGGGCAGTGCAATAGGCATCAGATGACCCAGACTTCATTTCTAACTTGGAAACAGATCTGATCCTTACTCTGGGAAAATCCATGTATGTCTCCATGATGTAGTCATGGGTTGCTTATCTGGGACCTGTCTGCTCCTAAGGGGCTGGATGCCATCTACTGTTAGGAGACACAGATTTCAGCTGGCACAGTGTATGGGGTTTGCATTGCAAGGTTTTGGTAGTGGTGGGCTACAGGGCTTCTGGGAGAGGTTTCTCCTGTGTCTGACTGAGCCAAGGGCATCTGGCTCCAAGAGGGACCTGTGCTGGCCAGGGCTGAGCCCATCAGGAGTGGTGGGAGTGCCTCTGGGATAACATGAACACCTCACTAGCAAAACAAATATGAAGGAAAATGTGGGGCTGCTACTGAATGGAAAAAGGAAACTTGCAAGGGGTTGCAGAGGAGGCTGAGATACTGAACACCTTATTTGCAGTCTTTGCTTCCAAATCCAGCCCTCAGCAATCCTTGACCCAAGAAAGCAGGGAGGTCTGGAGAAAGAAAGACTTCTCCTCAGTAAAGGAGTATTGGGTTAGACAAATTTGACGTTTAGTCAAATTTGACATCCACAGGTCCATGGACTCTGATGGGATGCACCCACAAGTACTGAGGAACTGCCAGAGACCATTGCTCTATTATCTTTCAAAGGTCATGGCAGTCAGGAGTGATGCCTGAGAACGGGGAGAAGGCAAATGTCACACCAGTCTTCAAAAAGGACAAGGAGCACACAGGGAACAACCAGCTGGTCAGCCTCCCCTCACACCCTGGAAAGGAGATGGAATGGCTGGTGCTGGACACCATCTCTAGGCAAGGGGAAGACAAGAAGGTCATCAGGACTAGTCAGCATGGATTCATCAAAGGAAAATCATGATTAACCAACCAGATTGCCATGGCCCACAAGCCTTTTATTAGATTTTCTGTCCCCTGTCCAGTTGAGGAGAGGGGTGATAGAGCAGCTTCGGTGGGCACTTAACATCCAGCCAGGGTCAGCTCACCATGTACAGTTAAGTGTCATCATAAACCAAAAATAAGCAACAGCCTCCTACAGTACTCAGTGGATTTGAAGTGTATGCTAATGAGATGGCAGCAAAAAGGACACTGGGGGAAAATGGTCACAAGGTAAAGGAAGAACTTATATAAGTAATTCTAGGGATCACTGGCTAATGAACATTTTGGGTAGCAGTACCATTTAATGATGAGGCAACCTATTTAAAAAATACTGTTTCTCTCATGCATGAATTTCCCACATTGAATGTGATTATCTCATTCCTTTCACACCTGAGTTTTGTCTCCAGACTAAGGTCTGAAGGTGTGTATGTGTTCATTTTCCAATACCTCCTTTGCACTTTCAGCATGTAAACAATTTTAAGGGGCACAATGTCCCTCATGAATCTGGAAATAACTGAAGCCAAATTGTCTTATTTCACGCACTTTATGTTTTTGAATTGTGGAAGTCTCTACTTGCACATAGCAAAAAATAGGTGAGAGCAAGAATAAAGACTGAAAAATGTCTGACAAACTGAATGATTAAAGAGAGTACAAATTGCACTGCTGAAATATTCTCTACTGGTTGCAGTAGAGATGCACCAAACAAAGGTCCACATATTTAATAGCTATGTAAACAGATGGATAATTGTCACAGCAAAACTTTGCCACATAGTGGCAAGCACTAGTGTGTTTTAGAAATCAAACAAGAGGTGACTTTTCTCTATGTCTTGTTTTTTGAATAGATCTTTCTTTGAAATCTCTTAATCAAAAGCTTTCCCTCAGAGGACAGAATAAAGGAGGAGAAAACACAAATTTTCTTAATGATTGGAAAGAAAAAGGTGATCAATGACCTGGGCGAAATCACAGAGTGGTTGGGATTGGAAAGGATGTCTTGAGGTCATCCAGTCCAACTCCCTGCTCAGAGCAGCATCAGCTACAGCAGGTTCCACCAGCTTGTCTGTGGGAGGCAGTGCTGAAAGCCTTGCTAGAGGTAGCACCTACTGCCCTCTAATCTACCAAGCCAGTCATCTCCCCCCCATAAATTCATGCTGACTACTCCTTTCCTATGAAGAACAGCTGATCTGTAGTTGGTTTCCTATCCTCCCCAAATGCCACTTTCTTCTGTAAATGAGCAGAAAAACTGGGCTTCATCCCTTTGCTGCCTTGCTGGGACTACATCTGGGAAGGTTTCTCACTGGCTTCAGAGAACTGAGGAGACAAACAGCAAGGCAGGTAAAATCTAAGAGGAAACACCTGGGGAGGCTTCACAGCCGAGTGACTACTTCAGACACAGTAAAAGGTGTGAAGATTGCAGACATTAACTAATAGCTTTGAGGAGATGAAATAGGTGAATCTATGAATGTGGGAGCATGGTATGGAAAGGCAATCAGATAAGGGAAACATTAACATTTAGGTGAGGTAGTCAGTTGCCCTGCCCAGGAGCTACAAGAGTTTAAATCAGGTTTGTATAGGTAACTTCATATGTCTGCAGTACAAAGGTTTTAGTCAAGTTCAACTGCCATTTGTTCATGGAAAACTTTTATTTGTGGTGTATAAAGTTTTCCAGAAAAAGGAGTTGTAATTTTAATCTTTTTCCCCTACTTGATTCCGAATCCTTGTTTATTCTTTCTAAAGTCTGATGTGCTCAAAATGGCTGCATATAATTGAATCCTTGTTACATACTGCATGTATATGTAATACTTGCAGCACATACTTTACACTGTGCTACAATTTCCAAGCAGTGGTCTGCCTCCATCCTCTTGCAAATTTACAACAATAACAACAACAGAAAGATTACTATAAAGTTTCCTGAAACAGTATCTGCTTTCTTGCTTGCTCTCAGGGAATACAATGAAACATGACTCCAACATTTCCAGAGAGAAAGAAAACACAAGGTCCCAGTAACAAAAAGCAGCACCACTAACAACAAAATCTTGTCACAATGTCAAGGTAGCTTGTGTTCCTTCTGGGAAAATAATAATAAAAAAAACCCAACCAAAACAAAAACCCAACAATAACAACAGCCGAATTCTGTTCCTCTGAAGGTGGCAAATAACACACATTTTCATATTCATAGGTATATGGAGAGAATATTTTGCACAAGCTTTCCCCATGGGTAAACTGCTTAACTAATGAAAATTATGTGTGGCAATGGAGAAAGTGAAGCTGCAAATTCTTACCCTGTTAGACATTCTTATTCTTTCAGGCATTCCAAGCTAAATCCTCTTACACAGCTGCATTTCTCAGTGTCTGTCCCATACACTGCCTGCCGTGGTCAGAGCTGGCACTAGGGTTCATGCCAACACCTCCAGCAGGGAATCCTGCAAGAGTCCTCCCCACAGCACGTGGGCAGAAGAGTGTCATGCAGAGGATGGGATACTTCACTCTGTCAGTTTCCATCTGATAGAGACTGGTCAACATCAGCTGTTGCAGCCCTGGAGCTGCTGTGGTTGCATTAGCAACAAGCCACAAAGACGTTGTCCCTTGTGTTAAAGGGTTCTCATGGCTCTGTTTCTTAGAGCTGAGACATTCCTGGCATCAGTGCCTCTAATGATGTGGGAATGCTATCAAAATAGACGACAGAACACAACAGTTATTCAGAAATAAATGAACTCTGCCTTTCAGTTGTTTTCATTTTTTTTTCTTGGAACTTTTATTTGCTTGGTAAACAGCCCTGTCTCAGTAATCTGCAATTACTGCCCATATACTCGTTCTGTAACCTCTGCTGCCCACAGCATGTGTATATACCATTGCATTTAGTTACTCAACTATTCTGCCTGCTCTTTAAACCATGATTATTTAAAGTGGGTGAGCTAACCCCCAGCCCATCAGTAACTGAGTCTAAATGGAACAATAATGTGTGTTCTAGGAAAACACATTGCAGTGCCCTCATCACGAGCTATACACTGCCATGCTTGAATGTGCAGGTAAAAATATTATTTAAAATAACAATTATTTCTCCTTTTGTAATTTTTCTAACACTACCACAATTTTCTCTTCTAGCTCCAAATCAGAAACAAATTATTCTTCATGTTCTAACTCAAATGTTTGGTTTATATACACCAAGTGAGGGAAAAGATTTTAGGATTATAGGCTTACTATAGTGCAGCAACAACTTACATTCTACAAATGTACTGAAGTAATGAAATATTCATCAATAAAACAAAAAAGAGTTAATATTTGAAGCAAGCTTAGACATTTAAAATCAAAAGCCAGGATGACATAGATGATAAAGAAAATGTTACCTTCTGGGGTAAAGAAAAGAAGATACTGATACACATTACTGTGCTACTTCATGAACATCTGGCAGTCTGTCACTTAATAGACAACAACATCTTCTCTAAACAGAAGAGACTTGAATTCATCAGGGATTCCTGTAGTACAGTATGTGCTTAACTTAAGTACCTGCTTTCTGTGATTTCCATAGATTACCATATTCATGACACTGTGGAGTGAAAGCATTCTTCTCACTCTCTAACCAGAACATGGAAAAGAAATTAAAACATTGGCAGGCACTTTGTCTCCAGTTTGTTGGACACGTGAGGAAAGGACTTTCCACCCATTTATGCAGATGAAATTCTGTCAGCTAAGCAGCAGCATAAAGAAGATGTCAGCAGAATGGCTATTAACAAATATCTGTCAGGCAAGCAAATAGAACTGTATTCAAATGTGTTTAGGAAACAGGAATCACTATTAGTTGAGGCTCAGTGTTGGAAAAAACTTTGTTCAAGCAAGATTTTTTACTTTTACTGATACCTAAGTAAAAATAATCAGTGCAGTAGTCACATTTTCATGTGTATCTATATACCATTTATACATATATCTATACATTCACTATATACCATTTATACATACATCTATACATTCAGTTTATGCACTTCTTATATGAATGCTTTAAATCACATGATCACATGGAAAATGCCATTGGTAGACACTTTTACCCACCTTCTCCATGCTGGCTGGTAACTGAGCTGTTGAGACCATTGCTAAAATCATGTTTTTTGGATTTAACCATTCTCTTCTGGGGCTACAGGTACTGATGGGATTGACTCCAGCAGTCCTAGAACTGTGTGTTTTCTAGGCCCTTTCAAAGAAGCCTCAGAGATGCCAGCTAGACTATTAAAAGGGAAGAATAAATCTTGTCTTCTAACTATGAGAAAGCAGGGATATCCTTGCTGCTATAGTGGTTACCAACTGGCCACTCAATCACAGATACTGCTGACCCAGCAAAGTGAGCATTGAGCTGAGTTTGCTAATTCCACGTGTGCTAAATGAGCTGGGTCAGGCACCAGGAGCAGCACAGCCCTGTTTGAGAACCCCGAGGGCCAAGGAAGCTGCATTTAAGGTGCCTATATGACCCATCTGAATCTGTTCAAGAGCTCCTTGAAGAACTCAACATTTTACCACAGAGCCCACCAATTTATCCCTGTGGCCAGGAGGAGAAGAAAAGAGCAATATCTGCATCTGCCTTAGTTTTTCCACTCTCCAATCCAGCATCCCCTGGTGGAAATACAGCTCCAGACCCTGCAGTACTTATTGATAGCCTATGTGTGCACCAGGGCCATAGAAAACACTCCCAGTCCCCAGTCAGTATTGCCCACCAGATTCATACTCTCAGGGAAATGAGAGCCTGAACAGAGAGGGCAACCAGCAACCTCCTCTTCCAGACTGGAAGAAATTGAGATGCTGAAAGCTGCTCTGCAAGGCTTTCAGTACATTCAGTAAAATAACTACTGCTTCCCCTGTGTGCAAAGAAAGTGCATTTCCACCACTGCTGTATGTTTTTCAGCTGCAAATTTGCCTGTCAAGTACTTTTTGCTAGCAATCAAACCTTCCAAAAGAGGTAAGAGCCTACACTTTTCCCATCTGCTGGATCCTTTGCAGATTTTTGTTTTGATTTTTGCTTATCCTGTCTTTTGTTTATATATATTTTTTTTTTTTTTTTTGCATGGAAGCTCCAGACTTATTACCAAATGTCTACACTGTAAACAGCATATAATTTCAATATATCTAGAAATAAGCTCCACTTTTCCCTGGTAGACTACACACTGCATAACTATACATATATTATTGAACTAATAGATTACTTAAATGCAAATCACTGCTAATAATTCCTATCTAAGCCTTCTTCCACTTCAGATTCATTGTAATCCATCTCTTATGGCAGATGAACTACAACACTTATCCTCCTCCTGCACAGACTACAATACTTTCCCTCATTCATCTCTCACACATGTAATCCTTCCATCTCTGCTTCACACAATCCTGATTTAAATGTAAAGTATTCAGTGCAGACAAAAGAGCTCTAGTCAACTCTTGCAGTTATGACCAAGGAGCCTACTGCTGCCTTTTAGTCTTCATATTCAATAACACAATGCCTTCCATCATCACCTCAATATCCTAAACCCTAAACTCACTAAATCTCATGCTAAGAGTCATAATACAAATAGTTCTAGCATTAATAGCAAGTACTTCCACCCTCAATAGTCAAAACTCCCACTTCAGTTGGTGAGAGGAAGGATGAGACAATGCTGAAAAATCTCCCGTGAAGAGTTTGGATATTCTGGTTTGATTAAGGCCTTTGAGAAGTTTTGAAAATGTGACAAAGCAACACATAACATATAACATTAAAAAAAAGAATATAGCTAGATGAAAAAATTGGAATGGTGCACTAAAGGAAAGTGATAATACTTTTTATAATTTCAAGCTATTAAAACTTTTAAACAGATCTGAAAGGAAATAAGTAATTGCTAAACACTTTAAAATTAATATTAAATCAAACATATGAATCAAATATAAATAATACATTGCAAAAGAGAGCTTCACTAAACTGATATAACTGCTTCTTATATCACCATCAAGTAGCGAGGAGACACCAATATGTAGGTACAAAAGTAACAGACACTATATAAAAACCAAATGTATAAAACCAGAAAAGTCCTCATTAGAGTCCAAGTCCCCCACAGTGTCTCTCTTGCATATTTATCTGTCTTTATAATAGCTAAAGTATCTAAAGTATCATTATATTCTGAATATAGCATTACAATGGTCATATATTCTAAAATGCTAATTTGATTAGATTTTCACTCAAGTCAGTCAGAGGAAGAATTTGATTTTTAAAAATCTAACATGCAAATCATTAGAAATACAGATTACAGGCATACATCACTGTACTATCTTTTTTTAAATTACTGTAATAGCTTTAAAATGAGTTCTGATCATCTTGGTACTGCAAGACTTCACTGATTTGTATGCACAGTTAGGCTCACGAGTATATGTATTCAGCTTGGCCTCTGCTATTAAGCAGAACCACAATTACATATTGCTTGAACAGACCATTCCCTTTTTCACTGCTCACGGGCCCCTTGCAGATAAACAAAGGAGACAGATAAACTTTACCTGTCACTTTGCACTGTGTACTCATTGTGGCTATTCTGCAGGTCAAACGGGCTGACATGGCACAAGAAACCCTGTAAATGGCAAGGAACTCCTGTGCTGATCCTGCAAAGCTTCTCCGTGTGGCTCGACACACAGGGACTTACACTGACTGAGGTGAGCCCCCGTGCAGTGTCTGGGGGAACCAGGACCATGTCCCACTGGCTGCCCACAGCCAACCCACCCTTCTTGGGCATGCACACCTGACTTCACCCCTGACTTCATCCCTGGAGCTGCACGACTCCCGTGAAAAGTGAAACAGAGTGCACAGTGGACACAGCTTTTGTGCTGCTTGAATAAACTCTCTTGTCCCCAGCCATTCTGCACTCAGTTCCAGATAAAAACCACAGGATAACCTCTTCATGTATGAGTGATCCTGCAAGCCCTACAGAGCATTGCTACTCAAGAATCTGCCATATTTAAAAAATCTCATCCTCATTTAAATTGTGAAAAAAAATAAATTTATTTCCTCACATAATATTTATAGTGATTCAATCTACAGCTCAAAAACAAATAATCTGTGGCCATTTCGACCATTAAGAGAGAGAGGGAGACAAAATTTTCTACTTAGTGCAGCTTCTCTATATTAATGCTGTCTACAACAGCAGTGCTGCTCTAAAGGTCATAGATGACATAATTTATGTTATTATAGATAATCCATGTCATCTGTCTGCCTGACTCTTTTTCTCCATGTTTTTTAGAGGTGCTGTGTATTTCAATAGATAAAGCTCCTAGGAGAGCTTCGGTCTCAGCAGCTTAGAAAGGCAGGGGCAGGCACCACACAGGAGAGATTTGCTGCTTCTCCTCAGCAAGGCTGGGCCATTTCTTGCCTCCAGAGAACACACATGAGCATAAGTCTGTTCCCAAATATCCAGTCCTTCTGGTGCAGAGCACTCCAACAAGCCACAACACCACTGCAGGGCAAACTGCAATTTGCTGCAAGGCGACGGCAGTGGTAGCAGTGATGAGAAGTGGAGGAGATTTTTGTTCCCAGGTCATTTGTATGAATGAACGAGCCCAGGCTCCAAATGCAGTTTGGTAGTGGCACTTCTAGGGTGGTGCATCCTGACTGCACCTCTGCAGCAACTGTTCAGTTGTCCTAATTTTGTGTACAGCAGCCTGGGTAAGAACTCAGGGGTGTACACCTCAATCCCTTCCAGATGCTGAGCAAGGTGGGTCACTGCAGGCTGGGGTTACTGAGGGGCTGCTAGTTCTGGCTTTATAAAATCCTTTTTAATAATTGATGGCCACTTTGTACTCATAGCCTTTCCTGCCCTTAGGACATAAGGATTGACATTTTCACTTGCACACATGACTCCAGTGTATGTGAGCTGGACTGCTCCCACACTGCTGGTGATGTACAAGCCCCCTTGGAGGGGCTGTGCCCCATGTGTGCCTCACACCCCTGCCCAGCCTTGTGCAATGTCATGGCCTCAGCATTTACACGCTGCAGTGCTGCACCGTGGGGTATTTTGTACAGCTCCTTTAGGCAAGAGAAGACTCCAGAAAATTACAGCAGTTGTATTCATAGCATGCTTTTGTTTAGTAATCACCTCAGGAGACTGTACAGGTCTGAAAAGTTGGAAAGGTATTGTGAGATGGTTTATGAATCCCACTAATCTTCAAACTGACATTTTCAGGTGTGGGTCTATCCTGCATGGTTTTTACTTTTTAGGAGCTAGGTAATAGCCTCTAGGAGGTCAGCAATTATCCCAGTGCTCCAGGAGTCAAATGCAATTTCATCTCATTTTATTTCATTTTAGATTTATTGCCTTGGTCATTTCAAGCAGATAGATGAGAATGTAATCATGATCAGCTACAGCTTTTGCTGTTCTGTTTCTGCACCTATACAGCTATGGCAATGATCCCAGCCAGCTCCATTAGTTCTTGCTGATACTGCTGGCATTCTTCAACCACAGTTTTGATATCAAATTGCATTTTCTTCCACCAGTATCCACACTAAGGGATGCTCAAAAGATACTAAGGTAGTTACAGTCTGTAATTCTTACATCTAATACGTTTGCAAATATATTAATATTGCATCAGAAACTGAAAAGTCTTTTTTGAGATGGAAAGTACATTACCACCTGCAGGTCTGTGTAATGCCTTGTTAAATTGCTAAAAGACTATGCATATGTACAGCTTCCCATCTTCTCCACAGCTGGCTGGCTGCCCATCTGACCCGTGGCTCTGGAAAACCTCAGCAATGAGACATGCTCTCCTTACTTTCACTTGCCTTAATGCTTTTTCTCTGAGTGCTGAGGACATTCTATCAATCAAGTGCCCTCCTGACTGCATCGCTGGGTCCATTTCCAGTTTTTCTTTGCCTAGAAGACTTCCCAGACACCTTTAAAACACCATGTAAATACTTTGCTGCAGGGGCTCTTACAGAGTGCTACCTGGTTCAGCTAAGTCTTCTGACTTTTTGTCTGTAACTTTTATGAATTGTTTGCCCCAGTTTTCTCACATGCTTCTTTCATTCATGCACTTCATTTAGTTAAAAGCAGAATATTTGTGA
This sequence comes from Pyrgilauda ruficollis, assembly GCF_017590135.1. Taxonomy (NCBI): domain Eukaryota; kingdom Metazoa; phylum Chordata; class Aves; order Passeriformes; family Passeridae; genus Pyrgilauda; species Pyrgilauda ruficollis. The sequence continues at coordinate 1,763,795 of NW_024527710.1, read as the reverse complement.
GTTATCTATACTTCCTGGTATTTAAATTTGTTCAGCTTTTTTTTGTAATCAACATTGTCCTGCTGGTATTTTGATTGTTTCTATCATGTACATTTTTGATTGTTTCTATGCTGTATATTTTTGTCAGCAGTTTTAGACTCCCAGAAAATGCCAACAAAGTCTCTGTTGTCTAGTATTTACTGATGTTTTAACTATCCAGCTGGCATTCAAACTCTTCTCTGCTTTAGTGCTGCTGCTCTTAGTTTAAAGTTCATGCTTCTGCAAACAGCACTGAAAGTTTATTTTTGCTCTTGTGTAGTGCATCAAAGCCAGATATGAGTAAAGTTGTATTTTCTGAGTCAGTTTGTTTTCCTGATGTGGTAAATTTTTCCTTTTTGCTACTGCAAGCAAGCTTTGGCAAAACAATCTTCTTGCCAATGCAAAAAATCCCATATGTGAGACAATTACCATTCGATTTCTCTTTTCTGCTTTGTGCTAATGCTTTTGTGTTTGCATGAAGTTTTTCCTTGTCTATGCAAACCTTTTCTGGGCAGTTAAGGGCTTGTCTCTACTCCACTGGTGGCCTGAGCTCATGCCCAGGAGCCCTGCATCGCTGCTGTGCTGCTGCAGGAGCTCTGCACTCATGGTTTAGCTCAGACCAGAGCACACCTTTGATGTGTCCCCACACACCACACCTCACTTCTTACAGCAGCAGCTGCAGAGAGCACAAACTTCATTTTATTTTGGATGAAATGAAACCTGAGTATGTGCTCCAGGGATGCAGCTGCAATGAGCTCCAGCTGCTAATGGGCATTTAGCCCATGAGAGCAGACAAGAGCTACAAGTCAGTAAGAAAACCTGGGATGCACATGGTGTGGGCACCAGTCTGCAGCATCAGCCATTTCACTCTGCAACTCTGTTCCTATCTGGCCTGTTTGTCTGCACCACTCCTTAATGTAAACAGAACCTCTGGGTGCTCCCATCTTAACCACTGCAACTTTGTCCCACCCACAAACTGAATTCAGCCTCTGGGATGCAATGAACTCATGGGCTAGCTGCTTTATACCATCGGGAAAAACAGGGACTTACCATTTGTTCAAACCATCCGTACTTGGATAACACACATACTAGTCACACCATACAGAAATATGTGTATTAGTCACACATTTATATCATTACATTACATCCTATTATATCTTAGATATTTCTGGAGATTTTCTAAAAATTCCGACTGCTCTCGTGATTTTGAAGCCTCAGGCTGTTAGGCTTTTTTCTGAGTGTAATTTTCACTAACATCTAATAGAGCTCATTTCTGTGTCCATCTGTCCATCTTTCATGCCCAGTCATATACTGCCATTACTTGTCTTTTTTTTTTCATTTCAGGGTCTTTTGCAAGATCCTCTCTATATCCACAGTAGTACCTCAGTGTCTGGGAATGTTCCTGGGCACAAGGATGTTTTCATCTATCCTAACAAAGCGTTACAGCATTTTTTTTGCCTGCTTTTGGCCTGTGCTGACTATCAGTGTCCCAGGCAATTCCTGGAGAGGCTTTGGAAGTCAGCATGCTCCAGGAGCCATTCCCAGCAGGCAGCCTGCCTGCAGCCAACCTGCTTTGGAGACTAACAGCTTCTGATCATCGGCACAGGCTGCTTGGTGCCAGCTGGCCTGAGCACCTAGGAATATTCCCGGGTACATTTAATTTGGAAGTACAGACATTTCTCTCCTTTCTGAAGTTAGGTGCCTATAGGAATCTAATCACTTCTGATGTCAGTGCCCAGGCAGAATGAAGTAAAACAGTGTAACATCCAACTAGTTTCAAAAAATGCTATTCTCTGTCATAAGGGACTCCCTGGAACTAGAGAGACAAAGTTTAATGCTAACCATAAAAGGTATGTCATGGTATGGTGTTATTTATCCCTGCATTTTTTAACATTTAAGAACACCTCTTTTTTCTTTCTTTTTTCTTTTTCCCAAAATAGGAGAAGTACAGTTACAGCTTTTAAAAAAAACCAAAAAAAAAAAAAAAAACCAAAAAAAAAAAACCAAAAAAAAAAAAAAAAAAAAAAAAAAAACCAAGAAAAGAACAATGTTCTGGCATGAGACAAAGAATGAGCTATATCTTCAACCTAGTCTTAAAGCAAGTTCCTGCACCAGGAATAAATGATTTGTCCATTCTATGGTTACTTTACACCACACAGGGTTCCTTTCACACCTTTTAAAATGCTGTTGTAGTCTTAATTAGGAAGCAAAGCAACCTCAGGATGCTAGAGTTTTCTTTTGACATTTTACTGATATCAGGGACATTGATACTGACACCAGTATGGACAGATCATAAAATCATAATATTTTGATTTAATACTCCTAAGTGAAATAACAGCTTTAAAAAATTGCTGTTGATGATTGCTTCCAGCTTCTTTACTATAATTTACTATCAACTGTTTATCCTTAAGAAAACTTTGCTTTAATATGTTTAAACATTTCTGCAACAGAAATGAGTAGATTTGAGGGATCCACTGACTCATTTTTTGTAACAATGAAACTGATCTATGTCAAATACTTGTCAGGACCCAATGAGATTACTGAGAGTATGGATCATATTTAAACACTAGCCTAGGCACCTAGTTTCCCTCTTCAAGAATGAGAAACATCTTGAGAATTATAATGTCTTACATTTTTCTGAAAATAATACAAACTGAATATTCACAGAATGAGTCTCGGGAACAGAACTGTGAACTCATTTTCATTTCCTTTCAGTATTTAATTGGGTTCCTTGAGCCTGCTTCTACGTGTCTGTATCTGTTCCAGAGGACAAAAGAAAGCAGATAAAATGGACACTTGTTTCATAGTTGCCTTTCCTAGCAAAGGTTTTACGCCACCTTCATCCTTAAAATATCCCAGCAGTCTCTCTTAACTAATGAACTCCACCTATCTTGCACGTCTCACTTGCTCTCTCATTCTCATTCTTTGGGTATGGAACAGGCTGCTTGGTTTTGGTTAAGATTTTAATGATTTCCTTCCTGTAAAAACAAAAGCAAGTAGCAACATAGATACACTTTTGCATAGAGAAGGTAAAGTGCCTGGAAAAGTGCGTTTTACTGTCAGGGTGAAAGGCAATGGCACTACCTGAGTCTGAGGGCCTGTGAGATCTTGTCCCACAGCTGTGTGCAGGCCCCTAAGCCACTCCAGCCACCACACAGCACTGTTGTAAAAGTGTGCTGCTGGAAATCCTGCAAGCCAAGGAGTGGATGCAGGGAGTCATGGAGTGTAGACTTGCCTGGGATTTCAGCACAGAAGGTACAAAGGATCTTTTTACTGACAGTGCTGAGGAAAAAAGCCAAGCACTGTTTGCTGTTCTGCGCCTGGACTGACCTGGGACTTCCACACCACCACCACCACTCATTGCCAGCACATGCAGGGAGCCAGGGAGAAAAGGAAAAAATAAACGGAGGCAACAACTAATGTCCGTGCTTCACCTGAAATGGAAGATAGATCTTTCCTTCAGTGAGTACTGGATCTTACAGCTGAACTGCTCTGCTGGAAAATGCTGGAAATCCAGCCTAGAAAATGGAGGGAGGATGGCCTGGTGTGCTCACACCAACTTGAGTCTCTGAGCAGACATGCTGCAGCGTTTTAAACAAGCTGGAGATTTCCAAAAGATAATTACAACTGCTGCTACCTCATACTCTCCATTCTTTTACCTCTAAGTAGAAGGTAAATCACAGTAATAATAAATCCTTCTATAGAAATGCAAAGCAGAACTAAGAATGAAATTGATGTGACAATTTTAATTTACCACTTTCATTGCTGTTAATTTATACACAAACACTCCCTGTTCCCCCTGGAAAATAATCCAATTCCTTTCAAGCATCCCCCAAGAAGGCTAGATACAGACACCAGTTTCATGCTGTATTTTAGTATGTCTTAAAAGATTTCCTTTTTTTCTCAAGTTGGAGAGAAGAACATGCTCCTGTAGCAAGACAAAGCACAGCACGTTTCAACCTTTATTTGAAGTTCCTGATTGCTGTGATAAGGGTTGAAGAATAATTTAAGATACATCAGCTATAATAGATCACAGAAAAAAGATTTCAACAACCTTTAAAAAGTCTTCCTGTTCTTATGCATATAAAGCCATCTGGGGCACAAACAAAGTTGAACTTTCTGGCTGAGCTCACTTCACAACTCGCAGCTTGGTTCCCATGTAGATCACTAAGCCACATATCTTCCAAAAGTTCCTCAAGAACTCGAGTCCAGATAAACACCACATCATCAACTCTTCACGGCTCTCCTGCCTGTTTCATGGCACAGGTCACACACATGGCCAGGACCTGGCCACGAGGGCTATCAGGTCTCCCCACTGCAGGGTTCATGGTTTGGGGCAGAGTTTATGCTGCAGAGCATCCCCTAGATGGGCACAGGGTGGCAAGTGGGGCATGGAGGGCCAGGAACAGCCACTGTGGAGCTGTCGTGGCAGAGAAAACCTGGAAATACTTTGAACTTCTTTGCAACTATTTCTTAGAAAGTGAGAGACCATGGGAAAAGCTCAAATGTCTCAAACTCCAGCTGATTTTGGAGGGGAAAAATCCCCACAAATTGGAATGAGAACTGTACATTTCAGAAACTCCTGTCTGTGAGAATGTAGGTAAGCTTTGGTACTCACCAAGGCAGCAGACTTTCCTACCATCTTCCTTGCCTTCAAGATGACCATTTGGTTTATTATACAAAGACAGCAGCTTTGCACAATAAACAGTTACTGATTTCTGATTAAATAAAGCATCTGCAATTTGCTCACTGCATTATTTTACTATTACGTTCATTTGAATGCTACTTAATTACTTAACATTTCAATTTGTATGGGAAAACAATTTCATCTCTGATCTAGAAATATCTCCCTAAAATCAAGTAAAACATTTTCAATAGGTAAATGTCCAAACTGAGTTTTTTTACTAACTGAGCAAAGAATAGTTTTCAGCAATGTACTGAAATTATTTGTTCAAGCAAATGTTTACAAGTACATTGAAATCAATTGTTACAATAAAATCAATCAGTATATTAAAATAAAAATTCCTAATTTTCTCAACTTCAGAAAAATTTCTATTCCTTCATGACTGTAAAAGCCAAGTAGAAAGCCATATGCAATACAACAATCTTTAGCCTAAAATTTTAATCCAGTTGTTCAATAACTTCAATTTTTTTGCAGTTTTTTTTTCACTTTATTATATTTTCATAATACCCTCAAATATATGTTTAAAACTGTACAGCTCTTTTCCAACAGCATTTGGGGAGTGGCCTCAAAAGAAGCACGTTTATGAGCTGCAAGACAGGAAGAAAATTAAAGTACCCTTACAGGACTGAGGCAGGGACACTACGGTTATGAGCTCAGATTTTGATGTATCCACCACTACCCATGTAATTCTTGAGTCTCCAAGTTTTCACTGCAATTGCTTTATGGAATTGTCTTGTACCGGACTGCTAATACTGTACAACCTCTCAATGCTCACAACTGAAAGCAAGTTATGTTGTGGCACGATCCCTTTCACTGTGCATCTCCTGGCTAATGCTTATGCTCGGGGACTGCACCCTTGTGCTGGAGAATCCCAAGGGCAGCTCACCCAGTCAGACACTTGACACTGAGACCTTTCTCTGTGGATGAGCTGGGATGGCATTTGGAGAGCTAGAGTCTTAGAACAGACTGAGTTAAGATTTCACCTAAATACAGCCCAATAAATGCTCAATTCTGTACTAAAAATTATATTCCCAGTGTGGGCTGAATTATGAGCCATGACTCAAAATAGTGGTCAAAAATAGAGACATCCCCTTCCAAATTGCCATTTAGGAACTGTGCAACTAAAGACACAGTCTGGATGGAGAGGAACTGTTTTTTAAAAGGAGGCAGGCAGATGTCAAGCTTTTCAGACTGCACATTGATCAGTGAAATATTGTTATAAATACCTTTGCAAACTATTCACGCTACGTAGACAAAAATAACTCAGCAATAAACAACGGAGAAATAAATTAGGTCCTGTGGAAAAATGTAAATACCATTTTTCCTCCATCTGCTTTATCCTGGTAAATAAGTCCAAAATCCAGCAGCAGGCACAAAAGCCCACCCACAGACCAGGGACTGAAGGTCAAAACCATGCTATGAGAGAATTGATAAGAAAATGGCAGCAGTTTATCAAATGAAAGATGATGACTTTGTTGTGAAGAAAGAGAGGGGAGCTCTGAAGTGTGAGGCATTTATTAGCCCTGTTCTGCACCAACCAAAATGGCCCTGAGGCTGTGCTTCTTTGGGTGCTCCTTAGGAAATGGTGATTACAAAAAGGCACACTCACGCTACCGTCACCAAAGGATTTTGGGTTGCTCCTGTTTTAATTGGTAACTTTAGAAGCTGCAAAATATCATTTTTCCTAATGGAAATGGTACACGAGCTGCTTACAGTTTGGTGATACATTTTGAGTAAAAGGGAAAATATAGATATGTTTGTGCTTATAGAGCTTTCTGTGTTTACAATAAGTCTTCTGGTTGTCAATTTACAAATGGAAAATTTTGAAATGACATTTCAAAATGTCAGAAGTGCTCAGCATTTGAAAGAAGGCTCAGTAAAGGCAAGGAAAAACTGCTGGAGAGACTAGATTAGACTTTTGGTTTGCAGTTGGAAAATACGCCTTTTGGCATAAATGTAATATTATTATTAGTTGCAGTAGTAGTAGTAAACATTCAGAAAATATTAAGTAATGATTAGCACCTACGATAAAATGCTCTATGCTGTAATGATGGTTAATATAAATAAATACAATTATAGTTTATAGGTTCTAGACTTAAACTACTTTAAACTCAACTGCAAGACCTTGTCCTGACTTACCGAAAAAAAACCCCCGGTATTTCAGTGATATGTGTTTGCATTTCTCATGATTCCAGACATAATGTATAAAACAAGTATTTTATGGCTCTTATGTAAATAAATCATCAACTTGGGAAAATACAACATAGCAATACAAAGGAATGTATTAATTATTCCAAGCAGTCAAACTGGAAAGACACAAAATGATTAACAAAAAATCAGATATATAATGTGACATATCCTGACCAATATATGGGTGATACGACTTACACTGGATAGTCACAAGTGTGGAAATCAAAAACACAGCCATGGCATAAAATACAAAAGGAGCTATTTCATTAAAACTTGTCTGCTGAGTTGAATGAAGGGCAAGCAAGGTCTTACCTGTGTGAGGATTAGACCCACCTTCTTAATAACAGCTAGGGTAGGTGTTCTTAAACATCCACCATCAGAGCACACGAGTTCAATCAGCCTGAATGAGATCCCAAGAAATCAATAAAATTCTTGCCAGGCCACTTCAAACTATTACAGAGCCCCAGTGTGGAGCAACAGATTACAGGCTGGCTGTAATTTTTCCCTGGAACAACCCAAACACAGTTCTTGGGTCTTAATGAGTTTTGTTCAGCATGAATAGGTCAGCAGAGTGCAGAAATCTCTTTTCTCAACTTCTCCATGTAGAAATGGTGCGCCACCAGCTCCGTTCAGGTACTGGGGACAGTTGTCCCGTGCCAATGTGTGACTCATGGACAATGGAACAGAAAGACATTTTTAGTCCATTTGTCCATAACAAACTCAGGAAGTACAGCTTTGACTGCTAAGACACCCATGTGGTTGAATCAAAACCACACAAGACTACAGAAAAACCTTCAAAAGCTTTCTATAGCAATAAAAATAAAGTAAACGGGAAAGGTCATAATCATGTTCCTTAAGTCTGATCTTACTCTTTAAGCAAAAAGACATTTCAATTGCATACTATTAGACACTTACAGCTCCAGTGACTTACAATAAGTCACTGGATACTTCATAAGGATCCAGTTGCTTCCATGGGTAGCCCCTATTGTACAGCTATAATGTTGGAAAGGGCCAGGGTCTAGCTTGTGCAGAGAGGAGAAGTCTGCAAGTCCAGCACATAGTCCTGGAAATCCAAAATTTCTCCCAGCAGTACTTCCATTAGACTCTGTGCATCCAAGCTTTACAAGTTCTCCCCACCTTTGATCTCAGCAGCACAGCAGGAAACCACCATCATTTCTACAAAAACACTTTTCTTCCAATCAGGATAATTTTTCTCCTACTTTTCCAGAACACTTTTTCCCACCCCTCCTAATTCAACTCATCAGTCTCAGTTGAATTTTCACTCTATATCAGAAAATCCCTCTTTCTTCACTGATTGAAAATGTCAAATATTTGTACATCACTTATGTTTACACACATCATGTGGGCAGGACACTTTAGGACTTTTAGCTTCTGTAGCCTCTCCCCATAAATAACTCCTATACTTCTCATACGTATGTGCATGCCACTACACTTGAGGCTATTCTTATGGGCCAAATCCATTCCTAAGAAAATTAAGAGATGTTCTTGCAAACTTCCTCTCAAAACTAGCATAAAAATAAAAGAGTTCTTGGAAAACAGGCTGAAAATTATTTCTAAGTCTGCTGTCTATGACCAATACCCCCTACTTAATTTTGCACTTTTCTTGCATGGACATTGTGGCCCACAGACTACCTTGCTATCCAAATAAACAGCTTTCTTAGATGAGAACCTTAAAGGGATAATGATTCTTTCAGAATGTAAAACTCCAAGTCATTTCTTGCTCATCAGTATGTGTGTCTGACTAGTACCATAAACAACATGGGGACACATAAATAAAAGCAGGTTTTACTAAAAATAGCTACCTATAGATACAGAAGGGGCCTTTCTGATTGCACAGATATTTATTTCTAAGCCATCTGGATGTCTGTAGGATACAGCTTGCAACTCCATGAGACTACACCTCATGTAATACCAAGCATTTTACCAGGGCTTAATGAACTAAAAGATGGTTAGAAGTACTGCTTAGAAATTCACAATGTTGTTAATAAATGTCTTCTCTCACTAGGAGTAGATTCTAGAGGAAGAATTTCGTATCATCAGGTTCTCAGACTAGTAATTAAGCTTACATTTGAAAGCCACAACCTTGCTTTCATGAATGCAATTTGCATCAAAATCTGCACTTACAAAATCAGGGAGAAGAGTTTTGCACACATAAATTAATTGCCAACCCATTTTCTAGTACTTGAACTGCAGACAATTAGCTATCAATCATTACTGACCTGGGCTTTACTCAGTGAGGACACAAAGAGTAAGGCTCTGCAACTAATACCAATCCCACAAATACTGCAGCATCCTAAACATCCCCAAAATCTGTCTGCACCTGACAAAGAGAATAATCTTCAGCAGGAAAAGCTGGTACAGAAATGAAGGTTGGAGAAAGAGGGAGGAGAGGGAGAGGAAAAGAGACCCACTGGCTCTCAATTAATATGAAAAAGCTCATCTCTGCCATTGAGGAAAATTCTTGCACCAGCAAGTGCTGATGAGGAATGCTTTATCACCCAGATCCAGACGCCCTTTCATATGGTGATTATTATTCCTGTCATGACCCTCTGGTCATCAAGCCACAGTGTCTTTTGTCATGAAACAACTATCCAATAAGGAATAATCTAGGAATAAGCCTGTAGCATAATATCTTCTGCTTGCTTATACACACAGCGGGAGGAGGAAAATCTTCTTCCTGTGAGTTATTACCTGCTCTAATCCACTTTGGAAAATAGCAGTATTTTCTTAATTTTGTGAAGCGTGCAAACATATATTTCACAAACTACAGCTACATGAATAGCTCAGACCAGAGCTGAAAGCAAATCTTAAAGCATTCTCAGGTAATAAAAAACAGTCCAGCATGACCATCAAATCCATGGCAGCACAGAAACTATCAAATAGCCACATTAAACTTGATAAGAACATTCAAACACTGAATTGCATGCCAACTTGCCTCCATGTTTAATTTCGTATTTTCTTCTATAAGGCTGATGTCTGGCCTAATTCCTGATGCCATTCTTAGAGCAACAGCTTTGACAAACAGAGATAACACATGTACAAAACCCCAACAAATGCCACATACTACCTAAAACATTAGGTCTGGTTTAGTTCTTGTGCAGTTGCAGAGACATTTTATATTAACATTGCAATCATCCATATTAACATCATCCAACTACAATCTGTTTTAGAACTCATTTAACCTTCCACACACTATTTCTCTATTTCCTATTCAGTTCCTTGAGAAAGGGTCTACTCCTCTGCAGTCAGACAGTGTACACCACACTGAAAGCATCCAGGGAAGAAGGGCTGGGAACCCTGCTCTGGGAGCAGAATGAGGAACCATTTCTGGCCACACAAGCCAGTTCTTTTTATGTCTTTTCTGTCTCTAGTGTCCATGTAGATCACCTAACACAAGGGCTATTTTGAATGGTTTATCCAGTCAGTAAGCTAACCCTAAGTAACAAATACAACAATACATACACAACTGTACAGAATAAAAAATTAATGGTGTTAGAGAAGGATGATGCACAGAGACATTATGTGTGACACTGGGGAGGAAGTGGGGGTAAGTGTGCATGGTTAATATGAAAAGATGTCAAAAAAAATGAAGCATAATAATAGTGCAATTTATCCTTGCTAAACGTACTGCACTGTGCTATAATTAAATATGAAAACCTAAATTTATCTCTATGTTCGGCTGTCATTAACTTAACAGGGAGTGCACATGTTCTAATCTAATGGCTGATTTTTTTCTCCATGTGCAGCATATTAAAATGTATATTAGCCTCAAGGTGCATAAACACAAAATAATAGACCAAAGGTTTTGGCCTGTGGAGAAAAAAAATCCATGCTCAAAGGCCATCAAGTAGCTGGTGATGCAGGGGAGACACTCACTTAGCCTCATTAAGCCGAAGCTCTCTTTTGCTTGTCTTTTGTTCTGCATGACAGCAGCCTCTTTGTTGTATAATAATTCATTCCAAGTTCGTTCCAAGCTACCGAAACTGGTGAACTGTGGCCATTTTAATGAGCAGTATTGGTGGTATGCATAATCTGGAAGCCACGTGGACCAGGCAATCACAGAGCACTGCAGCCAGCAAAATGAGATACTGTCGAAATCACAAATTTGTCAAGTTGTTTTTGGACAGGGTATTATAATAAGCACTAAAATATGCATCTTATTACTCTGCATCTGCCAGTCAAAGATCACTGTAATGAATGCATGCTGCAGGGTATGACCAGGCCGTTTCCCTAAGTAAAACAAACTGCAGAGTACAAAAAAAGAATTATGTATTTTTGGCAGTGTGTGGAATTTTTTTTTAAATCCTTTTGCATCAGGAGTTGGATTTTCCTGGCTTGATGTCCATTGCCAGCAGTGAATGCACTAAAACTGCCACAGCCAAGGAGTTAACGTGAAATACATGGTTTTCTTAATAGCAACATTTACTGCCTGTGCATCTGAAAATCTACACTCCACGCTGAAAGCAAATTTAACATACAGTACATATGAACCCCCCAAAGATTAAAGTATTTTAAATACACTTTAATAATCCTAGCTCCTTTTGTTTTATACGTTTCTACTGCAAATGGCTTCAGCGTTAGGGAAGATACATTTTACGTAACCTGCTCTCTCTGTGAGAAACAGCACTGTAGGTAATCACAACATAAACTTCCATAATAGAACAATTAGGAAAAAAAAGATTTTAAAGTGGTCCTTTTTTTTCTACAAATTTGTCAGACTCATAATTGAGCTCAGCTTGAAAGGCTGGGAGGTTCACCAATGGCAGCAAAGCTGGTAAATATGACTTGTGCAGCGGGGTGCAGAGTCTGCTCTGCTGGCTGTCCCCAAAACACTGCTGGGGAGACCCCACAGAGAACCACCAGACTCTCACCTGAAGCAATGCCTGTGGAGGCCTTTCATCATCAGATGAGGAGCTGAAAGCAGGGAGCAGAAGAAAAGGACTTATTTCCTCATCTACCTGCAGATAATGGTGCAGACATATTTTGGCAGAGCCTTATTTTTGGGCAACCCAACAAGCATTTGCAGCAAGAGTCCCTGAGTGTGCTGATGCAAGTTCCCATAATATCCTAAAGTAAGAGGTTTCTTGATCAATACTGGCTTATACTTAAAAGGCTTTGTCTGGCTGAAAGCCATATTTCAGGTCCAAATTTTAGCTAATGGGAAAGAGGATCAAACAACTCCCTTGGGTTTGTAAGGCCAGGTTTGGTAGCAGGGGGAGCTACAGGAGAGGCTTCTGTGAGAGCTGTTAGAAGGTTCTCCATGTCTGACAGAGCCAAGGCCAGCCAGTGATGGACCCGTGGCTGGCTGTGAGTGAGCCAGTCAGGAATTACAGTAATGCCTCTGTGATAACATATTTAAGAAGGACAGAAAAATTATTGCACAGAGGTAATTGCACTTGGAGAAGAGAGGAGGGAGAACATGTGAGAGGAACAACTGCCGACCCCAAGGCGAGTGAAGGGGGGAGGAGGTGCTCCAAGTGCCAAAGCTGAGATTCCCCTGCAGCCCCTGGTACAGCCCACGGTGAGGCAGCTGTGCCCCTGCAGCCCTTGGAGGTCCATGGGGAGGCAGAGATTGACCAGGAGCCCATGGAGGAGCCTCACACTGGAGTGGGGGGGATGCCTGAGAGAGGGCTGTGAACCTGCAGGAAGCCCACGTCGGAACAGGCTCCCGGCCTGCAGGCCTGTGGAAAGAAGAGCTCACACTAGAGCAGCCTATTCTTGAAGGACTGCACCCCATGGAACTGCTGTTCATGAAAAACTGTAGCTCCGGGGGATGACTCACGTTGGAGAAGTCTGGGGAGAACTGGTCTTCCACAGGAGGGACTGTGCACTGATGCAGTGATCAGTGGAAGCACTCCTGTCCCTGAGAAGTGGGAGAAACAACGCGTGAAGAACTGACCACAGCCGCCATTCCCTGTCTCCCTGTGCCACTAGGGGAGGAAGGAGAGCCTGGAAAGGAGCTGGGGAGTGGGGGAAAAGGTGTTTTAAAGACTTGTTTAACTTCTCATTATCCTGCATTGATTTTAATTGGTAATAAATTCAATTAATATCCCCAAACTGAGTCTGTTTTGCCCATGATGATAATTCCTGAGTGATCTCTCCAAGTCCTATCTCAACACGTGAACCTTTGGTTGTATTTTCTCTTCCCTGTCCAGCTGCAGAGGAGAGTGAGAGAATACTTTGGTGGGTACCAGGCATCCATCCAGGGTCTGTCCACCACAGCTTAAAGCTAATTTTTTTCCCCTCTGACTGTGATAGCAATATGGGAAAATGGGTTTTTTCACCCAACGTTAATTATCTTATTGCAATCTCTATATCAACATATGTTAAACAGTCTGTATTTCCAGCCACAAATACAATTTTTTCTGCTTTTTTTTATGCAGTCCTGGAAACAAGGTAACAGTTCTTTACCATACTGGGCAAATTTGTTTTCCTAAAGAACAAGGAGCACTTCCAAAAATGAAGGGTGAAAACCTCTGCTCAGTGATGGCAGTCAGAAGTCTTGAAGAATCTGAAGGCAGACAAAACTCTGTGATGCAGCAGTGGTTATTGCATGGCTGAGTTCCCACTGAATTTATTTATTTAATAGGAGAGTTAATTTAATATTTTGTATGAAGTCTGGTGGGTATAGTAAGGTTTTTTTCTCTGCTATACAAAAGGCCATTTAGATTTGACTGCAGTACAGTTAGAATTTAGCAGGTTTATACTGTTTGGAAGACTCAAATTTTAGTACCCACAGATAACTTGTAGGAAATTAGTATTTTAGTCCAAATGGGAAGTCTGTTCCAATGGGAAGTCCATTCAGAGAAGAAAATCAGAAGGTTGCTAAATTTAAGGTGATGAAATGTTATTGAAGTAATACACTGTGCATGTACAGCATCATTCTCTCTCATCTGCCTGATGAATAAAGCCACTGTCTATAAATGTCTTTTTACCAGATACAATTTTAACATTTTTAGTACAGCACAACCTTAACAGTTGAGAACTATCCACTGAGTTCCTTAGGAGTTTTGTATATTTCTGGAACCAAGATGCTTAAATTATTAGTTTTTGTTACTTTTCATTTTTCATCATTTAGACATGATTTAACAAATATCACTTGTTCAGAACTCCTGGTGCTGAAAGCAAAGTATGAAACATCCATATATATTCTTTCCCTATAAACCCACACCTACCAACTGAATACATAGCAAGATTTTGGTTTAGCTACCTGACATGTATAGCAGCCACTGCATTAAGTATGATTTTTATAGCTGACATTAATGGAAGTTTTTACAGAGACACACTGTACCACTTCTGTGATCACCAGCTGACACAGTGCATTTCTGGGACATAATCACCTCAGCTCTCTGGATTAAGATCAGTGAGCAACTAATAAAAGAGTCCTGTAACAAACAGACAAGGTGAGACAGTGAGACACACGGGATCAAATTGCACCTCTGGGGAATTTGTTCAGATACCTAGTGAGAGGAGAGTTATCTTTATTGCTCCTGGTCATATATATTCCTGAGAAACTCGTGAACATTATTTTAAAACATAATTCTATTAATTTTGTATTGCAAGGAGACCAACTGTGCCCTTCCTCTGGTTTATGCAGTCACCCTAATAACTTTGGGTTGTAAGAGTGTGCACTACATCTTAACTGTCCTCCTGACTGCATCAGGCACTTGATCTCAGTCCTAAATTCATTCTGAGGTAAGTGTGCTTTTACACAAGTTCTTCCTTGAAGGAGTCAGTGAGAAGCACTGTGGTGTCATCCTCACTTTGCCATTCTCTCATCTCAGCATCAAGATTTGCACACTGAGATTAAACCTGAGACAGGCTGACAACCTTTATTCCATGCAAAGGTGACTCAGAGTTGAAATTAATGACAGTCATCTGTGTCAAGGTTTCAAGTGTCAGGTCCCCCTACAGAAAAAAAAAAAAAAAAAAAAAGGCAAACAAACACAACTCAATAAACCATCTGAAAAGCAATGAGAAAGGAAGCCCAGAACTCTTTGGGTGGCTTTGGCCACCTTTGTAAGTCTGACACAGCATCTGTGCTAGGACTCTCTTCAGAGCTGTTACAGACAGGGTTACAACCACAGGAAAGAATGAGTAAAATTGGTGGAGCTATGGAAACCTGTATCACCCAGTGACTGGAAACCAATGAGACTGACACTCCTAAGTGGGAATCTCACTCCTGTTACAGGCAGTCTAGTATCACAGGTCACATTCCGGACAATGGCTCCAGCAGCAACTGCTGTGTTAGCAAAAGGGAAAAAGCTACTGAAAAGATGATCAGAAAATAAAAACTGCTGGCTCAAAGATGATAAATGTAGGGTCTACATACAAAAATAAATACATTCTGCAACAGTGAAAAACAGAAAAAGAGCACTCAAGTTTCCAAAATATTTTCCAGTGCTATGGTGCTTCTGATATTTCAAGGGCTATAAATTATCAGAAGTATTAGTTTCATTAATGCAGAAGGATGAACAGATACTAATCAACATGAATTTCTTTTTCAGCCAAAGCATTTTATGTTTGCTATTTAACTGCTTGTTATATTACACTATTTAGCACAGTACTTTCAGTATTCTCTCTGTTTAGGAAGGAAATTATTGTGATAAATGTAACACCTCACAGTGATAACTGTTCAGTTCGTCATTTATCTGGTGACTGCATGGCAAGACAGCTTCAGTTTGAGGTTAGGAGTACCATTTAGAAGAAGGTATTTATCTTTTAGTTTACTCTGGTCATCAAATACTACAATATTTCATGACAAAACTTCACTGTGTCACTCTCCTGTGGTTAACACTCTGCAGTCAGCATCTGTTTGATGCTGAAACCAGGACAGACAATGAATTATAAAAAGAATAGTCCATCATGACATAAAAATACAGACATTAACATTCAATATTGCACTGTGAATCAAAACAGATACCATTATGAACATACTTATCTGGGAACAGAATGGCTCCTAAATCTGTAATTTATTTAAAACTGGTAGAGGCTCAATGAATTTGTACACAATCAGAAAGCAAATGGTTCTTGATGCTGGTGAAAATAATTCTCCTTTAGTTCCTTATTACTAAAATTTCAAATGTCTGAACTTCCTATCCCTGTGATTCTATTTGAAAATAATAGTAATCTTGTAACGAAAAGGAGGATGGTTCCTTGTATATTTTAAAATCTACTGCACCAAACCCACAACATATGAAAATCAGGAAATTCACTTTTTGTTGTTGTTTTTGAATGCAAATGTTCATCTGTATTTGCTGCTTAGCTTCTTAAGAGTCTTACTGAAGAAACTGCATTTCATCTCATGGTATATACCAACACAAATTTGGGCAGCTCCTTATGTTTCGATAAGGTAGGATTTTGACTGCCACATTTTAATTCATATGTAACATATACATTCCCACGCATTATTTTATCAATGAGAAAATATCAATAGGTTCTTTCCTCTGTTCCAAACAGAGAGCAAGAACATGCTTTTTAGTGAATTCATTTTAGAAAGAGACTCACAAACATGTTAATGACTTGCTGCCAAGCAAGTTAGATATTTGTGTTTGAATTGAGATGAAACTACAGTACTTAACTAAATTTACTAGGCACAAGTACATGAAATCCAATATTGATAATAATTTATGAAAGTAAGAATACTGATTCCTACAATACTGCAAACTTAGTTTATGATAACATAATTAGTTACACTAATAACACTGCTTAGGCACAGTCTTGCTAATTAGGATATTATAAATATTAATGATATCAAGTCTTTGTATTTGATTGCCCCTAGTAGGATCATTTATCACGGTATTTCCAGCTACCAAAGTTGTATTATTTTTCTTCCTTTTCCCTTGAATGTTCATTCCTGGACAAACAGCCATCCTGAGCTTATGCCTAGAATGTATCAATAGCTTATCAACAATGCAGCCTGCTTAACTTTAAATGCAATTATTTAGTAGGAATGTTACAATGGCATAATTCAGTGCTAATACGAATACACAATAAATTATAGTCTGTCTGTCTTTTAAACATCTAACAGAGCCAGCCACACAAGATTACACAGGGCTTTGTTTCTGTTCTTTTTCATGTGACCTGTTTCAAGTTAAGATTCCTTTGAATTACTAAATGCTTTCTTAAAGCATATTTTCATGCAACGTTTTTAAAGTTAATTATCAATGTAGTGACAAGCAAAGAAAGACTAAAAATTACAAATTTTTTTTCCTCATTCAAAAGGACAGGAGAAATGTCTTTGACAATGGTTGTCTGTTTAGTAAAATACAAAGGTAATGCAAAGACAGAACACTGAGTGCAGCTTGAAAGAAGAATTACAACAAATCTGTAACATGAGTTGGAAATACTGTGTAGGTTTCCACAGGTGTTAAAGAAAAGAAGTTTAGCTATAACCCTTTGAGCCTGGTTTAACTGCTTAACATAAGTAGATGAAAATGAAACTGCTTATATCTTGGTTTATTTTTAAGCAGTGTATTATCCAGAGCTTTAGGAATAGGATTGTCTTTCCTCCTTGAAGGTAATGTTATAATTTTCAGAGCTCCACAGAGAACAACAACAATATAGGAGTCTCTAATCTCCTGCTAAATCCAATTCCAGTCATCAGCAACGATAAGCTGAGATTTGGAGGCGTTTGACACTCCAAATCCTATTCTTTTGTAATTCTTTACTTTTTACAACATTTTCAACAGTCGTACATCAGATTTTTGGAAGGATAATCAATAGGCATGATGTATAACTGAAATCAGTCTTCAAAGTGATCCCCTCTAGTAACCAGAAACAAAAGCTTGGCCTCCCTGCTGTGCAGGTATTTTGCTCAGAGCAGGAGGCAGCCGGGCATCAGCAGGAAGCCAGTTACACCTCCCTGCTTCTCAGTATGGATCAGCAGGTGCCCTGGTGGAAGGGTGAGCTGGGCTGGGGCAGCTGCAACTCATTGCATCTGTCAAAAATCTCCAAAAATGCTTTTGTAGCAGGGAACCACTAGAGCAGAGAGCAAAGACAGTCCAGAGGTAAGGATTTCATGCCGACCATCATTTACATTCCCATTTCATCACAGACTTTCTAGGTTTAAATGATCTTGCAGAATTTATTAAATTGTCTGGTCTCACCTATCCTCACTTAGAACTTCCCTGTCTTGCAGAGTGTTTGGGCATCAGCACACATGAAAGACCATGAGATGCTCAGGTATGGTGACTGAAGGACCACTCCTACCTGATCTCACGTTCCAGCCAACAGCTGGTCTGTCCCAACTGGTCAGAGCCGGTGCAAGAGGGTTTTTGCATGTCTCCTGAATGTTGCACCCTGGCTAAAACACCCAGGAGCTTCTGGCACAATATTGGGATCAATCTGAAGTGAGTTGAGTTTCATTAAAACAAGCAGTTCAAGGACTTGTTCTAATGCATTTTTAATTTTACATCCTATAGTTTTTAAAGACATTATGTTATGAATCACGTGAAGAGATCATATTTATAGTAAAAATGTTAGCTTGTATCAAGTAATTTCAAGTTTGTCTTCTTAAGCTGCCTACATATTTGTTAATATTCAGAAGAAAAATGACTTGGTGACTAATTGTCACAGCAGCAGTGATTAATCAAGGTAAGTAGCAGAAACTGCATACAATGATTATGGAATTACATTCAAAGCAAAGACATAGTGTTACTATACAGGAATGGCAATAAAACAACATACCTTTCCCATCAGATCAGCAACTCTAGGTACTGGTTTTCCTTTCTGATGGCGCATGGTTGCAGGACTCTGTCCATTCCAGTCTTCAAGTTCCTCAATGCTTTTCAGGTAAAGAAGTGCTCGCAGTCCAGTGCAGTAGTCATCAATAACAGTGAAATCTTGATTTTGGATTGCACTGCATACCTATGAAACGCAAGTCAGTTATCAGCACCATCGTGGCAGAGAAGTATATGGAATTAGCAAATTCTTTGGATTTACTGGTGATCAGGTGACCCTTCCTGCAACCCCACTGGGAAAGAACTACAAGGATTCAGGATTATTGTCTGATTAATCCTTTGTCATGATGTCAGCACTGCAGTTCAGGAAAGAAAGGGGGCTCAATAACACCAGTTATGCCCAGATTTCCCAGCAGCAGCCCTTGGACAAGACCTGAGGGCTGTTCAGAGATAGACCTAGAAGCCCAGTCCCAGATGTGGCTGCTGGGGAGCTGCTGCTGAACACGCCAGCACTGGCAAACCACCACCTGTGCTCAGAGCTTTGCCTGCAGGCACTCAGTGGTACCCCCCAGCCTGCTCTGCTCAGGAAGCACAGGCATAACCAGTTAGGTCCCAGCCTAGCAAATCAGAGAACCACAGACTTGCTGAGATTGGAAAGCATCTCTTGAGATCCTGTTATTCAACCTCCAGCTTAGAGAAGGGTCAACTAGAGGAGTTTACCCAACACTGCATCCAGTCAGGATTTGAATATCTCCAACTACACATCTCTGGGGAACATGGTTCAGAGTTCGATCTCCCTTACAGCATTTTCCTTATATTTAAATGGAATTTCCTGTGTTTCAGTTTGTGTCCATTGTTTCTTGCCATGCCACTGGACAGCCCTGAGATGAATCTGGATCCAATGGAAGTGCCTCAGCAAACAGCACTCATTAAACTGACCTGTTGGTATGTGGTGAACATTGCCAGGCACAGAACAGAACAATCCCCTCCTGCCACTCAGGGAGGCCAGGCCACTTTATTTTAGATACTTTAGAAACATAAATGGCAATATAGCTTTATAAACATATAAAGCAGTGATCCCTGACCTGCAGAGCTTAACATGTACACACAAAACTACTGACCAGCAGAAAACAGTCTGACAATTTACATGGGTTCTTCTAGAGCATGTTGGGGATATCAGCTCAGGCTTAGACCCACAGAGATCCCCAACCACACTAACAACTGAATTAAAAAAATCCCCAACTGTTGTCTGAATACCTTCTCATTAGCTAAACTCTAATCAGCCATCAGTGACAAGGTGCAAGGTTGATTGAGTGCCATTAATTATCAGTCTCTGGAAATGCTCTGAAATTCCAGATGTGTCAGTGTTTTCAGCCTCTGATTCAGCTTTTATTGTAAAAGCTGAAAGGAATGCTCCTGATAATACCTTGACTCCCTGCAAACATAGTGAACACAACAATGGAATAGCCACCTACTTTAAAACATGAATTGGTGCACACAGACGTGCACAAACACATCCACACTCCTTCATTGTGGAAACACACTTCAGATCGTAATTGACATCAACACTTAAAAAGCCCAGGAAATATACTATTGTTTTCCCCATTTCAGAAATGACAATACAGCTTGAAGTCCTGAAGACAGGTACACATCACATTGGGAAATACCTCACACTACCACTGAACAAGAGAAAAAAACCCTATAAAATAAGCACAATAACTCTCTCTATGCAGTGCATTTACATTACAAAAAAAATCTGTTTCTCTGGAGAAACAGTGTGGGCATTAATTAGGTCTGTTATACCTTCCACAAGCTTCAAGTCTGTATTTTTTTTTTTATGGCAATTATAGAGAGCATCATAATTACTTCCCGTACAGGTTATTTAACTGCAAAACTCCACTGATGCTTTTTGTACAGCAAGGAATTCTCTGGGTTTTTTTTGTGCATGGGTAACACTTTTATTATCTACTCTTAAAAATACTTAAACTGTAAAAAAAAAAAAAAAAAAAGAAAAAAAGCAGTTAAAAGCCATGTCATGTCACTTGAAACAAGTTCAGACACTTTTGTCAAAATCCTGAAATATTTTGACAGGATGTATACACATGAGATACACCCGAGGATACCTGTAATAATCTTATAAATAAAGAGGCTTTTACTGTTTTCCAGCTTGTGGTGCAGTGTTATGAACTGCAATAATATAAAAATGCGTGGAAGATAATAACACACTAAGAGCTAACTATTTGTCTTCTCTGTGATTCTATATGCAATACACTATTTGTCTTCCCTGGAAAGCCAAGAAAGTTCCAGAACTCAAGGCAAAATGCAACTTTTAAGAAAAATGTAAATGTCTGCACTAAAGAAAAATGCTACATGACATGGAAAGGCTTAGAACAAAGAAGTGGCCTCAAACAATCCTCCTCTTCAGTAGAAACCTTATGACTGTGGTGCCCAATGGTGTGGATAATTAGCAAAAGACATGCCTTCCACTAATTTCACTGGGCTAAAAGCAAGTGCTTACATTTATGGGCCTTTCCTAGAACAGAGAGCTTCAAACATTAACACATACAAAACCAACTGCAATAGTTTTGCCATGTATTTGGCAAATTCCAAAATTCTGAGCTTATGTTGCACAAATCAAATGGTGAGATTTGTATTTTAGGTTTATAGTATCTTCCATCAGTCAATGTAGAAACCTTTGCTGCATTTTAAAAGGTGGTGAACAAAGGATAAAAGGTCGCCATGACCCATCAGCCATGACAATTCCTACACCACAGAGAGAGGTTTTTAGCATCATACCTGGCTGCCTCTGAATCACCAGTTTAAATGACACTGTGTCCTCTCTTCAGCACAGGAGAAGTGGCAATAGACCAGGTGAGACTCAAACTCAGGCATCCGGAAAAATCACAGAAGAACTGAACCAGCCCTTCCACAGCCCATTAACGCCCTGCTCTGCTCCAGCTGCTTCACTGGGAACAGGCACTGCCTTCCCTTGCACAGCTCAGTGCCGAGCCCGAGCCCCTCTGCTGCACTCCAGATATCGCTGTATCCAAAATGGTTGCTACCACCTCTCATTTAGTGTCTTAGTAAACCACCTGAGGGGGAGCTAAAGGTGAGAAGCGCTGTGTAAGGGCTGCTGTCCCTGCCTGGCACACGGATGGAGCAGCGGCAGGAACTGCAGCCAGCCCTGCCTGCCCAGCCCCTCTCCTCAGCATCAGGCTGGTACCCACCAAGCACGGCAGAATGTGCTTCCCTTCAGACCCTGAAGCAAAAACCCGAACAGCAGTGAGACTTTCCAAGTGAGAACACCCCGGTGCTGTGTTGTGCCAGAGCAGTGGTCCGTATCCCGTGGCCAACACAAGTCGCTCACGGACGAGTGCAGGAAGCAGAGCGCGCCTGGATCGCTGCTCGTGCGGTTTGTCAGCCCCGCTTCTGGCAAGCAGCACTGCTGGGACTTTGCACAGCAGGGATGGCACCTGCTTAATATCCCTTAATCCTGAATAATCCAAGTGGATCTGTTTAATGAGTAAATTAACGTTCAGCTGTTCACTGACCCAGCCTTTCACCTGAAACATTTAGGTAGAAAGTATCTTCTGTGGAAGATGAGAGACTGGCCCTGTGGAACATCCTATGGGACAGAGTGAAGTCCAGGTCACAACAAAGCTGTCAGCTCTACTGCTGACAAGTGCTGTCCTGCTGTCTTCCTTGTGTTGGTCTCTAGAAGCTGGACTAGCAGAGAAAGGTGCTACATTTTTCCTGTTTAGGAAGGTAACATGTAGTATTCATATTGCACTAATATGCAGGGAAATAAGTTTGCACAAGCTCGGTTTTACTGCATTGCCTGGCTCTGTCCCAGTAGTAGAACTGCTACAATTTAATTTTTAATGTGGTATCTCCTTCCTTTTCTCCCAGATCCAGAGTCCAATGGTTGCCCTTTATATCCCAAAAGAGACACCTAGGCCAACATGCAATGTATGGTCAATTATATTGTCATCTCAGTATTCTGAAATCTAAAACTGCTCAGCCTGCTGTAAGCAACTGTAAGTTACAATTTTAATCTATACAGACATGTCTAAGATACTAAAAGACATAATACCTGCTTTGCTGCTGGTAAACAGCCAAATTATCTCATTGGGGAACGGGGATGTGAAATGAATCGCAGGTTAAGGCTCTAAGTAAAACTGTTCTGCAAAATGCAATTATGGGAGAGGCACACAAAGATCCCTGCTGATGTTTTTCATAAGAAATGACCAGTCTGCTCTATTACTAAATAAACATAAAAAGTGAGTTTAACTTTGTCATGGGATCTAGACACATTACAACTCTTACTTGAGGAACTGGAGTAAATTGTAAGGAGATTATTATTGTGCAAAATAATTTTTATGCATTACAAGATTTTTATTGAACATTCACATGAGTCTGAAACGTTTAATTCATATATTTTGAAGAAAAGTTCACTGCTGGTGACAAGTACTTCTACATCAGTCACAAAACATTGTAAATGCCTTTGCTGTTAGCAGAATCATTACACAATAAAGAGATGCCAATTTCTGAAGTGTTTACAGAGGCAAATCCCCTGCACTGTTTATTGAGAGCTCTGTCTGTGTAAGACCTTTCAGTTTTGTTCATAGCCTCTGTTTCTAGAAGCAATGGGAAAAATACCCAGACATTAAGTTTTATTTGTTTCGCTCTCTACAAAAATGGAAGTGGTTCCTGTCCAAACTTTAGCATACCCTGAGGGACTGCATGAAAGACCTGTGCCATCCATGCAGAATTTGGACAGAGTGCCTGAGGCATTTCCAGCCAGTTCAACCAGTAAAGCAATTCCCCTTCAGTGCATCTTCCCTTTGGGAGATCTTGTAGAGGAGAAATATTTTTCTGTAACACTAGAAGAGGAAACGGTGAAGTCCTCTTCAGGCTGTGCAGTCTCTCTTACCCTGCAACCTTCAGTTTTTACATAAACTCATTATTATATGGCAAAATCCCAGCTGGACAGGTGATGATGGGGAAGATAGTGCCAAAAATGAGCCCTACTCCCTACCTGCATTATTTCTACTGCATCAATAGCTGGGATTTCAGCAGAGGCCACAGAGGAGATGCAGATCTAGACATGCTTGTGTCAGTTTTTCTCCACACTACTTTCATCCAACAAGAGGTATTGTGTATAATCTCATACACTGCTAGATCACCTCAAAAGACTGGAGCAGATCAGAGAATCTAGACTGCTCAATAATGTGCTGTTTTGCAAGAAGAGTGTAAGTATTCTTGGTGTGACAAAACCCGTGTGAACAAAAATCCTGTGGTGCTCCAATCTGAAATTGTTTCAAAGCACTCTTAGAAGGCTTTGCAAGTGAGGAATTTGTTCTGGGAGTCAATAGCTTGGAGAAAATTTTAATTTTTACACCCCTCTGAAATATATGTATCTCTCTTCAGGATATGGGTGTAAAATAATTGTCACTTTTATGAAAACAGAAGTATCAGTAAGGAGGCAGATGGGTGGCAGTGATACATGGTCTAGAAGTAAGAAGATTGATGGGTATATATTTGTATATATAAATGCAAATCACACAGCTTTACTGTTCTACCATATTAGTTTCCATTTGTTGTAGCTGTACAACATCAAAGCAGTGATGTCTTCGTATATTGCATTTAGTGGTAATGTACGGACTACCAAAAAAAAAGAAATCAAAGTGAGAGTTTCTAAGTAGTTTCCTGGCAATTGAGACAGCAGGCTCTTTCATCTGTGCTGTAACTGTGGCAGTGCATTGATTTAAACTCCTTCTGAGATCTCAAATGCTTTTATATTTGTAGGTCTCACTGGCTGCTTTTCTTTTTGCCTTTTTTCCCCTTCAAATGATGAAATTCTAGCATTTAGCAGAATGCCATCTTGCTTCACCAGAAGATGGAGACTAATTTCAGCTTTGGTTCTAAACTGTACAGGTTTTGTAAATAAAATAGCTCTCAAAATGTCATTAGATTAAGAAATTGGCCTTTGACTTCACAATTTCTAATATTCTGACCACAGCAAAGGGATAAACAACTATTATTCCTCTGAGATACCTGTGAGAGGGTTTACAATGCATTAATTATTGTGCTTTGCCATTAATTTGGTTGACTCTCTTTGAAAGATTTTTACTGGTATGCTCAAATGGTAAACTAAAGGTTTGCTATTTTATACGATATTATATTTTCAATTTTAGCATTAATCATCTTTCTATAAAAGTTTTTTCCCTATTAAAAATTCTTCCTGATAAGTATTGAAGACGTAAATTCACCTTCTTGTTGGAGAAACATTTAATGTATAGTTGAAGGCTACTGCTTTCTTGATTAGGCTCTACTGATTAGGATTCTTGTGAAAAAAACCTGAAGCTGTGAATGAATGCAAGATGGTTCAGGAAGGACTTTATTTGTGCCCACCTGTGTATCTATATGAATTGCCAACATTAAGAAGACTAATTTTATTGTAGAGGGCAGGAGCATTATGATAATCTGGGTGAGGCATAGACACAATTAAGGATTTATTCGCAAAAGCAACTAGCAAAAATTGACTTGACTAAAGGGAGATCTTTCTGGTCCACGCAATCTATAAGGACCAGCATAGCTCTTGCCCATGGAAATGAAAATGTGCATTTTCTAGCCCCTGTAAAATAATTTGGAGATCTGTGCCCAGATCTCCAAAGCAGAAAGCAGCAGACACTGCACAGGTTGTCTGACATAGTGCTCATAATGATGTGGTAAGAGCTGCAATGTGAGAGCATGCAGACAAATACCATCTCCTCTGAGAGGCATTTCTGTACGTACAACCTTCAGGACACCGACGTCTATGGAAAGGCTGCCTCTGCAACGATGGCTCCTCCTCCTCATGTCTCACTGAATACCGACTTACCAGAACATGAAATGTCTAGACTAAATGATCCTTTCTATCTAATTATTGGTTCTGCTAGAGGGTTGTAGGATTAAGAACATTAGGGGAAGTGGTTTATCAGACAATGTGTACAATCTCGAGAAAAAAGACTTGAGACTCTTTGTTTTAAAGAACAAATTTGTGAAAAGAAAAAGCTCCCAAAATATTGATATAGTACAGATGGAATGATTTGATTCACTCACATTAGCTGCTTAAATGACTCTAGAGATAGAGGTTAGCAGATGGGATGTTACTTAACAAGTCTTCAGAAACTGGATCGACGCAAAACTGAATTGGATGATAGCTGACAGCCTTTTTAAAACATTACAATTGAACTAAGATACATGAGCTAATGAACCACTATTTGTTTCATAGTCTAGTACAGCTTTCACAAAGCAGTTTGAGGAACGGAAATATTGCATCTATGAATTGTTTGAATTATGGGGAAAAAGCCCACCTAATCTTTTTTACTGAGTCCTAGACTTAAAGTCCTAATGAACAGAGGCCTTACTAGTGGCACTTTGAGGGATAACACACACAAGAAAGACTCCAAGATGCTAATAACTCCAGGCTCTGAAAAGCAGGCAACCATTCACAAAAGGCTTAAGAAATCTATATTAAAAAAACAACAACAACAAAAAAAAGGACTGGCTAGTCCTATGCCATGTGGGTCTCAGGAAGCCAGTAAAGTATTTCAGATATTTTGTTATACCTCAAGATATTTCATCAGACAACCTTGAGATAAATCGTCATTCTAATCCAAAGTACAGGCTAATGTAAGTAAATAATGCAGCTCAAAATTACTTAAAAGGAGAACAAGGTCTCCAACCTTCTTCTCCAACCATGCAAGACAAGCTTAGGGGATAAACACTGTATTTCCTGCAACAGCTTGGATCCTCTCTACACCAGGAAAACATAATGCTGACGTGGTGTCAAGCAGAGCTGAGCTGGCACTTTGGGAGCATCGAGGCAAGGACTGCAGGTATGGAAATACGGATGCAGCAGCTGGGCAGCAGGAAGAGCCCCACAGCTCTGTGTGCTGAAGCCACAGCAGCCTCCTGACAGGCTTACAGAGAAGCTTCCCCAGCACCAAAGGGATGGCTACTCTTCCTGGCAGAGAGACCTCAAAGTACCTGATTTTTGGGGCTGCAAGACATCTTGTTCATGTACTGCACTCCAGCAATCCTGGGGAGTTGTGAGTGGCCAACAATGAAGGAGGAGAAAAAAGCTGAGAATCCATTAGGCACTTATCAGATGAGAGCACGGCAGGAGATAAGAGCACTATAAGGGATCCTTTAGGAATGTTATCCAATGCATTAATTCCTAGCCTACTCAAACCTATTTTCCCTCCCTTTAAGTTCTCCAATGCCAATTAATGTATCTTCGATCTAAATAGCTAAACTGGGTGTTTGGGAGTGGGAAACTGGTACTTATCAAGGGACCCTGAACGATACAATTTCCTATCCCATGTCTTTGAGAGGGGAAATGCAGAATAAATCAAGAATTTTTAGAAGGCTCCCTGAGGTAACTGTGGGTTTTTTCCCTGTCAACCACCCCTAGAGGAATGGTTGTATTTCCTTATCTTACTAAAGTATTCTGTCAGTTCTTGGAACTACAAAGTGAACCTTTATGCAGTAGGTGGGCACACACACTGATAAAAGTGCTGATCATGATCATCTTTCCTAGAGAAAACAAATATGATTCCACATGCCTTAAGCATTGAGGAGTCTGGGAAACAGCTTCATAATCAGCCATGTATAGCAAATTGTATCGTTGTACTGCAGATCTACAAAATGAATGATAGCTTTGGAAGCAGATGAACTAACTCCCCTGTGTAAACAGTCCAATCACATATAGAGGTTCCACAACCATCTCTGAATACATGCTGAATATCACACCATATTTCATTTATTAACACCCAAAGGTCTTGCCTCTGTCTTATAAGTACTGTTCTGGAAAATGAAATCATTCAGCTCTCCCAGTGGTTCTGCAGCTACTGGGGCAGCATCACCACTTGTGTCAGGTAGATGTGGATTTGTTTGACTCATTTTCACAAGCCATAACCTACAACTCCAAAGAAATTTCTATAGCAGGTACCAATTAAGTTACTCAGATCTGGTAGTTTGATGATAAAAGTAATCAAGAATTACACAGCAGTTGCAGTGTTTTTAAGTTTTTGTTTTCTGAGAGCAAGCCAACACGAACACCATCATCTCTAGAACTAACTTGGTCTGTTATCCCATTTTTGGAAAGGTGCATTTGTCAGAGATGAGCACAGTGCTAGGAAAGCACCCTTTTCAGAAAAGAATGCTGTTCGGAAAATCATGTGGAAAAGAGTTTCAGAATTACCAATATGTGCTGTTTGACAACATGGAATGCAATGGCTACATTTAACTTGAAAATGTCTGTTTTGCAATCCAAGTTAATTGGAATGAAAAGGTCAAAACCAAAATATGTTGCAAAAAGATTGAAACAGATTTGATTCACCCAAATAATATTTTTGTCTTTAAATGTGTTAATTCCACACGTTTTTAGAATTTTGATTATCAGTCTAAACTGGAAAAGTTTTCCATGCTTAAACTTCCCTGTGAAAGAATAACTATTTCCTCATCACTGGCAAGAGTCAGTCTCATTAATGCCTAACAGATCCAGAGTAGACCTTCAGTGCTCATCCCAGGACACTGAACCAGACACAGCAGGAACTTAAGATCTATTCTGATTAAATGAAATTTGTCAATGAAAAACAGTTCCCTCAAAGAAATTTTCAACAAATTCTAATGAGAACCATCTACTGAGGAACATCATCCTGTGACCAGAATTTTGAACGCTGCAGACCTCTCAAAATCGAACAGAAAAGCAATTTTTCTATCTTGGAACCTCAATTCAGTCCTGCAATGATTAACCCCTCATCCTTGTGAGTCTTCCCCTCTAGTACTCTCACATTATATTTCAGCTAAAATTACTTTCATCCTCTATCAGCTTGCCTGTACGAATTTGTGCAGCAGCTGCTGTGTCCACTGAAGAGTGAGATTCATGTGAACAAAATAGTTCTGACCCTGCGAATCCTTCGTGTCGGAGATAAAAACCCACTTCCACATTTCCTTAGGGATTGTTTTACCTATCTCCATCCAAACAAGAAATATCAGCAAGAAAAGCAGCAACATAACTGATGATATTGGAGGAAGTTAAGCCCTTTCTTAAGTGTACTGCCAGCTTCTAAAATGACAGTTTAGAAAAACACTGCTTTCCCTGTTTCTTTTGTTCTAATTGCATGGATAAAAGAACCCCTCATCAGTCAGATCAAGCTGTGTCAGGGGGCTTGTGCTGTAACAGGAAAAAAATTATTGCTCCCTCCTTCCTGGGCAGAAAACCCATTTTTCTACCACTGAGAAAAGAGAAAGATCAGTGACCAAAGTGCAGCTAGCCCAGCACCAAGCCCCAGCTGCGCTGTACCGCAGTGCATTCCTGTGCCAGTGTGGGCTCCAGGACCATGCCTTCCCTGAGCACAACCTCTTCCACTGCTTGCTTCCCCTTTTTTCCTTTCACTGCCAGGTATAGCCTCTGCCTGAAAGATCAACAAAGCTTCTATGATATAAAAAGGAAAATTTCTTAAATGTGTTTTCTTTGTATGACTGACAGTGTTTCCAAGAACTTCTCTGGTGACAGAGCTTTGCAATACCGAATGTTTTGTGTTCTCCCTTTTTGGAAAACAAGCCCCCTGCAGTTACAACACATATAACATTAAAAAACCCACCCCCCACAAAAACAACCCCACAGGAATTTTCCTAAGTCATTATTGGGGATGGCAGAAAGGAATAAAGAAACAGCATTTTCCACTGTGCTTATCTTGCCTTGTATTTATTTTCAATATCCAACAAGGAGCTGAGTACAGTTTCAGATTCAATTTCCAGTCACCTCCACATGTACTCAAGGGAACACAATCTACAACAGAGCTAGCTGTATGTCTGAAAGCAACCTGAGCTGAGTAAAACAACTTGCCTATAATTCGGTTAATCAACAATTAACCAAGCCTCTTGTGAAGAGTCATCTCCATGTTGCATTTACTTTGTAAACTTTAAACAAAACTCACTCAGTGTCAATTCACACCATGTGCTTCATCCACATGGAGAACAGCTCTGTGCTTGCTCATGCAAGAGAGCAGCAGCACGAGTCCACATCAATAGTGTGAATCCACATTAAAAATAGGTGCAGCAATACTGGGCTTTCAAAGGATAAGGAATATTGTGGATCCTTGGGAGAGATGGAGAAAAACATATTGCCATAGCAATTATTCTTCCCATCCCCTCAATTCTGAAAGTCCCTGTGTCGCCAGACCCAGAGAAGCAGGGTAGACAGCCAGGCAGGGCAGGAAAGGGGAGCAGCCCCACTGTCCCCAGGAGAAAAATCCCCTGCAGAGGTTGGGAGTCACTGCTGTAGGACAGCATTTGAACTGACGCTCAATTGAGACCTAATTGTTAGTAAATAATTACTACCATACAGTGATAGTTGAAACTACTTTGCATGAGAATTCATTATGAGAATGACAAATAGCAATTGTTACAGAATGAGCTTTAATTCATTCTTACAAATTTATGAAATAACAATCCTATCTATGCAGACTTCATTTGCTAGCTGGTGAAATGAGCAGAAATAAAGGAAAACTAATAGATAATTCCCCATAGCAGCTCCAAATGTAGAACTAATGCAAAACTGTACAAAATAAAAGGCATTATTAGTGTTGAATTTAGTCTGTAACTTTACAATGTGATTTGAATATTGTAATTTTTCCTAAAAAGTGGCAAAACAATACGTAAGAATCAGTAATGAAAACCTGTTCTAACTTGATGGTTTACTACTAAATGAAAAAAAACTTTATAGATTGGATTTGTTTAACAAATTCTGATTTCCTTTAAAAGAAATTCTCACAGAAGAGTCTCACTATCAATTAGCAATTTCTCTCCCAGTCGTCTGTAAAGGAGCAAGTGTAGCAGTCCACTAATTACTTTTTGTTTTATTAGCAAAGACAGACAGTTGAGAACAAGTTGGATTTCTGTAATTAGCACTGGGCTAGGAAAAAGCCAGAAAATAATGAAATGTTTTCAGAAGTGAATGCTTGGGTATGTCTGTCCCAACTCTTTTCTCTCTTTCACATTCATTTTACCTAGGATTTTATGTTGACATGTTCAAACAGCACTTTGTTCCCTCTTTTGTTTCTGCATGTACTGCAAATTTCATCTCTGCAGAGAAGGGCCACACCATTCAGTGCTGTATCCATTGAAGACTTTTCTCAGTGCGTGGCTCTGTGAGCAGTGGAGCTAATGATATCTGGCTTCCAGCAGCTCTGTGTCTCCTGGTTGGGTTCTCTGACGTCTAATAAGGTGTGACTGCCAATTAAAGCCTTTCCTGTGGCTGACACAGTGCTGTCCCATGCGGGTTCTCAGAGGTCTAATAAAGGTGAGCTCATAGTGTGCTTGTGCTTACAGTGAAGGAATGCAGCTACTCTCTCTCCTCTGCCTTTTCTGTTTCTCAAAATTTGTTACAGTAATACACTCTCCGTTCTGGCAAATTTCAGTGAAAATGGCCACAAAAGCTCAAATGTGATAGAAGATACTCAAATGGATGTACAAATACCTATCAAGTTTCTTTGGAAATACAGTCTAAATACTGCCCTTTCTACAGGAGACTACACTTATCTCAACCAAAGGACTTACATCTGAAAAGTGGTTTTGCCTTAAGTGGCATTTTTCTTCTTAAAAATCTTGGTGGGTCTAAAGTACCATCCCTTAAATCTTGTCTCATATCATTTTGGTAGCCTGGCACTGCATTCAGCAACCTATTCTTCCCTCATTAATTTTAATCATAAGAGAAAAATTAGGTCTAGCACCCCAACTTCTCTGTGTCATGGACAGCTTTGTACAGAAAGGTTTTGTTCTTCTACTCCTAAAGCCACAGCCTGTGTCAGAAAGCTCACAGTGTCCAGCTGGTGCCCAAGTGTTCTTGGGCTGGAGCACTCTCTGCCTGGCACAGAGCAAAGCCTGCAGCCTGTGCTCCCTCCATGTGCTGGGGGAAGGACAGGCAGCCGGCAGAGGAAGGGTGGGCTCTTTGGGACTCCAGGCAGGAGAAGCACAGCCTTGCTCTGCCACACCGATGGCACTCTGTGGCTGCCTGAGACTTGCAGCAATCTACTCCACTTCATTCTCCTCATGCAGGGCTGAGACAAAGGACTCTTTGTCTGCATTCAAAATCATGGCTATTCATTGCAAGACAAAGTATTTTTTTCCCCAATGGTTATCAGCAGAAACTTAACCTGGAATTTCAAAACACAGGGCCAGCTCCCTCACTCCCCTGCTCTGCACTCCATGATTTGAATGTCTTTTAGTTCTTCACTCTGTATTAAATGGCACGAATAGTAATTCCAGGCAGAGAGTTTTTTGGCCTGATCTAATCCTCACTTAACTAAAGTATCAGAGTCTTCACTGACTTCAACAGACACTGACATGGACTGAAAAGAAGAGTAATGAAGTGCATGGAGAACCAGATCTCTACTTTGCAGTTCTGTAGCCATAAAAAAATTATAGAGTTTCTTACAGGGTTTCACATTTGCACAAATACAATAAAAATACTGTCTCATAGATCAAGGCCCATGATTTTGTGATGGAAAAGCCTGTTTATTCACACAAAAAGGGCCATCCTGCTGCTATAAAAATCTCTTAGCTAAATGCTTCAGTGAAAAGGCTGCTGAAGAAAAAAATAATCAAATTGTCCTGAATCCTTTGAGACTTTTGTTCCAAAGAGGTACCAACAAGAAGGCTTGTTGAAAATATTAAAAATCCACAAGCAGTCTCACAAAAACCACTGTGTTTCATGTTGGAGGGAGTTTATCTTACAGAGGCAAACTCATCGCTAATGCTTTCCTGTCATGGGCTGGCCCATTTCCAGAATGGTTTTGTTCTTCCTCAGATCCCTGAGGTCCCACCCACAGGTGGTGCTGGGCAGGAGGGAAGGGCCCAGGGCAGATCCAGCTCATGGCAGCTCTGCCAGCGGTGGGGACACTCTCCCACCTTCCTCCCTTGCCTGAGAGATGAGGAGGGGCACGGGGCAAGGCCTGGAGGCAGCAGGTGCACATGGGCTGGACACAACACGGTGAGGACAAGAGCACAGCACCCACAGGAACAGCCCTGCCAGGCACTGCATCCCAGCCGGGACAACAGGGGGATGAGGGAGGATGAAGGTGGATCCAAAAAAGGGCTCAGGGCAAAGCCACAGGCTGTCCCACTGAGAAGCAGCATTCCATGGGTGGCTTTTAAATCATTGCTGGGTTTTAAATCATTGCTTACAGACATCCCTGTCTGCAACAGAGGACATGTGTGACCTCCATACTTTGTGAGAAAAAACGTTTATTTGAAAAGGAATCCATATTTGTTACATGAAAATGACCAATATTCCAGGTGAACAAAGTATTCCATACCAGAATATAATGCTGAAAGGTTCTACCACGAAGCAAGTATACTTCAGAAAGCACCCCTTTGTTCTACCTCTTTTTTTTAGTTACATCTGCTAGAAATAATGACTACAGAATCTCTTTCAACAAAAGGTCATTTATGTCAATGGACAGAACACAGAGGATCAGATCACCTGCTGTAATTGCAAATTAATGCTCTACTGCTAATGCATTAACTACACAATATTGATCTACAATTGAATCATACAGGCTACTGTGAAGTGATTTTTACTTTAATATTTTTATGCTTTTATTGCTTTTTCCATAATGCATTTTCTCTTTCCCCTGGAATTTTCTATAATTGTTTCCCATTTTAATTTCCTGCAGCAAGATGACTTTAAAAAATGTATGTCTCTTTCAAAACTTAGCAAAAAATCTAACAAACTATCAGTGTAACATGGTAAATCTCAAATATTTTTGCAAAACATGCAAAAATTTTGGATATACATCTAATTTTGATAAAATGGGGCTTTAAAAAAAGCTTACTTAAATTACAAATAAAATACCTCAGCCTGACTGGAAAATTGTAATAATGACATGTATCACAGAAAGGTGCTTTCTAGACATTTCTGGAGTTCCTGGTATACAATGAGTGCAGAAAAGTCCCCATATTAATTTTTTTTTTAATTTTTTTTTTTAACTTTCATACCTGTACTGAAAAGGGGATGGTAGATTCAGGTATGTTAAAAACCTATGGTTCTATGGAATCAGCTGAAGAATGACTGAAGTGTTTCAGCATCTTTAAAGAGCAATTAAAACCCAAGTGGGGTCTTTTTGCAAGTGTTTCTGAAGTCCATGAAGTGGAAGAATGCTCTGTTGAACTGCTGTCTAAAATCTTCAGCCCAGCTAATACTGACTACAATAACCTAGTTTGTTTTCCATAGCTGCTGCAAAATTCCTTACATCCAAACCTTTTTGTGAACAATAAGATGTTGTCCTCCATCTTCTAAAGGAGGGGATAGAACATATTTTGATTACTGAAACTCCCTCCCCACACCATTTCCTAATATACCTGCTTAATACCACTTGAGGTGGTTATGGCATACAGCAAAATATGGCTTACCACCTGACTCCTGACTTGCATTCCTGTGTATGATGATTTTGCAAATGGGAAATAAATCCCCGTGTTTTAAAAACAAAAGCAATTGGAAAAAATAATGGAGAACTGATTGCAGGTGAAATATCTGAAGAGGAAAACCTGATCTTGCTTTTAATGGAAGAACATTTATTATTCATAAACCTATCCTCTAACAGATATGCTACATTGCAATTAAATCAACTCACACAAAGCCTCCTCATTATCCTAGGCCACGAATGTCCTGCTGCCGTGGCAGAGAAGACACAGGACCTGTTGGGACACAAGGAAGGGATGCCCGGTGGCCAAGCAAGTGCTGCTGTCCCAGGCTCTCAGGCTGGGCTCCATGGATAGATCAGTACAGCCTGAGCTACGCTGCAGCAGGGGACCATGTGCAATGCTGGATGCTCTGGCAGTCCCTACCCTTCCCAAGCACTGCTGGCTGACAGGGTGCTGAGAACAGTGACACAGCCCAGTTTTAAGCCCCCCCATGCCTCTTTGGCACAGCTGAGCACAGAGGCTGCTCCATCACTACCAAACCCCAGGCTGCTTGCTTCCTGCCTCTGCATCAGTCACAAGGCATCCTTGTGGCTTTGGAAATGTGAAGTCAGATCACAAAATGTGCAGTGGTGTGTCAGTCTGAGTGTCTCTTCAGAACCACCTCCAACAGTATCTAAAGCAGATACTTTAGATAAGGCTATCACACACATACAAAATTCCCCCAGTACAGTCCCACCTTCTACCTGCTTAACTCAGGGACATGCTATGCAGTGAATCCTAAATACTGAATCATTCAGTAGATCGCTTTATTTGATGTTATCTATAAATTCTGTACTCACTCTGTATGTCAGTACTGAGAAAACAGAAGTGAATGTCAAAGCTGTAGGCAGCCGAGGTTGTGGCTGCTGAAGGAGCAAGTCGGGCATTTGATACCAAGGACATGTGTGAGATTGGGATTCAGGGAAAAGATTATTAGCTGGCTACTTTTATGACCTTGTTTAGAAGGAAAACAATGGAAATGATCCTCATAATCCTAATTACAGTCCAAAGACAACCTGTGAAGATGAGGCTGTCTTTTTCTATTACAATGTATCTCATCTGAGAAGCCAATACTTTGCAGTCTAGTCCCAGTAAGTGCATTTCTTTAACGACTTTCTATAGAGATTACTCATTTCCTTCTCCTTTCCATCTGTCCTTCCCATCGTGAGGGAAAGACTTATGGCCTCTATTCACAATCTAGCATGAAGCTTACTAAAGACTTATTTTAAAATGGATGCAATTGAACTAGTTCAGATCCTTACCTACTTTAGAATTTATTTATCTGAGATTAGTTTAAACTACTTCCCTACTTTAGTGAAGCAGAAATAAATCACTCAAACTGAGAATATTTTTGATCCAGAGGAGTTTAAAATCAGTTCTAGAGATGACTTAAGTTAAACTGGTGAAACCTAAGGACAAAATGAGAGTTTTTTCAGCATCTCTGAGAAAAATTTATTGAAAAGAGAAATTGTTCTGCACAGGGCAAAAGATCTATATAGATCCAAGTAATTTGTGGAAGCCAGTTTCAGAGAATTTGATTACTACTACAAAGAAAACAATAATTAATGTCTTGTAAATCAAATAGTCTTTCTATCCAGCACTGACTGGGATGTCTGCATGAAATTATATTTCAGAATTTCCCATTACCACTGGGACAAACCAACAGAAAAATAAAAGAAAAAAACACAAAACAGCTACACAATCTATATAAAATAGAAGTGCAAAAGGGACATTAAACTCCTTGATTTTTAGTCATCCAGAAACAGATACAGCAGACATAGAACAGAAAATCATTTCTTTCTGTGTAGTTCAGATCATGCAACATTGCTGCAGACAGAGCCATTGAAAGTGCAACTCTATTAGCAATAACAAATGAAATACATCTAGAGCACTAAAAACAATCCTTGCCAATCCTAGGGTTTTTTTGTAGACAAACACTGCCCGGCAATTTGCACCATTACTTAATATTTATATGGAAGAAGCTCTCAGACAAAAGGCCAATCTCGTATCTGCCCATGAAAAAGAAAAGTTTGAATCATTTAAATACAACTGAAAAAAAAAAGGAAATGGTATTAATAAATCCAAGGAACATATCAAGTCTATAAAAAAGGAACAGCCTTCTGCTTCAGCTCCCAGAGATGCTAACTTTGATGTGCACTAAAAAAATCAACCAAACCAAAATATTGAGCTGGCTTTTTTTTTTTTTTTTTGGTGAAACAGCAAACAAATGACTAATCGCAGCAGTCACTGTAGCTGTGTAAAAAGGATGGTCACACTGAATCTAATTTCAATGTCAAAGTGAATTGTGGGAATGAAACCACTCTAGTCATCCCATGGAGTGACACAAAGCCGATATTCACAGGATCCACAGCTGCTGTTGTCTATGGTGGGATCCACAGATAAAGGGGAGGAACATCTACCAGAATGTAACAATACACAATGGAACAATGTCACATAAAGACCACCTGCTCCTCAGCCAGTCTAACATGCATGCTGCAATGGTGCCCTGACATGCCTGGCAGAGAGGCAAGGGGCTGATTTTCGGCCAGTTTCCTGATGCCTGTAATATGAGGCCACCAAGACTTCCTTCCATGACAGAGACTAACCAACCATGCCAGTGTGGCCAGCAGCTCCAACCAACCCTCAGGCAATGCAAACAGCCTGACTGCTGAATGCAGCGGACACCTCACTCCAGTGCAACGCCAGCACCTCCTGTTCCAATGAACATCCCTAAGGGACACAGATGCCTGCATAAACAAAAGTCACTTTAAACTGGCTCCCTGCAAGACCAACGTAGTACTCTTTGGAAGCCCTCTCACTTTGAGAAGGCTCTTTGCAGAAAAGAAAAACTGAGACTACAGGAAGAACAGATAGGTCGAGCTAAACTCTGTGTCAACCCTCTTTGTATGACAAGGGAGAGAGATGTTTAAATTGTTAAATAATTTAAACCAGAGATAATAAGTACTAACAAACTCATGGTTAGCTGTTTCCCAGATTGGTATTGGAACACTCAAAGTTTTCTTCTGGCAGCTCCTCCTCCACTTCCATGTGAAATGAATGTCTCTTAGCAAGCAGCATGAAGTGAAAAACATGAAAATTATTTTCAATGGTAGAAACTCCACACTATCTAAATGTTTGAAAGGAAGACACATTATGATCTTAATCACAGTTACTTGAACATTAACATTTTAAAGAAAGAAGCGGTACCTGTAAGACAGAAGCCCCACTGTGCAGAAACTGAAGCCCAGTCTCAGCAGAATCGATGCCTCCAGTTGCCAAGATGGGAAATCCCGGGAGAGCACGGGCGATGGCGGACACCGCGCGGAGGGCGATGGGCCGGATAGCATTTCCTGCAGAAAGCCAGACACCGGGTCAGCAACACCCCAGCTGGCCCTGATGGAACTTGCACATCCCTCAAGGTACAGCAACACCAGCAGCTAACACCGAACTCTGAGGCGCAGAGGTTATATTCATTTATAAACTGGCACCAAGTGGGTTGCAAGTGGTATCAACACTTGTACAGCAATTTATGCATCCAGCTGGAAATCAGAAAATGGCAGAAACATTCGGATAAACAATGCAAAGCTAGCTTGACCATTTTGGCTGATGCTTAAAACAAAGTCTAACAACGTCTGAGACAGAAAGCAATACTTTACCATACAGTACACTTTGTATGGTTCTACATAAAGAATCAGGTTGATTTTTTGAACCTAAATGCTGTCCAACTAATAGCAAACATCTCATTTACTTATGTTCAACTAAAAATTGTTTAAAAGTGCCATTTCACTGCACTTGACATTTAATATTTTATTTGTTTCCCCTTCTGCATG
Organism: Pyrgilauda ruficollis; assembly: GCF_017590135.1. NCBI lineage: Eukaryota > Metazoa > Chordata > Aves > Passeriformes > Passeridae > Pyrgilauda > Pyrgilauda ruficollis. Next base: position 1,725,855 of record NW_024527710.1, on the reverse strand, counting down.
TCTGTAGATTAAGAAAATTCTTTAAGTAAGCCCCCTCTAACAATTAATATGATAGTCAAATTCTCAAAAGAATGAAGTATATTCATTTATGACAGTATCTCCAAAACTGGAGCTCATATTTCAAATGGTACACAGAGGTTGAGTCAGACAACCCCCTGCTATATTTAGAGGATTATGAATAAACTCTTAATACACTGTGTCTGCAATGCATCTGTTTTGACTACATTCTCCTGATGGTATGCAAGTATTAAAAAAAATGCCTACAGATGCTGCTCATTAAATGAGGGACAGCATAGATAGATGACACTTGCAGTTATTTTTTAGGCTAGTTGGGATTCTCTAGATATCCCCCACGATATTAAAATTTCTACTTAATTTAGAGAAGCTTTAGGATAACTTGATACCATCGTAGGGCAACAACAGTGTAAGAGAGGACACATCACTCCCACAGGACCTGTACGGCTGCGGCTGTCAGGCAGTTTTTTTCCCCCTCAGTACTACATGAGGTAACAGCAAATAAACTTTATGCACATGAAAGGGACAGCCTAACCCAAGAGGCACTATCGATATGTTTTCAGGAAAACTAGAGCCTGACAGATAAAAATGTGAAATCTCACCAAAACTGCTTTAAAGAATCTCAGATCCCAAAAGAATAGATCATAGAAAGAATCTAGAGTTGAGCAGAAACTTTCCCTAGGACACTAGGGATTATTTCCCATTGTTTGGGCTGGATGGATTGTAATGTGTTTGAAAGGAACCGAACAATTCTTTAAAAGAGGATGACTGCTAAGTGTCCAAAGAGCAAATATTATGACATAATTAATGGTCCAGTCTTAGAGATATGCTTGAGGAAAAAAAAAATATGGAAACCACGCTGTTTGCTCTGACAGATTTACAAATAAAGTCTTTTGGAAGGTATACAGGCCAAAACATACACTACAAAGCCAAAACCACTGAAAGTAATCTCATCAAAAACAGTAGTTCAGGAAATTCTTCAAATATTCAGTTTTTGAAATTGAAGCTAGAAGTAAGCATCAGATTTGCTACACTGCTTTCAGGCTAACACAGCTCCAGGATCTGAGTGTGAAGAGGTAGCTGTTTTTTAGAAAGGTGAATGAATACAGAGACTCATAACTCTGAAATCATGTGGCTACAGGGAAATTTCTTCCCAATCTTCTTTGAGGCATGAAGGTTTATATACTTCTAACCCCAATATAACTCTTAAGAGTTTGCTTTCAATGGGTTTTAAAGGCTTGTAGACCCTTGGCCTTAGAGATATTTTGTAGTAAAGAGTTCCATAAGAAAATATTTCCAGAATATAATTAGCCCCCTTCTCACTTAAATGACTGTTTCTGTACAGTGGTCAGTCCAGGAAAAGGACCAAATGACAGCTTATTTAAGGTTTCAGCACAATAGGTAATCAGAAAGGCTTTCATCCAGCCCAAAGAAATCAAGCATGTGATTCAATGAAGTCGAGCAGAATTAGCAATGAGACTTAGATTTTATTATGGAAGATAGGTACTTCTTAGTACTAGCTGAATTTGATATTCATAATATGAGTTATTACTTACTTTGGTGATTAGTAAATTAGTGATAAATTGGTATGATTGCAAAAGTATTCCATTCATTTATAATTCACCCAAATGAATTTAAAAACATTTCAGAAGTGCTTCTGATGAGAGTAAATAAATGGATGTAATGACAATCAGAGGGATCACTAAGGTCTCACCATTTATCTGAGCATTTTTTAAATTAGTCTGCTCATATGGAACAAGCACAACATAAGCTGAAGCCATTCTCCCTTACATTTTTTCAACAGTTCAGAAGCTTCCTCCCCTGTAGCAAAAGCTGCTGGGCTGAAATACAATGTGATTTGCTTGTGATAGAGATCCTACTGCCTAATGAAATGGTGAAAAACCTACCAGATTAAAGAAAAAACCAATGCAAACAATAGAAACAATAGTAATGCCAAACTATTAAAAAGGAAAGCAAATTTAAAAAAAAAAAAAAAGGGAAATGAACACTCAATTTGACTAACAATCTCTATTTTCCTGCATTCTCATACAAGTACATAGGAAGGTAATAAATTCCATTACAGAGATTTGTGGAGAAGGAGTTTTTAAAAGGTTGAAATAAAGGAGATTTAATGCCAACTTTTAAAAGATCTGTAAGTAGTAGTGGGAATTTGCAGAACATTTTCTGATAAATCCAATGGTATTTAAGAAGCTGAGATCCAAATCCAGCATGCATTTGAAAGACAGCTCACATACTAAAAGATAAGCATCTACCACATACTTTGACACGTTGGGATCTGTAATTCCACTAGTTAAGCACCCGTAGCTGAGGAAACTGCTGATATGGTACTCTCCTGATAGAAGTGCTACAGCTGCTACCAGATGCTAGATGTGGCTATCATTTACCTTGCTGCAAAATAATGAGATTTAATAAACAAAGTCCATTTATCAAGACCTCAGGCAGGCGAGTGAGATATAAAAATGAAAGACAGAAAAATACCTCATGGAGATGACATGCTACTCTATGTTGAAAGCTACTCTTTCAGGTCTCATTAATTATGGAACAAATATTTGCTATTATGGGAAGACATGAACAATGAAATAATTTCAAGATGTGAAAGTCCCTGACTTTTTTCTTGCCTTAAAACAAAGAGCTTTGGCTTTCTCTATTACTTTATTTTATTTATTAAAAATAAGACTTTTCAGACTACCAGTGAAGGAAATCCAATCGTGAAAGCACAACATGAGGGAGAAGCAGAACATACATCAAGCAAATCTCTCTCCCTCATCAGTACAGGTAGGCAGAACTGCTCTTGTCCACTGAGGATAGCAGGCTGATGACAAACTGATGAAAGATAATATACCTGCTTATTTGTTTGTTTTTCCTTAGCAAGTAAAACACCCTTTACCAATGCTAGAAGACACATGTTTTATTATGACTTTATAAGCACTAGGAGTCCTGAGAGGACTTGATCCTGTCAAATACCAAAAGTGTTCACTAGATTGAGTCTTGAGAGTCAAACTTTCTTCAAGAAGCCTGGTGTTAAGTTTCAAACAACCCAGTAGCTTTGGGAATTCCTAGCAGAAACAATTCAGATCTTCTGATCCCAGTGATCCACCAATGGGAGAAAAATAATTTCAGACGTCTTGAACATTGGGCTACATTCTCAATATATTGGACCAATTTGGTAGTTTAAAGTTTTAGATGCATATTAAAGTTTTCAATGCAATGAGGTAGCTCTAATAAGGCCTTTAAGTAAAGATGATCCCGGTCCATTAAAAAACAGCCAACAGAGTAAATTCAGACTGGTACTACTGAGACTGAGTCTTGAGACAGTCTCAGTGGTCTTTATCAAACTCTCTATGAACAAGAGAAACAGATTTTAAAGGAAAACAAACTTTCCTATCTTTGGATAGTATATCAACCCAAACCAAATATTTGTTTCTATGGATACTAGATGGAATAAAAATGAATTTGGGTCAATTCTCCCCACTCTGTGCATTCTCGGGTATTTTTTAATTTGTATTATATTATATTACAAATTTGAGATTTAAACCACTGAGTCTGAATATTACAAACAATAAGCAGCTGATACATAATTTTTTACTAGTAAGTCACTGCTAAAGTCTGAGCTTCTAAAAAATGTAAGCCTCCAAATCCAAGCAACATCACCTTTCCTCCCTCTGTAGATACCTTCTTGGAAGAAAACTGACATGGTTATGCCCCAGACTGTTAAAATTAATCATGATAATGAAAAAAGAACACAATGGCAGCAAATAATAAACTTGGATGAAAAGCATTATACAAGGAAAATGGTCTGGAAAAGTTCAGGCATTGTAGATATCAACCCAATGCTTCAGAAATTAAGTAGGTAAGAAAGTTTGGAGATCAGGAAAAAAGCCCAGGAAACACAATTCTTTGTTAAGACATTTTCTGCATAGTGTATATGCTGCCTAATACTGGCAATCAAAGTACTTTACATAATCTGCATTTGCAAACAGTCCAGGGAAACTTGCAGGTTACACACAAACCATTTGCATCACATTCCTTCCGACTGCAATTACTCTGCTCGCTCTTTCTTTCTGCCACCTGTAGGTGGCCACCATAAGCTACACTTATCAAATAACTCATTAGCAGGGTTTTCAATACTGTCATATCCAGATAATTAGCAATTTATTTAAATAACCAATTTCTGTGGAAATAATTGCCATGGAATGCCCTGAACCTACTTTTTATAAACTATAATAAAAGTGTTAAGATAATCCCTGACATTTGCAAATGCCATTAGTTCACCTTTCCTTTTGATAGTGCTATGGCATTATGTTTAAACAATTACCTGATAACGCGGCAGTTTAATGAAACAGTGTAGCAGACACATCCTTCAAAATGACCAGAGAATGCATTTTTATGCAGAAGAAAACCCAGTGAACAAACGTGTTTAGAGAGAAAGACTACCCACAGTTGTTATGAGATCTGCAAACGGGACACAATATTTAGCGACTGAAAAATACAGGAAGTTCCCAGAAAGCAAGAGCAGGATGGACCTTGCCACAGCCTAAATGTTGCACAGCCTAGCACTTCTAAAGATCCAGAGAGGACTCTTCTCACTGCTCCCTTTCTGTTTCCCTGCCTGGTCAGTCCTTCAGCCCATTATTACTCATTAATAGCCATTTGCCAAAATCACTAACAATAATGTACTATTTGCTCTGGCTATTTCTTTCAACTGAAAATTTCAGTTATTCATGTACCAATGGAGAATTCAAGGGAATAGTCCTTTTATGGAATATCTCTACATCAATCAGCCTACCATCAAACCAATGGCTACTCAGTGTCTCATGTTCAAAAGTTGTGATGGGCAATGCACCAACTCTACCAAATCTGACTACAGAGAAGTCAGGACTTTGTCACAAGACTTTAGAATAAAGTGAACGATTCTGCAGATTTGAAACAGCTTCTATCTAACTCTGCTATAGCAGGCTCTTGATACCATATCAACTGACAGGATTTTTGTCAGCATATCATGACTATCTGGACACACTGATAGTGTGTCAATAGTTCTTCTGATAACTGTTGACCTTTCCTCTTAATTTCAAAGCTTACATCAGATGTGATTCTGTTTCTGATACGTACATAATTGAACCCAACCTCTGAATGGAAAAAAAGAGGCAATAATTTTCCTTCATATTTCCTTTAAAAAAACATGTACTCAAATAGAAAAAAAACCCCTTGAACTTCCATAATCACAGAGAAAAATCAGTGTCCTTTTAGGATTTAATTTTACCATTTTTTAATTAATACAAATGATTATTTATGCTCTTTCAGCTGAAAATTCATAAAATCACCAGAGTTCTCATTCAATAAATGTTTAGTACTCATCAGAGAATTCTCTCAATTAAAAAAAAGGCTAGAATCAGAGAAAGAGAGAGGGGAAAATTAAATTTTTCTTATCTGTAAATATTATTTATCCATGGAGACTTGGGGGAATTTTCACTCATATCAAACTTCAGTAGGAAAAACCAAGAGGACAGATACAAATTGTTTTGTGAATGCTGCAAGAAGTGGTTAAACATTTCCTAACAAAGCCATTCTCTCACTGAAAACTACAGATTCACAAAAAGTCGATACTTCTGGACGTCAGCATGAAATCTAGCAAAGCATTTTCTGTTGCAATTCATCACACGTTCATTATTTAATTCCACTCATGGTTTTTACTTCGGTGTGACTTGGAGCTGGAAATTGTCTGGCAGAATGCTTTCCATGTTCTTTGGCTGGCTCAGGAAGCCCTCTCTTTGCCTTGCTCTTGCTGCCCAGCACGACCTGCAGCCCGAGTCAGCTGCTCCAGGGTGGTGGGGCTGGTGCTGCTGCAGGAGGTCTGGCACCTTCTGCACTGCAACCCTCCCCTGGCCAGGACCAACCCTGCCTGCTACCCAGAGAGTGCCAGTGCTAATCAATAAAACAAATAACGATACAAGAGCAATGAAAAGGTAATAAAATAGTGCTAATAGCCAGGGTAAGCTCCTGACACAATACAAGGAAAAGGACACATGAATAGGACCAGCACAAGAGCCAGTGAACAGCCCATTTAGAAAATTTCACCCAGTTAGCAGACAAGATCACTGTGCCATCTCAAAGGGACAAATGAGCTCCTGCTGAATTCTTCCCCTCAAAAGATGTGAGTAGTTCACTTTGTCACTGGGTAGGGCTTGCTGCCCTTTTATTCCAATGCAGAGACCGACATTTAACCTGAAGTGTGGTAGAAATGGTTCTGGCTGTTTACAGATTTGTTCAAAGGCAGCCTTGCCTCTGTCAGCCTTGGCAGTGCTACCTTTGTTTGAGCTGGTTTTAACCTCCATAACAACCACCACGGTCAACACGACCCTGGAACCAGGGGTGCGTGTATGCCCACATGCCTGTGCCAGTGCTTCAGCACATACCTAATTCTAACTGCAAAAAGGCAATTTAGTACAAGTAAGGACACACTGGAAGAGACGTGACTGCCTGCTGAGCAGGGAATTGAGGTTCCTACACTGTATTTAAAAAGCCAAAATTATTGAAAAATGAACTACAACAACTTTTCAGGCCGTTTACAAAACCTGACTCATATCTTGTGCTGTTTGATAACCACTTGCCTAAGAAGTCCATCACAGAAAGGGATGCAGAACTTCAGAAACTATAGCAAACTAAAGAAACCACGCCTAGATAACTAGAAAGCTCAGATAAAGTATTTCTTGCTTTACATAACTCAAGTTAATCATTGTCCTATTTTGAGGTTTATCTATTTTATTGTCTCTCCCTCTATTTTATCTATCTCATCCAGATAGAGAAGAGACAGATGTCTCAACATTGCTGTTATGTAGTAATAAACAATTTTATGTACCAATATATTTAGATCTATTTATAGATACATAGATATATTAAAAATATGTCACAAACACAAATTTTTGTGAAACAAAAGACTCAATTTGAGTAGAAAACACTGTATTTGCCTGTGCATTAGTGTCTACATACACATCTACCATATTATTATTACATATCCATATAATCTGTGTGAGTATATATATACATGCACACTCAGTAGATGTATTTCCATATTCACATATACATAAAACAGTGGATGACACGTCCCCTGATAAAACCTGTTATTTCAACACTTCAAGTGAAAAGTGTTAAAATAAATGGCTCATCACATACAATGTGTTAAAATAAATGTTTATTTCAACACTATGTGTATCATAGCCATTTATTTCAACACTTCCCATTTCTCAAGACTCACACAACCAAGAGTAGGAGAACTGATAGCTATACCTAAGGTAGCTGAAGCACACAGCCCTACTCTGCTTGCCATAGGATGAGTAGGAAGTTACTTGACACTTTTTTTTCCGCCCAGCAATAAATGGAAACTACCTACCTTGACTGTTCGTGGGGATCTGCATGTGCCTGTAAGCTGGTGGGCTGTGTCATCATTTGGAAAGAAGTGCCATGCCAGAGTCTTCTGGGATATTTGGGAAACAGGCTACTGCTACCACGGTAGGGTTGGGAAAAGAAGCAAAGCATGGGAGCTTTTGAGAATTTCACTTTGCTGTTTCTGACTCTGACACAAAAGCATCTGGGCAGACGAAGATTTACGTGATCTAGAGCAAAACCTAGAGCTGTTCATACCAAGGGCTGGATGGGACGTGATTGTTGCAGGACCAGCTATAATCTGGGTTTTCACTCTACCTACAAAAAACAGTTTATTGGGAGGATTCTTCACCTCAAGACTTGCCTCATTAATTTTAATACAGAACCTGATGGGTCTTTGGAGCAGCAATCTTCCATCTTCAGGAGGTTTCCAAAGCACAAATATAGTCACTGGGGGCTTTGAGCCTTTAGGTTAGTGTCAGCAGCTGAACTTGCTCCTACAAGCTGAACTCAGACGTTACATTACAGGCCAGTGTTGGCTAGCATCAGTTTCTTTCTCTGCTTTATTTTGGGAGGAAAGCACAAGAAGTTCCCATTTTCTGGTAGCTCCCACTGGAGCCAGAGGGCACTATGCCTTTATACATCTGTCTCTAAGGGACAGAGGCAGGATGAGGATGAAGAAATTTAAATAATGCACAAAATATGCACACAACCTCCACAAACTTTGAGTTCTCTCTGAGCAATATTTACCACTAACTTGCCTGTAATGTTTTCTTGCAGCTTTCCTCCTTTGAAAAACTTTAAAAGCATGATTAAAGATTTTCTAGGCCCTAGAAAGACTGTGTGGCTTTAAGAAGATAAACACTTGGAGGAGCATTCCCTTTTCTTTTTCTTGTACTTTTTCTTCTCTGAAATTGCAGATCTGATGGTCAGAATGGACAGAGCACAAACCCACAAAACAAACTAATGAAAGGTCAGGGAAGACTTTGCAACCAGCATGCCCTATCAGAAGACTGTTTTGCAGCCTGACAATGAAAAACTGAGACCACAGTTTCATCAGCTCACAAATAAATTCACTGCCTTGAGCCAAGTCACTTCACAGTGTTAGTTGCCTATATTCATGTCTCTTCCTGTAAAATTATTTCCCCCCCACCACATCACTTTTGTCAGATAAAACACTACAACCATTTTGTAGTAGAATAGTCTACAATGCAATTAAAGTTTTCCAGAAAAAACCCACAATGTTTTCAGCCTTTCACTTTCTTCAGATGTGATTAGCTCCAGAAAGAGCGGGTATCATCACTCCTTTGTAGGCACTGCAGGTTGTAAGATTAGTCCTCAGAGGTTGGCAACACATAATAAAAGTGCTTTATTCATAAACATCAATCAGTTTCAAGAACGGCAGTTGCTCACAGAATGGAAATATTCAGCTAATAACTACTGTAGACATTAAAACACTGTATGACAGATATGTAGTACTCATTACACAAGAGCGCTTTCTTATAATTATACTTTCATAACCAGGTACAAAAGTTTGTAAATATTTAGCTCTTTACACTTTGATTTTATTTTTTTTTAGGGCAGATATTAAAAAATACTCGTGCCCCAGAGAGTGGATGGGCAGTGGAACAGGCTCTCCAGGACAGTGGTCACAGCACCAGCCTGACAGAGCTCAAGAAGCATTTGGTAAATACCCTTGGGCACATGGTGTGACTCTTGGGGATGGTGCTGTGCAGGGCTATGAGCTGGACTCAATGATCCTTGAGGGTCTCTTCCAACTCAGCATATTCTGTGATTTTTTTTAAAAAATGAAATCTACAGGACAACACTTAGTTTTCCATGAATGAAAAAGACTCCCCCTCCAACAGAGAGCTGTTACCTCGGATTTAGTTGAAGCCTTAGATGTGCATGAATAACAATTTTAAATTTTGTTTTCTTTTTCTTCTTTTTTATAACCTTCACAATTATAGGAAATTTCATGCCATTTCTTTAGCTGAGAACATACTGAAAGTTGAAGAGTCAGTGGCATAATGGAAAGCAAAATAATTGCTTGTCCACGCTGTGTAAACGATTTGTGGAATAAAGGAAGCCCAAACCCTATTTGGAGAGGCCTTTACTAGCTCTGGATATATCACTGAAGGTTGGTAATTAAAACATGGTCATATCAGTCCTGCTTGTGACCAGCCACACAACTCAGTGCTGATTTCAAGAAGAAATTATACACCCATATCATAACTCTGCTTTCTGCATAAATAAAAAATAACAGCATTAATAGGCCTAAATATTCATCTGTTTGATGTATTCAGAGCAACAGAAGGGCGTGCAAGGGAATTTAGTGTATTGCTCTGTCAGATCACTTTAATTATCCAATGAGGGTAGCTCAGAGGGTGAGTAAGGGACTTAATTGATGTACTTACTCATCCCCTCAGCTTCCACTGAAGAAAAATGGTAGCAACACAACTCCTAAATTGCATTTGTTGGTCTTCAGTGATCAAAGTAAAAGCCAATTAACAGAAAGCCAGGGGCCCACAAAGCGTTTGTTGATTTTAAAATACTGACCAGAACACACACTGCTACTGTTAAACACACACCAGCAGTATCTGGCACTTACACAATGCCTTCTAGGAGATGATGTCCAAATGCTATACAAAAGTATAATATTTTTATCTTCCAGAATAAAAAGACTTCACAGGGAGGCCTGGAAATGTGCGTAAAGAGAGCAATTCCACCTGAGCAGAAGAGGCAGCATTTGGTCCTCCTGGTCACAAATCCCTTGTCCCAGAATGTCTCCTTGCCCTTTTCTCTAAAACTGTTTGTAATTTCAAGGGTAACATTTTAGAAGTATGCTTTGTAAATCAACTGTCTCCTCTCAGAAGTAAACTACATACTAATGTGCCAAGCACCTTATTCTGTGTGTTTGCATGGATGAAGTGTTATGCCCTTCACACCACTGCCTCAAGCATGGAAATACAGGGGGTCACATAAGCATACAGATTGTAGTTAACTGTTGCTGTCACCCACAAAGAAATTATTTTCTCCATCCTTCCCTTTCTCTAACCTAAAAGAAAACATGGACAATTCACTTTGGGGGCAGTATCTTTGGGAAAACTGTGTTGCTTCTGTGTTTTTCTTGATTGTGTACAATTCTTAGAATTCTGAAGGTTATTTTAGGCAATCAATGTACATACCAAAATGAAGATATTTGCATGAGCTATCACTGACACAATACTGTGTACGGCAAACTCGATGAGGAAGACTCACAAAAGCATAAATGTTCTGTGTGCAACTCTTACACATCTGTTCAGCACTGGAAAGCCTGCATTTAAGTCCAAAGCACTAGAAAGCCGAGACAAGTGCATTTTTGGAATCAAAACAAATGATGGTAATTTAAGAAAATACTATGAAGCACGCAAAGGCTGTACAATGCCATATGTTGCACAATGCATCTGGTAATCAATTTAATGCATATGCCAAGTTTACTAGAAGCCCAAATTGGCTTAAGTTCTTTACTCAGAAATTCAAAAAGTAAACTAAAAGCATTACAAACATGTTGCTCTTAGAATCAGTAAAAAAGTGGATTTTTCTTTTTACCTACAGAACACACAAAAAATTAATCTCTTAAATTACCTCCCATAATGAATACACATCCAAACTTCACTTTTGATCAATAGCTTTCATAGACCCACAGTTTTAGGACATGGTTTGTTCTACAGTTTAAAAGATAAATGTGATTTTAAAATTATTTTATGCTCAATGTTTACTTCTGGCTTGTAGGTTTGAAATCATGTAGGTTTTATGCTGTCATTTGTGATTCTATACACAATACACTACTGAAGATGTCATCAAACACAGATGTATAACCAACCTTGCAAGTAGTGTGGTCCTAAATCAAATATGAATCCACTGTTACAGTATTAAAAATACAGCAGAAATCCCTAATTCAAGTGGACAGTATCACCTATAAAGCCAAAAAAAATGGTGTAGGATAATAGTTTCCAGACTTGGGTCACAGTGTCAATGCAGAGACTTGAGCTGTGCTAACTGACCAAGCTTGATCTTACTTGCCAGAGCATGGTTGTCAATATTTAGCTCCCAGAGAGTATGTCATGAATCTTTACAAAAACTAGCATAAATACAAAATACTATAGCAGCTGCTGTGATCCTTTTTCTAACACTGAGATTAAATTGCTGAAATTTGTTTTGAGCTTTTTAAACCAGAATATGTGTGTCATATACCTACTGTAACAAGAATGTGAGAAACAGCATTAAGGGATTGCAATGCTGTTATTAGGACTTTTAAAATACATAAAACCACCAGATGCTTACATTAACTGACTGGAAGATATTTGAATGCCAAGCTTAAAAACATCACTTTCTCCTGTAACATCAGATTAGAAAATGGACTGGGATAAAATAGCATACACCTGCATTTTCAAAAATAGAAATCTAAGCTGCACCAGTAAACCCTGCATCATTTACTTGCCTAACCACTAGAAATTCTCCGCAAAATGTAGGTGCACACTGCCTTAGGCATTTGACAGCAGTACATATACTAATATGTAAGAATATACTAACCTCAAATTTCTGCTGCATCAATGGAGCGAGAAAGGAAGCCACCTCTGAGAATGCCTGACTCCTTACAGGGATGAGAGGGAAGTCTCCTAGTGAAGTGCCTGATGCTTAGGGGATAACCCTCAGCTGTAACTGGTTAGCACCTCTGCTTCCATCTGCTGTCTTCTCCGAGCATGGCCCCTCTGGGACAGCCCCAGGGGACTCTGGGACACAGACACACCTGGCAGTGGCACAGCTCAGGAGGGCAGTGCAGGTAGCACAGGCAGGAGAGAGCACCACTGCTGCCTGCCTTCTGTGCTAGCCTTTGGCTCAGTGTATCTCATTTATGAGAAACAGAAAGAAATAGCAAAGGACAGTGGAGACACTGGAAAAGTTCAAGTTTGCAAAAGAGAGAAAGAGTCACATTTTTTCTAGGACCCTTTTACACTATCTGACTCTAACAGTAAGCTGGGGATGTCCTCAGAGCTGTAAAATATTAAGCTTGAAAGAAAAGAAAAATAAACACATCAGAAAGAAATCTTTGTGCCAACCCCACACAGAAGGGAACTCTACACTAAAACTCCCCACAACAAGACGGAGCAAGACTTCCCTACATCTAGCAGGATTTACCTCCTTTCTGGATACCTGCCAAGACCTGATCATCTAAAGTGTTTTTATAAACAACAAAGATGCAAACAACCTCTCCATTATACCAATAAATCAGAATGTACCACATAGTAGACTTCTTCTAGAATTTCTTGACAAAGTAAGGTGCCATGAGATCTTCCTTGGAAGTCTGAATTTTTCAAATTCAAATTCCACCTTGAAGTTTCTGAAGAAACTTCTCCTTTTATACGTAAAAAAAGGAACAGATTCTTATGACTATTGTTTGGCAATACCTTCCCTGCAAGTGCACAAAATTTACCAGTGCCTAGAATGAGATGATTTCTCTGAGTACTCACTATTGAAAGCTAAGCAGCTCTTGAGTGAGCATGTTTCCAAAAATTGGTGAAAACACTGCCAATTCTGGAGTACTCAAAGGTGAGCAACTGGCATGGCCTTAACAGCATAAGCAGAGCAATAGCTGACAGCTCTGCCCAGTGAAAATCTGGACTGGAGTAACCACACACTCTTGGAAACCAACAGGTCGCTCAGTGGGGTCATGAAACATTTGAGAATGGACAGACACTACTGTAACACAGTTAGTTATGTCTTCACTGACACACCTGCTTGCAAAAACTACACAGCTTTCCTCTCATTTTGAGCTGCCTGTAACAAAGTTCTTCAGCACAGCATCAGCCTTACCTTGGTACCACACATTCTACAGGCAGACCTCATGCCATTAAAAACACCCTCTCTATGTATCTGCAATGGATTTCTCATTCTGGAACAGTGGGACACTGGGCTCAACAGTTCTCCCTCAGCTCTCACTTAACCCAAATAACAGTGGCTCAATCCCTGACCACGAGTGTCTTCTGGGATTTAAAAGGAACTTAGGGAAGATGGTTACATGGTGCATGTTCATAGGAAAGACAATTTCAATTACCCAGCAATGCAGAAACTGCAAATTGATCATAAATTGGAAAACTGAATTTCTACAGCAGGTTCCCTAGAAGATTTTGTAGGATATGTTTGTATATCCTGTGTGTGAGCAGGACATTTATACAGCTCATTGTATACAATGAGGTGCTTGCATGAAAAGGCACATTAAAATGCAGATTCCCTAGCTGACTACTGTGTATTAGATGCATTCTTTTGAAGGGTTAAAAAAAATGTTCTGATGGTTGTGAAATACATTTATAAATGCTTCTGGTAATCATTGGCCAGTGAAGTACAAATCCAGAATCTACCCAGTAAAACAAATCTGCTCTTCTGTATTTTACGTGTGAAGCTGGCATTAGGATTTATTCCTTATTCAAGCAGGATACTAGAAAATACAGAATGTTAGCAGGATTTAGGTGAATAAAGATGTATTCCCTGGTGAGTTCATAATAAATCATAGCTAACCAGTGGTAGAACTTTTCAAAGCTACATAGAAGCAGGATATCAGCACTAATGAGGTAAGTACATCCTTCTGATGCTGATTGGTGTAAACACATGCCTTGCATTTAAACTTGTTCCAAGGATAATTCATTATTTTTTTTCCTAAACTCCTGTACCTGATTGTCAAAATATCCTTAAACAGGATTACTCCCAGCAAGCACACCTCCATGTAACTGTGAAACCTTCTCTTCACCCATTTCTAAAACACATCAATCAAGCACTTTGTAAGGGGTGGGAATGGTGAGAGCCTCAACATCCTCACAGAGATGCACAAGCTGTTGAGGCTGCTGAGTCTGCTGATCCAGAGGGAGGAGCTCACACACAATAGAGAGGTTGGGGTGCTTTGGCAGCAGTGGTAGGATCCCCACAGTGATGGGGGAAAGCAGTAGTCAGTCAGCCTATTCTGCAAGCACAGCTGTCTCACAGAGAGAAGGAAGAACAGGAAGAAGCTCCAGGCTAGTAAATGTTAAATGAGAAGTCCCTTTTCTAATTATTTTTTAGCTCCTACTTTGATTTTGATCTGTAAATGTGATGCTGTTTTTTTCATAAATGAAAAAATGTGTTTATTGTCCACATGAGAATATGCCCTCCACAGAATAAATATGGGATCTAGACAGACAATATATGCCACTTGGTGACTAGAGCAAATCAATACGCAAAGTAATACTGAAAAAAATGAACGTGTTTTCGACACACCAGGTCGAACTCGGGTTTTAACCTCTGCTGATACAATTGTTACTCAGAATTGTTCACAAATTCTACCAGACTCTTGATTTGGTTTTGGGTTTTTTTTTGAGGGGGGGAGATAATTATTAGAGCTTCTGCTCTGAGTGACAGGTACAGTTTATAATTTCCACAGAAGGCACTTGTCTCATTGATCACTCTTAAATACCACCTGTACCACAAGCCCTGCTGTTGATTCAGGTATGGAATCAGCAGGAAAGATGATTATGGTTTCTGCACCATCAGCAACATGGAGCTTGGAACATCGACATGAAATCACATGAATTGGGTCCCTATTTCTTCTGTCAGGTCTTTCCTCTGCCTTCTACACTGAAGCTTCCTAAACTCCCATAACAAGTATACAGGTTTTAATCCATCACATACTTACACTGCCACAAATCTTTGTAGCCCTACAAACCTACTTGAGCACTGCCACCTGGAGCCATCTTCTTTGTGCTCCAGTCCATGACCACACACCTACCCACTTCTTCTGGAATGACAGAATGTACACGTGCATCACCTGCACACGGAGAGAGGAGAGCTTGGCCCAATCCTATTTAGTGATCACCAGAGAAAGGTCAGCAGCCAAGCAACCGTTCCAACCAATCACAATCTATACTATAGTGATTTTCTCTTATTGTTCTCATATTATCTCTGAGAAGAATTTATGATTTTATAGGAATTGCTTTCTGACACATGCCTTTGAGTTGCCATGAGTTAGACTTGATAGCTTAACAGTTATCTGTTTATAAAAAACTCCAATCAACTGTGAAATGAATTATTTCAACTGCACATATTCTAGATGAGCTCTGATATAAACAGTAAATCCAGAGTGTTCAACAGCAGCAGTTTAGAGATTAACCTAATTACAGGCTATTAAACCAGGAGAATGTAGCCAATTGCATTTCTAGCAGCCTGCACAGAACAGCAACAGTTAACGATGATTTGATGGTTTTCTAGGACTTTGGGACAAATACTTGGCTTTTAGTCTGAGAGCAATGCTGGACATTCCTGTCTGATGCTTGGGGGATTCAGCCAACTAACAGATACATTTGGTGAAGAATCTCATTCTAGTCATGCCCTCCCTTCCTAATTTCCCTTTTCACTGTTTTGTCGTCTTTGCCTGTTCCTCAGGGAACCGAGTGATTGATAGCCTAATCCAATGACTGTATTACAGCTGCCTCAACTTGGACTCTTTTCCTTATCATTAGCAGTTAGCCTATGGTTAAATTCACAGCTCACTGCTTGGTACAGCCCCTGAGATTTAAGGGTCTGGCCTTTAGAAAATATTTAACATAAAATTGAAATCTTGACATACTGAGAATTCAGTTCTCTGCAAGGCTTCTTTAATTAATCCAATGTACTGTACCATTGTTCTATATGAGGCTCTGACATGGTGAACTGTTACTGAAGCTCAAAGAGATGTGTAATTCTAAATTAAACACTCTCTTACATGTACCTACACTGCATTTGTTTCCCAAGAACAAGTGCATGAATGTGAAAATTTAAATCCAATCTCTAACAATAATAAACCACAAACCAATTACACTCTAGGAGTAAAGACTCTTCATTCATTTCAAGCTCAGAACGAGCTTTTTTTGTTTTTTTCATTTTTCTTTTAATGATGTGACATTGAATTAAAATTAAAAGGCAGCCTTTGTTATTATAACTTCAACTTTTTTCTTTCAATATAATTCATACATTTCAGATTAGAATATATGCCTCTATTAATAAAGTCAATATACATTTTAATTTAATAACTCCTGAAAAGCATTCCCTTAAATGTCACAATTGCTCTTGGAGTGTTTTTCTGTAAAGACAGACAGCTCCACTAACTCCAGAATGTAACTAAAATTAACTGTCTCTGCTGCTTTCCAATAATTACACATTCCTGTGTTTAATGACTGAATCCACCACCTAGATATCCTCCTTCTGACATCCCTTGTGGGCAGCTATGAAGTTATAACACACAGCTCCCTGAATCTCTCTTTTTCTGGAAAACAAGCACATGTACTTGCACATGCTGTACAATAAATTTGTGCAAATAATGCTAAAGCACTACAGCATATAATAAATGGAGAAAGCAATAACAGCACACAGACATGAGGTATTTGAACTGCTACTGTAAAATACTGCAATATTTCTGAAACAAAACATTAAAAGAATACATAGTGAGTGCACCATAGAGAGATTTGCTTTTAACCTAAGTTTTTGCTAAGTCCAGTGTATGGTTTTATAAATTTATCCCCTAAGGATTTGGCTTCCAGACAAAAACAAAGAAACAAACAGATGACAAAGAACAAAAAAACCATGGAAATTTAAACAGAAGCTCTGCTCTACTTTCCCTGCAATAGATATCCCATTGTGCTGCAATGTGATGTGTTTTACAAAACACATCTGGAATATGGAAGCACAGTATGAAAGCTCATAGAAAAAAACTTTTTTTAAAAAAAAATTTTTAAAATACATTTCAAAGAAAGAAATCTTAGGGAAGTGTGCAGCTGCTCACAGTATATCAACATTTCTCAGAAACCTGGCAACTTTTCCTGGTATCTATAAAATACCACAATAAGCATTTTTAAAATAATTTATACTTACACAAACTAAAACCTGTCTTTCAGAGCCAGAGGTCATTATTCTTTGTGAGGATAAAACCCCCACCATTAGCCTCTTTTTAATAAACAAATACCTTATAAATACCCTTCCCATGTTTAGGAAGAATTCATGACCAAATCTCATATATTCTACATTCTCAAACCTGAAATACTGCTGGATCCATTTTAAAAGCTTCTTAATGGAAATCAAACTGTCTCTAATACTGCAAACACATATGACAGTTACACAGCTTGAAAAACTGTATCTTAATTTTAATATTTTTTCTTTCATCATAAGGGCTTATTTCCTCAACCACATTTTGTATGGACTTCATCAGGTTAACTATGCTTTTTGAGTAATGGGCAGTTCCTGTAAATTTATTTTTAAAAATGGATGAAGACTGGGGGATCCTCTAAACACAATGTCCTCTTAGATAACAGGGCCACAAAAATCTGCAGGGCTACCACAGCCTTTAGACTCATCCAATGCTCCACAGTGCAAACTGGAAAATAATTTTCTTTAGAAAATAACAATATATCAAAATTAAGGTTAAAATTTTCTTGAAAACATTTTTTCTTTGTCATCAGGATAGAGGTAAAAGTAGAAGAAAAACCTAAGAGATTTTATAAAGCTCAATATTTGTAGGGTAAACTTGGAATCCAGGGGGCCCAGCTATGACCTGGGCTCACACCTGGGATTTAAATCTGGCTCTCCCAAGTCAGGCTCATGTTCAGGTCAGCAGGCTGCACTAGTATGAGTGTGTATGCTGTGAGAGCTGTTTCACTTTGTATTAATAATTCAGTATTTGCAGAGAAGTGGAGGAGAGACAGAAAAGTCATACAGTTTGGTAGTGAAACCTGGGATACTGGGATCCCTCCCTGTCAAAACCACCCAAGAAACAGGAGGGCAGAAAGGAGGAAACAGGGATGCCTCTTGCAGCTTAGCAATTTTCAGCTGATCAAATTAGGTCAAAACAGGAAGGTCACTGCCCGAGCACTGACTGGCAAGAAAACACTGACTGTGACAACTCAAAACTAAATAGGGCTTTCAAAGTAATCCCATTAAGTCTCTCCTTCTTTGAACATTTTTTTTAAAAAACATTTTAAAAAGAACAGAGACAAAAGTCTGTTCTCTAAACATCTCAGGATTTGGCAATGATGTTAATAAACATTTTTCCTTATCATTTTTTTGTGTGTTAGATAAATCATAGGAAACTACCTGTGATTTAGTAATTGAAGAGGAATTATAAAAAAAAAAATCCTGCTTCAAAAATTAACCTCCTGCATACTTAGAAAAATAAAGAATGAACCTCCTGCATACAGCTGCTTCTGCATGAGGCAGACAAGAAGAGACGGGATGAGGAGGGCAAGCGGAAATTTTATATGGAAAATATTTTTTCAGTACATGGCCACATAGGAGGACATTTTTGAATACTGGAGGACAGGGATGTCTGTCAGTCAAAATGTCAGGCAGCTGCTAGGCCAGGGCACTAACACATCCTTGTTATTTGCTCTTTGTTGGAAACTTTCACCAGACTCAGAGGAGGGAGTTTGCACTCACCTGGAGAAGGCAACCTGCACTGCCCCAACACAGTGAATTTATAAATCCCTGAAGAACTTTGGTCCTTTAAGAGACTGACTTCTTGTCCCGTGACCTGGTCACTGCCAGGGCCAGCAGACAGACACAGGGGCTGGATAATGCTGAGGGTCACCACTGCTGAGTCAAGGCGCTTTTCAGACCTCACCAGGACACCCAAGGGGACCCTGTGCTGCGACCTCCACAGGGCTGGGGCCAGCTCCCACCTCACCCACGGTCACACAGCACCCTGAGGGACAGAACTGCCTCACTCACTGTACCTCTGGGCCATGGGAGCATCACTGCCAGCACACAATCTATGCACATGGAAAAATCCAGAAAGCCTGATCCAGCTTGGCTGTGTGCTGTATCTGCCCTAGGTTTGTGCATGACAGAACAACAATGAACCAGCTGTGCTTTGGGAAAACACGCTGAAAATGAACCAGACTTATTGCTTCTGTGATAGTGCTGTCTTTCACTTCAAAAATTAATTATCTCTTGAGAGGAATTATTTGGAAAAAACAACAAAAAACTTACTGACTCTATCAGATAATAAAATAAAACAAATTTACGTATATCAAAATAGAAACCCAATATGTTACGCTGGGAAGTAACTTTTGAAGCCAGGACCACAGAGCACTTCCCACCAAGCCTGTAGGCATGTAAGTGGTGTTCCTGCCATTCCACAGACAGGAGAAATAGAGCACGGAAAGGTCAAGTGTCTGGCTGCAGGCACAGCTGGAACAGAAGTACGGCCACCCTGCCCCTTGCTCTGACAAGATGACACGCTCTCCCACTTTTTGTCTTCTTGTAAGCATGCTAGCTCTCCTGATTTAAAATTGCTTTCCTGCTTTTGGAAATTTGTATACTGCTACACCTGACTGCTGAGCACGAAGTATTGCAACGTGCTGCCAGGCTATTGACTTTATTGACTCTGTGGCTTTCTTTTGTGCAAGGAGTTGTGGCATTGGGACCCAGTGATGACTCTTTCAAAACATAATAAATTGACAACATCTCCAGTATTTTAAATATTTTTTAAATAAGCAGATTTGCATCATAGGTAATGGTGCATCCTAAAATGTAATTTTCTCTCCCCTCTGATACACATAAAACTTCAGGAAAAAAAATTCACACTTACACACATACACACACACATATATATAAGAAAAATAAAGAAGCAACTTTTCTTCGGGTCCATTTAGTATTATAAACCACAGAAGTGCTAGAACATCCTCACTTACAGCTGGGCATGCAGGTGCCACTGTAATTTACATTGCATACATGTTTCAAATTTGTGACATAGACACACTTATCTAAAATGCAGCCATTTAATAGATTTTATTAGGCAGAATTATGGTAGGAAGGAATATTCACAAATTGCAACTTAAATGAGAAAATGTGAATGGTGTTACTTATATAAAATACTACTGCAATAGTTCTTTTATTAATTTTTAATGCACAGCACCCACTGTGACCTCCTTTATTCTTTTCCTGTCAACATGGCAGGCTAGAGAAATTGAAATGGGCTGTAGCTGTTCTCTTCTTGTTCCCCTCTTCCTCCCATTTTGCATAACATTAAAATATAACATCTTATTGGACTGTCACTGTGAAACCATTATGCGATAGGCATAATGATTTTTTCTGATTGTTATCACTTTCTTACTTTTCAGCATTCTCTAAAAAATTCCAAATTCTATGTAGTTATCTAAGGCAATAACACAATTTGCCACTGAATACACTCATCCGAATTAAAGTTTGTTTAAAAGTCATCTTTTGCTGCATTTCCTATGGTTCTCTAAGGATAACACCAGTCACATAAAAGAAAGCATTTTTTTGCCTGTCTGGTCTCCTCTGATTACTTTTTTGGGGTGAAGTAGGAGGCGGGTCCAATAGAGTAACGTTTGGTTCAATTGGGAGGATGCTATTACTTTTTTAATGTATATTTACTGCTACTTTTATCACCAAGGAGACTAATCTCCATACCAGTAAAGCCAAGAAACTCACAGTATTGTCTTTGCAGGGCCAAGTTTGTGTTGTCACAGCAACAACAGAGTTCACAGGGTCAATAGATTAATACATTAGTGTGCACCGGCACTGAACTGGAGTGTAAAAGTTTTGCAGCCAGTTTGAAAATTAAACTGTAAAGCAGGAGTTGAAAATATGGGCTAGACAAGACATTCTTGTATATCTTGAGAAACAGGCTACAAAAACATGCATATATTTGCCTAATACTGTCGATCATTTTTACCACAGTGGGAAGAGGAGGAAATAACCTCTCTGGAAAAGGTGCACTTAGTGGGAAGGAGCAAGGAAGGCTGGAGACTGGGCTATGAAACATACACTACATTTGGATTGTTGATATTTCCCCCTGCGATGCCCTTTCATTAGCCTCTGTCTAACGTGGGGCCTGACAATTGTGACAGGATGAAAAATTTGAGGAAAAGCGAGGGTCACGAGGGAAGAGATTTCCTTCCCTCTCCAGTGACCCTATCACAGTATTCTGATGCAGTGCTTTACCATTAAGGAAAGGGCAACCCAAGAGCCTTCACACTTAATCTGTTCCATCTGTCATGACTTAGAAACATTGACCAGCAGTGAGCTTTAAGGACTCGGTGCGACTGCAGACATGATATTCTAGCCCACTACAAGGACCTCCTGATGTTTTGAAAGCCTCCAAGGAAGTACCATGCATCAAAAAGGGCAACACCTACCTGACACGCCACCATATGTGGTCCTCAGTCCTCGACCAACTGCTGGCCAAGGTGTGCTGTCTGCTTTCAGTCCCATCAGTCCTGACACAGTGTTGGTGGCTGTAACACCATCTGCGCCACCTGGGAAAGAAAAGGTCAGTCGCTTTTTGTTAAATCATGTGTAAGAACAAGAGAGGATAAAATACCAAAGAAAAGCTGTGAAACTCTGAAATAACTAGAAATTCAAATAAACAGCTGGAGAGCAAAAGCAACAAACTGCAAGGGGATGCACAGAAAGGTCCTTAAGACCGATCCTGGGAGAACAAATTTAGCACTAGCTTCAAGGCAGGCTGCATCAGCTGAAAGAGCTGTAAGGGCTATAAGACAGCATGTGGGAATGCTGGGGCTGACAGGCAGATCTCTGCCCTTCAGCTGTGTGGGACAGAACCTGCTACAGCAGTTTTCAACACCTGAAGGTACCCCAAAACAGTGGCCACCTCTTCCAAGCTTCTGTGCAGGAAGACAAAAGAAGGAATGTGATAAAGAAACAATTACCATGGTTCTAAATGATGGATTAATACACCTACTTGCAAACTTATTGGCTGCCACATTGTACATTAAGCTCTAAGGAAAAAAAATACATATATACCTTCAAGTAGTATATTTTTGTTTTCTCAGAACACACACACACCATTTTCACTGCTAAATATAGGAATAGGGGGATTTACAGTGGTATGGTAAACACATAAATATGACAGAATTAAGAGCATGCAGGGAAATACTATACAGTTTATTGTTAACAGTCTAACTTGGTTCTCTTTATATATTGCTCTATTCCAGATGCATGAACAAAATTAGGAAACCTTTGATCACTGTGCTTTTTCTAAATACATCAAACAAAATATCTTCATATTAGTTTCTGCTGTTATCTGTTATTCCAGCAATGTTCCTATCTTACACCATGCAGCAAATCAGTAAATCTGCACGTCCTGCACACTGGAGTCACTCACCTTCCTGCGCAGCCATTGCAATTTTCACAATATCAGTGACATTTGGGGTCAGTTTGGCAAAGAAAGGAATGTGAACAGCTTGTCTAACCCAGCGACAGATGTTCCGTACCAGCTCTGGATCCTGTTCAAATAGGCCAGATAAATATAGAACATAATTAAAAGTAATATGAACAAAAGGTATACTAAGGAAATAGAAAACTTTGCTCTAAGTGGCTATGCTGCAATTTTGTAAAATTGCACATCAGAACTGAACTTCATCTCATTAGTTAACTTATTTCAGACACACCAAGTAATTGCAAATCCACTGCAGAAAGGTTAGTTTGTGAAAAAAAGGAATTTTTTTTTTTTCAGAAGACAAAGATATCACAAAATGTTCCCTTCCCAGAGAGAGGAAAATACCATTTTAGATGACAGAGACTATTTTACCCATTTATTTTAAAAAATAATTTTCAGTTTTAATGACTCACTCTATGTAAGGTACATTAAAAACAAGCAGTATCCTATAAAATAATGTGAATCTGAAGCATTGTCTGATCATGCCTTGATCAGAACAAGGATGAATCGAGGTTGCAGGGCTATCAGAATGCAATTCAGCATTTCTGAACTCTGAGAATAACTTGGGATGTCCATAGTGTAAATGAAAGATCAAAATCTCTGTTAAAGTCAGAAATCGAAATCTTCAAGTGTTAGCTTTCCCTGATTTCCAGTCATTTACTTCTCTTATGGAATACATCTCATGTAGACAGTAATCAGCTACCTTTTCCACTGAGGACAGCTCAGTGGAACTAACACCTGCATCTGGCACATAGAAGGGTTCTTGCTCAACGTAACTCTTGTTTATTTTTCTGTGGCCAATTCATAATGCTCCTCAACATGTACCTTAAAATTTGCAATACTGATGCAAGGAGAATTTGGTGCATGTTCTGGTTAAAAACTGAATGGTGCCAATACAAGATTTAGCACAAGTACTACCTGTGGGTAGGGTAATCAGTACTGCAGCAATTATTTACATTTACTAAGTCTTTATCACTCTCTCAGATAATGAAATCTGTCATATATGAATAATCTTCTCCCATTTGGATATTGTAAAAACTCAGAAAGCTGCATTGCTATGTAGTAACTGAGAATGGGATGAGACTAAATGAAATTTCCTTTAAAACAATGCAGTGGACACCAAGGTTGCCAGTCTAGTGAACACACAGGAAATACCCTCTTGTTGTTTTTCCTTTTTACACCAATGGTTAAATACAAACAAAAACCCCACAGGCTGTGCTCCTAGAAAGTACACAGTGCTTGACATGAATAGTAAAATCCTAAGACTTAGCTCTGGCATCCCAATAAAAGCGGTGATCTCCCGCCCATGCAGCTGCCATGAAATATGTATGAAACGCTGCACCGGCAGTATGAAAGTAGTTGCAGCTTTGACTTTCATTTCTGTTTTGAATTTCCTTGAGGCCCAATGCAGAAATAAGAGACCCTCTAGAAGACATGAATTGTATATACTTTATGTTAATTCTTCTCCTTAGAAATCCTTGTGATAACGTTAAGGATGTTGGCACCACATAACTCATTATGCTGACTTCATTGTGCTTATAGTGCTGCCATAAAAATTCTTACTCTAACACACTAATGCCTTAAAAAATACAATTATTTTAAACCACATTGAGTAACTTTTTGGGAGACATCTTTCATAAAAGCCAGTTTTCATCCTACCTAAGACAATTTAACTAGTCCATCTTTCATAATAAATAACAATTGTTTGGTATTTTCCCCAAATGAAGTAAAGATCTTTATTTTCAATCAGTTCTACTTCTCACACACCAAGACTGATGCAATTAATGTAATGGGATGGTCTTCTATTTGTCATGATAGTAAACAGTTTAAATACCTGATCGCACAGCACATGATTATAAAAAGCCCTTTTGAAAGGCTCACTTGTATCGGCCTTGGAAAATTGCCCCTTTTTGGTCCTCATAAAATCACAGGTGAATTAATAGGAAAGTAATTCCAAAATTCAAGTGAAGGAGGTAGAATCTTTCATCCTATTTCACTTAATATTCCAGGGGAAAAAAAGAATGTTTAGTGAATAAAGATTGAAAAAATGAAGCAAAAGTTAAAACGGTGCTTTGTTGTATAGTGAGACAGTTACTGATAGCAATTGGAAAGGTAATAAATTTTATAGAAATAAAATTAGAATTCCAATTAAACTTGACAGTTCTGAACTGAAACAGATATTTCTGAAGGTTATTTTTCCCCCATACTGTTTTATACAGTTAATTTGCACATTAAATAAATCTCCTACAAAGACAATGCTGGTTAACTTTAAAAAACGTCAGTTTACCCTTGTGCCACACCCAAAAGCCACACCCATGTGATGTATCTTGCTGCTTCCCTTTACAGTGCAAGTCCTGCAATGGAGTTGTGCTGGAACATCCAGGTGATCCATTCTTCCACCCTCCTCCTCCTCTCCTTGCTCTGCCTCCAGACCCTCCTGCTTGGGTTCCTCCCAGTGCAGTGAACACCAGAGAGCCACCTCAGCCCATCCTCTGTCCCCTCCCAGCACTGACACTGGGAGTGCCCAGGGGCACAGCCTGAGGGATTTCCGTCATGAAGTCACTCCCTGAGAACACCAGAGCTCTTGTGCTCTATCTGTCCCCTCCCAGCACTGACACTGGGAGTGCCCAGGGGCACAGCCTGAGTGTCCCTGCTGCAGAGGGATTTCTGTCATGAAGTCACTCCCTGAGAATACCAGAGCTCTTGTGCTCTGCAGACAAGACAACTAATGTATTCGCAAAGAGAAGTAATATCCTCACCTGGGTTTGTTTAGCTTCACGTTTTCTTCCTTAGATCATTAAGAGAAGTCATTTGTTCATTTATAAATTTTGTAATTTCCTACTCTACTTACACCAACTACTTGGAAAAATGCATTCTAAGCAATCAGGTGGCTGAAACCAGAAGATATTGATGTCACTGGACAGAAAATTTTCATAGGAAATGAATAAACTACATTTGTATAATCTACAGGAAGTTCACTCGATGGTGCACAACTTCTCCATAGAAGCTTCCTCACCTTTAGATGAGGACCAATTTGCAGAGGTCACACCAGAACATACTTTTGAGAAACACTAAAGTGATTAGAAATAGAGAATTCACTTCTATATGCAATCACTGACTAAAGAAATGCAGCTCAAAACTTCAGATTTCTGAGAATATTAATTTGACCCATTCAGCAAAGTTTTAAACTGGGCACAAATTTCACAAAGTGAGTAGCATGATTCCAAAAACTAGTTTTGAAGAGGTTCTGTACAAGCCTCATTTTGCCTAATAATTTGACTGACTGAGGACCTCGCACCTACTGGGATTTCTGAAAGACTGACCCCAATTCACAAATCACTTTTTCCAATTCTTTCTTGGATTTATAAAACATTCAAGGATAACCATGTAACTTGTGAAAGAATGAATCTTGAGGCTCGTAAATCACCTTATAAAACAAACTGTCAGTGGTAATGCAACAAAAGTATCTTTTTTACCCCAATCTAAGTTTATGAAAGTGCCTGCAGCTTTTATCATTGATAAATTGGTGACAAAGTCTGTATAGTCAAGAAATATTTTCTAAGAGGCTTGATATGTAAAATGTTACTAGCTGTAAAAAAAGCTGGGCATTTGTATTCACAAAACCAACAAGATGAACTAAATAAAATATTATTCTGCTTAATTTAGTAGAGGATTGCACTGCTTTTGGTTCAGAGTCTACCACGTTGCTAAAAATTACATTCTTTCATTAGACATAACTTGGTTTGTTGGTTCTTTCATTAATAATGATACAGTGTGATTGTAACAGAACGTGTAGCATAATTTTGCACTGTGTATCAATCCAGAAGAATGAACAAATGCTCCAATGGACTGTAACATCCATTGCCAGCACACTTTGTTTATCTGCTGTATTTTAGGTTTTTTTTAAACAAATCTCATCTAAATAAAAGCTTGGTAAAATTATCATTGGCTAAAACATAATATTGATTCATGCACTGTACACCTACAAGAATCTGTTGGTAATTTAATACCATATAAAGTCTCTTTTGGTATAAGCTGTACATCAGTGTGTCCTCTGTCTTCCTGTTAATCAAATAATGCTTGTTTATTCCAAAGGCACAGGAGATTTGAATGTTACAGGGGTTGTCTTTTTACTTCCCTAAGCAACAGTACAGAATCATTTTTCCTGAATATTCATTATAGCCTTGGGCTAGATGAAGCTTTTAATCCTAACTACTCATTGCCAATGGGTAGATATTCTAGAGGAAAAACAACTATTCACCTTCTTTTTCTAAATGATCACATGATAAGCTTAACTACAACCATAACTAGGAGTATAAGTCCTAAGAAATTAAAGCAGCAAGTTGTCGACTGATTGCATTTGGCATCAGTAATGAGATGAATCCCCTGTCCTATCAGCCCCAAGGCAGATACATCCTGCATGTTTAAGAAGCAGCGTGAAAATGCTGTGCACAGAGTAGGTCACCTCTCCTTGTGTTTCATGGAAAGAAACAAAACCATTATGAGATTACCACAGAAATGTCTGGCTGCAGATTTTTGGAAATTTTTACTGTGACCTATTTTCAGTCTTCTTTCAGGGCCCTCATTTTTTCACTATCCTGTTACTGCACAATCTTTACACTGTATTTAGAACACCTCTCTGAGGTAGAGAATTACGATTATACCAGGAAAGAATGAAAACTCAATTTTCTTAGACCAAATCCTGACTCTACACATGTATGAAGGCTTCACTACATAGACCTATTGGATTTATCACCACACATCACGCTGATGATTTGTGTTGGTCCATTATCCTGACTGTGAGGATGGGAAGTTCTAGATGGCACAATGAGTGTTGCAAGATACAGCAAGACCTTGCACGTAAAGTCCTCAACCTTCATCTATCACTGACTACAATGACCTAAACAACAAAGTTTCAGAAATTAAAATACTTTATCGTATTTAATGCAAGAGTAAGTCTAATCTTCCTCATACACATCAAATCTTTGGTGGCCACAAGACTATTCCAATGTATCTTTGTTGCCTATGAGTTTTATGGCTAAATAATGCATTATTTCAACATGTTTGGAATTCTAAATGCTGATACTAAGTTACAGAGAATTTATTTTGTCTTTTTTATTAATTTAGCACACATGTAGGAGACTTGAGATTTCTTATATACAGCTAGGCAAGTGCAACAACAGTGTATCCTTCTCATGGCAGGCTTTCTTTCTGTACTGGCTCTTCAGAAAGAAATCTTGTATTCTTGTTGTATCTATTAGCATTGGAGGAATTTTTTACATGAAAAAATGTTCTACAGTTAACTTCTCATTCTGAGCAGTAGACAGATTTTTCAAAATAGTACTCCTAGCTAGGGGAAAAGGAGGGAGTGCTTTTATGATCACAAGAATGATGCAGCATAATAAAAGCTTTTTAGATGAGAATTTGGAAGACTCAGCCATTAAATTTAATATATGTACTACTCTACTGTTGCATTCAACAATAGTCTACTAGGGAAGAGTTAAACCTAACCTCAGTCAAATTCTGCTGTCTGATGGCCCAAGAGGATCCAAATGCACCCTCATCTGAAAAGTAAAAAAGGAGAGGAGGATCTTCCCCTATATGCTGGTAACCTCGATGCAGCAGGTCAACTTTCTAGAGCATCCTACTCTCCCTCTGAACATTACAGTGGCACTACTGCAGTGTGGACAGGCAGGGGCAGGATGCATTTGGAGCAGCTTTAGAAAGTGAGAAATGATAATTTTTATAGACCCTTCATATATTCAATCCACTCTACTGGCTTAATGTGTACCTGTGGACCTGCATCTTTCACAGGGATCCCATAAATGTAATGAGGAAGAACTAGACTGACAAACTGTTTGTTTAAATATGGCTATCTCATATTTCTTGTCCAGAAAATCATGACTTAAAAAAAAAAAAACAAAAAAAAAAACCAAAAAACCCCAACCCTAATAACAGGAAAAATCCAACTCTGTGAAGAACTATTCCTTTGCTATTCATTAAAATACGAAGAAAAAATATGGGAATTCCAACTTAAAGCATTGCACATCAGTATCTGTCGCCTTCACCACTTTTATATATACATGTGTGTATTTTACTATTTATCCTTTACACAGTTATCTCTTCTCTTTCCTTGTATGGGACACCCAAAATTGTCTTCATAAAATTGTGTCTCTCTAAACCTAAAAAAAAATTTCCACAGTACCAAAACACAGAATTACAGTCAGTCACTGCAGCAAGAGTCACCATTGCAGAATTTCATGCTT
Source organism: Pyrgilauda ruficollis (assembly GCF_017590135.1). Taxonomy (NCBI): domain Eukaryota; kingdom Metazoa; phylum Chordata; class Aves; order Passeriformes; family Passeridae; genus Pyrgilauda; species Pyrgilauda ruficollis. The sequence continues at coordinate 1,696,932 of NW_024527710.1, read as the reverse complement.
AGTTTTACTGCCTCCTTACACCCTAGAAAGGAGCAGTTCAGGTTGTGCATTTGTCCCATTTCAAACTTAATTAAAGCTAACAATTTGTTTAAAGCCTGTCAAAATAAGGGAAGGATTTCCCAGGATAGAAGATGAATAACTCTCAGCTTCTCATCTGGAGTAAAAAATTCTTCCTCATTTCTCAGGAAATTTGACAGCTTTTGGTCAACATCTATTGACCGCAGCTGTCAAAAAGAAAGAAATGAAGCAGTTTAACCTAAGGCAGGAATCACAATTTTCACGGTTGTATGTGAAGCTATCTATATATATATATTAGGAAAAAATTTAAAAACTGGTCTAAATTACATCAGAGGCTTTGGGTTAGCCTGGTCAGTCTCACGAAAATGTAGCTGCTGGTTGAGAGCTTATATCCCTCCAGCAAGAACTCATGATGTGATGTGATGTGAAACCAATGCCACACAATAAACTTTTAGAGATAATGACAGAATTCAGGACTTTTTTCCAGTCAATACTGTATTGCTTTTTGTCATAAAATGCAAGATGTACTAGTTTAGCCAAAAAAAAAAGAAGAAAAAAAAAAAAAAAACAACAAGAACCAACCCCCAAAAATTCAAAAGCTCTTTAAATATCTTCCATAAAATGGTACAGGAAAATCCCATCCAGGATAGCAATTCATCCAAAGATGAATAATTTCATATTTTGTTCTAGGAGAATAAAAAATGTTTCATCCCACTTAAGCCTTCAGCTTTTATTAATTAATTTGCACTTTGAAACAAGAGGTCTTTTCAATGTGAAGGGAGGTTGTAGAGGTGGGGTTTTCGGAAGCATTTCTAAAAGATCAGAGATTCAGATGAGAAAAATTAAGCAAATTCCACATAGTTACCATTTCACTAAACTACCATAGCAACGATGTGCACTGTGACTATTGTTCACTGGTTTAATTCAAGGACATACTTATTTTCTACTCTCTTACACACTCTAAAATGCTCCTTTCTTTAAAAAAGGTCTTTTGAAACAAGTCTACTGAGTAAATGAATACATTTATGTTGTTTTTACACAGCAAAATGTTCTCTTTATAATTCAAACAAAAACTGTAATATTTTTGAACTGAGAAGATATCATATGACTTATATAACTCAGCATGTCCTACTAGTGAAACAAGCACATTTTTGCTTACAAAATACTGCATATTAAGATGTAGAAGTATAGCTTGGAAAATTCCCATGCATTTTTGCAGATTACTTTCATTCTTTTGGTTATAGATTTATCAATTAGGCAAAAAACATTACCATTTGAAAGTAAAGACATATTTTTATCTTTAAATTTAATTAAAAAACCCCCCCAATCTTACAGAGAGTAATGACTCCCAATTCATAATGTTTTTGCTAAAGTAAAAATCTAAGTGAGACTTGAGAGACCTGACTGAACTTTCTTTTCCCTGTGGTAAGTTATAAGAACTAAAAAACTCCTGTCACCTAACTCCATTCCTAGATGCTTGGACTTTATTAATTTAAAGTAAAGCTGCAAGCAAGGTGTCAAAATTTGATCAGCTGCTCCTTGTGATCTGTCACTGCAAGTTCCACTCGGGGGAGCCTAATTGAGATTCTCCTTTTCTTCCAGTGATACCAACGTGTCACTGGGCTAAAACAAGTCACTCTGGATTAGGTCCAGGTTTTGGGCATGGCTGAACTGAGAAGTCATAACTCCGAGACCCTGTCGATAAAGAGAGCAGCGGGCTTTGAGAAAAGCCAACAAGAGACTGGGGCTCCTACTTCTCAAAGGAGTCACAGGCTCTTCTCAGACTGCTTTGAAAAACTGAAAGAACAAATTGGTGTACATAAAAAAGAAACTTTAAATTCTAAAGCATATAACAAAATAAATCTTAAAAGACAGATAAAGGGTTTCTACAGAATCAGAATTTCAATAAATTTTTCAATTTTAGCAGATCCCTTTCTCCCTTTTCTTTCTTACTGCCCTTTGGTATCACAACTATTTCTCCCTATGTCAGCTCTTTAATTAGAGTCTTTGAAAGATGTTAAAAGCACAAGACAAATAACCTTTGATTGCCTCACTTTATTAAAAAAATGTGGAAAAGTACCTTGTTACAGTGTTTCTCTATTGCAGTACCCTCTGGAGCTGCACAAATGAATAACGCTTTACGTATGTCAAAAAACAGACAAAAATAAGCCAAACAAAAAGAACCCACTCCAATGGGTTTTCACTTTTCTAATCTAAAAGCTGCCAATTTTAACATAGGTCAGCATCCTAACTCAAGAATACATTTATCAAAGTGCTGTGTGGGAGATCCTCTTTGGACATCTTATTAGCAGCATGGCACTCCTACACCCCTTCTGGATACCACTGCACCTCATGACTGAAAACCCGTGTGCAGACAAGGTCAAAAATGAGCTGGAGATTTTTGATTGACCAGTACAGGAAAGTAAAAAACATATATTTGTGTTGGGAGTAAGAACAGCAATTAGAAGGATGTCAAGATCAAGCACAACTGAGACTTGAAAGGTTGGTTGCTGCCTTTAGTCAGCTTTGTAATTACTCCTTTTTCGAATTACAGAAAAGCATTTTGTTTTCTCCCCAGAACAAAGAGGAAAATAACTGAATTTGTTTTGAAAACTGATTCCTCTCTCTGTGAAGGTGGTTGCGCCATAGTGTTTTTCCTCATTCTTAATGTTTGGGTTTTGTTTCACTTATTTTTAATTTAAAAATGTTATTCTAAAAAACCAGAAGAAACATCTCTGTTAGAAAAACTTCCTAATTTAAAAATTAAAGACATTTTATATTTGCTTACAGTTATCTTACATGATAGGGAAAACAGTCCTTTTGTTTCATTATGATAGGTCTGTCAAAACTTCAGCAATGAGTATTTATAGCTATTGATTTGAATGCAATATTAAAGGCATTTAAGTCAGATGATTTTCTTTGGTTTCCAGAATAAAGATCACTAATAGTCAGCCTGAAAGGTTGATGCACAGTTGGCAGTCCAAATTACCAAATTATTTGTTCCAATATCAACTGGGCTTAAATATTCCAAGTGAAAAATACAAAACTGCACATTTATCACTAGTAAACTTCTTGGACACACTGACTGGAAAGATTTATTTAACAGTGGTGGTCTACGCAAAGCATTGACTAATAAAAATGCCTTTTTACCTCTGACAGAAAAGAATATCTTATACTGGTTGTTTCTAGCCAGCCAAAATAATGTTTCTCATAGCACTGTAAAAAGTGGTATGCAGCATGATTAAATAATATTTCAGCTCTTTAGTTCATGCAGAGGTCACCTGCTAGAAGGCATGAGGGTTTGATTAGGTTTACGTCATACATGAAATATTCTAAAGGGAAGCACTGAACTCGAATATGTGAAGGCTGCAACTACAAATACCTTTCTCTTGTGGTCAGGTAGGCAAGCTCTGTCCTTTCCTATAATAATAAGGCAGAAAATAAGGAATAAGTGAGGAAAGCATAAACCTTTGGAACACGAAACTAGGGAATTTAAAACCTATGTTCTGAGAAGAATTTGCCAGTGAGTTTTAAAATGGTGATCAAGTGGGCATGTATTCAGATTTGGCTACTGTAAAGAGCAAGCTTCCCAGCAAACTAACTTTCCTAGGAGCTGAGGCAAAATTTAAAGAAATACAAGTCTGATCCTTAAAACTCTCATGTAGGCAGTGAAGAGAGTAGTTAATATATTGCTAATTAACTTTATCCAACACTGGCATAAAACTGAAACCATAGAAAGAAAAAGTTACTAATGTGCACCAAGATAAACAATCTTAAAATATTTTATTTTACCTGCACAGTTATTTGTTGGTGATCACTTTGTTTCCAGTAAATCCCGTTTAACAGATATTATGGTTACAAAAAACTGCAATGCCTCATGATGCAATCACATACCCAAAGGCATTCCAAAGAGCCTGGGCATTTGCTCAAGTTTTCTACATTTCCCACTTCTGAAAACATCTCAGGGCATTAAAACACAATTTCAAGAACAAGTACAGGTTGCTATTTGGTTTAAAAGAAAAAAAAGGGTTGTTCCTTTATGGGAAGCACTCACTATATACTTCATTGCTGTTAGGCTATTGAAGTGTCATTAAAACAGTCAAAATCTTGAAGCGTCATTAAAACAGCCACACGGTGCCAGGTCACTGATAAAGTGACCAAACTAACATTCTCTGTGACATCTGTCACCCATAATGTGAATTTCAGCAGAAATGCTTCCATCATAATAAGATTGAAAATTAAGTGTAAACCCAAATAGCTTTCATGTCTTCATGATTTTCAATGAAACAGAATCACTTTTACATTTGCTAAGGAAATACACTCTGTAGAGAATGCCTCCCTTACAAAAATATAAGTCACCACACATAAACAGTATTTCAAACCTTATTAGCAGCCATAGCATGTCATTAAAAACTTTCAGCAAGTTGGTATGGTTGTTAACATTACTGCTGAATTTATAATCCCTTTCTATTTTCCATTTTGTCTTTTGAGTAATTCAATTAGAAATCCTTCAAAGCAATAACAGTGGATTAAATGTTGTCACCACAATATGAAATTACAGAATAGAGTTCTGATGATGAATTTATTAAACTTTGCATTTCAATTCAATTCTCCTTGAGTGTATAAAAAGCAGAATTCTTTAGACAAAACACCAATTAACTGTCGTACCTCATTATTAAGTATTGTCTCCTTTTAGAAGATAGAATACATGAGAACATAAAAGGATGCATGCAAGAAATCCATTTAAATCACAACATTTAATTACACTTGAATCCTGCAATGGTCATAGAAAAGAATTCTCAGATACTGGAGGAAGGTGAATGATGTAACCTACCCAGGAGTGACCATAAAGCCAGGAAGCTCTTCCTGCTCAGATTTCCAATGAAATAGCTCATGAATCAATTTTTACTTTGAAAGGAACTCAGCAAAAGGGTTTACTTTATGAGGAGAATTCTGAAGAATGAATAGAAAAAGAAAAGAAAGAGACATCTGACAACAGAGAAGATGAAAAACCAATCCAAGAGGTTAAAAAACAAAACCAAGTTATCATAAAGGATGATGTTGGACCATGATCAGTGTGGGACCATGAACATAAGTCCACAAAACACATCTCCCGACCTGCTAAAAAGTCTGTTTAGGTCTACATTTGTAGGAGTTGAAGCAGGCCACCAGCAGCACCCCTTCTCCCTGCACATCCTAGCTTCCTTCCCAGCAAAACAATGCCCAGTGCAGCACATCCCTGCACACACAGAGTAACGGGATCACTGCCTCAACCAAGGAATCCTTGTTTCTCAGGAACTGAATCTCCTGCTTCTGTTGAGCTTTTCCCTCAGTTGAGTTACCAAGGCTCCTCTTCACAGCCATTTGCTTGGGCAGCAGGCAATTCCCCTCCTCCCCCCAGTCACCCACTTTTATGGAATTAACACTGCCTTTGAAGCACTTTGGACTCTGAGAAACATGACTGAAAGAGGTCATTTGGTCAAGACGCCCCAAAGCAAGAAAGTGCAGTGGCAGATGCACAGACACTGAGATCACCTAGGATTATATTTTGAAGAACCAGCCAAAATGGATGACAGTGGCCAATGCAAGAGAACAACAAGACGTACGAATCCTGAAACTCCACCACAAACACCAACACGAACCTCACTCATGCTGGTTTATACTGGAATTTGGGTGACAATGTCCACACTGCTGCTACAGCCCAGAGTAGCACCACTCTGCTGTACTTTGCATTAATTTGTAGCAATAACTGATACAGAAGAGAAGAGCGAGGACTAATACTGCCTGCAGGACTCAATGAATTATACTTAACCAGCATATTATTGTAGGCTGATAGTAGAATGTCACATGAACACAGATATAATCAAATTCTGTTTGGGGCATCATTTATTTAAAATACTTCAAGCTCCTTGCTGGCAGAGCAACAGCGAATTAGCATGCTATGCTGTGCACTTCAATTAAAAAGCAGCCTCATCTTTCCCATTTCCAAGGTACAGCAGAGCAAATCTAATTGTGCCATGCAGTCAGCTCTCATCTTCGCAGAGTAACCAGGGCTTTGGGGTTTTTTTCTTTTTGCTTTTGACAGATTTGTCGTCCTCTGAATGAGGCAATGTAGGCTTTTATGAAACTTGCCTCCTAATTGCAGGCAATAAACATAAGCACAGCCAGCAGCAGACACTGTAGCAAGTACAACTGAAGCAAAAAGAAAATAAAGGTAAGAAAAGAATCACAAAGCAAGTTCATTTTACATATGATCTGAATAGTTAAAGCACCAGAATCTGTATTTCAGTGCTCACAAGAGACATATACATTCCTTCTTCAATATAAACTAAAAAAAAAAAAAAAAAAAAAACCAAATAATTCCCCAAACCTAGGGCTTAAATGCTGAAATAGGCAAAGATTTTTTGCTATTTTGGGGAGTTAGAAGGTATGACTAATTAATGAGAAATAGTTATACACCAGGATGCTATTAACTTTTGCAATATTTGCTTATAGCACTAAGGCTAAGATCTTTGAATATGAGATTAGTCACTTTTGGCTTGAGACCTTGTTCATACTGATTATCTCACTCCAAGTGAACACCCAAGACCTTTTATGCAGTACTCATTTCCTATTCCTGGTACAAAGAATACAGTGCCTTTGGTGAGGAATTGAACAGGGTGAATCCACAGAAATGGTTGTCCGAATGGACTCCAGGAGGGCAGGTACTGGGAGGTTCCACTCGGACTGGCACTAGCACCACCACCAGTGAGGCTGGCCACAGCTTTGCCTGCCTGAGCCCTAAAAACTCCAGAGATGGAGAGCACACAGTTCCACCAGACAACATATTTCTGATCTGCATCACCTTGTTAGGGTATTTTTTTCCTAATGCACAATTTGAAATATTCAACCTGCAATTTGTCCCTTGCTCTATCATCTGATGTGACAGACAATAATCTTCTCCTCTTTGTAGCTACTCTTGCAGCATCTTGTCACATCCTTTCAGGTAGCTGTAAGCTGTTCTTTCCTTCCCTCTGTTGTTTTTTACTGCCCACTAGGCCAAGGAGACCCACTGATAATTTTGAAGACTTTGGGTATCACTTGTCCTAATCAATCTTGTTCTAATGTTTCTTGGGAGATGTACATTACAGCTCTCAGACATAGGGTTTCATCCTAGCAGGAATGCAAAGTAAATTCAGATTACTGACTCAATTTAACTATACATTCTTGGCAGAGTAGCTGGAGAAACTTGTTGACCTTTAGACTAAAATCAAAAAACCAAACACTTAAATTTGTTGGTTTCATATGGCATTAATAATTCTGAATATTCAATGCCACTCTTTAGAAGGAAAAGTAAGAAAAAAAAAATAAAACATCTTTGCATGGTTTCCAGTGAAGGACAAAAAGTGCACCACAAATACAACATCACAAGTTAGACATTGAAACATGAGTGCTACCATCTCACATGCTTGATTTATTATTTTCCTAATTTTATGCTAAGATTACTACAGGATTGAACTATAGTGGGAAAGTGACGCTGTCATTTTATAATAATCTGCTGTTCACCATGTTGTCTTTATATTTACTATTAAATGTTTTGTACACATAGGTTATCTGATTCAAGGAAAATCTGTGCATTAGTGCTGGTGCTGGAAAACTTAATGACAAATTCTATTACAATTTTTAACGATATCCACTTTTATACCATTGCAGATTGTTACAAAAGAATACAAACCTTAACTTTATTATCATTAATCAGCATTAGTAAAAATAATTGACATTTTATACAGAACCAGCTTTAAGTAACTTATTGGCAGCAATACAGATACCTCTTAATATTACCCTCTGGCTAGCTACGCTGTTTGGGCGCCAGAGTGTCTGCACTAATGACTTGGAATTAAAATCAAATAAAAGCTGAGAACGGTAATTCAGTGTAAAACAAACAGCCATACCTAGAACCGATTTTTATATATGTAATTTGGATCTACCAGGATCCTTTTTAATTTATATTAAATATATAAACTGCAGTTGATATAAAGCAGTGAAAGCGTTTGATACTAGACAACAAAATAGGATAGAGAAAAAACAAATCTGATATTCCCAGATTTCTACACTTACCCTGTGGGCACACCATAGGAATTGGAATGAGAAGAAAAAGTAGACAGTGTAATTAACCTTTCCTTTCCCTTTTTTTAAAAACAACAACAAAAAGGCAAAACATGTTAGACATTATAAATAGTAAAAATACACATTTTTCTGCCATTATTCTTCATCTCAGCAATTTCTGTAGTTTCCTGAGGATTTAATGTGCTTAGGCATGAAAGAGACTTAATCCTTGAAAAAAATTCTTATGAAGACATGGATTATGTTATCAAAAAGATTTAAGAAAACCTGCTTCACAGTACAACCAGGAAAGCTGCTCTGCCTCTCAAAGCCTCACGCCCTGACTTCCAGATATCGAGTGGAGTTTTTTTTCTAGAGCATATCTGAGCCCTGTCTTCCCCACACCACCTGTGTATGACCTATTTGACTTCAGCTCTGGGTTGGGGTGGGGGAGAAATAATACTAAAATACCAAAGTACTATCTAGCACTTTTGTATCTTCTGATGGGGTCTCCAGGGGCCACCGTGTGAGGAAGCCCCCTGAAGGGCTATGATAAATCTTGTTGCACATATCATTACTTAATCCAGTTTATCCCCACCCTTTGCTTCAATAATCTACATTTAAAATCACTATAATTTAATTTTAGCCAACTCTGAAAAAGAACATTAGAATCTGGCTCTCTAAACATGGCTCTTTTTATTCATTTATTCATCTAAAGAAGTTGATTCTTTTCTGAGCTCTCATTTTGATAAAACAAATAAGAAAACACAGGAAAATGTTTAAGCAAGAGTAGAATATATGAAACATTCCAAGGAATATCATACTGTATGGGGAAGACAGAAATGTTATTATAAAAGCATGCATGTATATGTAAAGAAACCTTCTTTCTTTATGGATCTGATCTCCTCCATGGAGAGTCACAAATCCACACGATAGCCCTGAGTGCTCAGATTTTGCATTTGCTTCTCTGATTTTACAATAGCTGAAAGATATGTAAAAACTCATGTAGCCAGACAGCTCCCTACTGACTACACATCTAAGCAACTTCACATGCATACATTACTCCAACCACTGAAAGCTGGAAATAAAACATACATAACAAAAATAAAAAAACCTCATGCTTGAAAGAAGCCTGTCTCAGTTTGGGACCTCCAGGGCTCCCCTGACCAGACAGCACCTTCCACTGTGTCCTGCCTTCTCAGGCAGGGACATGCCAACCTACTGAGTTATGCTCTGCAGACTGAAGGGAGGAAATTTCTTCAAAAACTTACAAACATGGCTAAAATAGCAATTTGTTGTTGAATGTAATTCAGGGAAAAAATTAATAATAACTACTACTGTTTTGCTAGAGTTATCCTGGAGGGCTTTTATGATTCTCTCCCATTTTTAATCACAACTTCAGTAAATGACCACTGGCGATAAAAAGCATCCAGATTACTTTCATTAAAAATAATAATCTACAGCATGGACTAGATTGACATAATTTTATTCACAGAAAGCAATAAAATGCCCAGGACACTGTGCCTGACAGTATTGCTATGATAAAGCTATACTTGTGTCCACTTGAAGTGTTGCACTGATTACAGCTCCTAGAGCCTCCCTAGTTTCAGAAAGGGAATGGTTTTGTTCCCCAACTACACCTCAGTTCTTATTAGTTATGTGTTTAACTGGGCAAGGGAGGATGAATTAAGATGCTTACTAGCCCTCTAAAAAGGGGCCAGGTGAATAATAATATGTCAGTTTTAGGGTATATAATCGTGATTCCCACTCTGCATTCCCTTCCTCCTCTTCTTCTCCCTGTCCCCAGAATGTATTAAGATAGGAAATCAAACAGGCTTCATAATTCAGAAACTGATGGTCAAACTCTAGAAAATCTCTCCTGGTAGACTGTGAACCAAGATTTTTCAGAGACTCAATTCACTGTATTTGGGCCTTTTTCAAAGCCAAAACAAATTTCAAGGCATGACCAAAACATGCAAAAATCTACAAGCTTCCAAAGGATATTAGTATGAGAATTAGGGTTTGTATGTGTATATTTTCTTTCCATGGACAAAACAACACACATTCTCCTAACTGAGGTCATGGGATGTACTGATAAACTCTGCAACAGATTTCTGCATGGCAGAGACATCAGGCATGGATAATTCCAATCTCAACTGTATAAACCACCAAGTCTATAGGTAACTGAACACAGGCTCTTACAAGAGAAGGTGTTAACTGTTTAAGAAGAGAAGGTGTTAACTTTTTATGGTACTACCAGAATGTATGGCCTCTTCTGTGATTCTGAAATACAGTTAGGTTCACGTTAAAAATTGTGAAATGAAATGCGTGTATCTCTCATGTCCTTCAAAATCATTACTGATATATGCAGTAATTACTAGCTTGTGATTTAAAAGACATCTACAGGGCACTGAAATGGAAATCAACAAATTCTGTCTAAGTGCTTTTTTGAAATTATCATCATATTCCTTGTCAAATACATAATGCATTTTTGTTCTCAGCAAAACTAAGCATTTTGTACATTCTCAGCTTCTTTATTTTTTTCTTCTCATCAATAAATATTTAAACACATTCAACCTAAAAATCTCAAGCTGGTAATCTGCAGCTTGTGTCTTTCCCCCTGAGGTGTAACTATCAATGTGGCAGCGCAGGATTGCTGGAGAGACATTAAACAGATTGTGGTTACAGTCCTACCTGCCCACAGGCCAGTCCCATGCCTCGCTCCCCCATACCATGCGGACATGATAAATTTAACTCCAGCGCATCAGCACCAGCCACCTATAAAACATGTGGAAGGACAAAAAAAGAAAGATTAATTTTAAGTAATGTACTCTTTCCTGTAGCATTTACTGTTTATGTTAAATAGATTTCTTCAGAAATTTGACTTATTTTCCTTTTTTTAGAGAAAAAGCTATGGTTATGATACCCTAGAAAATAAGCATGTTGATCATTAGAGATAAAAACTTCAAAAACTGATGTGGTTTTCAAAGATTCTTAGGAAATTAGAGAAAACAAACAAAGTAAAAAGATATGAGCAGACTAAAGAGTTGGTTCTGGAAAATGTTAAAAAAATTAAATGTAATTACAAGGCCTAAGAGCAGCACTAAGAGCTTTGGCAAGCAGTGTTACACAGGTGTTGCTGTGCTCTGAAGAACTGTAACTCAGTAATAAATGTTTCCTTTTTGCTTTAATGGATTCAGTCTCCAGATTTTCTGCAGGCACCTGTACTGTGCCGTAGCTTTTGTCATTAAGTAAATTTGTTTCTAAAGAACAAGAGGTTAATAAAAAAACGTCTAAACAAACATATTAGTCATGCTAATTCCTGTTCATCGCCCTCTATTAGTTACAATTAAAAGGGGAAGGAGCCGAGCTGTCCGAGGGCAGCACACAGACATGCTCCTCTTCCTTTCTGAACTGCTCCGGCCTGACACGAACATCTCTCCTGTTGCCTTCCAGTGGCTCTAACTAGGGTTTTGTTCTGCATCTGCATTCTGTTTTGCTTATTGAACTGGAGTAACTTTGCCTGCTGTGTGGCCATGGTTCAGCAGCTCCCAAAGTGCGCGAGCAGGGAGAAGCCATCCATCACTCCAAGGAAGCCTCCCCGCTCTGGCCGGCTCCACGAGCCTGGCCCTGCCGGGGCTGTCGGCCTCCCTGACAAGCTGACCTTTTGGATGAATAGGTCGTCCTCCTGCTGAGACACTGTGGTACCTTCTGGGGCTTCTGCTCTTGTGAAAGCCACATCCATTACCTCCTAGGCAGGATCCTGCACGTGCGATTAAACATCCCTGCTCTTCAGCTGCGCATTCCAGGGCGCCCCAAACTAGTGCTGCTCTCCACAGGGCAGACACCAACAACGCCCTCCAAGAAGAACGTTCTATCACATAGGTTACACATCATTGACTGCATTTAGAGAACCACTTCTTTTCTAAAGGGGTAACATAAATGCAAGCACGCATTGGAAATATGTGTCTTAAAGCTGGACAGCAGTACCACCGGATTAAAAAAACAGGAGGAAAGGCACAGTAAAGCCATTCATCCTAATCAGTTTAAAAGTGGCACTGCTTCTGTCAAGCATAGATTCCAAAATATGATTTCATGGTCAATTAGGTAAATACAGGTATAAATTGAAATAGTGTTGAAGATTACCAAGCTAACTACTGAAAATGTTTCATTTCACTTCCCTAAGTCCCCTAAGTGACTTTTTTCCTCATAGGTTTAAAATGCTCAAAGAAAATTGAGAAGTGTCACCCTACATAACCACAGGAGGGCTTAGGACACTGAATAAAGCAACAGTGATGTCCAAACATTCTGTCATATGAAAACACAAATTCAAAATATCCACATCTCTACCAATACTTATATAAAAGCATATTTATAATTTAAACATGAGGTAATGATGAGGTAATGCTAGCAATAATGACAAGGTAATTTTTTTCTTTGCTTAAATTTGTTAATACTATGCTTTTAATTTCCTCTAGATACTTTATGTGGAAAACATGCTTTAATTTAAACATAAAAACTTTGCTTTCCATTCAGATATAGACACCCTTCTGAATGAAATTAGTGCAGTCCTGATAAGTATTTCTTATACTACTCCCTATGGACACAGGTACATGTCATTAAATAGTTTTTTCCTCAAATTGAATAGAAATTTCAGGTGCATAGTCTGTTTGCATTTCTGTAAGATTGGATTTATATTATAGAAAGCCTGCTGACTGCTATTATATATGCTGACTTTCTCAGCTATCATTTTTGAAAGTCTGTATTAAAACTAGAATAGCATTAAATAAGCCCTTTATACTTTAAATATTCAAGAGTTTTATATTCAAAATTTCTTCTGGTGCTGTCAAACTAGTGTGCCTCTAGGCAAGGTAAGATCAAGTTGGGCTCTCAAAGGCAGAATTAAATTTTATCAGGGCATCTGTCATAATATACAGTTTGCTTAAAATGCAAATAAAAAGTATATAGATTCAAAGACTAAAGGCTTTCCAGGTACTGCTTAAAAATCCAAGGGACCATTTTTATGGAACAGATTTCCTTTAAATTTACATTTCCATCATTTTAATGAAAACACAGAATAAACAAATTATAATGGACATGTTTTAAATTCTCATTTTTCACTTTGAATCTATTTCTTTAAAGAAATTCCTTACTGCAGCTCTTGTTTTCAATGAGAATTTTTAAAAAAATTGTGTGGAAACACATTTAGGAAACCATTACCTGAGCCATTTTTGAAAGTTCAGTCCAGTTCTCCCTGTTATAACTGCACATGATGCTGGCAATCAGAACCTGGAAAAAGAATATATCCATTATTGTAATACTGTGCATTGCTGTGACTCTAGCCATGAACTGCACAGCCTGCCTTTGGGAACTACCAGCTGCCTGCCAGGAGCCACAGAGTGAAATACAGCTGCAGACATCACTGGGGCAAGAAACAGTGAACAAACTCATCTATTATACCCCTGGGTTTTAAAGAAGGTCTGTCCATGTGCATTCTCTCTGTTCTCACTCTGTCACATGGCAAAGTCTGTCCTACACACAGAGCCAACCAGGAAACTGCCAGACATACTTGTTCTTGAGGCCTGAGGAATGAAGTTGTTATTTACTATTAATACAAATGACAGAAGCATTTTGGCTATTTAGAGGTAGGAAAGACATCAATGCAGGAGTTTACACTCCAGTGTGGCAGAGTATGGACACAACATTCCAGCTGACTTCAGGAATCCAGGACACATCAATTCCAGACCCTGGAGTCTCTTACCATGCAACTTTAGGACAGTGAAAGACAGACAGAACTATTTTGTGTCCCAGAGGCAACTGGGAGGAGACTTTCAGGATGTGGAGAAATTCTGCAGGACTGGGAAAACAGCCCAGGGAACCTCCAGCTTTTGTTATCCCATGATGCACATTTTATTTCTTGTACACTGACTGGCTCCAGTTCCCCAGAGCTATTCTGTGTATTTGCCTTTCTTTTTCATTACACTGAGCACCTTTCAAGTCCAGATTCTGCCTCTAGCTGCTGCTCCCTCTAAAATATTTCTTGAGGTTCACGTTTTTAGGTAAAATAAGACCTAACAGGATTCTTCAGGGTGTGGGGGGGCACCTAAACACACACCTCACCAGTTGCATAGGGTGCTATTTACTATTAAATGAATGTTAACTACTCTGGTCAACAGTCCAAGTGACAGTGCTAGTTTCCATTTAAGACTAAAATAAAATCATGTGTTCTGGACTCAAAGGTTGAAATTCTGAAGTTGATACATTTGAGGTATGATGAGCAGAGAAATAAGCCCAGACACTCCTGCACGAAGTTCTTAGAAGGGTGATGTTTGGAAGAAAAAATGCAACAGAAAACTATATTGCAGCAGCTAAAAGTTTAAATCAGAAAAGATATCAGAGAACTTAATAGACGTCTACAAGCTCAGTCTGTGTTCAAAGGAAACACGAGGAGAGGAGAATAGAGAAGTGTCTGGCCATGCTCTTGTTTATTTGGCCCTCTTACATGAAACTTTCACATGAAAGTTTGATTGACAGGTAATGTGACAGTTGATTTTAATCTTTTTGTTTTCCAAACAAGTTTTACTGTCTCATTAATATCTAAGGTTGGCTGAATCTGTCACCCCCTCATTTTAACACTTCTCTTGAACTTTCCCATAATGCTGGGGGTTAATGACTCATTCATTTCAAACAAATACTGAAAAGCATGGTTTAGAAAAATTGTCAAACACACACAATTGCTGGAAACTGTAAACTCCCAAATTATCTGCATAAGAAGGAGGAGATATTTAGTATCTTCAGAAGGGAGGGAAACACACTTTGAAAAGTAAGGCAGGTATGGAGAAAATTGGACAGGGTGAGGTGACATTCTATTAATTTAAAATGAAACATATTCCAAACATATTAATTTAAAAGGAAATACCATGTATCATCATTATTTCCATTGTTTTTCTCTGATGACTCTCTACAATGAACCCACCTACCTGCAGACTGCCCACTCACCACCCTTCTGGCTGCTGTTTGCAGGATGGCAGTCTGGTGAGAAGGGAAGAGTTTGATGAAGTGCCTGCCTTGCCTGCAGGTGCCCATTTGTACTCACCTCTGGCATAAATATAAGACCAAACTCTTCATTAAGCACACACAATCATTACTGCCCATGCTTTTATTCCCCTCTGACAGGGAAAAAGAGTCTCCTATGCCATAATTTTTTAAATAGAGAAAAATCTTATATAGCTGTATAGGTCAAATGGTAATGAAACAAAATCTGCTCTATGTCCTATTTGAATATCCAAGATAAATTGAGGGATCCGGAAATAAACAGAAATCTCTTTTACAGGACTTTAATTTTTTAAACGCAAAAATTGTGACAAATCTGTCTAAGAAATTATATATGAGAAAACTTTAAAGCAACTGGAATTTATCTAGAAACCCTATCTTGTCAAATTCATGCTTTTTATAAACCAACTAAAGCAAAAAAACAACCCAGCAGCTCAGACACTGACAACATGATAAGGATTTTCACAGTTGTAGTCACAATCCAAAGTACATCAGAAATCTGCACAACTGAGCTTTAAAACAAACCAAATTTTTCATTGGGGAAAGTTGTAAGACAACAAGGGCAGCTGACTAGATTCATAAGTAGTTGAGTTAGGTTACCTCAAGTGTTACTAATGAAATTTGAAAATTCTGCTGGGAATGTACAAAAGAGGAGGAACATGATCTGTGATGTTTCAAAGAGCTGTTAATTAAGACAACATGTTTATTTAATATTGATTAGTTTTAGGATTCATGTTTAAAATTAAGCCCATACTTTTTGACAGAAGCAGTGGTTTATAATAACAAAAATAACTGAATACAAAAATGACATTTTTGCCATGACTGTTCACAGGAAAGCCATGATCTCAGAGGGAATAATGAAAATTTAAAAATAGTAGGGATTTTATGGTTCCCCCCCCCCCCCACCAGTGTTCTCTTGTAACTTGAAAATAAACTTATTTCCTAGGTGGAAGAATATACCCCAGCACTCTATGCTAACAAAACTGTCCTGTCTCAAGTGACTGTTCTTCCCAAAACACCTTTACAATCTTTTCATTTGAATTCAGTGCCCAAGAAAAAGAAATAATCACTGTCATGTGTGAACATTTAGGGGAACTATCAGTGATGCCTGAGGTTCAGATCTACTCCTAAAATCACACATGGAAATTTATAAAGAAAATATAGAGTATTATCACTACCTAAAAGAGAATAGCAAGAACAAAGCAAGAATTACAAGTGATAACAGACACAGGTTTTATTGGAAAGTAATAAATGAGAACTCTATCACACTTCAGCCTCTAAGTCTCTTCTCACTCATATTTTTAGTGCCTACAATGTCATGCACCACATTACCAATCCTGCAAATTTAATAGCCCCAAACAGCTGCTATCTCATGGAAGTCCAGCACATGGCCACATCTGCAGAGAGCACATCCCTCCTTTTGATTCCTCCAATTTCCAGTGGCAACCTGACGTGAGCTTAATTACAGTGGTTTGAGCCACAAGCGTGAGGCTGCACACGCTTCCCAGCTTACAAAAGTAGAGTCCTGACAGATCTTACAATGAAGCTGCTGCTAAAGTGTGGTAAGTGGTAAATGAGGGTTGACTAAATTGCAGCTTTGTCATAGCTCGAGTGTGGGCTGCCTGCAAACTGTGCATGATTGAAGCACAGTGGGACCCCTGGCCCATTCCTTATTCCAGATCAAAATCATAGCTGGTATATGCTGTTCCCTCTTTTCCTCCATCCAAACTGCTGTTTTGCCTCTTGTGGGAGATGCTGCCGCCCCTCCCCGTGCCCAGGAGCGCAGCAGTCCTGCGGACTCCATCCCTCCCTGACCATCACAGTGACAGATGTCACCAGACAAAGGCTTTTCACCCCACACAACGTGACTGACAATTTCTCCAAATGCCTATAAAGGGACAAATGCACGTTTGCAACACCACACTGGCTCTGTGTTCAGCGTTTTCCTGATCATTCATGGAACAAAGAGGTCCACAATAAAACTTGCTTTTTGTTGGAGGGAAGGGAGGTGGAAAAGGAAGGGTATGTAATGTACCAGTTAGGACACCATTATAAGATGAATATACTGCAGCTAAAGCAGTAAAAAGCTACATTTCACACAATTCTGTGACTAATGCATTAGTAGTTGTTCTACTTAAAAGAACACTGACAAGGTACTTCTCATAATCCTTAAAATATTTTTCTCCCTGTTTATAATAATCCCCTGGAAGCTTAAACTAGAATCTATTTCCCTTGTGAATGTTTTTTTTTCTTCATCCATTATCTCTATGTGGATGTCTCATGAATGCAATAGAATGAAAAGAAATAATAAGGATGAGGTTTTCCACTGTGTATGTTTTCAAGTGATCTTTCTTTCCTAGCACACAGAATTCACTGCAAGAGGTTGCAAAACAAAAAGAAGGAGGAAAAAACCCAACAACTGGGTCTAGTTTGGGTCACATCTATTTAAAGTCAGAGAGCAGTAAAATTCTACGTTGACAATTACCATTTGTCCAGTACTGCTCTGCAGGGAGTAAGGGAGTTTCAGTACACTCAAAGAGCCTGAAAAAAAAGTCTCAGCGGTCTGGATTGAAATGTGAACCCTGTCAGTTCCTCCAAATTTAGGAAAAATTCTGAACATAGAGAATGAAATCACAATCCTCTGTCCTCATGCCTGTGACAAACATATTTATTCTGGTCATCACACACTGTATCTGTTCCGAACCTCCTCTTCCAGGCCTGGGCAGAATCTCCCTGCACTTCAGGAAACCAGCCACCATAATTTCCGCTTGCGCTTCCCTGCCTGTACCTTCTTACTGCTGCACCAGACTTGAGGGCAGTTCTGCATCACGTCCACAGATGCTCTGTTTAGACACTGCTGCTTGCCACAACATGCACCCCTCTCTGATTTCTCAAATATTGACAAAAAGCCACCGTATTTTATTTTTTAAGTGCACAGTCCTTGCAAAAATAGAAAGTGATTCTTAGCATCATCTTTAAAGACTGCACCCCTGAAAGCTGTAAAATCAAGAGGAGCTTTCAAGAAGGCTGAAGGACTGGATTTTTTTAACAGATATTTCTTTGGGAAGCAGAGATAAGGAACAGGATAAATTGTGTTTAAAGATGGGGTGCAGAGATTGAAGATTTTATTAAGAACTAGCTTTCAATACCCACAGAATTACTGTCGATCAAGCTAAACTTCAAAAGGTATTTGTGTTTGGGTCAGATGGAATGACCTCAAACTTCCTTTCAAGACACGTTTTTTCCTTTAAAACAGCACAGTATAGCCTTGCCACATGACCTGCTCAGTCTGAACAAACTCAAATATTTTAAATCAAAATTCTCAGGAAGCATTTAGTAAGAAAGAGCTTGGCACTGATAATACAATCTTTCTAGAGCAAAGGCAAAAATAAGATGTTCAGTTCACCACTCGCCAGTGGAAAAGACACCTACATCAACACAAACACAAGGAGAGGAGAACTTCTTGGCAGCTGCATCACTGATCCACAGCATCAAACCCCCCATCAGTCAGAAGGAGGGGTACCTGCACTCAGTTTTGCCCCACACCATCTCTCACCCGCGTGTCGTAACAAGCCGACGTGCTCAGAACCTTTCCTGAAGGTCCTGCCCGTGTGCAGCTACAGGAGCACAGGGCCACCAGGTACTTGGTAAGAAGTCCACAAATAACAGTTTATAGGACACTCCTTTGCTATTTCAGTGACACAATAAATGATCTTGTAAACATCTACATGGAAAAAACACCTGCAAAAGGACTTCTCATAGTTCTTCACACGTGCAAGTCAAGCATATGGGCCATAGGGCAGACTGCCCTCACAACAGCTCTTAAGATGAAGTCTCAACAGCAAAGAGCTGGCAGTGAGGGAGTAACAACAGCAACACAGGATTTTTGGGTTGTTCCATTCTCAAGACTCACACCAATAGCCTTCCTCTCTAATCCTGCCTCTTACACAGCATCAGGTTAAGGAGCTGTGTCACAGTGAGCCAGCAGAAAAGTTCTTGTAGGCTTTGTGCTATCCAGTGCCACCTGTGGCCACCCTCTGCTTTTCAAAATGGTCAGTGGCTGATGAAGCAATTCCCCTCAAAAAAACAGAGCCAGAATTACCAATACACAGAACACTTTTAACACCCACTGTACAAGACAAGAGTACAAGCACAGCAAACATTCTGTACTGCACAAATACACTCAAATGTGCAGTACTGAAAAACAACAGGAGTACAAACATTTGCTGCTATAAAAATAACCCTCTGGAAACCAGCCTTGTACACTCAGCCTGGTTTCTCTTTTCCTGTACATTCTTGTAAATTTTGATATGTTGCAGAACTGAAATAAAAATAAGCTTATTAAAAACTACCTAGAACATCAAATCCCATGCAATAAGAAAGTTAACAATTGTAAAACCTGTCATGTCTCTGAGAAGCAGAGGAATTATCTTGTTATCAATTTAATAATGGAACACTGAAGTAAATGATGCCATCCACTGACACCAGTAACACTGTCTCTCCTGGGAAATTCATGTTGGTAGGAACTGTCAATCCAGATGGATATGGACATATGAAACACCGTACCTTCAAGTCCATAAATCTATTCTTTCTGCACTGCCTTAATAAAAAGATTCTGCATGATGATAAAGACAAGCAACGCAGAATGTCTTGACACTGCTGACCTGCAATTCTGCTTCTCTTCTCTCTTCTTTTTTCAGGGAATTTATTCTCCAGTAAATAATTTAACAATCCCTAACCATCCATTGTTTTCCTCCTTCACTTGCACTTAAAATACATATATTTGAGTATATGAAAATGAGACAAGTAGGGGATATTAGTACGTTTATTATTCAGCTGTAGCAATCCTTGTGAATAAAGCACTTTCTGTGCCTTGCTACTTTATAGTGAGATCTTCAGTTTGTTTTTTAAAGGAAGGGGGAAGGGGAAGTTAGATACAACAGAGCAACACAAAAATAGGCTGAACATTATCAGCACACAAGTAAGTCTAGAAAGGTAATGATAAAAGTTTGAAAATGCTATGATTTGCTCTATGTACTACCTAAAAAGTCAGCATGAACAGAAAACACCAAATATTCTAATCCCAGGCTAAATGGAGATGCTTCCTTTTAAACGCAGTTACTTTCATATGATGACTCTGTTTCTATCAACGACAGCCACCTATTTAATGAGATTATTTGATGGATTTCAGTGAGTCCACTGGGCTACAACTTCAAAACCAGGCCTAGAGTTGTTAGGTTCTAACTTCCTCAGATAAAAAACCCCAAAGGTTATGAACAAACCTTTTTTTTTTTTTTTTTGTAAAATAACACAACTTGTGTCTTTGATAGGAGCAGAAAGCTAAACAGGCTGCAGGTAAGAACTTGCTGCACCTGTAGATAAACAAGGGATCTGCTTGGTTTTCTAAGTGATCCTCTACCACGTCAGACTCAGCACCATGTCAGCACTACCAGGGCAGCAGTAGAGTTGCCTTGGCCCTGCTTACACAGAAATGTACAGGCACACATCACAGACATGGAAATGTGCATAAATGAAAATGAAATGTGACCTAATGAGAGTCCTGCTAATTCACAATGCAACTGAAAAAAAGGTCAAGAAAAAAAAAAGATCTGATCCATCCCTCAAGACTCAGGGCACTCTAATTAAGATGTGGTAACTTCTGAACAGTGAAAAGGGAACCATGGAATGAGAGTTCCCCAAAGCATATGTACAATAAAAGGGAATATAGCACCTGTATAGAGCACTTCAGGGAAGCTCAAATATTTAATATGACTACAAGAAGTATGTCCATTTTATGACAGACTGTTGAAAATTCCAGTACTTCAAGTAAACCCTTCAAATTACATTGAAAATTACCTACGTGGCTAAAGACTTCCCTAGAAATTTGACAGAATCTCTGGGATTTTATTTTTCATAGGAAACCTATACTAGTTCAACATTTAGTCTCTTTAATAATGAGTGAAAACAAATACATGAGTGCATGGAAACAGAGGCTGAATCCAAGAGAAGAGTGAAGACAGATACTAATTTTTGGCAGTGTTTGTTTCTAACAATGCCTGCAAGCCCTCGTGGAACTGGCATGCTCCTGCTGTATTTCTGTGCCTTCCACACTGATTTAATATAAAGAGAAAGCAGAGGAGGCCAATACATTATTGGAGAAGCTAAAAGAAAAAGGATATATCTAATTCTATGATATTTCAGACACATGCTATGACCTGTAGCAAAAGCTTTTCACCAGGGTGCTGACACATTATTGATTCTCAAGACCACATAGGAAAAACAAGGCTGGCAAAAGCCTACACAAATTTGTGAATTTTTTCCCTCCACCTTTAGAAATTTTTCTCTTATCAAATTCTCTGCCCAGATACACAAAGTCCTTTTAACCACAGTTCTTTGAGCACCTCGTTAATTGTTGCTCTTTATTTTCACAATAGCACAGGCAACTCTCTGCAGGGTGCCCCTCTGAGAGGGGAAGCCAATTGGAGACAAAGATGTTCAAGGCATGTAGGCTGTTCCCACGGAGGGAATGAGCAGCTGTTGACTGAAAGGAACCCTAAGATCCCTTCCAGGCCTTGGCTGCCTCTAGATATATACAGATATATTTCCTCAATTACTCAGCAGCAAAGCTGCTTAACTTATTAGAAAACAAATTCAGCAGAAAATATAAAGAGACAAAATACAGAATTAATAACTTCATCACAGTTTCCTAACCCCTGCACTCCGTCAGCTAGCAATTCCCCAGGTCAAATCTGTCTCTTTGCATCTCTGAGAAGTCCATCCCATCTCTTCTCTTGTTCCATCACCCCCCAGGGCTTCTTTTAATTCACTTCCTTGGATTTTGAAGGCTCAAGAAAGCTAGCAGTATCAGTGCTAGTAAAGGAGAAAATTGTGACTCAGAGAGCAGAGAGAAAAACCCCTCCCTTTTTACACTTCAGAGCCCTGTGATCTACTTCATCATGTGACATTGCTGGTGCCAGAGGGATGCTTGGAAGCACTAAACGATTTTGTCAGCCAGGTTGCATCCTCCACAACTCAACCACTCTCTCTCTGTGCACCATTATCCTCATAGTGATATACTGAAAATCAGTGATAATTTACCTGATTTTGCACAAATCACTCTTCAGTTATGCTGTACTGAGAGGTGAAGGTGTGGTAGTTAAAAAGATGTGTAGGAACAGGTTATGAGTCCTGTCCTATCTTCAGGAAGTTATCTGATGGCTTTAAATGCCAGCTGCATGGGGGAGACCTATCAGTTCCCAAATACTATTTGTATTTAAATACTATATATAAGTAGTATATAAATACTATTTCCCTAGGTATCAGTCTAGCTATGGGACTTCACAAAGAGGAGATCTTCACAGCCTCAAACCTGCCTGATCAATGGGGCAGGCTCACCTCATGATCAGAGACAATCTGCAAATGTTCACAGGGCTAAAAGCATGCTATTGTTTCAATGGCCAGTGGGACCCGACCCCACCAGAACCTTTCATTTGGAAAAAAAATGTTTCATATATTAATATTGAAAATTATAATTAACTAGTCCATTATCAAAGACAGAAACTCTATTTTCTGCCAGGCACAGAACTTTTCAAGAAGTGAAGATGAAAATCCATGTTTTCTGTTGATCTATTCATATATATTTCCTGTCATCCCCTGGTATTTCCCAGCCGGGCCAAAAATTCAGGGAACAACAGTGCCACTATGCACTGAGCCTCCTGATGGCAGGTCTGCAGTGCTCCCATCTGTGGTATGATCAGAAAAATCTCATGAGTGGGTAGTTTTTTTTTTCCTATGCAGACATTAGAATTTACTTAAGTAGCTAGCTGTTATGTCTGATGACCCAAGTAGCTTTTTGGCTACACTCCAGCAGCAAAGAAGATACAAAATTAAGGGCTGTAAGTTGGCAGTTACCTTCTGACTAATCTTTCCTCCTCAAGTGCCAGTTCGACCCACCTCTTCATATTTTAGGGAAGCTCATGGGAAGATGCTGAGAAACTGAAAGAGGCCTTACTATTTTCACTGTATATCTGGAAGTTTAATAAAATTGTTACCTAACTTGTTCAGCAGACTGCTATGTGATTGGACATTTTAAGATTAAAATGCATTGAATTTTCTATAGCCTTACAGCCTCATTCAAATGATCATTCAAATGAAAGACCTAATGTTGGTGAGATTTTTATCAATGTCCCAGCTGTGAGTACGTGTGTTCCCAAAAAGATAAATCGAAAATAAATCATGTGAAGTGTGGATGCCTTTGGCAGAATCAAAGGCAAAAGTCCTACTAGGAACCAGAGGTGTGCTGAGAGAGACATTGAGAGAATGCAAATATAACACACATACATTTTTAATGCCCACCCTTCACCTTAAGATGCACACTCTGCACACAGGTAAGAATTTGGGGTACCTATAAAATCGCACAATCTTTAGATACTCTCGTCTGAGCTGTATATAACTTAAATGAAACGTTCTGCAAGCATAGTCGGATTTTAATACAGTTTTAGAGAGAGAGCATAAACGGCTAGGTGGCCAAGAATGGTGTAGCTAAGAATATGCCTATCATATCGTATTACACTGCAAGAAAAGTGAAGCAGATTTTTATAAATGCTGCTCTGAAATTTAGGAATAGAGATTCAATATATTTTTTTCCAAACATAAGACTTAAATTAGGCTTAACTTACATCCTCATGTATAGACAGCAAAATCAACGTAACTACAATTTTATAAAAAAATATTTAACATAAAAAGAAGTAAAAGAAAATTAAATTTGAAATAGATTAGAAACCCTGCACTTAAAAATGTGAGAAAGATGTAAAAATAACCAGTGAAAAAGCATTCTTCCTGAGATTTGTGAGACTGGGAAGTGTAGTGGCAGGAAACAGGAAAGAAAAGCACTCTGTTGGTTTCTTAGTTTACATTTAACCTACCTGGTTCACAACAAAGGATGCACTTAAGTCTCCTTTAAACAAGCCTTTAAAATATTTATTTAAGTGTTCAGTAAATAAATACTTACTGTCACACATTTCCTTCCACTCTCAAAAGACCATCTCCACTAGCTCTGCATACAAGGTTTCAAGAAGGTTACTGCTGATTTATGAGTTACCTACCCATGGGCACACCTGCAGCCAGTGGCTGCTCTTTCAAACCCCATAAAATAGGAGGTAAGTCTGGTTTGCTATGTCCAAAACTGAAGAAATTCATATTAAGTTGAATCAGGCTGTATTTGCTGCAAGTTCCCAATAGGGGTAGTTACCACACTGACACACTGCAATTTGCTATCCCATGGTAATTGGTTGGCATGTCTGTGTTCACACAACCGTGTATTAGACTAAGATTGTATGAAGAGAACAAGATTGCTTTTTGGATCCTGCTGGCCACCTCATTTTGCATGTTTAGCAGTTGCTCCTTTAAGCACAGTTAATTAAAAAAAAAGGAAAAAAAAAAAAAACCACCACGAAAAAAAAACCAAAACCCCCCCAAAAAAAAAAAAAAAAAAAAAAGAAACACAAAAAAATCCCAAAACTAAACAAAAAACCCTAACGAAACAAACAAAATAATTGAAATATAAAACAGGGTGAATTGAGATCTAGAATATATAATTGTGACAGATATAAGAAGTTTAGTAATGAAGACTATGTAAAAGGTTTATGGTCGTAGTTCTTAAACACAATGTGCACAAAAAGTTTAGAAGCTACCAGCAGTATTGAGGGTGTAGAATAAGATCAGTTCAGAGCCCACTAAGAAGTCTGCTAATCTACATGCTCCTCTTGGTAGATAAAGAAAAGAAAAAACATCTTGGAACACTTGATTCCCACATTTCGCTCAGAATTTGAGATCTTTCCCTAGCCCCCCTCCCCAGAAAGCACAGGAGGCTGGGATATAGTCCAGCTGCTGTCAATCATACTGAAGAGCTGGCTCTAATTGTGATAGATTCAAGCATGTGCCTCTGCCTTCTTGTCTGAGCTAGAACATGTCTGCAGAGAGCCAGCTCTCCTACTACCGGCACAGTTCAGAGCAGCAAACGCCGCACTTGCTTCTGAGCAAAAATAAACAGTTTGGTGGTAGAACTGCATCTACACTAGGTTCTGCCAGGACAGCAGCTAGATGCCATTTTATTTTTAGTATTCCTAGCCTACATAAGTATGTCAGCAAGCCTTTTAAATATAGACCTAGCCTTCATATTTCTCTTCATTAGAGCTCTAGCAGAATGCCTAAAATGTAAACCACATCACAGAATATACAGAATATGGGCTACAGGAACAGCATACACTTACTACTTTGATCAGGTATACATTTCGCTTTCCTATTATTATTGTAATACAAATATTGTCATATAAAAGATGAAAAAGCAGAATTATCTAAATCACATACACTCAGTGCTTCATAAAAGACTAAAATCGTATCACAGGCAGTAAAATGAATGTCAAAGGTACTGTGCATTTTAAAAGATGAAATTCTGTTATTTAGCCAATTGCCTATGACAAACATGAAATGGAAATTAGGAAGACATATTTAGGGGATATGTATTTTGCACAGGTAATCAGACTAGCAGAATTTTGTCATTTTTACAAACTCCAGATTTTAATTTTGATGGGTTGTCGACTCTTATCAATTTAAAAATTTTGCCTTTTATTTTATTTTTAACATTTATTTTGTAAGATTGCCACAAGGTCATTTTATCTCCATCCAATGGCATCTACATCTTAATATTAAAACAATAACTACCCAGAAAAGGGCATTTCCCAGGGAGTAATGACTGGCTGGGAGGAGTTGATGGCCTGAGGCACTGCTGAGGGCCATTAACCCTGGCCAGTTATTAATCGCCAGGAAATGCCCTGCACCAAGGTTGTTATTGCTATTTTAAGCACAGATTGAGGGGGCGAAATGGATATCTGAGCATCCAGGGGGTTTAACACATGATGCCATTTCCTTTGTTGCAGTTTATGGAGGACATTTCTACAATCTACAGTCCTGATACCCAACCACATCACACAGATCATTTTGAAGCACTCCATTGTACACACAGTAACTCACCAAACTGATAAAACAGTTGGGATTTTTAAGAGATTGTCTTTTCCCTCTAAATAATAGTCTGCATGTTCACACTTTAATAAGATGAACAGAAATATGCAACTCTTCATGTCAGTGTCAGCAGAATTACATTCCAGAAATATCTTTTTAATCATACTGTCTTTATGTTTAGGGCATTTCCTTTGTCAATACTCCTACTTAATGACCGCTCACATATCTCTGCAGAAAGGAATTTTTAGCAGCAACTGCCAAAGCACATCCTGAAGCAGCTTCAGCTGATGCTAGCCATTAAGGAGTTTGTCTTTTCCAATAATCAAACAGATTGAGTCATTTTCTAGGAGATGGTTGGTGAAGTATTTCAGAAACTGCTTTAATTTTCTCCTACTTCTTACCCCAAGGCTAAAGTTTAAAGATGTGTTCATAGTCCACACAGCACTGTGAAATTTCTTCTTTTTTTTTTTTTCCCATGGATCAATAAATCACTTTTTACATCAAAAGTGTATTCTTAGCATACGTCCAAATTGTCTTCAGCCTTACTGAGCTACTCACTATTTTTCAAACCTTAGCCATGATAGTAAAACAAGGAAAATAAGTCATGGCTTTATAACATGTCTAGGAAGAAAGTACAGTTCTGCACTAAACTAGTTTTCAACAAAGTTTCTCAACAAAGCAGTTTCCAAGTCCAAAACATAAAAGACCTTCTCACATTTTTCCTCAAAGTCCTAATTTGTCACCACAAACATGTACATCTGAATCATAAATTGATTGTAAAAATCTCACAGAACTTAATACATGGTCCTGTTTTCAGTTACAAGTCATGGTTTCCAGCAACAGATATGTGCTTTCCTAAAATAAAATTCCCTCAAATTGATGGCCAGAGTATGTGTCTCCACTTCTTTGCCAGATTAATAATCATATTTTTGAAAATTTTATTCTAAAAAAAAAAAAAACCCACTGTCTGAATATTGTGCAGTTGGGATCAAACATTATGATGTGTACTGCATGATCATTTGAACATGCATGATCAAATACTGTCTCTGGGTAAATTTTTAGCAGATTTCCTTGTGTTACTGTATGTTGGATTGTCTGAGGTGACCTTCTGGAAATACAGCAAATCTTACTAAATTGAAAGTAGCACTTGAATTACAAAATGATGATGTGCCTTAGCACATCATTTCAGGCTAGTACAAAATATATCTGTATCTCAGCTTCAGTTCAAGTAATGCAGTTACATGCTAATCAGGTTGTCAAAATGTAATACAGGAACAATGGTCCAAAGGTTGAGACAGGACTGGGAGGCTGAGAGGGCTTCTGATCCTGGTTGCAAACCGAAGAGCTCCTGTTTGTGCACTGACAGTGCAAATCCCCAGGAATGGGTTGCACAGCTCAGTGCCTTTTCTCCCACACGTACCAGCAGCAGCTCCCTAGGGCAAGCTCACAGTATATTTCTCTAAAAATCTTGCCCAGCTTTTAAGAAACCTGTGGCACAGGAATTCCCTGAGTCAGAGGTGATGCTTTCAGATGTTTTTTCCAGCAGGTCTTTCTCAGCCTATATGTACCTCTGGGACTGGCAATGTCCCACGAGTATGAGCTCCACAGCTGCCGAGCCATGTGGTGAAGAATCTCCTATCACTCATTTCCACCTATCACCCTTCTGGTTCCAATCCAGCAAGATGTGAACCACAAAGTGTATTCAAAATGTGAAAGGGCAAAAAAAGAATCAACACGCTGACATAGTGATGGGTTTTGCTTTGTTTTCTTCCATTCCTAGAAATTCTGTCTGACAAGCTTTATTTCAATCTTATTCAGCATTAAGCTGAGATTTTCATAGTGCTCTCTTACTGTAATCCTAGTATAGTTAGCTTAAAATCACTCACTGTACACATAAATTTATCAATGGTTTATCCCATCTGCACACTACTTTCATTTTTTGTTCCCTGGCAGTTCATAGGCAAGTCAATCAGTAATGCAAGATTCTTCACAAACCTTTATGTCAGCTCTTATCTTTACCTCCCTACATAACATACTATTATCAGCAAAGTTTACATTCTTAAAATTTTCTCTCTTTTCCAGATTGTTAAAAAACATTTTGAATAGCACAGAACACAGTACAGATCCCTAAAGAATTTTCCTGCAGCTCTCTATCCATTGTGAAAATGGACAATTTATTTCTTAACATTATTTCTTATGTTTAACTGGTTATTTGTTCATGTAGGTTTCTTTCTCTAATCTTATGATAACTTAATTTCTTTCAAATTCCTCAGTGAAGGACCCTACCAAATACTTCTGGAAACCCAAGCTCACTTTTACCATCTGAATTTCTCTTGATATCCTCAAAGAAATTTTTTTTTTTTTTTAAGGCATAACATACTACAAAGGGAGTTCTTCACTCTTTTGTTTTTCTTTCTACTAGTTCTATTTTTTAGAACAGCTTTTACCAATTTGCATACAAGGATAAAAGACACTAAGCCTGTAGTTCCCCAGATCTGTCCTAGAAAAGAGATTTCACATTGACTCCACATAACTTCTCCGCTACTTTTCAAGGCTGAAGCATGTTTGCTATAGCCAACATGACTATCAAAACACGCTGCTAGAGGAGATGATAGATGAGAATTTTCCTGTATTTTCTCTTTTGTTTTTACTAACACCTAAGCCTCAAGGAATGAAAATTTACACCACTGTATTTTTTAGCTCAGACCCATCTCTGTTAAGATTCAGGTTATGTGAAGCTTAATCAGATTTTTTGTATTGTAGAAGAGCCTTCCCAAAAAATTTCCTTCCTTATAAGCAAATGTGATCTCAAAGACACAAAACATCAACATTTCTGTTACTAGCCTCTGGTTTTGTTGTTCACTGTCTAAACTGGACTTCTTGCTGAATTCCTCCTTGGACTGAACATGGGAAAAATGCATCCTGCTGGCTCACAAAGAGCTGAAACCAGGATCAGGAGCAATTGGAACACCCTCAGGATGGGGGAAAAGCAAAAACTTCCCTGGAACATGCAGAAGTATGTTGTCAATGTGTCTGCTGTTCTTTTGGGGCAGCTTTTTCCTTCTCTTTTCTAGGAAGTATTTTTCTTTGCTTTTTTCATCCTCCCTTTTTCTTTTAGCGAATGACAAAGAGAAAAAGGAGATGTGGTCATGTGCTCCGAGATCTCTTCCTTTCTACCCACCACAGTAGTCACTGGAAATGGAGGAGTTACAGTCACTCTTGGGCTCCACACTCTCTAGGGCCAAGTGATTTTGTTCCTGGACAAGGCAATGCGTGTGAGTGCCTTATTCCAACCTCACCTTCCCTTTTCAGCTAGGATTTCCTCTGATGTTAAGGGAATGGGCCTACTGCCAGTTTTCTGTAGTGAAAGGGATTTTTTCCATATGGTGAATTTAACAACTGCTGTGTGGGTTTTTTCACCTCCTACCAAGCATCCATGATGGCTGGCTTTGGGAAGTTTAAGCTGCAGCAATAACAACTTCTGGAGCTTTTTTAATGTGATTTGAGGGCCTGAAATTCAGATAAAGCAACCCAGGTAGCTGTTCTGCACCTCTGGGAGTGTGCAGGCTTCTAGGCAGCCCAGCTTGTGGTTCCCTCCCCTATGATCTGTCCTTTTCAGTACCCACGGAGAAGCATCTGGACTTTCAGCAAAGTCCCCTGAGAATGCACAGCACATACCCTCCCCACTAAGATGATGGGTTGATGTTGGTACCAAGTGAGGACCACATGGGCATGGCCCTACCCGATTGTTTATAAATGTTTTATTCCAAGATTGTAGATACTGAGCTTGTCAAAAAGCATAAGATATATCACACGGAAATACAACTTAGTAGGTATTTGGAGTACAAAGTATCATTTCTCTGCAATGGAAAGGTAAAGCTATCTATATTAGGCCCAGGAAGTGCAAAACTATTGCTTTTTATAACCTGAAGCAAGTCTGTGACTGGTATCTCAAAATGCAAATACTATGTACAACATCCCACAGGCCTTTAAATATCCATTAAAAGCAAAAGCTATAATAATACCTGCAAAAATTAATTATTACTAATACCTCTAGTGAGAAATCCAACTTCGACCTTCTCACAGTAAAGCTGTGAAGCCTATGAGTCCTCTGTATCTTAAAAAGTTTTCCACCTAATGTCCCTTAATTTTAAGTCTCGAAGGAGATCTACAGCAATTTTAGATACTCTGGTCAATCCCTCTCAGTAACCAAATTACAGGGTCTACTACTAGTGCAGACTTAGTGAGGAAAAAGGTTTATATAAACAGATTAATGCCGTGCCCAGTCTGTAGATGAAACCTGTTTTTAAAACCTGAGCTGATCCAACACAAGATTGATATGTAGGACACCACTTCAGAGATCACACTGGCAAACCAGTTAAACTTCCCCATGCAAAATATCAGTTGCATGTCTATTTCTGTTCACCTTATAACTTCATCTCTTTGAACATTGCATGTTTCTGCACTAAAATTTATTTGTATGAGCAATGAACTCATATATGCCTGTTAACATTGTATTTCTCTTCCTCTTTAGCCCTTTATCTTCTCCTGTCCTCACAGGGCAGAATTAAACCAAATGTGGGTTTGTTATCTAAATTAAAAAAAAAATAAATAAAGAACCCACAAAGACCAAATCCAAAGAAAACTAGCAGCCTGATTTCATACTTCTATGGTAGGAAAAAAAAAATCATAATATAAAAACTAATTGCACTATTCCAGGAGATTAAAAAAAAAACGAACCCAAAAAAACAACAAATCAAAAAAATCTAAACCCAACCAAACCTCCACAGTGCTACAAAGAAGATGGTTACCAGCCTGGGATCCAGTGATCTGTTCTCACACTCTCTCTACCATGGCTACTCCCAACAGGTGTTCCTGGGACATTCTGAACAAAATGTTGAACAAAAATACATCTTTAACAGCTTCAGCCCTGAAAAGCTGCTCTCTGCTGAGTAACTGTCAGAGAGACTGTCAGCAACATTCCACAAGCAGCAGAACAAACATTAAGACAAGAGTTTTCAGCTTAGTTTGGGGGTCCGCGAGTACTTACTGTTTCTAGCAGAAGAGGTTTCTCAATTCAACGCATCGTGACACTGATATCTGAATCACAGATTCAGTGTCACAGCTGACAATCTGGTATCCTATGTACATTCCCTAGAGTAATGCAGGAGATCAAACTCATTTGTGTTGAGCTAGGAGGCCAAAAACTTACTTTTAAGACTTCAGTATACTAACAAAGCAATATTAAAAAACATTAAATTTGGCATCTTCTTTCAAGATCCCACTTCTTTCTTGTGGTACAAACGTCTCGTACATTTGCTTGTTTGCGATGGACTTCTCTTAGTCTGGTAGGGAATGACATTTCCCCTGCAATGGAGTATCCTGTCAAAGCTTATTTGTAATGCTGTGACCTCCTGCACATACCCAGACCCAAACTAATTTGCATACAGAGGTTTTTAATTGATTTGCTTACCTTATTATCATCTACAGGGCACCAGTTACAGGAAGGTGCAGAAGGACTATTTGGCAATTGTGTTCATCACCTTCTTAGTGTAACCTTGGTATGCATTTTTCTGCAGGGAAGTATTTCACTATTTTCAAATCTTGCTCTTTTCAAGCTTGCTCTCCTCAGTGCAAATGCTAAAGAGATTAGAGCTCCTTGCTTTACCAGGTCACCAAGACATACTACCACCACCAGTTTTCACAGTTCCCAGCACAGATAATGGCCAGATTGTAGCTATTGTCAAGTATGTGAATATAAAATTTTAGCAGTAAGTTCTCCTCCCAGGCTTTATAACTTTTTTCCAATTTTCTCTGCCACTTCCCAATGATTAAATTTTGTAGACGTTTGCTAATGAAAAAGCAATTTTTTCCCCCACCATTTTTATTCCTGTTCATGTCACTAGGTGAGTTCTACTTGGCTGAATTCATATTTCCTAGGTAAACTAATTTCTTGAATGTACCATACTCTGTCATTTTTTCAGCCACGTTTTGGCTGAAAAGTACACCAATTCACCATATAATTAGGTATCTCCTTGGTGAATAAAATATGAAAGTGGGACTTGTTGTGACATTAATATTAGTTCTTTCAGACCCCTAACTAAAACACTTTAACCACTGTGTGTCTCAGGTATGGCCTAGTCATAAACTGACATTTATGCATTTCCCACCTGCGGTAGGTTGACCCCAGTAAGCAGCTTTTGATCCTACTTTACCACGTACCATACAAAGTCCAGACACCTTAATCTTTCTCCTCTGCTTGGACCCTTACAATATTTTATTCACTGCTGGTGACACTGAAGCAAGTTCCTGGTGGTGGCAGCTTCTCCCTCATCCACTTGAAGTGGATTTGGGGTCAAAGGGAGGAGCTAATAGAAGAACAGAAAGGGTAAGACTGCCAGTCAGAGATATTTGCAAGCTACAAGCAAGAATCAGAAGAGACAAAGAATGAGGCTACCCACTACAGGGGTTGAAGACAGCACAAAGGAGTTACTAGTTCCTGATTTATAGAGGCAACATGCCACAGTTAAGTGGCATTGTCCAAGGAGCTGTGACTGGTGGTCCTCTTCTGCACAACACATTGCAAAATTCAGTTTACATCCTAGCCTCTGCTGGGGGAATTTAACTGCCCTTTATGGTTTGCTTCTTCCCAATGGCACAAGACAGAATGCTGTACTGGGATCATTTTCTAGTGAGGTGGCTATTTTGCTCATATCTTTTTCATCTGTAACATAAATCTCACTCTAACTTGTATTTCACAGCAAAAGTAATTATGTGTAAGTTTTGATTTGCTTTTAAAATTTGCCTTAGTAATATAAGTTTTTTTTACTGTAATCACTTGTGTCCTCATCTCTTTGGCCTTCATTTGAGCAGAAAATGTCATTCTTTGCTCATTAATTAAGTTCACACAAACAGTTCTCAGAAACTGGTTTTGGTTTTAATAAAACACACAATGTTGAAAAACCCTTTCTAGAGGAGTGAACAGCAATTGGGTGAAGAATATTCTGAGAGCTGTAATTATACAGAATATCTCAAAATAAGCACCAAGAGACTTCTCCTCTGAACAAAACTCTGTTTCCAGTTAGCAACAAATTTACCATTATAATTATATGACAGTTCTTAGATGAGTTCACAGGCATGTTTTAAAAATCACTGTAAGCAATGCCAAGGTCTACTGCTGGGTGCTGCTTCCCCTATGCCCACGCAGACATTACCAACCTCAAAGATACCACAGTATCAGCCATAGCCAACGTGCAGAAACTGAATTCACAATCTCAAAGTAATAACTCACATATAATGAGGGATGATCAGAAGATGTTCACCCCAGGAACTCTGGAAGAGTGGGACTTCTTCATCCCACACACAACGCTAGGTCTCAGAAAATTCAAATCTTCCTTTTGAAATGCTGCTAGTGCTTTTCCTCACAGAAGAGAATGGTTTGATCTCAGGCATAAAGTGCTGCGAGGGATTTTTGGTGAAGACTGCAGTGGGGTAGCATTCCCACAGCAGAAATGGCCAACAGTCTGCCTGCATGCAATATCCAGGACTTTTACAAAGGACTTTAAAATCAAAATAAGGGAATAGGATATTATCTTTGGGTTCATGTTTTCATTTTGATGAAGCTCAGTCACAGTAAATAAAGTAAAAAGAATCTCAGCAAAGAAACACACAGTCCATTCACAAGGAAGTAGGATATTAAACATGCGGCACTCTTACTGTCAATATGAAATGTTTAAACACTTTTATACTTGCTGATATGCACATTTAAGTACCAGGAATAAGAAAAAACCTCTTGATTATCTTCATGTCATAATATATTCAGGAATGTTCACTTATTTTGCTCATAGCTGAAGCATGGAGGTAATAACTTCAAGACAGAAGATATGCAGGCTCTGGGATTTCTAATTCTATCTATTCAAGATAATGATTGAGGAGAATTTTACTTTCTACCTCGTTGTCCATATTCACAAGAACAGTAGCTGAAAACCATTTATACCAGCTACCTGGTGTCATTGCTCCCAACTGTGATTATCATCTTTCAGAGACAGATATTCCCCACAGCCAAACAGGCTCTAACAAAACTCTATCAGTTTTGTTAGAGTGAAGTTAACTTTAAGTATTGGGTTTTTTTTACCTAGAGTACTCAATTGTTTATAAAAATACTACAAGCACCTTTCACATTTGGATTAAGAATGAAAAGAACACATTCGTTTTATGATCAATTCACAGTAACAATTCTTATTAAAAGTTACATATGATCTTCAATACAAAATTATTTAGAACAGAACTGCTGAGCATCCACACTGGAATCAACTCTTTCCCTTGATATTATTATTTGAAAGTAAACATCAGCCTAATTAAAAAATCATGACTGTCCTCTGCATGACAGCAATTTCACAGAATCTTCTGTCATAAATATTATTTGGATGGGGTTTTCTGGTTTTTAGCAATGTACTTGTATGTCAATAAAGCAATTTGCATTCTATTGAAAAGATGCTAAATATGAGGGTTTCACAGACCTGTAAACTAGAGATTCCAAGAATGTATGTTGCATCTTTATGATTAAGTGGCACTTACATGGTTTGGAAAGTCAGCCTTCAGTTCAGCAATGCTTTTACACCAATATGCTGCAGTTTTCTCGCTGATCAGTTCAATGTTTAGAAAAGAGCCTTGGCCTGGGCCATACAGAGGACCTGAAGTAGTTCCACGCACAATCCTTGGAGAAACATTGGTTACAATATCCTGCAAAATAGGAAATACTTTCAGATGGATTTTGCAAAGTGAGGTTTATGTTGATGATGTATTTTATATAATACAAGCCAAAATGTACCAGGTGTTTTAAAAAAAGCTACAACTATAGGGCAGTTCTCTAAATTAGCAGACTCTCCAATTAAATTCCTCACAGCAGAGGAGAAAAGTGTTTGCTCTGTATGTGAAATGGCATGATAATTATAAAGAAATCACCAGTATGTACGCTTATGAACGCCATACAAAATATTGTTCAAATTGTGCTGGGAACTATCCCCCCAAAGGTGGTCATAGTCCATGTCCTACACTCACAGGTGAAGTTCAAAGAGGTGCAGCTCACCAGCCTCTCTACTGTGAAGGCACAGGTCAGAAACCAGCAAAAGTACACCAGTACATCAAACTTCACAAACAAAACCATATGATTAAAAGAGATAAAAATCAAAACAAAACAAAAAAAAATTGAAAATAAAGATTAATACTCTAAAGTATGACATTTCTGAAGGTCTATGTCAGGCTAGCAAACAATTTTGAAACGCGTAGTAAACACACAAAATGTTGACTTGTTTAGTAGTCTTAATTAAGCCACAATGTCACCAGATCTATATTAACAAAGAACTGTAAATTCTGACATTATTTAAAACTAAAGAGAAACATAGATGGCAAAATGTTCCTTTTGCCAATTTCCAATTAAAAATAATTTTGAGTAAAGGTCATTTATTTACAAACGTATCAGAATTATTTGTTTAAGTACCCCTCCTCACCATCTTGTCATTTTCAGTGAGATAACATGAACCTCTATTAGTATATAGCAATTAAGGTAAATTTACATATTTTAATTAAGAACCATCCCATATAAAACAATTAGGGTAATAGGCATACTAACTGGATTTCATAACATTTGGACGTTTTTCCAGCTAGATAGACAGGAAACCTTAATTAGCATTAATTAGCACTGATCTGCATATGTTTGATAAGGCATACCCTTGCCACAAAAGATTATTTATTCCTGAATCTGCCAAATGCTGCAGTTACAGAGGATAAAGGGACTTTTCTTCACATTGTATGTAAATTTGAGGCAATCTTAATTTGCTTATAACATTGAATTAATTATTATACAGTAAATATGCACTAATATTTTATATTGATAGATAGTTATATGTCCATTTACATATGTAAAAATCATACAAGGTAATCTAGCCAGTTCATCTATTTTCAGACCTAGTATGTCTGGAACACGGACACCCCATTAATCCCCCATTTTCATTTCATCAGAAAACCTTCACCTCCCTCTCAACAGTTAAGTTATATTTTCAGAAAAAAAAAATTCACAACACTTTATGAATTTATGCAAACCAATACCATACAGCAAAATGCACTCCCCTCGCTCCCTAAACAAATTACAAAAATTTCAGTTTATACGGAGGAACCATTTACATCAGTTTGCTCCACATTATCCTCTTGAGCATTTCAGTCCTTTTAGATTGCCTCATAGGAGCTTGTGCTTTGCCAGAAAGCTGTTGGTGCACAGTGGCCGTCGTGCCCTGTGAGCAAACACAAGCCAGTGTCCGGCAGTCCGTCCCGAGTCCTCCAGACACAGGGCGCACAGGGGCAGCTGCAGCGGGGAGTGACCCTGACCACGCTGCAAGCAGCCAGGGGCTGCCCTCTCCCATGCTCCAAAGCAGTCAGCAGCTATGCAGCTACTGTAGCATGGCACTAAGCCTGAGCTAACAGCCTGTCTGCTGGTGGGAATTATTACTCCTGGGTTTAGTGCAAATTACGATGATGTACGTGGTCTGACTTCCATTTTGCGGCTCGCTTGTGTGCATGTGTTTGC
Organism: Pyrgilauda ruficollis; assembly: GCF_017590135.1. Classification (NCBI taxonomy): domain Eukaryota; kingdom Metazoa; phylum Chordata; class Aves; order Passeriformes; family Passeridae; genus Pyrgilauda; species Pyrgilauda ruficollis. The sequence continues at coordinate 1,660,178 of NW_024527710.1, read as the reverse complement.
CAGATAATGCTAGGAGTCACCAATGGTCCCACTTGTTATCTCATTATGTGCAAGCTTTGGTGTTCTTTCACTCATTTCATTTTACTACAGGTAAGAATTCAAAGACTGAGACATTACAGCCTAGCTTACACCTCTTGTGAGGCTCTCTCACAGCCTCTGTCTGCTTCCACATAAAAACACTCTGAAGTTTTCTTGTCTGCCTTGGGTCTCCAGGCAATCTCTTCTCCCTTCTAAAAGGAGACACCCTGGCTTAGACCCTGCAACTGCTGCTGACGCCCCACGGCTTTGACACACTCTTTCCCAGAGCTGAGTTACAGTCAACATCTGAGTGACAATTTCTCTCTCCAGGATCCCACAGAGCTGAATCAGGGAATGCTCAGACTTTGCAAACTACCTCAAAAGCAGCTGTTCTTCACTTTAATGACCACAAGAGATACACGGAGCCATATGAAATAGTAAACACACATTTCATCTCTCTGCCTACGTTTCCTCACTATTGAATTTTCCTTCAGATTTTGTGAGATCCCCTTTGGTGCTCAGGGACCTTTCCCTCCCAGAAGCACAGACATCAGTTTCTGCCAATGAAGAAGAGGTTTCCACTGCCTCCCCGCCGCCTCTGTGTCTCAAGACCTCTCTGGTGTGTCTGTGCACCACTTTGTCTTTCCTGACCAAGCCATTTCTGCTTCCAAAAATCCTTCCTGGCTGTGAAATCCAAACATTACCACCTGGCTGCTTTGTCTTGGTTCCTTGTGGGAGGGATATGCTGTCCTTATTTAAGATCTCATTCCTCATTTGCTCCCCCCTAGTTAGGAGTAAACTAGATGGAAAGAGTCTGTAATGACTGACACTCTGGCACTTCTCCTGTCTCTTGTTAGCACATGACAGCCCCAGGCACAGGGAGACTCACAGTTCATGGAAACAAAATGGAATTTATAACTTATGTGATGATTCAAGGAATCTGTCTATGTACATACAAAATAAAATCACACAAGTGACAGAATAGAAAATTGTCTCTTTGAGATGAGTGTGAAATACCTACACAGAACTTGCCTTACCAGCCTCTTCATCTATTGTCTCCTGCCATGGCTATGAGAAAGCTGAACAAGGGAAGAGCTGGGCAAAGGATCTATTGGCTCAGCTTAGCCAACTTCGTGGCCCTTCCTTTTAGGAATGAATTTTACATGGTACCACAGGTTGTTTCACTATAACAGGAAATTCTGGTGGCTGGCCAATTGCTATTGCTGTCTCCAAAAGCAGCAGGTGATGGCAGATCAGCTGAAGTAGCCCTTGTGCTCCAATCCGTGGGATTTGTGAGAAACTACCTTCTGGAGTTTTAATAGAACACTGTCTTTTCCCATTTGTAGGAATTGTGAGGCCAAATTCTGGCACTGATAATTCATTTTCTTTTCTGAAACCCCAGTTTTTTCCTTTTATCCTAACTATGCACACAACCCTTTATTGTTAATAAAAATTACCATGTGCATGAAAAGCCACAATGGAACTGAAGCGAGAATCCTGACAGGAAGTACTTCAGGGTTTGAACCTAAAAACTTTATTGGTTCTAAACAGAGATATGACGTGAGCCATGAGTTGGTCTGGTTCCTGCACGCAGGTGAAAGGAGAGATCCACATACCGGAATAGAAGAATGTCTCCAATGTCCAAAACAAATCAAGTATCTAACTCCCTCATTCAAGGGAGGCAATGTACAGTCCTTGAGAAAAACAGCACAGCATTTTCATGTACTCTGAAGACCAAAGATAGAACACTTTTAATATGGAGAAACTAGGGGAGAACAAAGCTTATACTTTCCACACAAAAAGACGAAGCTGTGGGAATAAAAAAAAAAAAACAAACCTGAAGAAATTGTCAAAGATAACAGAAAGCACCACATAAAATTACTTTGTTTCATGGGGAAATATTGCAATTCAATGTGGACTTGGGGATTAGGGAAACTGTATTTGGTACTAGATTACAGCAAAAGAACCTGGTTTTGGGGTTAATGTAAATGAAGAGAAACAGTGACAAGAAAAAGAATCAAGGGCTGACTGTGAATCATGAATATTCCAGTTACTAAATTTCTTCCACTGTCTCACAAGCTTATTCATTTCTCAAGGAGAGCACAGTAGAAACAATCACAGTAATCCTGGAACTATCTCTAGTTCAGGACATCACCAAAAAAGTGGTGTTCCACAGATAAAAGCACTAATATCCTGCTGCTTTTGGATTCCCTTCGCCTGCATATGACCAATTCTGGTATTCTAGTAACTTGAGACTGACTTAATTTGCATTACACATATATTTCTGTTCCTGTTGATTAATTAATTAACACACTGAAAAGATGACCCAAGGCATTGATCAGGCCCCATTTGCTCTAATAATCCCTGAACTCTGCAATCAGATCATTGAATTCTAAACTACTTAAGTCTAATGGGCAAACAGATTTGAGACAACAGTTTAAAGATAAAGTCCAGACACTCAGCAGCTTTTAGTCAGCTAAATTTATTTAGGCATGTATCAATCTATCAGTCCATACCTTACTAGCCATTCTGGATTTTGCTTTGCTTCACACTGTCCACATTGCAGTTGGTAATTGCCACAGATTTTTGCACTGTAAAATCTAAACCATGTTGTCTATAATGGCCAAAGAAAGCAGGACAGCCGGGGCATTTCAAGTTTTAGGGCATCCAAAGGGTTGTTGGGCACAGTGCCAGATCATGCAATAAGTACATGCATTGCATGTTCCTCCTAAACCAATCACCTGAGAAACAATTCACATTGTGAATATTAACATTGTCATCTGAGGGCAAGGAAGTTAATGACACGTAGAAATTAATCAAACCATTCACCTCTCTCTCTCAGACATATTGTTTTAGGAGAACCAAGAAGACAGCTCTTCATTAACTGAGTTCACTTTTTATTTCATAATCATGTCTCCTAGAGACTAAAAAAAAGGGGAAAAAAAAGAAAAAATAAGTATTTGGAGAAAAACATTTTAAGAGGCCAGTTGCAGAAAAGCAGTCTCCCAAGAGTTGTGCCACCTCATGCCTATTCAGTTGATGCAGTTATACTAGGTAAATACAAAAAAATATATATAATAATATAAAAAGAACCAAGAGAATAAATCTGTATGATTTTTCATATCAAAGCTCTGATGTGTTCCTATTGATTTGCGGAGCTCAAAGCATTCTTCTTCTTCCCAATTTTTTTTCAAAATATTTCTGCTAACACTATGTTAATGAACACTTGAAATAATAGGGTGCTGTGGGGAAAACAACACTATTACGGTTTCAAGTAAGATTTTTAGATTAAAAAAAATACATTTAATCACACTATAACAAGTGTTAACCTGAGTTTTCTTCACTCTGAGAGACTTCTAAGAGACACAGAGAACTTGCCTTGCAATGTTGGCCCCCAAAGTCAATGAAAGTCACTTCATACTTCAAATTAAGCTTTTCTCAGCTTTAACATATGAAAGCAGATAGGAATTAGTGACCATTGTCAGTTTCTTTTCATTAATATGAGAAAAAAGATTAAACACAATGAGCAGATTACTATTTCTAACAAAGTTAATTTATTTGACCTTCCTTTCTTCTAGGAAAGGAGGGCGTTATACTTGCCAAGTGGAGTATGCATCTGTACATTCCTGGGGTTGCTGCTCATTAAACGTCAAAGTGAGCACCAAAGCAGCCACAATGGCTTCTTTGTGAAGGAGAGATATAAATAAATACCTTATGAAGGTAATTTAAGTCCAGTATTTCAAAACAGCATACTTAAAGTTAGTGCACAGTAAATCGCAATGTAAAAAACCAGCTCAAATATAAGTTCCTACCTTACTATGTTTAATACACCACCTTCTTTAAATGAATAACAAAATACTGCCGAAGAATGCAGTTACTTAACCAAATTATGATGTGCTTTTCTCCCCAATATTTCAAAAATGTATTGAAAAGGTTGAATAGACTTCAATATCTAGTATGTGTGCAATGTTTTTAGGGCTTATTTTCTAAATGCTTTAATCAACCCCCCAACATCAAGATTCAGTTTTCCCTAACTACCCTAAAGTTCCCTAGTAGAACTTTATTACAATTTCACCTCAGTGAAAACATGGGGAGACTTTGCCTTTTCCTGCCTAATATCGCAGTAGTTAAAGCATTCTGGAAATCTGGCTCACTGCTGTTTGCACACCCTCCTAGATACGAACGGCATCACAGACTTATGTCCTCGTAATTCCCTGCCAACTCTCACTCAAGGTCTTGTGATGATTTGCCTCTTCTGTGACTCAGCTGTCTAGCCAGACTGTGTCTAGTATCACCCCTTCTGGAGTTTTAACCATCCACAAAAGGCAAGTGAAACTTGAAGCAACAATACCACTGCACACAGCACTGTTCCTGTGCAACCTTTCCGACTTGTTCATCCCCTCCTCTCCATCACAACTCACACATACTACAGCCTTGCAGGGTTTCTTTTATGAGGCCCAAAGCACTGACTCGTTGTCCTGAATTTCCCCAAGTCCGAATTTTTTCCAGCTGAACTGGATGATAAATGCACAGTAAGGACCTCTACAAACACAAAACCATTCCAACAGTTACAAGACCTTATCTAGTAGAGTAGGATTTTTGCAAAACACAGGAAGATTTACTGGCTCATGGAGAAAGGCAAGAAGATTTGCTTATGATTTCTGCCCAAGAAGGTTGGATGTAGCCCCTGGCTGGCACCTTCCAGTGTACAAACCACATGTTGCACACAGTGCTGCCTGTCAATTTCTAACACTTGCATTTACCATATTTTTATTGAAGGAATAGGCAAGACTATAATCTTCCCATACAAGCACAAAACCTCATCTATGTCACTTCCTCACTCTCTTTCCCTCAGTGCACACAGAGGCATTTTTTAAAAATGAAAACCACCCTGACAGAAAAACTTATCTCAGAACATCCCACCATGCAGAAACTGCTCTAATCTCTCCACCACCAGGTATGAAAAGTATAGTACCATAAAGACACCTCTTCTTTTCTCATTGCTTTTGCGAATGAAGTCGACACCTAGCTCTCTCTCTCCTCTTCATTGCTCTCCTTTCCTTGAAGACAGATAGTATATAATGATAATATGATAAAAATAATTATTTTACAAGTTTCTTCAGCAAAATAAGAACTGAATTTAAAAACGTATTACTCCCTCAGCCTTCCAGCATTTTTCACATTGGTGACTCAAAGCCTAAGTGTTCTGATCTCTCCACTAGTACAGAACACATCTTGAAAAGGAACCTTGATGTAACTTACAATTGTGCTTCTTCAGCTTTTACATACAAGATCTTTTACGCTACAGAGGGGAAAAGGATACCTTAAAAATATTCTTATTTGTCTTTGAAGTCTGTTTGTTCTGTGTTTGCAAGATGAAAGTACCCAAATCTGTACTTATATTCCAGAAGTCTGGAACACAAAAAATGCTTGTAAATCTTCCTTAATATCCTGCTCCATTTCTTGACTGAATAATCTGAGCTATACATACTATTTTTTAAAAACCAGACCATTACCTCATAAATGCTTTTACAACATTAAACTACCACATTTGTGTTTATTAAATCAATTTAACACTACAGCTTCAGTGAGTAAGCTGGCTTTCCAAATCACTAAGTTAGCACAGAAAACTGCAGCCCCATAAGGGAAAAAGCAATGTGTCAGGACTTTGGAGAAAAACTGCTGAACCACTCACATTGTGTGAAAGAAATGTGAAAGACAAATGACAAGTTAGAGGTTTAGTTACCGCATATTTAATGTTTTTCTATACTGTCTCATTAGGGCTTTAAGATTTAACCATAAGAAACTTCAAAATTTACAGACACCGAACTTCATTTCTACCTAAGCTTTTATCACTGCTGCTTGCTCAGCACACCTTCCTCACTAATGCAATTCCCAGAGAGAACGCCATCAGTACCCATAACTTGTGATGAAGACAGCAAAATCCCAAGCCCTTTAGATAATCCCACTAGATCAGTGTATTAAATAAAAATAATTCTACTCTTTACTTTAGAATAATTGCAGAACAATCCCTTCCCCACTGTAAGTCAAATAGGAATGGTTTGCTGCCCTTGCTTAGAAGAACAGCCAGCCCCACAACTTTGTTAATTCTGACATGAATCTGTCTCCAAGTCTCAATATTATAAACTTAAGCTTGCTAAAATAATAAATTAGGAGATTCAAATGCAACACAAATTAGAAGTAAAAAAAAAAAATAGAATAGCAACTATAATGTTTATGTCAAATCTACAAATACTTTCTAGTTGAGTTGTATATTTCAAAAGGAAATGAAGTATTTGATCTTTGTTGACAATTACATTTGCTTGAGTGGTTTAAAAATGCCACTTTTTACAATACAAGGCCATATTCTTTTAAAATTAAAACATTTACATTTTTTTCTCTTTTTCTTAACATACTTACTTGTTTTCTAGGCATTAGAATATAAGGACACTTTTACTGTAATTATGAAAGATAATTTTAAAATGTATTATGTCCTACAGCACTTTGTCTTGACAAACAATTACTAGATATCACATTCAACAGAATACAAAAAGCAATTTCTATCACAAGGTTAAAATTAGTCTTTGAACAAAAGATGCTTTCAAAGCAAATCCAAATTCTCATCAGCTTTATATCAGTTTCTCTGTGAGACAGGGAAGTGAGGGATGGAAAGGAGAGAAAGAAAAAAAAAACCTGAAGGACATTTAAAAAATTTCTTGCTAGCGATCAGTGTGAGCACACATTTTATCAGCTTTCTGATAAAGGTCTAAGCAGAAGGACATGATTAAATTTCTGCTGTCAAAATGTATTGTGGTCAAAAACTACATCCATCAAAGGAGAGAGAAGTAGAACTCGTAGTTTTTGAAAGAAAGTTGAATCTGTATGCAGACATTAGCTTTTGGATCTGGTTTTGCAGTTCAGGGTTATTGGTTGGACTGGATGATCCCAAGGGTCTTTGCCAACCTAAATGATTCCACATTTGTTGGGTCTTGGTGTTTCAATATAGTAAACTACCTAATCAACGAATGGTTGCTTTAGCTGACTGATGGGAAAAATGTTCAGTAATTGCCTTAAAACATTAATTAATTTTCAGTAAAGAGGTCACAAGAACAGAAAAACATGACGCAAATGATGAAATGCTAATGATTTCAGGAGAAGAGAATAAAATAAATAGAAGCACAAGGGCAAATAAAATATCTGCACTGATTGCAGCTTTTGATCTGTATCCTAAACTGATATTTCTGTACCATGGCTTCTAAGGACCTGTGTAGATTGACAAAGGTGGAAAATGAATACATAATAACTGAAATATAGCACTTCAGCCTGTAATGCTTACCCTTGGGACTACAGTGGATTTAGATCATAAAAACTTAGCTTGTTTTAACAGATTAATTATTTTTACAGACATCTAAAAATATTAGCCCATTTTCAGCTGTTAGGGAATATCATCCTCTAATCAGTGATCAAAACTTGTTGTGAAGTAAATGTATTTAATTGACCAAATAAAGGAGCAGCAATTCTTAAGACTTCTTTCTAGACGAGTGCTATTAAATGGTCCCATGAAAATTGAATGAAAAGGCACTAACAGAAGTGTGAGTCTAAGAAAGTGAAAAAAAAAAGAAAAGAAAGTAAGGAAGCAACATAGGTAAGACCCCTTAAAAAGAAATAAGAGCCAGGAAAGAGAAGGAAGAATTACATTACATGCTTGCAGCAGCAAGTTTGATAGAGTCACTAAAGGGAGTCATGCTTAAAAGGAGAATACAAATTCTCTTCTTGTACTTGATGGGGAGGCCAAATTAATATAGTTTTTTCAAATATCATCATTAGAGAAAACTCAATGTTAGTTTCTACAATATTGTTTTCTAATTGCTACACAAATTACTGTAAGAAGGCAATAGGGCAGCAGCTGTATTGGGAGGTTCCTAACAGGATGACCTAGAAGCTAAGACACACTAGGCTACAGAATGAGCTCCTCTAGCAGAAAACTAAAAGAGAATTGCAGTTAATCTCATAATTCTAACACTGCAATACTAATTGCTGTTAATTAGGCATGTAACTTCACACTGGAAAAAAGCAAAGAGGTAACTATTTATTTAAGGGACAATACTACATGGATTAAAAAAGCTCCTGTCAACAACTCTGGACACCTGTACCAAGCTCATTTATTGCCTAATTAAATATTAACATTTCCTGATAGAATCCGTGTTATAATTTTAATTACTGTTTTCTCACAGGGAAGCCATATAATCAATGTATTTCTAGCTGTTCCTAGAGGCTGTTTTGTAAAACTCCATTAGTAAATTGTGAACTATCACTAAAATATTTTCCTCCAGATTTCTTTAAGTAAATCAAGACTATTATATTCTCCTAGGAGGAGGGGAGACTAGATGCCTTCCTTCTGGGGAAAAAATATATGATTTCTTCAAGAATAAAAATGTTTTAACTACAATCCTATTTAGGACTTGTTAAAATTCTTGCACAAAGAATCAATATCAGGGAATTACAGTTCACCAAAGTTATATTTAAATTTATGTATAATCCAAAATATTTTTATTGCTGGATTGAGTAATAAGGATGAGAGTCACATTACTTCCTTCAAGCACATATTTAAATTTTCTGAAGGAGATGAATTTCAAATATTTAGGTAGGTCTTGAACTGACTTGCATATTTCCTTTTTCCATTAGGATTAAGAATGCTAAATACTATAAGCATTGATTAACATTACTGTGTATTTAGGGGTCAGAAATGTAAGGAAACAATACCAAATACTATTTGGGATGCTATTTAAATAGCTGGGTACATAACTTTAAAAGTATCAATTCTCCAGGTAGCACTAAATAATTTAAAGTTGTAGGAAAGGAGGTACAGGGACAGTGGAAGTATTTAAAGGACTATTTTCCTTTACATTCCAATTATAATCTAGCCATAGATTACTACTTGGATAACTGAGCTCTTGAACATTAACTTTGTTTTGAGCATACTCCTTTTATCTTTTTCTATGTAAAAGTCCTCTGGAAGTCAAAGGGTCTTTTCTAAGATCAGGGATTTCAAGGCTAAGCCACATTCTCAGAGCCTGATTATACAGAGATCTGGATAATATAAGCATGGGGATAAACAAACCATGAAAATATCAGCGCCTGTGAATTTTAACTCAGCATTTGAACATCTTGTAAGAGATTCAAACCAATTTTAATTCAGCACTACATTTTAGAGAGGATCTTTAAAATAGATTTTGATTTTTACTGGAGGTCTCATCTACCTTAAAATTCTTAAAAAAGCCCTAGCATTTTCCTCTTTGTATTGGCTACCAGAGTAAGGACGCACATAAGCGTATCGCATGCAAACTGTTAGATTTTATGTTCATAGACACAAAAGGAGCTGAAATACTTTTCAGAACAGATTTAGGTTAAATAAAGAAAAACAAAATATTGACAACATTCTTTCAAAATTACTTTTCTATGAACCAACTTGCAAGGCATCTCAAACCTTGCACTGCAAATTAAACTGTCATCCTGAATTAGTTACCATTTTTGTAATGACTAACAGGTTTTTTTCTGACTCCCGCCATCATGGAACAAACTCAGCTGGCATATTTTGATTGATTAGGACACTGTACTTCTCTGGCAGGACAGCCCATACAGAACTTGGGATAGGACGCATACATACCAGGGAGAGCATTTGGGAATGCAAACCCTGGGTGGACCAAGCTCAGGAAGGGTAGAAGCAGCATGCCTGGGGCTGTCATCAGGAGATCTGAGCTCCTCTGAGAGCACCGTGAGTTCATCCATCAGTCATCATGAGGGGCACCACACATGGGCTCAATAATCTCGACAGAGATGGGTTTTTCCACTTGAGAGCTTCAAAGTGGAGATTTCCGGCCTGATGGTCTGATTCTGCTTTTCCAGACTGAGCTCTTAATAAATAAACATTCAGTGTTTGCAGATGTTATACCCTCTCTGACAGGCAGAAATCCATGCAGAGAAGTGCTGAAGTGCACACAGAATTTTTATGCCAAAGGACAAGCCCTGTTTCCCATCTGCTTGTGGCAGACACAGAGGCCCCATCTCAAGTCTGGTTTTCCTCTACATTCACCTGAAGTTTCCATAGCAGTAGCTTAGCCAATGCCTATTAACATTTTTTAAATGCCCACGAAAAATGACACATTCTGTTGGCTTTTAAAAATCCACCCTGTGGGACATAAAACAAATTCAATAAAGCAAGAAGATCAAAGCTCATTAAAATATTCTTGTAAGAACTGAAAGCAGCCATGATACATGGAAATTCCTAGCAGGACCATTCTCCTGCTTACCACCGAGGGAAAACATCATTCTAAGCCAAGCATGCCCTCTTTCATTAAATGTATACCAGGTCCCAAACCCCAGCCCTCTCTGGAGTCATTGCTCAGGTCTGTCAGTTAAGTAAATATGCTCATCAGAGGATCTAGCAGCGCACACAGATAAGGTAGATATGAAGTCCATTTCCCTTGAAATCAATAGGAAGGTGGTTGTTAGACACTATAATTGAGTTAGGGTTTCATTTGGGAATCTGTGGTAACTGTTGCCACTATTACTGTCACAGGGTGCAAGAAAGTATACGACAGTTGCAGCTGGAACTCTGGCACCATTAACGGCACAGCCAGCTGAGAGCTGCTGCAAAAGGCTTACCTTACATGCTCAAACCTGGAATACTAAGACTAAATCTGTCCTGAGCTAGAGAGGGCAGCTTGACTGGCAGGCTCTCTGCTTATTCCAACAGAATATTGACTTAAAATTGGGCAAGGATTCAAAAGCCTTCTGATGCTAAACACAAAAAGACAGAGACAAAGATGTTTAAAGAGGAATAAGGGTTTTAGCCCCACAAGAAGTCCTTGGTTAGGGATAATTATAACAGTGATAAATAGAACATCGGGATTGCCTTTGCCTCCTTTTTCCTACCATGGAACCATGGAGTTTAAAGCACAGATCACTGCAAAATGTCACTAAGAAACAGGATATACCCTTTACTTCCACATGCCAGATCACAGGAGCAATCTCACTCCAAGGGCAATGAAGCCAAGTTTGCACCAGGGCCAAAGAGAGCTCCAACATCCAGCATTGCATCACGCACCCAGGAACTACCGAGATTCTTCTCGGCCAAAGTTCATCCCCACATATGGAGACTAATCTACACAGCACAGCCAATGCTCACTTAATGGGCAAAACAATTAAGTATTAAGGCAGGTACAGACTGCATGCTTCTGGTTTTGGAGGTATTAGGGGTCTGGATTTTTACACCTCTGCTATTTTAGACAACCTTCCCCTAATGCAGCCAGTACAGAGCAGAGCAGACTTCTTTGCTGCACACCTAGAATTGGATGGATAAAATAATTGTATGCATACTCCAGTACAGCAGGAACTCACAGGATTTAAAGGGGATTTTAGAAACTACAATGCAAAACACTGTAGGGCAGATCCCAAGAGGATCGACAAAATCCGGCAAATTCTTAAACTACACTCACACAAGCTAGTTAATGTAGGACTGTACTGTAGCATTATTTTAATATGGAAACCAATTGGGCATTACATAAGCTCTTTATGCCACACATCTTTTCATAACTTACATTCATATATTTTAATTTTATTTAAACATATATGCTATATATATGCATATTTGCCAAATAAAATGCATAACAACTTAATTTGCATAATCCATACTTTAGTGTTGCATAATCCATACTTTAGTGAAGTTTTTTTTTTTTTTAGTTTTGGTACTCTTTAACCCATAGACTCCTTAAGAGAAAAACCTGCCTAAAATCTGACTCACACCATTATTCTGTGATATTCAGTGTCATTAGTGTATTAAGTCTTCTTAACTGGGTCTATTCCTGCAATTAATTTAATTTTCACAGTTCCCATCAACTCCACTATTCATTCCAAGATGGTTTCACTGCCAGATGTGAGCCTTATTGAAGTAATATCTTTTTACTTTTTTTTTTTTCCTATGACTAGAAGGGTTCTGAGAATGGCTAATTTCCTAAACATTGTACATGTACAACCACCACCAACCCAGCCCTTTGTGAAAGAATGTGAGTGCCTTAAAACTGTCTTCTCTTTCACTACAGCCATTCTGTTCTGCAGTAATGTAACAACCTATCTGTGAAAATACATGCACCTACTTCTTATTTACACATACTGGATTTTATACCATGAATTCATCTTGTTTTAATTATGCATCATTGCCTAGTGATACAGGAAACAGACCTCTACCCATCTTGATTGTGAAAACTAGCATCTCAAAAATTTTTTTTTTCTTTTTCAAGTGAAGATAAGTTACTGCATTAAAAATAAATGAGGTATTTTTTTTGTCAGATGATTGGACACTGAGTACACATAAGAAATCACCAAGAGCATTGTGTGCTGGTCTATGTGCTAACCTTGAGCTGCAGTTTATCTATTGCCTGCAATTCAGGAGACAATAAGGTATTTTACCCAATCAGCTGATCAGCTGAAGGAACTCAAAAGACTGAAATTGCTTTGAAATACACAGCCTTTTAGATATCAAAGTACCTCTGGAACCCTCTACCCAGAAGTAACTCAAACAAAACCCATTTGAAATACTGCTTCAATATTCAAAAAAATCAATAATTTAAACCACAGGTTGAACATTTTTACTGCTTCCACAGCAGACTGTCGTTTTTTGAAATGAAAATGCTAACGGCACCAAAGGGGAAAGCCCTGGCCAGCCGAGAGATGTGCGTGCAGGCGTGGATTGGCTGGAAATGCTGCCTTACTTTTCCTCCCTCAGTTACGTTTACATAAGATCTCTTAAAATAAACAACTCTCATTTCCACCACTTGGAAAAAAAAATGTTTTTCTTTGTTGCACTTGATGTTTCTGTCCCTGAGAGCTCAGCAGTATCAAGACACTTCACTGTATAAACACACGTGCTGAATGCAAATACTACATCCTCAATTATGCCATTAAGTCATATCATTTTGTATGTAACAGGCACTAACATTGTGGTTTTGAATATCAGCAAGAACACTGTGAACTCTTGATTAATATACAGAAAAGCAGGAATATGGGTGATGCTGTATTCCAACATTTACAGTAGGAGCAGGAAGCAGTTCAGCACACGCTGCGAAAGCCAAACAGGTATGGATGTTCCACTGCCCATGATACCTGCTCATTTAGGCAAAGAAATGGCTGGCTGGATAAAGATTTCCTAAAAGACAAGAAACACACATAAGGAAGAGACCTAGTAGGAATGTGAACCCTCGAACAGGCTAGACATGGAGGATGTTGGACACAGAATCAAGTCTCTCCTCTGCAGAAATTTAACCATCAGGTATATTTTTAGCAGAGCTTGAAATATGTCACTCTGTAGAAACTGGGGTTTTTTTATCATTTAAAATATCATTAAATCCTTGCACTCTCTGGAATTAATTTTTAAAATTGTTGAAGGAGGAATGCAAGAAACACAAAACACACCACCCAATTAAATAAACATCACAAAACAGAGCTTATGTATCTGCAGGTATATAACTCCCAACACATAGTAAGAACAATTTTTGTTAGGGTAGCAAAGCATCACTTTTAGTATTGTAGAGAGGGGCATAAGAAAGAAGTCATGAGATTGATGGTCCTTGGTTTATCATTTTAGTACTTTACTCTCCGATATATTCTTACTCTCTGACATGTTTTTAGAGCCTTCTCTAACCACAGTGTTAAAATAGAAATCAAAATGTAAATTATATTATGAGAGTGAAGTTGTTCAAGTAAAAAACACTATGTATTTATATATAGACAGTATTATTGTGAAGCAAAAATTAGATCTGCATTTCTGTTACTAGAAAAAAAATTATTATATACAATTATGAATGTTCTAGTTGATAGATTTGTTCAAGTTCAACCAAGATAAATGCAGATTTTTAGTCTAGAATAAGGAATGACAAAAATATAATAATTTACAAAATGTGACATTCAAAAATATATACCAAATAAATTTGGACATTTCCAGTATTTTGTTCTTCTTAAAGGCACAAAAAATCTCTGGATATCAAAAAAACCCACAAATATCAAGAGAGAAATTCATCTGAGTTTGATGAATTTCTATAGTCCTATATCCAGAATTTAGGAAAATAAGATTTTGCTTATTTATGTGTTTGAGACCTGTGTTACCTCCACGTGAAATCACCAATTTCAGGTATTCCTGTCAGTCTTTAAAATATACCTCCTACACAAGAGCAGCAATCAACTGACCTTCTGAGAACACTGTTTTTGGCAGCAGTATAAACATAAAACAGAATAATAAAAATCCAGTAGCAACAAGAAACCCAATATTCATCATCTCTTCAATTCTTGCAAAGTTAGGGAGGAAAAACAAGCTCAAGTTTGTGCTGGAGTTAAGGGATTTGGGCTGTTACAGAACACCCTGGGCAGGAGCTCCAAGCATGTGCAACAAGTGGGTTCTGTGAACTGCCAGCATCTCCTCCTGCTCCATCCCAGCACACTCGAAACAGGTAGTACAGGCTGGGGGCAGTTTTGATTCCCTTGGCAGAATTCAAGCCGTGAAGTTCATCACCACTGACAATATTTGGACAGATTTAAGACCCAGTCCCATATAGCACGGGCTGGCAGTAGGTTAATCTTGAAATACAAAGCGTGGCTTCTCATGGCAAAGCTTGTGTTCAGAAAATAAAAGGAGTGTAAGGCTTTTGGCTCTTATCTGTTGCTGCAGCTACAGCCTGGAACGGAACTACATCCCTCAGCTGGAAGGACTGATAATTCTCTTGCTGTAGCCTCTGGATGTTTCCTCTAACGATCCCAGCATCACTCCTATCTTGTCTGGATTGACTTTTGCTCAGCATGCTTTCAACCATGCCCCAGTCTCCCACAAACATTTGAACAATGCAATCAGCTGCTCCAGCTAAATCAGCTGAGTTGTAAAGCTGAGTTTCGACATATTGAAAACACTTCAATCAATGTCACATTACTAAACCTTCTCTATGGCTTGATATACAGATTAAATAAAAGGGTGCAAACAGGAACCCTCCTGAACTGCACAGGGAGAGAACCATCCCAGGCAATAAAGCTGAACACAACACCGACAGCGTGCTCCTCTGACTCCATTGCTTAAGCATGAGGCTTGAAAACGGACCAGGAAGATGCTTTGGGACAGACTGCATTAGGGACATTTGGGAAATGTTTCCAGTTTTTGTAGGTTCCACAGACATATAAGACAGACCAACAACTGCATATGTAAAAGATTTTTAGGTTTACAACAAATTATTTTTAAAATAAGTTGGCTACTGATGCAGTTTAACAGCAGCATTGTTGCCATTCAATTTTTATTGCAGGTTGTCGTGTTGCAATAGGGCTTTACACACATACATTTACTATATCATATTATAGAAACATGCTTTTCTATGTTTGTGTGATTTATTAAAGCATAAATCATAATAGCATGTGCCAGAAATTCCTATTGAAAGATACAAAAAAGTAACAATTATCCTCTGAACTCCTTTCTTTGTCTTCAGAGAATAAAATGCATTAGAACATATCCATTTGCTGCCCCATGACAGAAAATGAAAGCAACTGTGAAGGTTGCACTGTATGCTTTCAGTTCCTGCAGTTGGCTGGTGAAGTGAGCTTTGCTCCTGAATATGCTGTCAGAGGCAAAACCAATAGTTTTGTCAGTACTTTTAAAGAATAAACCTTAAAAACAGTAAGACAAAATTAATTGAAGAGGTTTGTTTTTACATACATGCAGATGGATGCAGAAAAATCCTACATATAAATATTAAATGTAAATTTAAAGTCTCTTTTATTTGAAAGAAAATTATGTACACAAGGCCTCCCTGTATGGTCTTGACTTGAATCAATATACTTCACCTTTTTCATTTTATGCAACAATTTACAGGATCTGATTCAGGGGAATGGTAACATTTGCTTCTGGGGAAGTACACACAGAGGAGCAACATTACAAGTATTGTTAAAATTCCCCTCAGAGAAGGTTTAACTCCTTTTAGACTAGCTTGTGAGTGTTTGGAGTCCTGTGTTTGATGACTGGCACAGTGAGAACGCTCTTAATGTACCATGATTTTACCCAATTATTTTTGAAAAAAAAATCATAAACTAACATTCACTACATAGAAGGTGCTACATAAAGTCATTATTAACTGTGCAGGTAAGTAGAAGGAGCAAGATCACAGGATAAAATTGGCTTTATTTGTTCAAAGAAAGTATAATTTAATCTCTCATATTTTGATTGTTTTAAAATTCTGTTTCTATGGAAGAAGAAACATGTGTGGTTTAAATTTAAAGAAAAAAACAAAATGGAAACCAAGTTTCAGCAGCCATCCAGAATTCACTTAATTTTTCTTGTTCTTCTAGAAAGACACTGCGCCCAAACCACATACCCCAAATGCTTAGGAGTAAAAGGATGTGGACCTCAGAAACAAATGTGTTTACCAGGAATCAAAGTGGATATTAAGCTTCACTTTGCTCAAGTGACATCAAAACATTCTTAACAAATAAGTACCTATATACATGCACACTTTGTTTGGTTTAGCTCATGATATACAAAGACCTATTTTGTTCATCGATTTTGCAGATGCGTAACTCAAAATTAAATCACAATGTCATTTGAAGACCCAATCACGTGTTGTGAAATTCTGATTCTGCAGGATATTTACCTTTGTAATTAACTTCAAGAAAGTCCACATACCATGTCATTTTACTGAATGAAAAATTTAAGTCACAACAAAGTCATGCCTGGCTGAATTTGATGTCTGTACTCCTGCACTGCCCAGGTTCTCTCTGCTTAATATGCCTGACCATTTCCATTGGCTTTGGGTCAGAATCGGGAATGTAGATTTTCATTAATGATATTATAGTTATGCACAGTGTGCACATATTTTGCTCAGAGCACCATTATGACCTGCTCGTACTCTGTCACATTTAGGGATGGACACAATGCCAATTAAAGTGCATTCAGAATGCCACACAGGATGGTTATGATGGCTGGCAAGCATCCTTATTAACAACTACACTTTTTCAACAACATACATACAGCAGCTCCCTGGAAACAGGATCATTTTGGGACTCCACTAAATAGATCACAATACCATAATTACTGCCATGGTCAAGTCACACAGTTTGGTGAAGTTCTGTACATGAGAATTTTGATACCCTGTGTTTATCTAAAGTTCAAACTGACTAAAAAGAGCACATGTCACTGCTTTTCTAATATTACATGCTTAAACCTTATTTTATTTACAGCTTCCAGCAGCTCTCAGCTCGATTCCTGGTTGTGCTGGCTGCCACGTTGCTGGAGAAGGCTAACAAACCCCTGCGTGTTCACATGACAACCTTTGTGCAAACGCATCCTTACTCCGTCATCTGCTGGCAGTGCGCTTCCCAGCCATGGGCTCTGCCAGTCCTTACCAGTTTGCCAATTACACAAGCTGCTTCCCAGACATCAGACAAAAATTCCATAAGACTGCTGTGCGAGCGTACCCTAATTAACCATCAGCTTAATTAGACAATTTACTGTGTAATTAGCAGGCAATTAGTCAACACCTCTCAGATCTTATTGACTGCTGTGACAGCCTTCCTTAGTCTACACATTCCCATACGCTTCCACGACCATGATCCCAGCCCTATCCTGTACAACAGCAACCCTTGCAAGGGAAGGGAAATCATATTACATAACAAGGGAAGAGGGAGAAAAATCAATATATAGCCTGTTCATTTATTGAACTGTCTTCTAGCCAAGACTTTCTTTTCTCTAGGAGTAGAAGGTCAGCTGCTAACAAAGAAACATTCAGCTATAACATTAGCTTATATCTTTTTCATTTGTAATGTGGTTAAGGAATTTAATTTTTTTTCTCTTATACTGCACTAAATTATCAAAGAAGTCAGGCAAGCAGAAGTTAAAGAAAAAAAATTAAAATTTACTAACATATTGTAAGTTTAAATATATGTTCTAAAACAGTGAAAAGGTGGTGATAGCTGCTTTTGAGACCTATAGCTTGCATTGTAATTAACAGCTTCATAGTCTAAAATGCACCAGAAAAGTCAAAATAAAGTATAAAATGTCAACACTCAATAATAATTTAATAGCATTAGTGTAATTCACTAGAAATAATTTTTGAAGTAGTATCAAGTCCTCCACACAAATCTAAAGTTGTATGTCCTTATAATACAAGATGTGAGGAATTACAATTAAAGAGTAATATAACATGGATATTAAGGGATTCCTAAAAATGTGTGTTCCTTTTTCTATAGACCGAAAATTGGATTTTGCAATTAGCATTGACAAGAGCTTTTTGAATAATTCTTAAAGTAGTAATTCCAAAGTTCACAGAATGGATACACTTGTGTCCTCCTGGAATTAACTCCAGTGGACTTATTCACAAGAATCCTACACTTCCGGACTGAAGGACAGAATCCCACAATTGCTATTGTAGTTAAAAAAAATAGATAATTCTGTACCTCAAATAATGATGAGAAATGTTATTTAGAATGCACTCACATACATATTTGGCTTACTAATAGGTATTTTAACATAAGAACCTGTCAGGTTTTTTAAACATATGGGGCTTCATTCTGCTTTTGCAACAATGTCAATCAGGAGTAAATGCAATTATATCACCATCAGATTCAAAAATCAGCTCTTTGCTTTCTTAACTTCTTGTGTGGGCAAATCAGATGTTGAACACAGCCTTATCCTTTTAATTTACCAAGTGGAAACTCAAGACCTGAGATAACCCAAACACTTAAAGAGAATTGTATCACCTGTACATAGAAGCTACAGTGGTATAACCAAAAATTCCTTGAAAAATGATTAAGCTAAACCATGCAAACTCATGTGTGGAAATGATGCCAGTTCAGAGACACATCATTTCAGCTAATGCCTGCAAAATTCTTAACACAAGCTGTACAGCACCATAAACATGCTTGACGCCGACCTCAGCGTCCCTGTAAAGTCAATTTGGGGCCACATTTCTGCAAGCATCTTGCAAGACTGCATGGTCCAAGTGGGAATCTTGGGGCAATGGCTGCTGCATGAGGAGCTTTCGGGTCTCTGCAGCCTGTGGTGCAGAGCAGAAGAGCAGCCACCCCAGAGCACTGCTGCCTTGCCACGTGCCCAGCGGGAGCAGAAGCCACCAGCGGCTGCCAGGGCAGGAGCCCAGCGCTGGAAGGTGCTCCCCAAGGCACGTGCAGCCTTAGCATGCCAGCGGGCACGGCTGGGGACACAAAGGGACACCCAGGCTTCTGCACAAGCCAGCCTGTGGCCACAGCAGTGAATGCAGGCCTCAGCAAAGATGCTGAAATGTAAATCAGAGCAACTGAATCATGACAACCACTTTTCCTTCATTCCACTTCAGTATCTCAGTAGGCCTAGACTGACGTCTAGATGGTATTCTGGATTCATTTTTATAATTACAATGTGGAAATGAGGGAAAAAACCTGAAGTCTGACATGTGCACTTAATCAAATGGGGAGAAACAAAAAGCCAGTGACTTGACAGAAGGGAATCTTCTGAATTGTGTATTGACAAAATAAAGACTTCATTTTTTCCTGAATGTCTGTGGTTAGCTATTAAAGTGCATCGTAACAATTTCAAAAAATAGGGAAGTTTGTAATTTATGCTGAAACTTACAAATGTTAAGTATGGCTTTATGCTGTGATTGTCTCAGGTGTTTTAAATATAACTATTAAGAAAAAATATCCGACAGTCTTTTCTAATGAATTATAAAATATATTAATGCCACTTAAAGTTAGATGCAGTTGGTTGGCACAAAATGAAAAGGTTTGCAACAAATCTGAATTGAGCATGGAAAATATGTGAAAATTCTACATTTCAGAATTACACATTTCAGAATTACAATTTCTAACTTGCATTCAAACTGTCTTTTTAGCTGAATTCCTTCCAGAAAAAAATTATGAGTCATTTTCAAGATCACCAACAACCTCTCAAGGACATACAAAACAACCACAGAAAAATGTAGCTGAATGGTATTTTACACAAGCATGTTACATATTTGCTTTTTAGAATACTGTTTATTCAGGATGTGATATTCAAAAATGTTGAGTACTTCAGATACAGTCAACTGCAGATCCTCAGCAGTTTTGGAAAATCATGCATGTGTGCTCTCCTTGACTCTCTCTTGATCAATATTTGCAGGTATTCTCAGAAGAATGAGGTAAACAAAGCAAAATTAGTGAAGAGCACAGCAGCTTCTCCAATATAAAAAGAAATACTGTTCTGATTTTTAACCAGTGTAAAATTTGCATCCATTTTGTTTGACTGACTGGGTAATAGTTGCACTATGAATAGAAATTATGTCCTCTCTCAAGTACTGGTCACTATCAGAACAGCATATATTATGCTGAGCAGGAATGAACACTCCTACTTTTGGAAGCTGTTTTTTACATAAAGGCTTATGTAGCAAAATCCTCAGTGTTTCAGTCTGTAAGCTCCTTCACAATTACACTTGAACTGCTCCTCAGCTATGTCAATCTAAGTGCACTATAAGTTTCATTACAATACACAACAGTTTTCAGATTAAAAAATACCTTAAAGACTGATTTACAAGTCTTTTATACATAAGCTGCCTGAAATATTCAAGCTCAAGATTAATGTTCACACTTACACTTGGTATATGTATATGCACCCTGGCCACACTGTTTTAAACCAGACTCCAGAGCAAAAAGACATTAAAAGAAACAACCTCTAAATACTGTGTAAAACATCTCCAGATGAATAGAAACCAAATACTTTAGCCATAACTGAGAATCCTGCAGCCTACCAAGAACCAATTTTAGACATATATCTGATTTTACCTTTGCTGGCTAGCTTTGTGTGCAGCTCTGAGGATGGTAAACCACTGCCAGCTTAGACTTTGTGGAATTCATGCCACGAGTTCAAGGCATAAGCTCCAGCCATGCTCACTCTGCTCCACGAGGGTGAATGGCAGAAAAAGTGATAACATGGGAAGAAAACTGCTGACCCTCTGTTTGTAAAAATCTGTCCTTCAGCACAGATGAGGTTTTCTGATTCAATGTGCAACACCCCTGCATGACAGATCCCTCTGTCTTCCACTGATGAATTGTCACATTGTGCTCCACGCCTTGAGATAACAGACTTCTCCATGAGAGACTCCGTGCAGAAAAGAGACTCCCACTGCAGAAGAAGTGCAGCATTTCTGTGATATTTAATGCTACAGGAAGAGTGGGACTAAACATTTCCCCAGAGGTTTAATTTTTTATCACGAACTTGTAAGAAGTTTTTAATTTCTAAAGTAGTAAACATAATCAGAGAGAGAGAGAAACTTTTTACAGACTGTTGCTAAACTCTTGCTTTAAAAATGTACTTTGTTATCTTCAGCATTTGAAATATTAATTGGTCAAAACAACCAGAATTACTGATGGCAAAACCAGATTTTTGAATGGCCCAAAGTGCATCATTTGCAAATTCACTGGTGTCAAGATGCACACCTGCAGCAGTTTAAGGTGGGCATCTACCTGGTGCAGACTTCAGCTATGGTAGTAAAAGCTTTGGCTTATCAATAATGACTTTGTTAAAGCTGTCAGTGCTGGGATCTTTGGTCTTTCACTGTGTTCAAGCTGTGCTACATCTCTCCAGATGGATTCTTCACAGGTGAAGATAAGCCAAACCCCTACATCACCAGGGGTACGGACTGAGGAAAAAGAATAGTTAAATGCAGTCCTTTCCAGCTCCTCACACAGCAACTTTGAAGCTTTTGAAGTTATTTGCGTACTAAGAAGTCTCCAGTCTTCTTTAAATGGGGTAGGGTAAAAGTAAGTAGAGAGATGTGATCTGATCCTTAAGTTGAACACATCATAGAAATAGTTTTTCTCATGGAAAAAAGAGGAAAGTCTGTTTTCATGCTACTTAGATTCACAACATTATTTGTTCCCTTTTTTATAGCTACATAACACATTTTCTGTAAAAAACTAAAATGGCATAACTACAGCATTTTAAAAGATAATAATTACATTCCATAGCACTTCTCTAGCATAGCCTTTTACTTCTCCTGTTAAACGTCACTGCTTTTGTGCACTTATCCAGAAATACAAAAAATATCAAACAATCAAGACTGTATTTCTTATTAAATTTTTTTCAGAAATACCAAACAAAATGAAGGATATAACTCCTAAGAATATGAAAACCAATAATTTTAAAACTTGTACAACAAGAAAATAATTTAAGAGTGTTGTGCGCTAAGGAATCTCATAAAATGCTCATTTTTCTGTTCAAAAATGTAGTTAATAAAAGTTGTTTAATGCTATTTAGTAAAAAGGCAAACAGTCCCTTTTATATTTGACATTAACAATCTGATCATTTGTCTCCCCAAAGAAAGCCCATACAGCTTTCATACAGACCACACAATAAAGAATAGTAATATTTCTGTTTACTGAGATATCAACTGGCATTTCGTTGGAAGTCAATGGTCTATCTTTGCTACAGCATACTAGACCTCAATCTGGCATCTACAAATGTCAAGAGTATAAAAAAAAATTATAGGATGGAAATCAAAAGCGTGTTCTAAATTCCTAAAAACCAAACAAAGTTCACCTAGACATATTTGCTGCAGAAATCAGTACAATATTCAGCTGTCAATCTTGAAAAACAATGAGGGAGTGATGCTGTCAGTAGGACAGGATAATAACATTTCAAGCAGATGTTCAGGCGGGGCTCTAATTCTCACTGAACTCCCTTGGTAAGCATTTAATTTCTTTATCATATGCAAGCTAGGCAAATTGTACTTCATCAAAACTGTATTGTGAAATATTAATATTTCATATTATAGCAAAACTCCATAGAATAACCTTTGTCATATTAAGAACATCAGAATTTCAAATGTCATGGTTCTGCATTTTAATGCATCTTAAATAGCTTTTTGGCTTGGCACCATAAATTATAACTAGCTTAATCTAAATTACTATGCTGTAATATCATACAAAAATATACATTTTGTAATACAGATTCACTTCTGTGAAATACTAATGTTATGGAAAACAATGCATCATTGTACTATGATTTTTTACCACCTTCAATTATGAAGCAAGGTGCACACAGTGCAAATGTACAGAAAGAGAACTAGCTGGAGCCTAAATATGTATTTGTAATAACAGCACATAGAAATGCAATATATACTGGGCAAATTAATTAATTCTCTGCCAGCAATCATTTTTATTTAGAAATGGTTCTGAAAATGTATTGTAAAATCTACATCTGTAAACTGCATAAACATATATTATGGCTGGAAAGTTTCCTCCGCTATGGTTTAGTTCAGATTTAATCTAGTTTTAATTGCAGCTTTGTTTTTAAAATCATCCATAGAACTTGCTCCATATGTAATGAAAAAAATTAAAGATTAAAAGTGAAGTTAGTCTGCATGTTGATTTCTGCTGGTTCTCATAATAAAGGCAACTGTTTCTGCATTATTGAAAGCGACAGCATCACAAATCAATGCATGTCACAACAAAATAAAGACAGATGTATCTGATTAATCAGAATTAAATTTTAGAAGTGAAGGAAGCATCTAAAAATCAAAGCAAACATTTTTGCTAACCCAGTTGTTTTTTCATCTTTCTAAACAGCCCGTACAATGCAGTGAGAGAACAACAAAGCCTGAATTCAGCTGATAAACCCCTAATTTCTGCTATAAACTCCTCACTGTGGTAGTGAATATGGCATAGGGATGTACACACCTCATATAACATTTGACTTATTTTGATACTATGTTTATACAAACTTTCTGATTACAGGTTTTAAGACAAATTTTGTGTTCTAAACAATACTCACTAATAAATTCTTAGTAAATAAACCAGCTCACTATAACACTTCTCCTAAAACCCTCCCACTCACAGTTATGTGTCTAATTAATGCAGTATGTGTCATTCTGCATGTAGTTTTCTGTTCATCTAAGCTCTAAAAGAGGTAATAATTGGTATCCATTTATTGTGGACTATATGATATGCAGCTCCCTCATTTCCCTTCAATACCTTGCAAACAGAATTTACAAATAACGTTGCTGCATACAGTTATGTGAACAAGACAGAAATACTATTTGAACCAACAGAGCAATGAGCTATTGATCCTGCAGTCAAAAAGGGACGACATGAATGTAGAAAAATGTGTGTGAAGAGACACTTCTATTCTGCTACCATTTGTCTTTCTAGTGATTGTCCATTTCAAAAGCAGTTATTCCCTCTTCTGGAAGAAATCAAATCTAGTTGATACTAAAGCAGCTGTGCAAAGATGTTTAATTTAATAAATAAAATTCTACTAGTCACCATCTCCCTCCCAGATACCTTCAGACACGTATAGGTACAATCTCCTATGATTAATATTTACCCTACACTATAATATCCAGCACCTTCTAAAGTATGTAGACTGCAGTAGATTTCAAAGTATAAATACTCTGAAGGAATTTCAGCTATTTCTTACATTAGCTTTTTTGTAGGTTTCAACAATAGTACAGTAGTATGCAAGAACAAACTTTGCTGAATCATTCCCAGTTGAAATGCTTACCCTACGAACAGAAAATGCTACAAAGGTTGTCATGAAGACAATTATGAGCAAGGTACGTGGGTGTTTAAAAAGGGAGTGAGCACGGCACCAAACTGCGCTCTGTGCTAACTCCCTGTGGGCAGCATGTGAAGCTTTCAAGGTGAGGCCAAGACACAGGAGGATTAGAAAGACTAGGGGAGAAAATTATGGTCCAGAGGCTGAGCTCCAGCACTGTTCCCCAACAGCTCCTGTGTACAAGGCAGCACATGGGCTGCAGGGATCCCTGGCCTTGTGTTTTAGAGGAGCATTCTGTGCTAGATGATGGAAAGGAGAAAAGGAGAAATAGCTCATATGAAATAAATCCTGTGTCTTATGAGAATCACAGCTGTCCAGCCTGAGTCCTTTTTTATCTCTATCCTTAGATCCCCTTCTTCCAAGATTTATCATGCTTTTCTCTCTGACCTTATTCCATCACACTGTAGTTAATGCATGGAAATTTGTGATTTGTGTATGCTTTTCACCACCTATGCCACTCATATTTAGCCAGCATCAGTCCCTTTTGCTGAAGTGCCAAAGATGCCCATGGTAAACAGGGAATTCACTGGTTTCCCCTACCAGTGTCTGAACACAGTGGCAAATTCAGTCACTGGTTCTGGAAAAGGGAGAGTTTCTGCTGCTGCTAAGTTCCCCATGGCCACAGAGGCAGGTTTTCCTTGGCAAATCAGAAGGAAGCCCATCAGTTAAGCCTTACCAGGACAGATAAAATGAGGAGACGAGGGAAGAACACAGAATCCTAATTGCACCGCATACAATCAAGGCTGAAGTGGAAAGCTTCAGCTGCCAAAAACTGTGTCTAGCAAGCTCTCTCCCTTCCCAGAAGCTCTTCCACTCTTGGGAACTGTACTGTCTGGGGAGCTGCTCCCCCTCCTCCCACCAGCTCTGCAGGCTTAGATCAGGAAATTTTTGCTCTTGATCCTGCTGTGTAGTTTGCTTTGACTAGCTGACAGGGCAGGACAGCTCAGTCTGAAATCCCCACCGTTGGTACCACAGCCCAAGAGAGCATTCTGCTCCCTGCTGACAACTGTACAAGATTCATGTCTACATAATCAGAAGCTAAATTAGTAAAAAAAAAGTCGGCACATTATGGCAACCTATAATATTTCAAACTCTACCAACAATTTGTTCTAGCATTAAGTCAACAAGAGCAGTCTTTCTATAACACTCAGTTCATATAAGAACTGCTGTACCCTACTGAGCTTTTCTTCGCATTTGAATTGATTATTTTTGAAGTATTAAGTACCATGTTACTCTGATAAATAAAATCAATTTCACTTCTGCAGCACCTCTCAGCCAAGCATCTCAAATCATGCCACAAATACACCTGTGGGAAGTGCAGTACTAGGAAGAACACAATAATAGAAAAACTAGGCAGCACTTGGGTGGAACACAGTTCTACCAGACACAACACGATTCAATATCAGAATATCAGAAGGAAGCTTAAGCAGAAATAACAATCACTGAACTAGAATTCACTAGATAACACTTTTCTGAACTTACTAACTTAAATAATACCTGCAATATCTTATTGCAACAAATACTTTAAAAAAAACTCGAAAGACCTTTATCTGAGTCACACCTCCAGAGCATGGCATCCAGTGGAACACTTCGCAGTCGCCATTTCAGAAATGACTCAGAGTCTGCTGCTTAGTATAGCACCAACATCACTTCCTACAACATGCATGTCTTTCCTCCTGAACTCCCACCCAAGCTGGAACTCAGCCTGTGTCTGTTTAGCTCTCAAGATGCACAGTAATCAACGTGCAGTCTGGCAGGACTGCCAGCATACCAGCAATAAAACTGATAAAAAAATAAGTCACAGTACTTGCCATGGGTTGGCTGTAGCCTAGGCACTGAATAATTACAGCTGATGGTATGTTATAAATGTAAGTCAGTTGTAAACATACTTGTATGACTTTTATGTCCTAAAAAGTGTTTTAATAAGAAACCCTGGGAAGTAGATTGGAATCTCCACTGCAATCCAGATGAACACTTATTTCCTCAGGGCTACCTCAGGTGTAAGAGCCAGCAGAATCCAGCCTGACATATTTTATAGTATCCTGCAGCAATACAGCATTTTGTTCTTGACCTTCCCCATACTAGAGGGGCACCCAATACAGTTAATTCACCTATGATACTTACCCATGGAAAGGTGGAAGAGAAACAAATCCACCTTCTCTATTCTGCTCCATCCATCAGTACCCTTGTATATCCTTCCTCTGAACCAAGAATAAAAGACCCTTGTATCCAAATTAAATTCAAAAGCTTTCTTCAGACCACACTACTTTCATACTACTGTATGTTACTGCTTTCATACTACTGTATGTTACTGCTTAACAATACATTGTCATTACTCACACTGTTACTCAGGCCTATGTTCAAGGAGTCACCTTTTCTTCCTCTCTCCACAAGTCAAACCATATCTACATCTCAGCTCAAAACCTGTTTCTTTTCTCTGTGATCTCTTTATCAAAGCTGTTATTTGTTATTTTCTTTCACTCTCCAAGCTTCTTGCTCAGTCTCACTTCACTATTTTGAATGTAGCAAGAAGTTGTTGCAATTCTTCTGAATTCAAACCAGCAATTACACACTTAAAACTACACAAAATGCTTTTTTTAAGGTGCCACACTGAGCCATAGGCTTCAAGGCTTAATTCTAACTTTTTCCTCCTCCAGTACATGTTACTGAAGGTTGATGTCACTGTGTTCTCCTCTCCATAGAGTTGGTTTTATGCTGCCTCCATCTTTCTCTTCCACTTCCCACCCAGCCTCCCCCTTGCAGCCACATGATCACATTGCAACTGCACCTCCAGTTCCATGGCTTATCTTGGAAGCCTCTGGCACAGAATCCGCCTTTCATGAGTTATGTGACAAAGCTGTTACTCATTCCCTGTACATTCTGATCCTTCACAGAAAACATTTTCACTGCAGTATTTAAAAAAAAACTACTTTTTCACTTAATGGTTGACTAATAGACTAATATTAGAAGCTGGGGCAATATAAGGGAAGAATGTAACAACAAACAGAACCAGAAATTGTGTCACTGCACTGTGGAAAGCTCACAGGCTAGTTGAACTACACAATGCATCATAACCATTCCCTGCTATTTTATGGTAGTTGGAGGTGACAAAACTATTCCCCAAAGATTGACATTTTTCAATTATACAAAGATATGGTTGCATGCAAAACACACATAAAATATTTAAAAATATTAAAATATTTCCTCACCTTATCCAGGGAGAATGTTTTAGTGACAGCAAAGCCCCATCCAGCTTCAAATGCTCTTCGAATCATTGAAGAACTAGTAGCAGGTGTTGCACTGGCAAGGCCAAAAGGATTGGGAAACTTCAGTCCAGCCATTTCTACACTGATATCCACTAAATCTATAGGAGTATAGAAGAGCGGTAGCTCCGGAACTGTAGAAACTGCAACACCATATAAGGACTGTAAAAAAACAAACAAACAACACCACTAAACCACTGATTTTTAATTTCTGATCTATTTTTATACAATTTATTATTAATCCTGATAAGGGAATAATTAATATATAATAACCCAAAGTTTAAGTACTCTATTTTGTGTTCAGATTTGCAATTCAGCAAAACATGCAAACACTCACCTATGTAACATCTTCAACCCAAACAGTCTTCATGCTGAAATACTATGTTATGCTGGAAATAACACTGACAGTAACAAAAACAATGAAGAAAAAGTTACTTTATATCCTGTACTGATAAGCCTGGTTAAGTCCAAAGGTTTGTTCAGCCTTTCTGAAGAGCCATCTCTATTCCCTACAGCAGTCACTAATAGTGAGATGGAAAAATCCCAGGGTATGCAGACAGACCCTTTCTAGTTCTCTTCTCAGGTGCCAATCTATAAAAAGTATAAGAAATTGTGAAAAATGAGGGAAAGCATCATGTAGAGGATCACTCAGCCCTAACTCTATGTATTCTGAACCTTTTTCCCCTACTTTGAAAGATTTTTATACAGCCTACACAATGGCGTACCTATGCAAAACTAATGTTGGGTTTATATTTAATTGTAGTAGTATGAATACACTTCAAGAGTGAAAAAAGTTAGTGTCTGATTGCCATCAAAAACATCACACACATTATGGCTGTGCCACCACAGTCACTTTTGTTTTCATTTGAAAGAGTGACTCTTTTCTCTGAAGAGTCAGTGAAAAGCATTGAATGTATATGTTGTATCTAATAATACAAAAATTGCAGAGGGAAAAGCTTTTTCCATGTATGGATACTGAACAGCATCCTGATCAGGCTGTGGTGGGTAGAATTTAAATCTTTGTTCATGGAAATGGTTGACTCAATAAAATCACAAAGAAACAAAGCAGGAACTTCAAATACAGAGAAGCCCTACACTGTCTGTGTTCCTAGTAAGTCACAGCTAAGAGCACAGCAGTTTCTTCTGTCTTTAAAAAGATGACTTTTTTCAACAGGACAAAAAGAACCAGTACTTGAAGTTTGGAGAAGACTTTCTGCAGCAGACTAAAAGCCTCAGCCACTCAGGAATTGCTGCCTTTTGGGTTTTTTGATTTTTTTTTTTCCCCTAAGGAACTTACTTAATTTTTACCTGTAAAAACTAAAAAAGTACAGATAGGATGAGGAGGTTTTTGTCTTTTTTTGTGCCTTTTGTTTCCTAGGCTGGTTTAAAACCTGGGAGATCGTGCCTGTTTTATTTTGGGATTGTGTGGATTCCCCTCACGCTATTCTGACCCCAGATCTTTGAATCTTCAGACAAAGAGGATACATTTTGGGGCCAAATTTTCTGACGGCTTAAAAGCACTGAAGGTGGAATTATCCTAGTCTGAATGATGTGAACCTAAATAGGTCCCTAATGGTGGACATTTTGAGAAAAGCTAATTTCTGAAGACCCCTAACTCTTAGGACCAAACTCACTTCAGTATCATGACCTCTCTCAGCTGGAGACCAGCACAGTTACACTTCATAAAAAGCCAAACATGCCCCATTTCTTCCTTTCTGAGTGTTGCCATCTTATTGCAAAGGTTTCGTACCTTCTTGGTGACTTCTCACAGGCAGCTCCTCACAGCACTGACTCCTTCCTCTTCTCTGCACAGCCAACAAACTCCATCCAACCTCTCAACTAGCCAACCTACTCTTCTACAATACCCACCCTAATTGGATCTAGCTGTGGCCTCTTAAGGGCAGGCCTGTTCCTAATTCTTCATAATTAGCACAGCTGTAACTCCTTAGGGGTGAGATTACCTTCATCACTATCTCTATTTTCTTACATTCCACCCATCCACACCTGAGTGCTCACTGCTTCCTCCATGTCATACCTCACAGGGCTATTTTTCTACACCAGGACAATCTGATTTCTTCCAAAACCAAAAAGCCTGGCATTCTACATCTGAAAAGCTTTTGTTAACTGGCAAATAGAGAAAAGAGGAGGAAAAATGAATTTTGTATTTTTATCTTTTTACTACTTTGGGTTTGATTTCATCCTTTTAACTTTTTTTTGGTTTGTTTTTCTTAACTAATATTTCAACTGCAAAATGTTGTTTGCAATGCCAAACCAGAAAATCCTGGATCACACAATCCAAATTAAATAATTTTTTAAATTCTAGCACTTTTGTTTCCTACATATCTGAAAGTGGGGAAATCCGCTGAAATCAACACTGATATACTGAACTCTTACCAAAAAATCTTTGATTTTCATTCTTACAGAATGGCATCAAAGACTTAAGGAAAATTCTTTGGTCAACTCCACTCTTTGCGCATGTGTGAGTAATAAATCCAATTTTCTACTTTGAATTAATTTGCTATTCAGAATTGTTCAAATGGTGTCTGTGAATACATTTCAGTCTGAGGATTGATCACAAACAATTCACAGCTTGTACAACTGTAAATATAATTTGCTATAGACAAATAGGCAGAGTGTGCTGAATATGAAGCTGAAGTTCCATTGTACTGTTTCTTTGCCCAAGCAGGACAATTAAATCTCTAAAAGTTGTTCTCACCTAAAATGAACGCTGCTTGAAAGTGATTTTTAGTGACCTTTCTGTGGTAAAATAGAAAATACATCCTATACAAGACAAAAAAAAAAGGAACAAAAGCAGTGAAAGACTTTCTTCTGAAGCACATGGTTGAAAATAACCTATGTAGGAAACGTAGGAATAGGCCTTGCCTCCTGCACGCCATCATTCAAACCAGTCTAAAGCCACTTCCCAAACTACATACAGGGGCCCATTTCTCCTGCCTTACTTCCCTTCCAAAGAGCAGAACCACAAAGAACTCCACCCACATGCACTCAGGTCCCACAGTATGTGCCTGATGGTTTGTTAATGATGAAGTGACCCAAGCAGAGGTGGCAGGGGGAGAAATATGAAAGGAATAAACTAATTATCTAAAAACAGGGGCAGGATGCAGCTGAAGGTTCAGTAGTCAGTGACAATACATCTTTGGAGATTTATCTCCCTCCTTCCTATCACTTCCTTTTTTGCTCCATTTTTTTTTTTTGCCTTTTTTTTCCTTTGCGCACAATAGTCCTATAAAATAAATATATTTTATAAGCCTTGATGCATTGCTTTCTACAAAGCAAAATTTTTGGCAAACAAAAATGGTATATAGCTTCCTGAAAGTAAAATCATCTTTATAATGAAGCATTTCCCTGACATTGCGCAAATAGGAGAAGAAAGCCTGCAGGCAAGAGTTTATTTATAATAACTCTTGTCTTGATTTTCAGAAGTAGAGGACAAAAAGTGTGGTCCATTCTTCCTCGTAATTTGATGCCAACCAGCTGAACTACCAATATTGCAGGTACTTCTTGCAATCATGACAATTTTTTAGAGACTGGAACAGGGTGGTGAAAAATCCCCAGCATATTGCAAGCAGTGGGCTACTTCACCCTAAACAGGGTAAAGGAGTGGCCTGAAGGCAAAAGGACATGAGCTGCAGTGCAGGGCTGAGAGACAGGAACTCAGCTTTAGACCTGATGCAATTTTTGACATTAATTTTCTTTAGATGGAGAAAATGCCTTACCAGAGTGATATGGTCTAACTACATTTTCTTTAACAAAGATAGACTGTGAAAGCAAGTAGTTGTATTACAGTTATTTTTCACAGAGAGCCTTTTCTACAAGTCCTAGTGACTGGAAGAGATTTCCTGTATACTTCCATCTTACTCTGGCTTTCTCCATTTTGAAGTCTGATCTTAAAACATGTCTTTTCTTCCTTGCTTCTGGTTGGAAGGACATGCATCTTGTCCAGCACTCTTGCTACAGCAGGTTTGTTCAAAGCTCTGTCCACTTTGACACAGACTTCCTAAGCTCCTTTCTGGCTTTCTCTTTCTCTAACAGATATATATATTGCTTATTCAAAGGCCAGCAACTAAATCACCAGGCTTCCTGAACCTGCCTTTAATTTACCTTTTCTGCAAACGGTGCTTTATTGGTGCCTGCCAGTGTTTCATACGTTGCTCTAGCTAAACAAAGAAACATTATTTTTTTTCCTGCAGCTATCCTGAAAAGAAACAGACAACGTAACTAATGGCTTCAAATTCAAGCTTCCTGGGAACCTCTCAATTCTGGTATTGATTATGAAATAATGTATATTCATGCTCAATAATGTATAATGCATGCTCAAGGAATAAATGAGAATGGTCGATCTTGATAAAGAATCAACACTATACTCTTCAGAGACAAAGCCCATATATTTTCTGACAGCATAGGTAAAGAAAAAATAGAAAATATACAATTGCAGTTCAAAATAACACTGTGATGTGCTCAAAATTCATCTTGAATAATGTCTTAGTGAAGTGCAATTTATATCAGTTGGGATCTAGGCCTCTATTCTCTAAATGTATCATGTACATTTCAGTCTAGGAAAAATATAACAGAAACTTCCACAGTGGAAGGTTACAATATAGAAGAAAATAGATTTAAATAAATGAAAACTTACTGTGATTTAGAAAAAAAAAAGTCACTTTTAAAGAGCAATTTTAGTGAGAAAAAGATGGCAGCTTGACTGTCATATATGGGAAAATAGCCCACAGGTAAGTGCATGAATAAAACAGGCATAGTCATCCAAGATGAAACTACTGGAACTGTCTTGGCTCTCAAGATAGGCATAGAAAATTAAAAGTTAGTCCTGCAATAATTGTGAGCTACCCTGATTATAACTATTAAATCCATTCCCTGATCAAAAAGAAATGAACGGTAATTGCAGCCTAGAAGAGAACAACACCCTATATTGCTTCTGCACAGGATCATAAAGTCACCGTTGGACAAAAGTGAGGGCTTACAATCCCCAAACTAAACAAATCACTAAGATTATTTAATTGAAATTTTTATGTCATTCATGGAATAACAAAAGAGGGTTGAATTGTGAGAAAATGTGAGTAGTAGAAAGTTGCATGAATTGGGCTGATTCTGTTTGGATCCCTAAAGAGTTGCAAGGAATGGTTCTAGGAAGACTGACTGTATTTCCTAACAGGTTCTACTACAGCTATCCTTAGTTAGGCTTTGACCGGTCATGTTTAGAGAAACTAACCTGACACAGCTGCAGGCAACAATTTTTGAGATGAACCTATGCCTCATATAGTGGGAGGAATATGTTAAGAGGCAGGAGATATTTAGGCAACTAATGATGGAAAGTTTCCAGCATAAGAGCAGCCAAGAAGCTTCTGTAAATAACTCTCAGTATTGAACATAAGGCATTTCTGCTGAAGAGTCCTGGAGTCTGGATCTCACGCCTGACTTGACCACGTGCCAGAGCTTGCAGTGACTGGAGTTTCAGGGCACATATCAGCCCCATCTGTTCGCTTAGCCTTTTGCCTGGAGTAGGTTGGGATACAAGCAGCGTGCTGTTCAGACACTGCATTCTGCAAGCAGTCAGGATGGTGGGTTTGAGTTACACTCTTTGACATTGTCTTGGACTAGTTGAGAAATCCTATGGAATAGTTTTATTTTGATGAAGACTGACTGCATCATTTATAGATCTTGGTGCTGAGACAGTCGGTGATTTTGGAAATGGTTACCCACTCCTTAACTAAAACACAGACAGTATCAATGCATTTATTGAAAATTTGATGTGTCTGTGAGGCAGACACGCAGTTCACAGGATGGTTGCCCGCTTTAGAATCTCACAGCAGAGAGAAAATAAGGTGGTGTGTAAGGGTATTTTTTTAAATTTGCTTTTGGAAGTTTCCAGAATACAGCTCAGTTGTGAAGTGAGTGCATGCACACACACATGAGCACAAAGGCAGGCACACGTGCACACACCTGTCCCTGTAAACAAGCAGGGGAATACAAACCTTCTCTTATCCTTCTCTAAACAACTTCTTTAAAAACAAACTCCTCCAATCACTAAAATTTCTATCGGCTCCAAACACTGGTGAAGTAAATTGCCAAATTACAGCATTTTGCACCACAGCAACCAGATTTTACAAGGGCTGCACATCCAAATAAATGCCCTAGGGCAACCCATTCATCTAACAGCTGGAAAGGTGACACTTGACATTTGGAAACTTTCCTGTGAAGATTGCTGTAAGGCTTTCCCATTAGCTTCCTGGTGAGACTGTAAGGTTGAATAAGCTGCCTTGAAACCTGCAAAGGGTAACAGAAATGCTCTAATATCACAAGTCTGCTTGATTTAAAATTCTAATTCTCAAGCCATGACTATTCAGATTTTTTTCAAAGTATTAAATACATTCCAGAGGGGAAAAATAAAAAAAAGCTTTGTGAAGGAAGCAACATGATAAAGGAGGGTTGCCTGTATTTCTAAGAGGTTAAATAAGGAGACAAAAAGGAGGAGATACCTTCTCTCCCCTACCACAGTTACCCAAAATCACTGTGCATTGAGAAATTAAGCAAGCAGGTCAGGGATTAAAGATGTTTCACACTCAGCATTTTCATAGGGTATAAGAAGGCAGGACACAAACAGTGCTTTAGAACAAGTGCGAAAAAATATGCACAGATACTAACAACAAGCTTTCAGTTGAAGTATTTTTAGGAAGTGAAATCAGACCCCAACAGCATGAAATTGCACAAACATGCAATCAGAGAGGCTTTGAGCAGATGGATGGGGGAGAAAGACATTGAGCTGTTACAGTCCCAACTTCAGTTGTTCAAATCTCTTTATGTGGGAGAATGAATCATGTATCATGTTTCTTAAAAGTTCCCTGCACTACGAACACACTTTTTGTCAGTTGGTTCTCCAGGCTGTGTCTCTGTCTCAGGAGGTTTTTATTCAGCTCCTCTAGACTTTGTGCTCATCTACTAGGAAAATTAGAGCAGAGTCAGAAACACGCAAGGAGAACCAAAGGGAGACATGTGGTTACCAGATTTTTCAAGTCTGTACATATTACATTTCTCAGGTAAATTCTCCTTTGCATTATTTTGCCTTTGTGCATTTAATGCTTAGTTTCTGTCAAGCTCTTGTATCCAGTTTATCAGTCTCATCAGAGCAAACTTGGGTTCCAGTGTAGATAACCTGAGTGTTTGGTAAACTGTTAGTAAACTAAAAATATCTTCCCCAGGTAACAATATTGGCAGTAGTTAATTTTTACTCTATGCACTACTGGAAGATTTTACTTTTTAATACTTATGGAGCTCACTCCTTTTCCCCAATTACACAATTAGGGCTTCTGCTCACAGTGTCTGTTGTGCAGGGAGGCTTACTACCCTTGAGTGGAATTCAGAGCTGTGGCCAAGAAAATGTTGCTTGAATTTTAGTGATAAGATCATGTAAGACAGCTGAGTTCATCTACCCAAACTCTAATATGTGATCCGAGATGGATGAATATGTAACGTTCTAATCACCAGATAATCTAGGTATTATTTCTCAAAATTTGAATCAAAACCACAATGAAATTATTTTTTGAAGTATCAAAAAGCAGATAAAACTGGGAAAGAGAAAAATACTGTTGAAGAAGTTACCTGGATGTATCTGTGCATGTACCAGGAAGCTTGTTTGCCATCATTCACAGATTCCACTGTAGTGTTGGCAAGACCACCAACGTCACCCCCTGCAAACACCCAGGGCTCACTTGTTTGCATCGTTTCTGGGTCTATTTCAGGGAGACCCCATCTGTTAAACTTGATAGGTGCCATGGCCTCTCTGACTGTAATCAAATAAATGACAAATATGTTAATAAAAGAAAGAAAAAACTGTTGCTAAAATCTGTCAAATATATGCTGATAACAATAAGAGAATTTAATGCTGAGAAAGGTATCTCTCATCAAAGTGAAAGCCATCCTGACTTAATATTCAAACTCAGAACATCCTGGAAGAAAGGCCCACTTCAAAACTTGTTACACATATTAAGAATAAAACCACAATCAAAATTAAATGGTTAGAAGAAGACAACATATTTTGTATCTTTTCACTACAATTTCTGAATTTTTTTGAGTATGCATTAAGAGATCTTAATATTTTTCATACTGTTAGAAAACAGCACATATAGGCATTTTGCACATGAAATATTATTGTCCTCTAAATAATGCAGAAGTGAAAATAAAAAAAAAAAATATACTGCATGGCATTATAGAAATGTCATTAAACGCACATAAATGCTCAGAAGTATATTCTGTTAATATTTTTTAAATTACTATATTCACAAGGCACTTCAAAGTAGCTTCATTAAGAGAATAATCTTTTCAGTAAATATTTTTAGCAAATTTTGATGGCATCTATCAAAATGGGGGGGCTATATAGCTTTGTCTGCAGAAACCGAACATGCTGCAATAAAATGCAGTTTAAAATTGCAGTGTCCCTCAGGGACATACCACTGGCAGATGCAGATTGCCAAGGTCAATTAAACTGATGTAGTTGCACTGTCACAAATGTAAAAGAGAAATCTGCCAGTTTAAGTTGAAGATTTCTCCAACACAAATGGCAGAGTCATGGTATTGTCCCAGCACACACCTCAGTACAGAGCAAGCTTCAAACACAGCTTTCCCACACATCACAGCAATGGGATCTTCATCCAAGGCTCTGTGTCTCCTTTCACCTCCAAATCATATATTAGAAGTGTATTTCAAAGTGGAGGCTATGTATAATCAGGGACAAAATAATTAAACAGGAAGCAAGGCACAAACATTGTCACCTATTTGTCCCACCTACACTCTCCTCCTCAACCTTGGCATTTACAAACAAACATATCCAAAGGACTGAAATTCAAAGGAATTTTCTGCAACTTTTTCAGAAGCCTGAGTCAGAGAAGACAGCTCTAAGCGGAAAGCCTGTAGCAGATTTTCTACCAGAAGTATTTAATTTATCTGCAAGACCTATTGCCCGCACAGTCTCTCCCACCTGGCAAACACATGTGGCTTAAGTTGACAAAAATAACATTTGGGTAGCAACAAACTCAAAAACTTAAGAAATTATGTCCTGTAAAAATATCTGAATTACTGAAAGATCACATGGAACACAACCTTCAGACTGAGACATTTTTCATCTGGAAAATGAGGGGTTTGGCTTGTTTGGGTTTTTTTCTGTTTGTGTGGGTTTTTTTAAAGGAAAGAGTTGGCTGATAGCAGTTTTATCAAAAATCCTTCAGAAATCAATACATTAACTTTCTCTTTGTGCCTCAGACTGTCTGTACTTCAAGAAAGCTTTTGATCATCTTCTATTTGTCATATATAGGATAACTTATTGCATGCAGTGCCACCATCTCAGCATGTGGTCTAGACGGCTCTCACAAGTTAAATATGTACAGGCTTGTAAAGACATGTTTGGAAAAAAACAGAGGAAAACTTGGTACTGCAGGCTTTGGTAGTGGGGATTTAATAGATGACTTCTGTCTGAGACGGGACTGAACCACAGTAAAGGTGGCTGAAGACAACATGCTGTCGAAAATGTAGTTTTTCAAAAGAAATTATGTAAAACTGGGAGTTCTGACTACTTATTTCATCTTGTGGGAAAATAGGGTATTACTTCTGTTATCCTGTATCTATTACATTTCTCAAATCTCTTTGAATTGCTTTGTTCTAAAATAGCTGTCTGGACATAATTATATCAAAAGCTTTTTGAGTGTGAAGAATGCCCAACGTATCTTCACCTGAAACATCTCTCCAGGCCTGGGGATTTGTCTGCCTGATCCTTATTTTTAAAATCGAGAACAAACATTTCCCTGGTGGCACGGATGACATGGTACCCAACTGCTACTTATTTCTTTCTTATAATCTCCAAGATTTAGGTTTTATAAAAAAGAGCATGGTTCAAAAGCATTTTATATAAGAGCTGCTAAAATCCTCACAATTTGGATCTGATATTAGTTGCAGACGGGAGGCTGAAGGGAGCACCTCCCAGACCACCTGCAAAAAGCAGGGGAGAACTTTTGTCTTCAGAAAGGGAAGTCCCTTCTCTGCCCCTGCAAGGGTGAGAGAGAGCCCAAGAGCTAAATGTGAGCTTGAATTATTGGTTCTTTGAATTGGTGTTTGACACTGAACAACAAGCAAACCAGATATTTAATGTTTGCTGCGTGATTTGGGACAGAGGTAAAAAGTATCTTT
The DNA here is from genome assembly GCF_017590135.1 of Pyrgilauda ruficollis. Classification (NCBI taxonomy): domain Eukaryota; kingdom Metazoa; phylum Chordata; class Aves; order Passeriformes; family Passeridae; genus Pyrgilauda; species Pyrgilauda ruficollis. The sequence goes on along the minus strand of NW_024527710.1, from coordinate 1,622,084 downwards.
AAAAACCTTCATCCTCCCAGTTTCAGTCTTCAAAGTTTAAAACTAACCTAATATTTTCTCTTGAAAATTCAAACTACAGTCCTGTGTTTGTGCTGCCATCTCCTCCCCAGTCTAGTGAGATATCATTTGAAAAGATTCTTCTGGATGAAAGACAATATACAATTTAATTATTCTACCGCTATCAAGTGATGCTAACACAACACCAAACAAAGGACAGTGCTGAATATATTTTCCAAATTCACTATATTCACAGAGCAAACAAACACAAATGGAAACACAGCAGCAAATTATAGCATTTGCAAAAACAATATTAAAATATAAGTGAATACAGAAAAAATATTTTAATTAACAAAACAAATCAAATGGAAAAGATTCCTCAAATAAAGCTTTAAAAGTGAGTCTCTGTGTGACTGCCATGACTAATTATGCATCTATGTAATGTGTGTTCAATTTGGGCTTATTTAAATAGCAGAAATGCTCATTAGCTGCAGTATATCTGTGAAGCTTCAATAAACAGTTTAATGGTTTTTATGTTTAACCAATTTGGTAAGTTCCTATAATTTTAGCTTTAGTAGCTCATTAATGTTATTTTTGATATCCATCTTACAGAATTCCTTTAAAGTGAATAGTAACATTACTTCTGAAAAATACAAATATACAGTAACTTTCTTAATCTGAAATGTATAACTACAGCTGTCACATGCATTAACAGATTAACTGCTGACACTGCCCAGTCTAAATGCCCAGCAAATAAAGGCAGGCACAACCATGCTTTCAACCTTCTCTACCCCACTGTCCTGAACAGGATTAAAAAGTGGTTTGACTGGATAAAGCTGGGTCCAGTTACCGTGGGAGAGGGTCCTGCTGCAGGCTGCTATTGACTTTGTTTTCTGTCACCAGCAAGCAGAAGCGTCTGATATGTATCAACTCAAAGAGCAGAATTTCTGCCCTAAGTAAACTGGGCTTTAGAAATCATCATGAAGCCACTTTTTGATACAGGGAATGGGTAATGATTTCAGAGCATGGAACCGCTGCACCCAAACTCATTCAGTAAACCTGTTTGAGGAGGAAAATCCTATTCCAAATGACTCAGCAGGAAAACTATCTATTTCAATAGGAATCTTCTGCACATATATAAATTTCAGTTTTATATAACAATTTTTTTCAACTCTGGTGCCTCAAAGCCTGTTGGTGCAGGCAGATGCTGTGCTAGCAGGCAGATGCCAGGGCATTCCCAGCTGGGGTATCACAGCCTCCCCTCCTCCCCTCTACTCTTTCATTAGATAGTCAAGGCTTCAGTGCTCTGAGGTCAAAGTTACCCAGCTGTCTGAGCAGGCTCTATGAAGAAACTCAACAATCCTTTCAAGTTCCAGAACTTCTGGTTTCTGTGCCATTTGGAATTCTATATTTGATCAAAAGAAAGATAAAAATCTTTCACTTAGGAGGTCAGAGCTCTGCAAACTTTTTTCCTTTTTTCCCTATCAAACGCTTCTCAAACTGTAGACATAAAAATTAACTATGAGTAGGTTAAAGTATAAAATTGTAAACAACTTGGGAAAAGTTATCTTTACTGTATGTTGACCTATTCTAGGGGAGCAGTAAGCTTGGGGTTTGCTGGTGCAGTTTCCAAGAAAGATGACAGTTGTACTAAGATATATCTGAAAATATATGAAAGCAAATTATCTGAAAGGTGTGACTGATTCCAGGAATGATGAAATGAAGTTTTGCCCTTCAGTCAATGATGCAATTGCTAGCTACTACCAACATTTCCATAAAACATATTTTGGTTCACAAATAACTTACTACTTCTGGGATTTTTTTACAAAGGTGGTGCTTGGATTTTGCTTGGATGTTTTTTAATTTCTCTTTTCTGCTGTTCCAAGAAAATAAAACAGACATTATCATGCTATGATTCAGTGTTCTGGTTACATGTGAATTCTTCCTCTTTACTGCTGCCTGCTAAACAGAGTGTCAAACTAAACTCAGGTAGTCAGTCCCGTATCCTGGCTTAGTCCTTTGCTCCGCACTGAATTTTGTAGTGCATTTTGAGTGCTATTTTCCATACTTTCTCCATGGTTCTCATTGCAAATTCAAGAAAATTATTCTGAACAAAGGCATTTGTTACAAAATTTTGCATTGCATTGTATAAAGTATTGTTCCCTTTGCTTATCAGAAGGATTAGAAAAGGGTTATTCAAAGTTCAAACTTAAAACCAACGGGACTGGTGTTAAGTAGGATGCAGAGGCTGAACACAGTGTGAGGGAGCACACGGAATTGCAAGTGTACATGTTTGGTAGCTGCAATTAGGAACGGTGACACAAGATACTTCAGTAATTCACTAAGCACACTGTAAGCCTAAAAAATAACAAACTAAGCAAAAAAAAAACAATAACCAAAGGAAAAGTACAAAATTCCTCTCACAACTCTTTGTTTTTGTGGGTCAGTTACAATGGCTTGAAGGCTCTGGTAAGCTTTGCAGTCAAAATAAAGCAGCTTGAGCTTGCAAAAAAATTTTTCTTCAAGAAAAAGTAAAAAATTTTTCTTACTCCATCTGCAGTAGTAGGATTTGAACAATTTGTTGGGCTGGTTTTTTACTGGTTTTAGTAAAATGGTAACATTCTTGAAACAGTCTAGAAGGCAACTCCCCGGTTTCATCTACAAGCAACTCCAGGAGCATAAAATGGAACTAGGAGCCAGTTTTTTAAAGTGATGCATTTATATGATTCCCAACAGGAGGATGAATACCCACGAGAACTGTTGCTTAAAAACACCATCAGCATTTTATTTTAACAAAACAAAAAAGAATAAATACCTATTGTGAACACATGGAATCTCAGTTGCAAATTTAATAGTTACCATGCAAGAATAGGAAACATCTTGTTGAGGATAATAGACCAGAAAAAACTTTCTAACCTATGAGCTATTTCTGCTCAGTCACCCACACACTTATGGCTTCTTACAAAACTTTCCAATGTGAGCATCAAGGCTGCCCTCAACACTTTGTTGAACTGGGACTAAATCTAATTTTAATCTCTCTGGTTTTGACAGTATTTTCTTTATTCTTTTATCAGTAGAACCAGCTTTTACAGCTTTTACCTGCTATCTTAGCCCATACCAATAATGCATTTGCAGTTCCCTGAGGTGCCTTATGAATTAGGTCAATTGATAGAGCTCTTTGTGTGAGCAGCAATTAACATGTTTATTCAACCTGCACCTGAGTCACCCAGTCACAGAATAATTGAGACCAGAAGGGCCCTCTGGAGGTTACCTATTCCATTCCCTTCAAAGTTAGATCAAGCTCCAAGTCATATCAGTTTGCTCATGGCATTGTCCAGTTTTGAGTACCTCAAGTATTTTCGTCTCCATCTTTTGATGGGGAATACCTGAATATTTTAATCTCTTGAATACAGAAGTGTACTTAATTTAGGAAAACCAATCAACCACAAAAACAAAAAACCTCAACAAAACACTAAGAAATGTTTTGGTGGCTTTTTTTTTTTTTCATTTATTTTTATTATGTACACTGAAGTGGTCTGGAGTTTTGGTTGTAATCCAGCTCAATGGTGAAGAGCAAATTTGACTTTCATTAAGACAGCTTAAAAAAAAAGAAAATACTTAAAACCAACTGAAATGGTATGCCCAAAATAAGCACTTTATGCACTCAAGTCTCAGTTTCTTTTCACTTTCACAACATCCAAAACAAATGACTTGCATTTTTCCTTTTTATTGATGGCTCTTCTAGCAGCAGTTTCACCCAAAATACAGCATGAAACTAAGGTGTTTTGCTCACCCCCAAAGTAAATGACTATTCTCTCATGATCAGCTCGCTGCATGACTGTTTCCCTCCCATTTTATGTTCCTATTTAAAAACCTCTCAACAATTAATTTAGACTGTGAATGTGCCCTAGGAAATACAAGAATGGCACAGTACTATGGCACAGTACTTACTGGCTGCTTAGCACAGTAAGTTTAGTCTTTTAATTGAGATAATTTTTAACGTAGGAGAAAACAGAATCACTCCTGTATCATGGGGTCTATGAATCACAACAAAACATATTGATTGAACAGGTTAATATTGATTTACCACATGAGATTCTAGAAACCCTTTCAAAAAATCTAAACACAGGGTTTTAAAAGCAAAATTACCAACAAAACCAACAAAATTTGCCAAAATTCTCAGTTGATCAATACCACCATCAGAGTAGTTAATGAATCTCTTAAAAAACTGCTTAAATCTTCTTATTGTGTCCTGGAGGTTAGACTGAACCCTGAAATATGACCCACACAAACAACAGTCTTTCCACAGCTATACAGCTCCAAGAAAAATGCAGTCTGTTCTCTCCTGTGCCCTGTAGAACAGGAGGCAGCAGCAGGCCAGCAGGCAGCCCTGAGTAATGAGCTGGGAGCTCACTGCAAGAAACTGTCCCAAAATATTAGTAGCACACACAAAATAGGATTGCTTCATGTATTCACTTCACATGTTCCTCAAAATACCAGGCTGATCCCTCTTTTTACTGTAGGAGAGGGTTTAGACTCTTCTCATGGCTGCAGGATGGTTTACCATTCTATACAATTGGATGTAGAGCAGGGAGTGCTGAGTACATCATTCAGGTTTAGAGCCTGCTCACATCACTTAGGATTTACCATTTTACTTGATTGCAAAGATTCACAAAAGTACATTACACTAAGAAATTCTGAATACCAAATTTTCTGGTCTTGTGCAATCTGAGGCATTTGCCAAGTCCTCTGTCAGAGCATTTGTATGGCCCAAAGGACCATGACAACATCTCATGGGTTAATCGGCTGGCATGACCATGCCCTGGAGAGGCAGGCACATTGCTCACCAAGGCTTTCAGAACCTGCTAACCTAGATGACCGTCTCCAAGCCAAAGACCTTCTCATTGTATCAATGTGTCTTCTGCTGAGTTAGTGTTTTTATTCTCAGTCACATTTGGTGTAAGTGCCTGAACTCCTAAAATCTAACCTAGTGTCAGAGAACAGTCTAAACACTGCTCAGTTCCCATGTTCTTAACTGTATTCACGTTCATCTCTCTGCTAAATGGAGACAATCCATCCAGTCTCTGAAATGCCATCAATGTGCCAATTTCTGTATCTTTAATACAGACTTAAGTAATTGCTGTTTTTTAAAACTAAGCCTTGTAAAGTGCAACTAAGAATATTGTGTAAGAGAGAAGTCTCAGTTCTCATGTATGTGCACAAGAAATAAGAAATACCCAGACCAGCTGAACCAGAATAATGAATGTTTCAATGCCTGTTTAATTTGCAAAGTTAAAAAAAAAGATATTTCAGAGATCAGATCAGTTCAGCTAAAAGATGTAACATAATGAGTTTCTCTAGAGTTAATTAATGAGATCAGAAGAAATTCCCAAGAGTTTCTTTGAGATCCCACTTGCACTGAGACGAAAAATATACGCTGAGGAACTGTACTTCAATGCTGAGTTCCAGCTCTATCCAGCAATATGCAGAGAACTGCTTAGTTACCCGACCCCCAAGTCTTTCTCTAAAAGGTGTACCTGAAGGACAAACTCCTGTAAGGGGACCTGCAGCCACAAGCTGAGTAACCTGCAGAAAACCCATTTGACAACACTGTTAAAGGACAGGACATGCAGCTAGAAGAGCAATCTGCATTTGCCTTAGTCAGGGTTACCTTTATCGTCACTCAAAACGGAGCCAAAGGCACTGATCACCACATCGGCTTTCAGACGGACAACCTGATCCTCATCTTCTTTCCAGCTTCCATCGCTGTCTTGCTCAGTTCGAACAAATTCCATAGCAACAATTTGTCCACCTTTAAGAACAACTTTCCGAGGAGAGAGGAAAGGCAGAAATTCACACTTCTCTTCTTTTGCAAGTTCCATCTGTAGAGTAGAAGCAATAAAATATATAACTTTAACATTCTGCATTTTCATGGAAAAAAACCCCAAACAAACCAACCAGAAAACAGTTTTTGCCTCAGGATGTTACCATGGATTCTTCTATAGCAAACATCAGCCATGTCCACTGTGCAGACAGTCATCTTACTGTCAGCTTCAAAGCCTCTCATGCCATCAACTCAAGCAGTGGCAGTAAGTAAGCTTTAAAGGCAAATATTTCTCCAATATATTTTCTTATTTTTTCATTACTTTGAATACATTTAACTTCTTTTAGGATAAAAGATTTCTCTTACATAAATATCTGTGTCATTTAAGAAGTGACCTAGTATTAACTTAGTCCATGCCCTGATTTGTGTTTATTATGATTTTAAGATTTTATTAAATGCTGACTACCAGGTACAAGCAACAGTTTTCTGAGTGATAATCCACACTTAAGGATCTTCTGCTGTGGTAAAACTGCTTAAGTCAATCATCTTCAGAATGTGACTGTCTCTATTTAGACAACTTTTTTGAACATGTACTATCCCACCTGAAATGATTCTATCATGGCCATTACTAAATGAAGCTACTTTTATTTTACTGTTTTCAAGGCCCACTGCATGATTGGATGAATAGAAACTTTTTTGACAACTCTTAGAAATTTATCCAGGCTTCTATGAAAGATTTTCATTCAGATTTTAGAAAGAATCTGAAGAGCACATGAGTCTGTGCAATGGCTTCAGTAATCTCATTGTGTCTAGAACTCTTGACTGAAGTGCAGCAGAAGTAAATCATGCACCAAGAAACCCTCTAATACTTTCTTTGCAGCTCCATTTCCCTTCTGGAAGATCTAAGGTGCCCACATTCTTGAAACAGACAGCCAAACTACCATAAATCTTATTATAAAGATATATTAGATGGTGTGCTATTCTGAACTATATAAAAAGGCAATGTACCAAATAAATGAAAACAGAAAAAGACCACCAAAATAAGAAAAAAAAATCTGAAAAAACCTCCTATAGTGCATATAAATTGAGGAAGCAGAATAATTTCAAAATGTGCAGATGACCTAATAAATGCCAAAGTACAAAGCCAAACTAAAAACCAAGTGGGATGCTGAAATATGTGATGAATAGCATTGCTTCACTGTCATTGGCAGTGATTCAAAGCCAAAATCACTGTAAGTAATTTTTTCACCAGAAAGGAAGGAAAGGTAAGAAAGCAAGAAAGAAAGCTTTTATAGGTTCACAAGGCAATGTCAGAATCACTGAGATTCCCTAAACAACAGCCAGAAGGTATCATTATAAGATCTAACCACCATCTGAAGAGTTACCTACAATACTCTAATGGCTGTTTGATTCCAACATTGAGAATTTTAGTTCATTTCCTAACTTGCAAGAAATTCTAACCCCTGCTTGCCAAATACATCTCTCTGTCTTGTCAGGAAACAGATACAACAGTGGAAAATTATTTAAATACTGAGTACACAAAGTGAGCCTCAGATCTTTCATAAACATTCCTACATTTTAAGAGCATTTTTATAAATAAAATCTTTAGAAGATGTCTGCTAAGTACCTATAGCATGCTTCCAGGCCACATAGAAATACCTAAGATGCCTTCTCAGAAATGCTACTATTCAATTTTACCTCTTCTGGGACAGCTCTGATATGAGTGAATCCCTTCCTGAAGACCACGAAGACGCGACGGGCTCCGCAGCGCAGAGCAGATGTTGCACAGTCAAAAGCAGTGTCTCCTGCCCCGAGTACAATCACAGTTCCATGGATTGGTGGCAACGGAGAGTTACAGGCACACATCCCTGAAAGATAAAAGGAAAAGCCCATTTTCAAGTAGAGAAACCATTTCTGCATGATAGCTCAAAAGGCACTTGTACTCAAAGCAGTGTAAAATTGCATCTTACAGTTTCCAAGCATGGAGTGTCACTATCAAATTATTCTGCTCCACTGAAAGACAGTTTTATTCCCCCTTTTAAGATATGCTTATATACATAATTTCATAGTCAGTACTCTAAGCAGCTGCATCTTTCTATTGAGAGAGAATTCAAATGACAACATGTTTGTAGGATTGTGGGTCGTGTCAGATTGAAACTAGAATTGTGAGATCTTTTTATTCAAAAAGTAAGTTTCTCTCTCATCAGATTCATTATCCTCCCAGCTAAAACAAAAAAAGAAAAAACAAACCAAAACAATAACAACAATGAAACAAAACAACAACAAAAAAAGATGACCAGTTGTAATCAGTTATAGTTTTGTGTAATAGTATACCAACATCAGTCCCCTCAGATTTCTATAAAGCACTGACACTGTTCTGGTGGTGACATGATTCTCTGAGGCTATTCATCAGCTGAACATGAAGAAAAAGAATATTGTTACAGTAATTCCTAGTTCTTCTACTGGAAGAAAATGTTTAATCTACAGTAGTTTTCTATAAATAATTTGGAAAAAGTTACATGGAGAAAATGATAACATTATGTGTTTATCATCTACAGCTTGTATTTAATGATTCAATTAAAGAAGAAACAGTTAAGTAAAACTGAACTGTGTCTGCTCCCTGGATGAAACTGCACTTTATCACATGTTTGAGTACAACTAACTGTTGGTTAGGCAAATGGTTATAACTTGAAAAATATTGACATAAATAATACAAAGCCATATTCTTACTGAGTCCAGGACAGTTCCAGTCAGGAGACACTAAGCGTTTACCTATTCTACTTTAACTCAAGTATCCTACTATAGCAGATTTTCACATGGAATTGTGGAACACAAGTATTATTGAAGTAAACAATCCTTTTCATTTAGACATATAAGCAGAGTGAGAAACAGCATCTTAATACATCTATTCTCTCTCCACTTGAAAAATACTTAATGTATGACAAATGCTATAATTTCCCCCTGCCCATGTATGTGGTGTCACATCGACTATTTATTTAATAGGATTCTTAGGCTAAAATTCTCTCTAAACTTTTCTCATTTATTTTTAGTGAACTTAATACTCCATACAAATTGAGCAGTGGAAAAAGCACAAGTGAAGCAGGGGGCTGGCAGCTCAGAGTGCCATTGGACTGTGAGTCTAGATGAGATCAGTCAGAGCAGCCTGCTTTGCTCTTGGGAACACACTCCTGAGGTAAATTCACAGCTATGTATTTGCAAGAGGAAACCCTTCTGGAGGAAAGTGTATTAACAAGTGGCATTCAGAATTAATAAGCAGGCAGAATATGTATTTTACCATGAATAAGTCTATTATGTCTATTATTTAGATAACTGTCACAGTGAAAAAAGGAGGATAGAGGAAGATGTAGTACATGTATATTTTATTTTATAATTCCATGCCTTAAAGAGCAAAAGGTGGCTATAGCTACCGACAGACACTAGGAAAATTAAGTAAAAGAGACCATGTTAATTAACAGACAACACCAAAGAGCTATCTATTACTGTCAATCAGAAAAGGTTAGTTCTTCTAAGTTCATCCTTTTTCCCACTGTAGACCTAATATAAAAAAAACCCCATATTATCAAATATGCTAGCTAATCAAGAGGGCTGCTTTGCATTATTTTGAAATATGTGGCTCACAGTATAGAGATCCTCATGCAGGCAGGTGACTTACAGTACACAGCTGCTACATATCTCCTTGGAACTCTGCAAAGTATTTTTAGTCACATTGTTTCACGAGAGTTTTGTTTTGCAGAATTTACTTTTCCTTTGTTAATCTACGAACGTGTTGCTCTGCATATTCTCAACCTGTTTTATTTTTAAACATCTCTGTCTTCAAAAAGAAAATCCAAAAGCTCACCCTTTTCTCCCAAATCGTTTAAGATTACTTTGAGCTTAAGAAAATAAACAGAAATAAGCATTTGATGGAAACAGCAAAGAGATGGCACAGATGGGATGCAGAATTTCACTTCTGGAATATTTTGCATCAAATGGGGTAATAAATGTTACTTTTATAAGCAGAATAATCTCCCATAGAATATCTATTTCTCAAAATTGTTTAAGTCTACTAAATAAGTAGGCAATCCTATATGATGCTAAAAAATCAGTTTGTAGATAAAACAAGTTATTTAAGTCAGATGTAAAATACCACATTCTGTCCCAATTAAATAAAACACCAAAACTGTGTTTTTCTTTTTTTGTCTGGGGAATCTAGACGAAGAAGAAATGTGGCATAGAAATCACATATTTGGGGCTTAAGCATTCATATTCAGGGATACTGAAAGCATCTGTACTCCTTAGGGAGCAAATGCAGCTATCTCTGAGCTGAAAGAAAGATGTGAAACCATAAAACAAGACTGCATTTGGTGCCTATGAACTGAGCACTTTCTTATTAACTCCTGTCATACTCCTGGTGTCCTGGGTCTTAGACTGTAAATTCATTGGGTAAAGAACTAGTGCTGATTTAAATGTGTCTGTAAAACCTGTAGCACATGACTTGGGATCAAGTAAAAGAATTTATCAACAATCTACAAGTCAGCTGCTTATGTTAGTCAGAAACACCTTTTTTTAATATCAGATTTTTTCAAACCATCTTACATATACTATTTTTATCATGATACTTCATTCAAAGGAGAAGCTTATGTCATCTTTTGACTATAATTCAAAATAAGAAATAAAACTTTTTAGGGGAAATTATTCGCCCTAAGTTTAGATTTGTATACATGATTATTCAGTTTTTAATCTCTGAGACTAACTTTCCTGACCATGCTCCTGATGTTACCACTCACCAAGAGAAAACCCTGTCCCAGACATATTCAGTGGAAGGTACTTTGTGACTGGATGTGCTGCTTTGTAGCCATACCCTTTGATATAATAATATCTGCTAATGACTTATTGAATGTGATTACAACAGGAACACAGTGCCACACACCTGGTTTACTTGCCATTGCTACCAAAGGTAAGAAGTCTTTAGATGTGTAGAATCCTTGATTCATTCTCAGCCCTTGGAATATACTGTCTCTGTTTGGTTCTGGCAAACCTGAAATAGATAGTTTTTGGCACATAAGAATTACACAGGAAATTTTAGCAATCAACATATATTTTGAATTACACACATGTTCTCAAAAACATCATCTACACAAGCACTTTCACAAACCCTTAGATGTTTCCAAAATAATATTGCAAATGATCACATTTGTAGTCTGCAGCTTACATAACTGGTGATTGTTTAATAGTACAGGCACTTGAAAATCAGGTTCCTCAACAATGTGTGCACTTGTATAACTCATAACAAAACAAATGCAGGGGAAGGAATTAGAGAGAACAGGGTGCAAAAGCAGATAATACAAATGAGGCAGTAACAAACAGCTTAACTGATGAGGGGAGCAGGACAAATGGCAGTGCTGTAGGTCTGAGCTGTGAGTATTTATTTTCTCAAAACCTTGAAGTCCTGATTGGCTGACATTTATTCCTAGTTATCAAAAACACACATTTAGACAGAATCCATAGGATGCAGACAAGGATTTACTTCACAACTATTAATAGCAACAAATACCTTTCCATTAAAAGAAAGCAGCAAAAAGCATCTTCCAATTACCAAAGAACATCATCTCATTTTGATGTGAATGGTTGGACAGCACCAAAAGCTAGCCCAGCTGACACACCAGTTAAGCAATTTTATTTGTGCAAATTCAATCAGGGTATTTTCAACACTCTCAACTTTCATATTTACATCTAAACCCCCATAATATTATCAAAAGTAAGCTAATTAGTAATTACATACTGAAATGGAGTAAATGTCAACAATTTTTGTAAGAAAACATACTAGCACTGAGGCATCCTCAGAGCAAGCAGGAAGAACAGGAGCATACAAAGCAACCTGGGTCCCCTCCATTCTCAGGCACAGGTGGCAGCAGACTAATATTACTCTTCTCTGAGACACACTGCTCTGGAAAAGCCTAACAACACAATTTTAGCATCTACGATAATGCAGAATTGCACATTGAGGAGCACTTTACCAAAGAGGGAAGGTTTGGGGTCTTTTTCTATTAATTAAGCAACAAAAATCTGTCTCATTGCAGCACACAACCAGAACTACCTAATGAGAAAACTTAGTAGTTTTTCATGAGTTACCCATATGAAGGAATTTTTTTGAACATGTAGAACTCTGAGTGAAGTTACTATTAGAAAAATAAAATACCTTTTTAGATTTATTATTAGTTTCAGTGAAGTAAAACAAAATATACCCTCAGTGAATTAAAAATGCTTACAAGCCAAAAAGCAAATTTAAAAATCCTGAAATTTGATCTCTATTTCTAAAGAAAAATCATTACTCAGTTGATCAGCTCTGAAACCAACACTGATCTATAGTTGGATATTGAGAAAAATAAGGTTAAAAAATACTAGCACGTCCTGAACTTCAAGACCTTTGAATGCTGTATTTTCTGGGTAGACTGGAATTTCAGCTAATGAATAATGAATAATGGATGTCTTAAGAGGCTGCCAGAAATCCTTAGTACTATTGAAAGTACAATATGTAAAATGCATTAAAGAAACTATTTTTAAAAGGGCATTGATTTTTCTCTATGTATATATTGCAAAATCATCTATGGCAAGAAGAGCACCACAGAAAAAGCTCTCAGTGACTGCCTGCAGGCAAAGGACAGAGTAATGCAACCATCTCTATTGAGATATCCATAAACCAGCTCAGAGGCCTCAGTTTACTCTTGGGAGAAACACTCTTGTCATTAGTGGGATGTGCAGCCTGCATTAAGGATAATTTCCTTTCCACCTAATATGTACCTCCATTCAAACTCAAAGAGAAACCCTCGAAATATTTTTTCCCACTTATTTTTTGCTGCTTTTATCATCTCCTAATGAAAACTATTTGGTCTCTAACAGCATCAGTATTTTAGCTCCCATAGGCTGAATAAAGAGTATAATAAAGGAAGTGTTGCAATGCTCTTTAGGTTCATCACTAGTCTTTTCAGATTCATCACTGAAATAAAGGAGTTGGATTAAGAGCACATTGGGTTCAATAATGTTTAGCCTGGCTGATATGACCAAACAACTGCCAAAGAGGTGGTCATTATCTGCTATTTATTCTACTATTTTCATTTTGCTGAAAACTCCCTGAAAAACAGTTTGTGATATTTACATTTTAAGGAAATATCACAGGGGATTTCTTCTTTTATACTTATAAACACTTAGCACAGATTGAAGCTCTTTGCTGAGCACCTGCTGGAAACTGTATTGTGCTGGATTCTGATGCATCTCCTTTTGCTGTTCAGTATTTGCTATTGTAATGACTTCATTGTCATTATTTATTGCATTTACTTTTGTTAAAATAGAGAGATTTAGTACTTCTTCAAGCCACTAGGCAAGCTAAGAAAGAGGCAGACTGAGGCAGACAGAAAGAGATCAAGAACTGATAAGATTCACTTTAGAGACACCATTTCATAATAAACATTCACCCCACAGAAGTATGCTTTACAGAGAGATCAAATATTGATAAATAGCCAACAGCCTCTTGGGAGAGAGAATGTTTAACGAAAAATAGCTGTAGAGGAAAAATGCAGTTTTGAGCAAATGGTTTCAGAGAAGAAATAAAATTTAAAAAAACCCAGTCACCTATGAAAGACACAATTTAGGTCAAAATAATGAACCAAGAGAAATACTCTTTGAAGATAAATCAGAAAGATTCTTTAGAAAAAGAGAATTCACACACTAGTACAAAACAGCCAAGAGCCACCCAACAAAAAATGCTTAGAAAAATATAAGGTCTTTTCCCTAGCTTTTAGGCTGAAGCCAAATAAATCAGTTCTCTGTTCTCCAAATCCACTTGCAAGACATCTAAAAATAAAGATTTTTTTATTTATTATTCGGTATTTCATGTTCTGAAACAATCTGCCACTATCCCACATCTTCCCTCTTTAAATAATCTGTATCAATATCTAGTGATAACAATTATTTCCTTCCCCTGCCCTAAAGAACAACTCTTTTGAAGGGCAAGCAAGAGGAGGCAGATTAGAAAGGCAGCTCCCCTTGAGGGTGTTTGGATGGGCTCTGCACAGCCTTCTACAAGCAGAGGGCTGTGCTGAGCCCCCCATCTTCTGCAGCCACAGCTCTGGGCTTCCTGAAGCCTCAGCTGCTTTGCTTGCTGATGCCAGGGAAGCTTCTGAAGCAACTGATACCCAAACCACGCAATGAAGCCTCATGGGCTGTGGAAAACTGCATTTACTAAGAATAGAGAAAGTAGAAACATTGTGAAAATAACAGCTTGCATGACAGATCTAGTTCAGCTTTGCAAAATCTAACCTAGACAGTCCCAATTTGGGTCAGGTGCAGCACAGAAAGCAACTCATCTTGATTCCTGACCCTCTGGTTTGCTGTGCTCTGCCTTCCATCTCCAGATGCTCCAGCTGTCTCTCAGTAGGCCCTCTTTGCTTCTTTCCTTCATTTGAATCCCACAACTCCTTCTCCAGTTTGCAATTCCTCAGCACCAAAGTCTCTCCCATGTATGACATACCATAACCATTCCAAAGTTCTTAACCACTACAACAGTGGCTTTGGAAAACACAAACTTTAACTTCCCCTTTCTATATCCTTTATATATACATATAAATATATATGTGCACATATGTATTGACAAAAACATCATCTGCCTCCTAGTAAGATCTTGTACTTTCTGTTCTCACAATACTAATGCACATCTCAAGACCATTGTTTCCCTTTAAAGAAAATTTAGATACAATTCCCTAGTCCAGTTGAGATATGAATTGCTAAATGATTAGAGTAAATTTGTCAGATGTACAAGGCAATGTACCGGGGGATGCATAGACAATGTAAGGGACTGGCTTACACAGCAGGGCACCAAGTCCATTCAGCTGCTGCACCAAATAAATCCAGGCATGTCAACATTTCAATCAGCCAAGTCTGCCACTACTCTAACTATGAGCCTGATCTGGAAAGGGAAACTAAAGCAAGAACAGGCACTGCATATCTATCTCCTGTTTTGATCAAATCCCCTCTCCCCAGCAACAGCTATGCTTCTGAGCCTGAACTTTCTCTTTGGTTTACTGAAATGTGACACGGCTGGGCAAATTTGCAGTTTCAAGTGAACTTCTCAACCAATCTTAGTAAGTGACACACAAAACAAGCTCTCGTCCTTGATAAGGGTCAAATACAGTTTTCACTGGCAGCTGACTAAAAACATATCTCCAGACAAAAAAGCAAAATGGAGCTGAAGGTGAAAGGTAAATATACAGGAGCCTACACGGACAAAACTAACTAGAACATGATTTTTTTTCTTATTTTCCTCACATCAAACACTGAAAAGGTTTTTTGCCTTTATTTTTAATTGTGATAATATTGAATTTTACTGGTGAATACAATCTGTGAAAATACCAAGAGCTACTTTTAAAAAGTGAAGACACTTACTTTGCACATTTTTTATATTGTCTTTCAAATTTTTTTTTGAAATTACATTGCATAAATTTATCCAAATTCAATAAAAAAGAAAACAAAATGTGATTCACTGGCTATGCACATTCCTTTTTCTAACTTTTAAAACAAGGAAGCCAAATATCAAACCCCATTCACAAATTTATGGATTATTTTTAACATTTTCTCTTGCCTTACACATCTGGAGCTAGAAAGTTAGAGGGCAAGGACATCTTTCCGCCTTTTTAACATTTCCATGTTTCAGAGTTAAACCAGATTTTTAAAAAAATCACATTTACAAGGAAAACTCCTTTTCTGTCCTTCACAGCCTCCATTACAGGAAAATCCTAGGCATGGGTAGAAAGCCTTTGACAGTCAGATATTAATGAGAACGAGGAGAAAAATCCATGAATCCCATACAAAACTGGAGAGAAGAAACATGGAATGGATTTTCTGCATATCTGCTCTGGAGGCAATGCAAATCTTCTGAAATAACATCTGAGAGGCCAAGCCCAGGCAAGCTGAGCCCACCCTGTTACTCAGCAGAAGAAATTTGAGCACAGCCTGGCAAGGAGGCAGCACGGATCCTGCAGCAGCAGTTCTGCACCTCTGGCCAGGAGAAGGCTGTGCCTCTTCACCTGTCCTGGGGAAAGGAGCCATGGAAGGCTGATGGCCAGAGACTGATGTGAATTTTATAGAGGAAATAACATTGTCTGATAATTATTTCTTTTTTTTTGTGAACAAATTTTTTTTATATTTTTTAAAAATTTTCCTTAAAAGGATACACTAAAGTAGGTACAGGGCTACAGTAATTTCCCTCTGAAGGTAAATTCTAGATCCACCAATTGTCTTCTGAAAGGGTTCTTTTGAATGAACAGAAAAGCACCATTTTGTCCCATGTCCCTGCCTTTTTACACACGGAGTTTTCCAACTTGCTCTTCATGAGCCCATACAAAGATATTTCAGATGTAGCACATCTGATGACATTTCACACTTGCCCAGAGACTTGCAGCTACAGGTACCATATGGTTACACTGTACTACAAAGGTACGTGGCGCACTGTAAAATCCAAGCACATGAGCACTACTTTAATATTTCTGAATGCTCTGATCTTCTTGAACAAGTCTCCTTTGTGGGCTGGGGAACTGGAGATCAAAACCTATATATTTAAAGCAGCTTTATTTAATGTCACACAATCCATTATATGCATAAACTGGACTACGAGTTTTAAATATGTTATTTTCTTGAATGATACCACTGAAACTGTAAACTTTCATAACTGTCAAATGTATAGTTCTACCTAGACATGACAGAAACTACTTGTATGCTCTACATATTTCTTTCTAAGAAGCCACATTCTCCCACACCCATACTGATGGCATTGCTGTCCATGGTTCAATACTGCACAATTTAGAAATTATCTGTATTGAAATACATAATCCAAATAGTGTGCCTCAGAGCTGATTCTACTAAATATACCAGTACAACTCATGCTACGACATGCACCATGCATGGAAAGACAACCATTGGTATCTAGAGAGTAACTTTCTTTACATGTTTAAAGGCTTGGTACTGAGCATCTAGACTTTCAGAAAAGTTGCAAATACTCTGCAAGTCTTTTCTCAAGGTCAGTCCATCAGTGATTAGCACTTCAGTAAATACTTTTGAGGCTCGTATGTGTAAAGAATCTTTCTTATTTTGCTGGATTTTTTTTTTTATGGAGACAGCTTTGTTACTTCCTGTTGTGACATTCAATAGAGTACGTTTTCTAGGTGGTTGATTTTTTTTTTTTTTGATACGTATGTCAATGGAGATAAGTGTTTTAATTACTTTTTTAATGTCTATGCTTTTGTATTTTCTCCCTCCCTCCCTTTATTTCCTGCTGTTGAGATTACTGCCTCATCTCCACAGCAGGTGGCTCCTTCAAATTTGTTTTCTCTGTAAGCCTGGTATATTAATTTTGTAATATAACTGTTCCTTTTCTGTTGTTTTTATTAATGATTTCTTTGGAAAATGTATGCTTGCAAGGTTTTTAGGAGTTATTGCCTAATGTTGGCTAAAGGCCTCATTCATGAAAATTACAAATAAAAGGAAAAAACTAAAAACTACACTAGGGTTAGCCTTCTCTTGCCCTCAAGTTAGCATGAACAGTGTGCACAGCATATGTGAAAACACCCTTCACATCTACCAGCATGAGCCATGCACAAATGCTGCAGTACATTCTAAATTAAACAGCTATACCCATACCATGGCTTTTAAACACATCTGAATAAGCAGCTGAACCTGGAAGCCACACAGTCTGTAGGTCTTACACCTTGCTTTTTTCCTAAATTAGACACAGAGACAAGTATCTGAACTCTTGCAAATGGTAAAGAAATAGGAGTGAGGGAGTCTGATTATTTAGAGCTAAATTTGTTCTTATAATCCAATTTCTCTTTGAGTACCAATTGTCCAAGCCCAGTTTAGAGGTAGCCAAAATTCACACAAGCTAGACATCAGAAAGTGCAGATGAGAACGACAGGCAGAGTTCAGAATCAATCTATGCCAGTGATGGAAATCAGGATTATGACAACACAGTCAGTGTTGTCTGCCTGAGCATGGAATAGAAACCAGCCTTGTGGTCTGCCCTCACCACATCTAGTGCCCCCATGATCAGATCAGGCTGACATCTAATATTGGCCAAAGTGTCCAAAGATGAAGCATAACTCATTAGCCTCATCAGATATAGATTCCACCCCACATTTGCTTCTTTTGTAATCAGTCCAGCCTTACTCAAGGCTTTAGTGTACCCTCTACAGCCTACCTCTAGTCTTAACTGCTGTTTTTAATTTTATTATGGTCAATTTATGGAACCTGTGCTTTGAATTTTAATAAGGCAACACTCAAATATGACTAAAATACTGTATTTTAATGAAAAACATCAGTGTTTCAAGATGATGAAGATCAGGAGAATTACACAATAATTTTTCAAATCTCAATATCTGGCTATTCATTTAAGCACCAAGAAGATTTTGAACTCAACATTTTGAGCCCTTATACTCTAAAAGCACTTTTAAAATGCATAGCTCAGAATTGAATCATACAGTATCACTAAGCGGTTTTAAAACACAATTCTTTAAAGAACAGACTAGAAGATGTGATACTAGATTGTACAAACTTTCTAAATTAAGAAAGATATGGTAATTCTAGCCTATCTTCTGTGTTTGGGAACTGATACTTAATGTTTCCCATATCTGAAGTAATCAAGTTGAGGATTTTAGGAAGTTAGCTGGTAGCCCTGGTGAATGAACTTGCTGAAATGTGAAGATCACTATGAAGCAAACCTTATCACAGAGAAGGATGAATGCAGACGTCTGCTTACCTTCCCTCTGGTTCTGTTCTGCCTGGTGTTGTTTATTGCAAGACTTAAAGCACTGAAACAGTTTGCTATGAATCTTGATTTGTAGAACATAAGAGTTCTGTAAATTGTAATACAGAGTAACTGAAGAAACATCTGCTGTAAAAAATAAAGTGGAATATTGCTGCAAACCTTTCTTAAGTCATCTTGGCAACATTTATTATACTGGCGACAAATTTGAAAAGGTCACTAGCGAAAATGCATTTAGCAGTCTGAGTCCAATCCATCTCTACCACAAGAATGTATCATTCCACCCAGGAGCAGAGCTTGCTCCAGTTTGCTTACAAGAGAGCTAAACTGGATTTTAGTCCTGACTGGAATTTGGTCACTTCCCACCACGGACTTGAGCTGTTATTTTTCAGGAGCACTCTGGAACCAGGAAGGCTGAGGTTTCAGATGTGACATGCTGATGTTGTCAGTTCCTTTCCCTCTTCCTTCTACAGGTTTGTTCCTCACAGTAACCTGCCAAAGGAAAGAGCGGGGGGCGGCTGTGCTTCCTCCAGACACCAGCCAGACAATATTTGCCAGTGTGATACACTGCACCACTCTAGAGGAACAGAAACTGGTCCCAGTGCTTACTCGTGTTCAGTAAACAGTGCTGAGGGGCCCCAAAGCAAGATCCCCTCCTCAGGGACTGCCCATCAGTATCTTTAAGAACACCAAAAAATCTATCATCTCAGAAACCATATGTCACAGTACAATGATTTTTATCCAGCACAGAAAATCCAAATATGTGGAAGTGAAAGCAAAATAAACTGGATTGTGAGACTGAGAGCAACAGACTCCTAAAAGAAAGCAGAAAATACTCCCATACCTGTTTGCAAAGGAAACAATATCTTTCCCCAAGCAGATTCATTATAACTTAAATCTCTAATATGCCCTGTTTATAAGAAGTCACGCTGGTATATTGAAATAATCTAAGCAAATGGAAATTTATAAAGGGAAAATAAAATGTTAGCATAGAAAAGATCTCTTCATATTAATTTTTCATTTCAAAACATGGAAAAAATCTTGAAAAGCTGGATCAATAGAGGCTACATACAATAAATACACAGGGAATGGAAAAAATGAGAGCTAAACTGATGATAAACATTTACAAAGAAAAAACCACAACTACTTAGTTGGTATCATGAAGAAAAATAAATTCTAAGCCTCTACACTATCGCAAAGCAACAGCTGAAAAAAACCATCAAAGGCAGCAAATTCATCCTGTAGAAATATATGAGGAGTAATTAAGTCATTAATAATCTGGAATAACACCTTTGTCAGACCTCAGGCACTGTACAGCAAGGAAGTTGCAATGAGGTATACTAAGGCAACATCAACTTATACTACCTAAAATCAACCTGCATTTTTGATATATTAGGAATATAATAGCCAATAGGTATCCATGTTGCAATTCTAAACACTGATTTTTATAATATTGTTTCCTAAATTTGATGGAAGAGAGCAGTAAAGAATCATAGAAATATTTAACTACAGCCATTTGTCTTAAACCCACAACTATCCTCTGCTGCACACTACTTCCACAGCTCCCATTCTGTTTCAATATAGTGACTGTGAAACAACAGGCTGAGTCAATCACAGCTTTGCACCCTGTATAACTTGATCTATATGAAATACTTGTAAAAACTTATTCCTTCAGGAATTAAATCCCACATGCTAAATAATATTTGCAAAATACAGGACTTTCTGGTCATTCCTATTTTTAAAACATTACAAGGATTCATCTTTTTTTTTCATATGTAGATGTCATCAATGTAATTCAGCAAGGTCTGCCAAAAGCTAATGAGTAATTAGCACTCTAAGTGAAATTTCAGTTTAGGAAACAAATTTTTTTCCCAGTTTTTTGTAAATGT
This sequence comes from Pyrgilauda ruficollis, assembly GCF_017590135.1. Lineage (NCBI taxonomy): Eukaryota > Metazoa > Chordata > Aves > Passeriformes > Passeridae > Pyrgilauda > Pyrgilauda ruficollis. The sequence goes on along the minus strand of NW_024527710.1, from coordinate 1,601,566 downwards.
ATTATATTTTCTCATCTTAAATCTTAGCATTATATTTATGAACTGGTTTTGTCCACATAAAAGGACAAAAAGATACTATAAAATGTATTCAGTAACTACTACTGTATCATTCGCCTACACTGCATTTTTTCATCACTTCAGGTAAACCATCTCTACATATATTCTAAAATGATGCCTCAAGAGAAGACTTCTAAACATTATTTATTACCCTGCAGCACAGATCTATAACTGAAAACCTATCATCAGTACATTCTGATGAAAAGGTAATAATTAAATCTCTTTTATCCCTTTTTCTACAGCACAATATTTGACCTATGATAAAAAACTCATTCTATCAAATTTCCATTTATTATTTCTACCTGAAGGGCTTTGCCAGCTCACACAAACATAAATCTCCATTTGTCAGGTTTAAACTGTACCTGTCCCAGATGCTATGAGAGTTCATAGCTCTTGTCCCTTAAAAATTACCAAATAGCATCATGCAGCATAACCTCCCTGCAGCCTCCCCCGACCCTTGCAATCAATAATATTCGTAACCTGTATGTGCACAGTGAAGGACTACAGGAGCCCTGCACTATCCCAGTTAACCACATTGAGCTGTGATACTCAAATCTGCTCCCTTGTGTCTGCTGTGATCAATTTTAATCTCTGCACCAAGAATAAAAGAACGCAGCCCCTTGTTTCCAAATTCATCTGAAACGGATGTTATAGATTTGTAGGTCTGCACAGGAGCTGTGGATTTAATACAACCAGCAGCTGAAGGAAAAAACACATCTAAGCTATCATTCATTCTCATTACCCTCAGTCTATTTTGGATCTTCAGAAGCAATGAGAAGCTCAGGAAAATGCACATGTACTGATTTAAGGAAAGCTGAATTTGTTAAAATAACATCAGGTAACTGTTATTTGCTGGAGCTTTATCCATTACTGCCAGGGAAGGTGGAGGTCAGTCTCTCCATTATGATTACTTTGCTTAAAGGTTTAGTAATAGGCTGCCAATATTAATTTCTTCTGGAAATGTGTCATATACAGTAAATTAAGCAGAAATTCCCTGGAAATAATAAAGCCTAGCTCTGCTCAGTTAAAAAGAAACAATTATTATGGAAAGAAAGAATAAATCACGTTTCTGATGGTATTTGTTCTCTCACCTCCAAACTAATTTAATTTAAAAGCTGGCAAATTTGCCAGCCAATTAGCCTAATTAGACAACGGCATCTGAATGTAGAACAGGAAGAGAGCAACTTTAGAAACCTACTCCAGTAGAAAGAGTGCTTTTTGAATCTGTCACACTACCAGAATTCATGTTTCCAGAGTTCTCGTAACTGCATATTTATAGACTTGGCTATATTGGCTCCTCATCAGCAGCTCCAGTGCCATGAATCATCTATCAAAACATTTGAGAAGATTTTCTTACTCATTTCTTTAAAGCAACATTCTGAAGAGACACTTTCAACATGATTATGCTCCAGTGTTCACTATGAATTATGAAAAAAAGCACACAGAGTTTTATAATTGCAGGTGAATAATAAGTATGTGTCATCAGAGGCTTTATCTTCTCAGATTGTCACACACTGTCAGTACAGAATACCCTGCAACAAATATGACATTCTCGTAACATGCTGGAGGGTCAATAAGCATTCTCACTCAGGTCATTTACCTACACATCAATGTCCTTATCATTAAGCACATATTTATCTGCCTTTCCTTTCAAAAGCAGCTGTAGCAAGGTGTTTCATGTAAATATTCTGTTAAACTGATACTCTCCTACACAGGTAGATCAGCTCAGAAGCATTACAGCTACTGCACAGCTACCCCTTCATAGTCTTCCATACTGGAAATAACAAAGCAAGTTCATGGCTTGGCCAAGTTCATGCTTTGACCTAAGCAAGCTCACACTTCGACCAAGTTCTGAATTAGGGTAAATGACAGAAAGAACTCATGAACTAACTTTTTTTTTTATTTTAAATCTATTAACTAAGTCTGAATTCCTTTCTCAAAAACAGCATATGTGGCATTTCATATAAAATTTCACTTAAAGACAGACAGTCTTTATTCACTAATTATACTATTTTCTTCAAGTGCCTGCATTTTCCTTGGGCATTTCCCATACTGGTGACAGGGCACTAAATCTGAGACTTTGGGTCAAAAATACAGTGCAGTTGAACCTCTCATGCTGTAAGGTTACTGTCTAGAAAACAGACAGAGAAATGGTGGTGCACATCTCCAAATGCCTCCTCAATGCCCAGCAGTCAGGAAGATGAAGTGAAACATGGTCACTGGAGATCATGGGTCAGGTACTTGGCTTGTAGGTGCAGATACCTGCACAGGCATTCACAGAAGCCTCCTCCTCCTCTTAAACTTATTCTTTTGGTGGGGAAGTAAAACATTCAAAATGGGAAATTTATACTTTTTTTTAAGCAAAAATGTTTTTTTGTGATAAAGCATCAGTGAGGTAGGACTGTATGTCTCTTTTCAGTCCACGAAGAGACTTCTATGACAAACAGATACCAGAAAGTTAAAATGAGACTTCTCAAATTACCTGCAGTGATGATGCAAATACTCCCAAGGGAGCATATGTTTCCTCTAAAAAGGCATCCAACCCTTGCTAAAGCAAACCAAAGCATACAAATCTACCTGGGAAAGAACATGAATCCTTTATGTCTGCTTGGTGCAGATTTTTGTATTTGCAGCACTACAATAGGAAGGTTCTCTCTGAACAGTTTCAAATGGTAACAAAAACAAGATCAATAAATAGAAAATCAAGTTACACAGAACCAATAGGTCCCTCTAACAAGGATTTCTCTCTGAAATGTTCATGCTTGTCTAATGCTGCTGCTTTTAATCCTTCCACACCAGTGGGTCCTACATGCTTGCATTAGTGCTAATGTAAAACAAATGAACATTTTATATGAGGATATCCACTCTCCCCAAGTAAAGTGGTTAATACCAAAGTAAGCTTCAAGAATGCAAATTATTTTCCCCATGTGGCTGAAAAACTACATGAGTTATTAATTTAAAAATTATTAGCATATAAAATCATTATTATCTCTGCAGTTAATGTACAGTTCACTGACAACCTTTTGGACCATTACAATTAAGAAAGGCAGCATCTTTAATGAAGTTACAAAATGCTTTGTTTATTAAATAGCAAATTGTATCTTTAATTACTTTAAATATTATAATCCGATGAAAAATTATTTCATAAACCTCAAGACAAATTATGTCAGAGATAGAGTATGCATTTTGTTACTCTATGAATCCTAAACAGCACTTTCAATTTGCTTACAGGTTTCTGTTGTATGTAAAATCTGCTCTTGAAATTTCAAGTGCCTAAATCCAATGGCACGAGCATAAATCTAAGATGCAGCTTGTGCTATTCTTTTTAAAACGGATTTAATTTCTTGTCAAATGTAGATTTTGGCAGTTCTAATAAATGCAGCTTTTCTATTAATCCATCAGAAGAAAACTGAAAATAAATTTCTGTAATAGTAACAAAAACAGGCTCATTGAAACAAAGACTCTTTGGGGATCTATGGAATTATATGGATTTGCTGCTGTGTTTTGAACTAAAAGGTAACTTTTGTTCAAAACTGTCAAAGATTTTGAGGATATGCTATAATGCAAACATATAAGCACAGACTAAGCCAATTTTAAATATTCAATTTTTAAAACACAAATTAATCTCTGCACACTGTCACCTTTTGCTTTCTGTCCATAATTAGACCTACCTAGTTGATATGCTTTCCACTATCTGAAATGGCTGAGAGCTGCACAATTAAAGAAAAAGTTTAGTTGTACACAGCGTTAGGCCCTTCACTGTGCTTTGGATCCAGCCCAGAACAAAGTCCATATTAAAACGCATTGATTTTTCGATCACTAAGACAAAATTAATACATTCAACTTCAATTATGTCAACATCAACTTGTCACTGAATATTTTGACAGTTTGGAAACCCTCAGTTAGCTATCGAACTGTCCTGGGCTAATCAATAAATCAGGAAAGATATTCTATCCAATTTCTTTATGCTAAAAAATTGCTACATTCTATCTATGTCTGCCTTACCAGAAAGATTGTCTGTGCAAAACACAAAGGAGAAACAACTCATCAGTGTAATATTATAATAGTAAAACGGAATTTTTTAAAAGTACCAAACTTTTTTTAAAAGCTGACAGTAGTAAAAAAAAATATAATTACATAATTAGATGCAATTATAAAATACAAGCACAGATAACATGTTGTTTAGAGTTGAAATGAAAATATGCAGAAGATCAAAACATAAAATACTTGCTTATGTTTACATCAGTGCAAAAATTTTTGAACACAGAAAGCCATCTAGAAACATAATTGGAAGTCTTCTGTGACTACCCAAGCGCCAGAAGAGAATCCTAGTAGGGATTTGTAGGCAAGTCAGGTAGTGAAAGTCAGATATGTTTGTGGAAGCACTCACAATAAAATCAAGTTTTGAAAAAGGTTTCCCTGCAGAAATATGACATTAACTGTAACACAGTTACAGGTGTTACAGACCAAACTGAGTACAGTACCTCAAATAAACCCCTTCCTAGGTGTGCACCTAAATACTCTGATTGATTTGGGGCTAAGGACCTTCGGGACCCATCCCTTGTCTGCCAAATGATCTGTATGTCTGCACATCACTGATGTGGAGGAAAAGAACCTCAGGAGGGCCAGGAGACTTTCAGAGCAGGCATTCTTATGTATTTAGAGATGTTCAAAACTGGATATGGTCCTAGGCAACCTGCTCCAGCTGACCCTGCTTTGAGCTAGGGGGCTACACTAGACAATCGCCAAAGGCCCCTTCCAATTATTTTACGACTCTATGAAATATGCCCTGATTGAGGTCCTAAGCCATAGAAAGATTTCTGAGTTTTTCATCTGGGATTTAAAAAATCCACTACTACAGCTAGGTAGAAGAAAAGTATTCCCTATCAGGACATAGGTACCAGACACTGAAAGAACAGAGAAATTCAATAGCTGGTGTGTTTCTATCAGCTACAGAGCTCTCCAAGCCAGTGGCAGTGTACCAGGAATCAGACCCCTTCTTCCTCCACCCACACTGCAAAGAAACAAAGCTCAGACATGGAAAACCAGAAAACACAGATCTCACACAACAGTCAAGAGCTAATTTCTGAAATGTCTTCTCTCCAAAACCTCCTTCCATCCTTCTAATTAGTACCACACATTATTGCAGAAAGCACATCTTGCTACTCACAGTCCCTTTCTGAGCAAATGATGGAATTGGGCTTGCCTTATTCAACAAAATGACTCAATAACTTTGTAAAATCAGAGTGTAGGATAAGGACAACAACTTAAAATAAAAAACTGAATACAATTTTCCTCCATTCACAGATTATTTCAGCCGTTAGCATTTTAAAACAACTTCTCAAATATCACTATCTACAGTTGTGGATGTTTGCAACATGTAACAACAGTAATTCTATCTCTCATGTCATTTTATAACAGGTTACAAATGATACTGATCAATCCTGGAGATTCCTTAAAGTCCATGCAAAAATTCCAAAATATAAATAGAAAAATTTGATTTGTACATCCACTTCCCTACTGATAAAATTATCTTTCAGAAGTACAGCATAACCAGACTAGTTATATGGAACCAAGACTTTTACTCAAGTATTTTAAATTATAAATTTGTTTTGCTTTACATATAAAATTAGACATAGAATGACTTTAATTAACCTTAGCAACAACAATAGTTGTGTGAGAGAAAGGGACTCAGATAAACAGAATCATCTGCTAAAACAAAGTCTACCTCTGATTCTGAATGCTTTATTTCTGATTATAGTATACATATAAATAGAAAACAAGTATTCACTTATGCATTCAAATGCAAAATGAAATCTGCATGTTGAAGGTATAGCATGTGGGATGAAAGTTGCTTAACCCTGCACTTGCAATCATGTCACCAAGCATATGCATAGATACAGTTCCATACCTTTAAGTACACATCTTTCCAAAAGCTCATGTCCTCCAATTTTTGGAGGGGGAGATTACAATTATAGTAACACTTGAGCCTGAAATCAAATGCTGAGCAGATATACATTTATATATCACACAACTTTTTTTTTTTTTTTTTCCCATGCTCATCTCTATCATGAACTTAAAAGAAAAAAGCCATTTTCAGAGACTCGTACCTCAGGAAAAAAAAAAATGAATTAAGCTATATTTCAGAATATCCAATAAAAAACTGTTGAAGGGGCAAGAAGTGACACAGTTTCTAAATGTAGTCCTTGCAAGAAAAACAGATAGTATTACTGAGGCACCATACGGGAGGACACTTCACTATTTACTTATTCATTCATTCCATCATTTACACAGATCATTTAGAACAGTGGCTGAAACCAAAATTCCTAATTGCATAAATTTTACAGAATGGGGGAACATTTATTAATAAAGGGTAAATCTTACATCCAACTAAACACCTGGGAAGAAATTAACAGAACTACACATTCAGCAAATGAAGCCACGAGAAAGATGCCATAAATGGAATGCTGTTGTGACATTGAAGAAAAAAGGAAGAAAACATAATATTTACAATTTCTGAAGCCTTGTAATTAAATGTATAGCTGACGTAATGCAGAATTTCTGACCAGACAGAAGAGCCATAAAATTTATAAAAATGCAGGTATTGATATTATAGCAACACCTTCCTATTTTCACTGCATGTAGGAATGCAGACAGCAAGCCATACTCCACGCTTGGCTGCATGAGTTATTTTGATACCATGAGTAACAAATAGCATTTACTGTTTGTAGCACTTTCTATTGGCAAGGTGCTACACAAACAGTCAATCCTTGAAATATCCAGGACCCAGATAAGAGATCAACATTTATCCCTACATTTTACAGATGTGCAAAGAAATTTAAGTGATTTGCTGAGGACCATACAATAGAAGCAAGGTTGTGATGGCTCCTGGGCAATTCACACAACAGGATTTCAAAAGGCTTGAAGAGTGCATCTTCAAGCTAGAACTTTTATGGTGTGGGAAGCTTGCAGAATACTTCCTGCCTCCAACCATGCTAGTGCAAGCATCGTCTGAACACTTATCCTGCTTGCAACTGCAGCGCTGGAGGAACCAGACCACCGGTGCCCCACACAGGAATCATCCACGGGGCTGAGAGATGGGAGCAGTGTCCTTGAAAGGCCACTCTCTGTGCTATTAGAAAGGCCTGCTGGACTGGAAGAGCTCCTCAATTACTAGAGACAGGAATTAAGCCCCCAACACCTATTAATTATTGTAAAATGCTTATTTTTGCAATTATTTTCCCTTCCTTGCTTTAAGGACATGGATTACCTCTACAGACTGTGTCACATCTTACCTATTTTGCCAGCATCCTGTACAGGTTTGACACAGGTAGAAAGACTCACTCATATCAGTGGGCAGCTACTACCTTTGTCTTCAGGAAAAACATGTGATTGCTAATATTAAAAACCAAGGAATAACATACTGTCAAAGGGATATTCAGAGAGCAAATCAAAATTCACACTTAATTAAAAGTCTCCCTGTTTCCACCGACTCCACACAGAGTAGTAAGACCTCAGCTGCAGAAGCCAAGCAGGAGGTGACTCTTTAATGAAGTGCACATTTGAATGAGATGGTCATTTGGTGCCAGCACAGACAATGGCAACATTTTTTTAGGATTACTACTTTCCACTATTTGACTTTTTTTGGACATGTCTAATTATATAGCTCCTCTTACTTGTCACCTAGCAACCTCAGCTCTGATTTAATTGTGGTTGTTTTTTTTTTTAATCCCATAATATATCCACTGATATAACAATATGCTTATTCTTTGAGATGAATAAGAAACATAATCAAAACTGTTGTAAAAATCCTCAGAATATACACATTTCCCCATTTTTTAACTTATTACAGCTGACGAGTCAGGAGAGGTTTTCATGTAAATACTTTTTTTTTTAACTTTTAGATCTAATTTACTTGGTATACATGACAATTAATATTTTATGAAGGACAGAAAGGATCAAAACTCAGTAAAACACTTATTCTACTCAGCTGCTCTTTCTCTTTAAATAGAAAACTGACATTTAGGTTATCAAAGGAAGAAAACTATTGAAAATGTGGCCAGAACAACTATATGAGCTTCTGTTTTATTTTAATCCTTCCCATTTTTTATCATCTTTATGGATAATCTAATGTCTTTCTGCTTTTATTTCCCTTATTTGCCTTTTCCCCCCAGTTTATGTATTCTATCTACTTTTTCTTTCTTTTTATTTCCTTAACTTTTTTCAGTTCTATTCCATTATAGAAATTCTTGTCTCCCATTCCTCTACTATTGTCTTCTCTCCTATTTATCTACTTTTTCTTTTTTTTTTAACTGCCCCTCATTTTGTTCAGGGCTTTCCCCTTCAGCCTTTCCTTCCTAGACACACACCACATGTTGTCTCTGGAGCAGCTGAAAGCAACAAGACTCAAACACAGCTTGCCTAAGGGCCCAGGGATTTGTCAGATACAAGATGCTTTGGAGAAAATGTTTTAGCTATTGCCTCAAAAATGCCAGGAGAACTTAAAGCATGTTTTGTTGGTTCTTTAAAATACAGCCAAAGCGTATTTAAGAAAAAAAATCAACAAAAGCCCCCAAACACTAACAAACAGCACAAAAAAAATCCAATTACATACAACCCTCCCCATTTTTTAGCCAAGTAGTAAGTACAGTGGAGAAGCAATACTTTGCATTTAATCATTTCAAACTGTTCCAATCTGTAAATTACTGCAAGGCATCAGTGGGGCTGTGGGACTGCCTCACTGAAGGTGTTATGATGTTGTAACAGCTTCATACGGCACTACCTGTCCTTCACTGCAATAGTGAATACAGTGTGGAGAGTATTCTCCACCATATCAGGTAGGAATACTCCTGATACTAGTGGAAAATACCATATATGGTAGATATCCTTTGGATTAAATTCTATATTAAAAAGATACACAGCAAATTTTGTAAGTTTTTTCCTACATCAAGTGCTTTAAGCAGTTTTTTCTCCAATATTACAGGTTGTCGTACTGCAAGCATTTACTCTCATACTGAAATCTATGCCTGGTAAAGTGGTGACTCTTTCTGTTGGGGTAAATCCCCCACTTGTTCCCTATACAGAAGGCAAGCTTGCCTTCAAGGAAGCCTTGCTCATACTCCAGTCATTCAGACATGACAGAGCAGGGCATGCGTAGTCACTCCAGACACTGCATCAGAGCTGTGGAGACATACCATAAATGCCAATGGAATTAATTACATTCTGTTAAGTGAAGTTTGTGCATAAGCTTTTGTGAGAACAAGGCTTAATGTTGTTTTTAACATAAAAACACTTTACAGAACTCCTCCCACACTTCTTAAAACTGCATCCCTAATTATGGAGTGTGGAGCTCTACTATAAGTGATTGATGTTGTTTTGTGTGTTGTTATGGAAACAAACCAAGTAGGAGTTTCTGATTTGCGTATAGAATTTTGAGTCAGATTTTACAGTAAATAACTAAGCTTTCCAGTGTATAAGCAACAACACCATATGGCCATTAATCTCCACTGAAAGACTATGTCCTCACTTGCCACTACATGTTAAAACTAAGGTCTTTCGAGGAAGAGGGTAAAAATCAATGGACCTGCTCCATCTTGTCACTGGTCAGTGAACAACAAAATGTGGTTGTCTCAATTAAGGACAGTTTATAGGTGTGAGCATTTGCTAAACTCATTCAAAACATTCAAAAGAAAGCAGTTTTTCAACTCAAATTGACAAATTCTGCAGTTTACAGGATGCCTGCCTGGGGATGTCACAGCTATACACAGGAATTTATGGAAGTGCCAAATGAATGGAAGGTTTAAATGAATATCTAAGTTAAAAGGTATTAATTTCTGGTACTGAACATGTGGGATGTGGGTACCTTCTAAACAGAAAAAGAAGACCAGTGCTCCTCAAAGAGCTTATCACGCAATAAACAGAAGTTTGCAAAAAAGATTGAAAGTACATGTAAAAGCAAAAGCCACATGAAGAATGAAAACATCAGAGGGGTATGGTTTAGGAAGAAAAACAATGTTAATTTGGTGGAAGTTAAATGACCTAGATAGACCGGATGATGATTCCTGTCATAATAATTTTCCATTTGTGCATATAGAGATGAACTTCTGCTCTGCATATCTGAATCCAGCCCAGCGCTGTGGCTGTCCTTTCTCCTTTATCCCTTTCCTTTACATGCGTAGACTACTGCAATTCCACAAGAACCCTCTCTTTCACCAAGAGGCATTACTGATTACTTTAGCTCTTTGCATGCTCCTGGACTCACTCCTTCATTTGGGTCCAATGCATGTTTACCTCACAAATCTGTCATTCTAATATTGCATTCATTCCAAATTGAAAAGTCAGTCACTTTGTCTCCAGAGGGCAGGAAAACTTCCCTTACATCTCTGGAAGCAGCATGGAATGCAGCAGAAGAATGGAAACTGCCCCAGCCCCGCCTCATGACCTTCTTATTCTGGCTTTTGATTCTATCAGTGATCCCCATTTTTGTTGCTCATATTTTTGCTCTGAGGAAGTGCAATGTCACTGGTTAGGTGACAAGCCTCCTCACCCCCTTCCTGACCAAAAGTCACTTCTGCCTGGGAAAACACTAATAATGAGTCTCTTTTGACATTAGATATTTATGCTGCCCTAGTGCCCTTTGCTGCATCCCTGGGTGATTTCTAACCAGGCCTTAATGTGATCCCATTAGTTATTCTCCAGCTTTGGGGACATCTAATATGCACTCTGTCTGACTGGGTACAGCCATGGATATAACCCCTACAGGCCTCTGCTGCCTCCTCCTAACCCTTACTGCTAATCCAGACATCAGGCTGGAATCTGGCTAAAATAACCTTCTTAGTGCATAGAACCACAGTTTGCCCCCCATCTAAAAAAGGAGTGCAGTGTCTTTACACAGAAGCATTCAAAAGGACTAGGCAAAATAATCAGCAGTCTTTTGTTTAGGCTTGTTTGCCTGACCCCTGTGTTACAACATTTGGGCCAAGCTTCTCTTTTTATTTCAGAAGGGAAAGCAATGCCATTTAGATGGCACAGAAAGTGAATCATAAAGACTTGTAAAATTACAGAGGCAGGCAATAATATTATAGGCTGCTTCATTAAGTGATATAATTGCAGTTATTTTGACAATAAAAATCCATTGAAATCAGGATTTGAAATTCATATAAATGTAGCCATCAGGCTATGCTTCTACAATCTCAGCTGAGTACTCAATTCTCATCCAAAAGTGAAACCAGGATTGAATAAGCAGCAGCCAATGCTACTCCTCCATAGTAAGAATAACTAATACAGAGGGAATGAAATAAAAAGAGCTAGCAATGCATTTCCCCCCCAGCATATCAAGCAGGTTTTCATATGGAAGCGGTGGTCATCAATCACTACCTCATTACCAACCTGTCATCTGGGTTTAGGCTAAATGTATTCTGGCTTGCTGCCATACTAAATGTTCAATGAAACATCCTTAAGGCTCTCTACAAGTTCAGCTGAAGTCACACATGCTATACATCAAAAAGGAACATTAGCGTTATCATAGCTTAATAAATAGTGCCATTCTGGCAATGTAATCCTATGTTCTAGAGCTATCTTCCATTCCCAGTATTACACTGCTTAAGTAAACAATCTTGCTGTCTTGTGTGAAGTTTATTTAGTGATAAATGCATGTAAAGATAATTAGTCATACTGTTATAGATACACTTCCATCCCAGCTGAAGAACATGAGCAAAAATAGCACAGGATTTTAAAAGCACACAGTGGCATAATGAACTTTATCTTGCAGCATTAGTTTATAATTCTTGCATATGGCAGTTTATTATTGAAGTCTCACTGTGCTGGAAAACAATGACAGCTGAAGGACCCCAAATCAGTGTCTTTTCCAAATAATAGTGGCTTCAGTAGAGGACTTATGCATACTCCTGGGATGCAATACAGCCACTAAGATGACTGCAAAATGTATTTCAACATCTGTGACTACTACTTGCTTTGTGAATAATTCCTGATTTAAGGAGGGATCCTTACATTTAGTCACTCATTTCATGCACATTTGAAGCACTAAGCCCTGAATCTGTTTTCAAATTTAAAAATGCCAGTAAAATATACATATATATTCTACAGTGGCAGAAGCTTCAAGAGCCATCAAAAAGTCCTAATAACAAATTTTTAGATACATGAACCAGTTTATGAACTTTTTTTTTAAATAGTGAAAAATAGACTCTAAATTTAAGAATACCTTTTTGTCCTTGTATAAAATTCTTCTTTTGTAGACACAGCATTTGTTTTGCAAGCAGGCCCTACTATTCTTTAACTGAAATATGAGAAATAGCTCCAATATGCTCAAGCACAGATTTTCCAAACGATTTTAAGTATGTACCAGGAAACCTGCCTTGACTAATGAGCTGGGCTTGTTCTATGCATAACACATGGAACTTAAATCATGGATTCAAACCCTTACCTACATGTGGCACTGTTCCTTCCCCTTGTGCACCGATGCAAACAAAACAGCAGCTGGACCAGCCCTTGAAAGAGTCCTTTTCCAACATGTTCACAGATGCACACATACATGAGGAAAGGTAAACCATTTTTTAAACTGAATTCTGACAAACTGAAGAGAGAGGATGTTAAATGACTCTTTGGCCTGCCAGTTATATCAAGCAAACATAAACTTGCTTAAACCAGGCTTCTCTTTTCCTATTCTGCTACTTCATCTTCTAAGTCATCTAACCAGAAGTCAGTCTTGGTACAAATTTTGCTGTCTGCAGAGTCTTAGCAACAAAGACTGAATTTCCAGACTTACAGCTGGAGAATGAACGTGACTTTTCAACTTTGAGTTGTCTTGCTTTTTGCTTGCCTATTCCACAACCATTAAAGTTATCTTGTGCCTTTAAGAAAAGGTCTCTGCCACAAAATGGGGATGATCAAATTAGTTATATTTAGTGCTTAGAAAAGGTGACATGCCAAGAAGTAGTAATAGCAGCACAGTTCTGGCACTCCTGAGAGCAGTGATAGTGTATTTTGTGTGGTTCCTTCTCAGAAATGCAAGGAAAAGCCATTATAAGGTTTCCCTTTTCCATTTCTGCTTATATACAAAGGGCCAGGCATCAAACTTGCTGTAAATATTGTATAATAATACAGATCAAAAGCTTGCACAGATTTCACTGTGCATTTTTTACAACGATATTAAAGAAAAAAAGAGGAAAAAAAACCGCCAAACACGTTGCATCTAAAAATCTAACTGCATTAAACAGTTCTGTCCTTAATTGTAACCTTAATTCAGTGCCATTTTAGAGGTAATCTTCAGCAGTGAGCCAGTTTAATTCAGAAGCTGTAAGTAATTATTAAACAACACAGCAAAAAAGGACATTGAAAGATGTATTAACTATAGGCATACTGTCTCTGTTTGGGAAAAATAAGGGAATACAAAACCAAAACTATTACAAAGTATTACAAAGTATAAAAGCACACTACAACAGCGTACTATTATTTTCTTGTGAAATTGGTGGACAACAAGGAAAGGGGAAAATCTCATGCTTGGCTTTCTGCACGCTTTTTACAAAAGAAGCCTGCAAATAGGCCTGCAGCAGATCTGACTTCTTCCATGCTTCACTGCTTATAGACTTAACTGCCTGACCAAAGAATCTGGATCCAGATTTTTCAGTGAAGAAATTATCACATTAACAATGTTTTTGACAGTTTTCGCTTCTGAAGTTTCAATCTGGCCTCTAGACTAAATTGTTACAGTGTCCATGTAGCATCACTATAATTTCTAGTTATCTGCTTCTTTAGGTTTCGTTGGTTTGGATTTGGGGGTTTTTTTCCCTCTCTCTCTGTAAATACAAATGGGCCAGGATCCTGAGAGTGCTCAGAGGACTTAGTATCCAGCTGTTGATCCATATGTTCTCTAGGCTAGCACCTGCTGCAGAGATGCTACCAAAACCTCATAGTTGGCAAGCTGCACTAACTCCACTCAGTTTGTAGGTTGAAAGGTCACTCCTTTAATGTAGTCAATTTGTGGCTTCCACATTAAAGAGAGGGAGCTGTCACTGCTGGAGCTCTGTTTTATGAAATTCAGTGACAGTAAAACCTGATGCCCTCCAATTTCATAACAGCTTTAACTGTCTAGGACATCTTAGAAAAGTAACTTCTCGGGTCTGATGAGAGGATGAGCCAACCTCTCCATGAACAAGAGAAACTTCTAACTCAAAGCTAGGACATTACTTAGGGACGCTAAAGAACTGGCTGGAGGCACAATCTGAGGACAAGATTAATTTCCTTTTCTTTCTATTTCAGATATAATATGAAAAAGAATTGAAGATAAAGTTTATTTTTTTCTAGTCTTTAACTCCCACTATATTGGACCCTGTAAGATAAAACACGATGAAGAACAGATCAAATGCTATGAATAGAATCTACCAAAAAAGATCTTAAAACTTCTGATAAACAATTTTGACCCTAAGCAACTAAATATGTTTTTTGCTAGTCAGTACTAAATTACATACACAAATCAGTGTGAATTTATGTTCAAGGGACACTGCAGTGTATCATCCAATTGTCCAAAAATTGGCACACCTTTTTTAAGACCTTCATCAGGTTATACTTTTTTTGCACAACATAAAAGCATGTATTTTTTGACTAGCATTTATACACATATAAAAAAATCAGTGATGAATCCCAAGAAGAAAAATATTTTAGCTGTCTACTGAATTAGAACAGAAAAGTAAGAAAGTGCATAAGGTATATACACATAATAGGTGTACATTTACAGAACAGCATATATCAGAATTTCCAAACATTACCCACTATAGAGAAGTGTTCCACAGTCACTGACCCAGCAAAAGAGAAGAAATTCAGAGAGCAGATTACATTTACACTGTCCCACCTTTCCTATTTCCAAAACTAGAGAAAAGGCAGTTTTCTCTAATCCTGGAGTCAGGGCACTCCAGCCTGTCTGAACACACAGTGCAGTTTGATGGAGGTGAGTGTGCACCATCATTAGCACTCTGTGCTCCCAGCTCCATGGCAGCTCTGAACAGAACCAAGGGACGTGACAGCGGATTGACAGCCACTGACACATAGCACAGGATAAGGACACTTTATAAACCAAAGGCAGTTTTATAAACTAAAAGACTACCCAGCAACTACAAGACTAAATTGCAAGTACACAAAATTAAAATTTCCATCTACAAGTCATTGTTCATTTTCAAACACAGCCTGAGTAGAGAGAAGAGAATCAGACATTGGCTCATAGGCATATTTACAGGAAACTTTACCAACTTTAATGACACTACCTTCTAATGACTCTACAAATGAATTAATTTTCCTAATTTCAATGTTAAATTGCATCGTTACATTTTTTCACTCCTACAACATTGCTAGGAGAATTCTTTCTTCACATGTACAGTTGGAAGAGCTGCGTATGATGCCAAATGCAAAAATTTAAGGGATGTTCCAGCATATTAAGTTTAACCCTCATTTCTGTCTCAATGATAGATGCAAGAATTCCAACTAGGTTGATTTTATGAGCCAGTTAAATGATTTGTATTCAGACCAACATTAAAAATCCCCAAAGTGACAAAGTGTACTTGAATAAAAATACCCTGCTTGTGACATATCCTTTACAAGTAATGTGTTTTCATTTTTCACATGTTGCATCTCATTTATTTTATTCAGGCACACACAGTTGAATCTACAAGATACAGTAAGCTTCCAATACCTTTGAAATAATAAATCATTTCTTACAGATGTTTTCACCCAGTGCAAGTCTGCTGCTCATTAATCAAACATTATCAGTATCTATCACTGCCCAGTGCTAAACAGGAAAGGCACCTCATTTTGAGTTGTGACTTTTATTCACTGGTTAGTCCCTGACCCTTCTACTACTGCATGCTTATTAGAAACACCTACTGCAAGGCAGATCCTACTAGATGGAGTTTTAGAAGGGGTGTTATACAAGCAGAAGCACTTTTTCTTTAAGAACCAAAGGAAACAAAGTCAGGCAGCTCTTCAAATTGGCAACACAAATGCAATCAAATTGTCTTCAAAGCTCTTTTCCAACATCTAAGTAAAATAAAACCATGTAATCAAACTATTTCTGGTCTAGATAATTTCATATCTGAAAGGTTGAAATAAATATATATTAGGCACTATGCAAGATATATTTCATTTTTGATAAATTATTAAAATTTCATTTCAGAAAACAGTATGTAGGAAACAATACATCCCTACCAGCATAATCCTGGTGGGGAAAATCTAAAGAAAATGTTTCAATGTGAGTGAGAAGTTATCTGATAGAAAATTTCAGCTTCCTTGTGATCATTGATATTGCCTGGATTCATGCCAATAATGCCAAATAAAATCGGCTTTATTTCACCTGTTCTATTGGTTGTTACACACATTTTTCAAAATGCTGGAATAGAAATGAAATTGGGTGAGCCACACAACTGTAAGTGTTTAGGAATGAAGATTTCTGTAGCTTCAAGAAACAGCCTGAACATTTGCCAGCAAGAACACAGTATGCTTCCCCACAGCATTTTACAGTACTGAGCACTTCCACAGTCCTTTTAGGGCTACATTTCAATCTTCCAACATGATTTTAGAGAAGAATGAACTCAGTCAGGATGCCAACAGCCAGAGCCCAGAAGTCTCACCCTCAGGAGACCATCACACCACAATGCTTCCTTCCAGTGATCTATTGTGCTGTATATGATTCATATTTTTGTTATTAACCAAGTGAAAAATTAAAGGCAATGGGCATGCTTCAGGTGAAAAACTACTACCATCTCCTGCCACAGCAGCAATTCACTCAGCTCTCCTTTAACTAAACATTTTGTTTGCATCTTCTACATCTTTCTGAATGAATGCTGAATGCCACACTTATATCTAGAATTATTCACTCTCCAAGGCTGATTAAACATATTCCATTCTTGGCAGGTCTACAGAAGTGACTGAGCTATGATGTGTATTTTCTATGCCTCAATACAATAAAGGGCACATTCAGCACATGCAAAGGCCCATATTTGCATCTGAAAAATAAGAAATTAACTCATCAGTGTAGAGGTTGTATTAAGACTCTTATGTCTCTACAATTTCAAGAGTGCTAACATTTCAGAACTTTCTTTACTTAGTTTTGTTGGGATTTCCAGAAAAAGTTGTGCACAAAGAAGGCATAGGTTGTAACAATTAGGAGTGATTTCTTCAGATTCTGTCTCCTGCAGGAAAAAAAAAATTTGCATTTTTTTAAATGCAAATTTCCACCATGCTTTCTTATCAAGCAGCTACTACAGAAAGCAAACGGGCAGGAACTTCACCCCAGAGATTAGTACAGAGACCACAACCAAGTACCTTATGCTTCATGCACAGAATGGTCACTGTCTCCTCTAACTGCAAATTTCCTTCTGCAACAGACTTCATTCAGTCAAGAACTCAAACTTTGAGTGTAAGGAGACAAGCAATAAAAAACTGTAAACAGAGGCTATGTGGTCACCTAAGTATGTAAAGTCTTTTTGAGAACATTTTTTTGTTTTGGAGAGACTCTTACATAACTTGATAAAGTTTAACAAAACATAAATATTTCCAGATCACAGAATATGCTGAGGTGGAAGGAACCCACAAGAATCATCAACTCCAGCTCTTAAGTGAATGACCCATGACAGGCTTGAAGCCACAAACCTGGTGTCATTACCACCATGCTCCGACCAACAGAGCTAATCTCAGAGTCATACATTTCTCACTGATAAAAATTTGGCCATCATTTTTCACCTAGAAAAGATTTGTGCTGGGCCATAATAGAAGCATCAAACCTGTGTTCACCAACAAACAGAAATGCAAAGATGTCTAAGTCACTTAGGGATTGAAATATTTCCAATGAATTGTGATATTTCCAATGTCTGACTACTAAGCAATAGGTTATCTATAAAACTAGAATAACTGTTTCCTTTGGAAGATAGTTCTGTTCTCATTAAAAAATCCAAGGTATTAGAGAAAAAGCTATAAATATTGTATTAGTTAGAAATTATCTTTAACACTTAATAATTGAATTTCAATTTAAATAACAATCAGGTACTGACATTTGACTATCTATGAAGTATTAGAATACATGTAAACATATGTATCACACCCAAATACAGATTTATTGTCAATGCCTACAAATAAACAAAGAATCATTTCTAACAAAAATAATCCTATGAAATCTGAAGTGAGTTACACGATCTCCTATTACATCAATGGAACAGTAACAAATAAAGCCTTAACAACTCTTAGAAATGCAGTAATACACTGCAAGTTTCTACTTGGTGACTACCATTTCAATACAGTGACAATATTAGCAGTAAAGATTAATTGGCTGAAATCTGCTGATCTTGAAAATCGTATTATTCTTCCTTTTTCTTTCTATGAAACTGATCACCAAAGATCATTTGAGGGAATATTGAGTTATCACACTAGCTATTGAATGCATTTTCACTTTCTCTAATGGTTCATATTCAGCTCAGGACATTTTTAGCACAAATTAATGAACAATAGCCCAAGGATTTCCAAAAAAACAGCATCAAAGACAACATTTGGAAAATAATTTTCTCTGTTAGATAAACAGGTAATTTGTATTAGCATTACCCAAACATTCTAAGTACTTAGTGTACTTATTTCTGTGTTTTAGTCTTATAAACAATTTTTATTAAAAAATTTACAGTAAATTTAGCATTAACACACTGCAAACTCTAACAGTACAAAAAGTCAATCTTAATTACCATATGTACCCCACACCTTATGACATCACCAAGTGTCAAATTTTGAATATGGTTTCATGCTATAAAATGTACACAGAAGACTATCCATGTGTCTTTATGCACAAGGAATGACAAAGTTGATCTCAAATCTATAGAACACACCATATCATATAAACCCAAAGAAATACTTGTATGCCTCTTACCCTTTCATTTTGTATTAATAAATGTATGCATTTGCATAGTTATTTTAAATTTCATACTAAAAGCAATTATATGAGCGGCCTATCTGAAAATTGTAGGACTATCTGAATAGTAGGAAAACAACTTTCAAGTATCATGACCATAGCAAGTGGTTCAAAAGCCTGGACAAAAAGCAGAGACACAGCAGCACAAACATTTGTACAGCTTAGTTAAAGATTACTTGTTATAGTGCGCATGTACAATTTTCTTCTCAGATATTTGCTCCCTTTAAAAATGTCCATGGCATTAAAATAAAGAAGGGCAGAGGATGTGCCCTCCCATGACGATGGAGGCTACTGCATTGGACAATACACTTACAAATGCTTCTGGAAGAGGAAAACTTTCCAATTAACGTGTTGACTTTGTAGGGGGGAGTGAGGGATTGCCTTGGGCACAAACTGCAGGCCATTTCAGGACTCAGAAGGCCCTCAGACTGTGAATCCCATCCAGAAACAGTCACTAGAGTGTGTGCTCCAAGATAAATGAGGAACCAGAACTGGTTTCAAGCACAGGGTGTTCCCCCAGAATGAGGTAACTGCCTTTGACTGTATCGAACTGCTCCTAAACCAACAAAGGCCTGACTCCTGAGCAATGATGGAAAGGGAAGCAGAGGATTGAGAAGCACAAAACAACCACTGGGTCAGATGGAAGCCCTGAGCCCTGCCCATGCTCAGCAGTGGCTTCCAAGGCACCACTCTCATGAACTAGAGAAGTGGCAGAGCAAGAAGATCTCCTAAAGCAATACCTAAAATTCTTTCAACATGTACTAGAAATCCACAGCACAAATCCAGTTTTGTCTTAACTTTCACAATTGAATTCAACAAGGGGACACACCCCTTGCTGAGTGGGCAGTGAAAAGAATATGAATTCAGGAACACTACATTTATGAGACATAAATATGACAGGAAGACTGCTTAAAACTTTACTCATTAACACAAAAAATTGCATGTCATCGTCTCACCAATAATTGGCACTAAGTAAGTGAGATTGAGATACTCTATTTGTGTATAGTCTTTAAAAACAAAATTAAATGCAACACACCTAGGTTTTTAACCAGTGTTTTACCTTTTGCAAACAAGATGAAGGAAAGTAAGGAATTTCTAAAGCTCTTATTTAGATTTTGTATTACGGCAGCCCTCCTATAGTATTAGGTAGAACAATGTTTCAACAAGTGTCTGATTGCATTAAACCCATATGGGACCACACTTTTCTTACGGAAAAAAAAAGAGAGCTCAGCTCAAGTAAAGGATATGGATCAACTCACAAACTGCACTTTAGGAGGTTGTTCATTCTGTCTGAATGTTAATGTGAAAGTAAAAAGATGGCAGCACAATTAATATCTGTACATCTAAAAGATAAAAGTAATTGAGTCATGGAGTGAACTTTTGGAAACAACCGGCAAGCGAGCACAGCTCTTTCCTTTAGGTGTAAAGCATTCAAGTGTGTAACATCAAAATAGAAAATATAACTTCACCATTTTTTCTTTTTTTAAACACCTCAAACATAAAAATGCTTAAAAATATATGCTTGAATTTAAAAAAAAAAGTGCTAAATAATATTAGATTACATAATCTGCTAAAATATGAAAAAATTAACTACTCTTAAAACAATAAGAATCAAATTAATTTTGTTATTATATTTAGATGATCAGTTCTTCAGGCAGACTGTCCAGCATCATGGAAAATGACAGGAGAGTGTTTTGTAAAACATATGCAGGCAAGATTGTTATGCTAAGTAGTGTTTGGGTAGGAAAGATAAGTAGGAGAAGAAAAATCTGTGTAATTTACAGGTGCATATCATAAGGATGCCCAAGGGCAGATCATTAGTATTTTTTGAAAGTGTCCTAAGACTAT
Source organism: Pyrgilauda ruficollis (assembly GCF_017590135.1). Taxonomy (NCBI): domain Eukaryota; kingdom Metazoa; phylum Chordata; class Aves; order Passeriformes; family Passeridae; genus Pyrgilauda; species Pyrgilauda ruficollis. The sequence goes on along the minus strand of NW_024527710.1, from coordinate 1,580,706 downwards.
TAATAATAAATAAGCTGTTTTGTGAATCTTAGCCCTAAAAGCTCTCAACTGCCTAGTGCTTTCGATGTATATAGAGGAATATTCCACCAATATCCAGAGCAGTACCAAAGACTAAAGAGCTGAAATAACAGCTTACTACAAATGCCAATAGTAGAAAAAATGCCCCGAACATAAAAATTCTTGGATTGATGTACATGGTTGGTCTCCAGAAAAGACACTGCATTGGGAATAATAGCAAGTTCAAATTCTTCCATGCTACAGCATGCAAGAACAGGTTCTTTCACAGAGCTCCTTTTTTAATGTAAGTATTTGGTTTTTAATAACAAGCTTTTTAGATTAAAGAGCAGCAGACGATAATGAAAAGGAACAAGTTTTGTATTAGAACCAACTGATTGTATAATTCATTTAGAATATTATTCACATGGGACATGAAACAAGAAATATGGTGTTAAAGAAGGAGGCATTTATTCTCCAAGCTGTGAGCCATGAGCTAAGGCTCTCCAGGAGGCAGATTATAAAGAACTCCTATACTTGGCTGCACAGACTTGTGCAGACCTTCTTCCCTGGAACTTCACTTCAGGCAGTTGCAGCTCAGTGTGAAGTTTTGATCCTGTTTTGTACAAAGTGCAAACACATCTATCACTGGCCTTCTCATGGAATCTTTATTTAAAAAAAAATGTTTTTATAATTTAATTTTAATATTAGTCTAGGGGCTGTAAGGCAATTATTAGCTATTTTAAATTAGCTTTGCCCAGATCCTGCCACTGCTCTTCACCATTGCTGTTCTTCAAACTCCTCAAAGTACTCTGACTTCATGACTCATCTCGATTATTTCATTCTCATTATTTCTAATACCAAAGGCTCACAGCTTTTTGCAGATACATGAATTTGAATATGTCAGCTTGCAACAATAAAATACAATTTCAAGTGTTTTCCCTGGTTCTGTAGCCTTTAATATCTTTGACTGTATACGGATACCAATGCTTAAAAGGCCATTGTCACCATTTAAATACTTGGTGAAAAGCACTTAGTTTGCAAGATTCTGAAACAGTCATCTCCCTTGTCTACAAGGGGCAATAAAATAAACCCAGAAACTATGCCAGGCACACGTTTCTTTTGAGTATCTAGCTGATCATCCAACAACATCATTCTTTCTTGCGAAAGACCTTCCAAGGAATTATTTTTCTTCCTTTGTTGTTGTCTTTCATCCGCCTGCCTTTAGGCTTTGGCTTCCTTGCAGCAAAACCTATACAATCTATAAAGTGTCAAAATATTTATGAAATTATAAAATAATACAAAACAATAGAAAAAACCTCCAACAACAGAGCTGGTGATATTAAGAGCCTAAGGCTGCACAAAGCCTGTTCTCAAGCTCTGTCTTTCACCAAGGTGCACTGCCATTTACATGACTTGTTACATTACCACTGAGACAAACAGCTCTTCACCAAGGGACCTAACAGCCTCACACAACATCCCAAAGACCAAGAAACACAAATCGACTGTAAAAAGCAACCAATTAACAGATAAATCCAGGATATGTTTTCAAATAACTTGCCTTTAAACTCCTCCTTTGGAGAAAATTGCAGATGAAAAGAAAAAGAAAACTCAGAAATACAAGGTAAACCAAAACCAGAGAAGCAAGCAAATAAAACTCTGTTCACAACCTGAAATGAGAAGTATTTTCAACATGACATATTTCCTCCATAAATGTCTGTGCTGGCCATGGGCCTATGGGCCCCATATGCAGATTTCATGTCCTCCAAATTTAGTTTATGAATCAGGAGTACGATGCACAATTTTTTTTCCTATAGCACAAGCAAAATGAACATCTGTTCACTTTTTGCCATGTAGGTTTATATCTGTGTGGGTGGGTGTGAACAGAGCTCTTGATGTGTAATAGTCCTCCCATCTGCACACCAGGTGGCACTGCATAGTTAATCAGAAGATAATAACAGGCATGAGGAGATTACTTACTTTTTGGGGAAGAGAGAGTAAATCAATCTCAGAGAGTTTTTTTTAAAACAAGGTACATTAATGCTTGCACTTTAAAATTCTTTTCTGTGGTGTGTAATTTCACTCCAATCAATGACATGATCTTATTATATCATTGTTTGAATGCGATGTTAATTAACTATGAATGACTGCAATTACGACAAAGGTTCATTCCATGAGGAATTTAATTTATTTTCTTCTTTTTTTTAACGTACAGTTTTAACCCTTGTAAGCAGGATATACTATTTAGAATACAGTCAAACAACAATCTGCTTAGATTTGCTTGGTACACTCACCTAACCCATCGTTTGACAGTGCTTAATAGAGGTCTGAATACCCACATACAGTAACATTAACTTCACAGCAATTCAGCAGCAGAAGATGGAGGAATAAACAAGCAATCTTCATTACTCAATAAGAAGTTAAGTAGAAAGTTAGTGCTGTAATTTTAAATCTACAAACACTGAAGTTCAAGTGTGCAAGCAATTTCTGGGAATGGGGGCGTTAGATTTTTCTTAAAAGTTTACCAAATAAAACAATACTTCAGACTATATTTTTATCTGATATTCTCAAAGGAGAATGTAAACGTTATGATAAAATATTACAGAATAAGACTAGAGGTTTGTGTAAAAGGTTGCAGAAAATATGTTCATGGTGATAGCATTTCCATGTAGTCGTTTGAATGTCACATGAAGAATGTCCTTCAAATATTTTGTTCATACATTTTTATTCAATTAAGTAGTTCTATAAAGAAACTGTATTTTATATGTTATGTATTTTCTCTTTCAAAAAGGATTTTAAATGCTTTGTGGAGTCTTAAAAGACCAAATAACAGAATCCTGTTTTCCTTCCAAAGAAGGTAGCTGAACTTCTAGAAGGATGAGTAATAAAAGCCTGGTATTTCTGCATTTGCTCTGATAGCCATGACAGACACATACACGTGTTTTGGTTTGGGTTTTTTTATTGGTAAAAATCATATTCCACTCTGAAAATCCATGAAGAAACAGTAACACAAAGCGTTCAGACTGCTCTGTTCCCTGCAGGATACCCTTGGCTGCCTTCCTCTGCAGTCTCTGAGGACCATGTGCTCTCTCCTCTAGCCCCTCACCCCTCCATTGATTTCTCCTTTTGCTCTCAGCATGTTTATTCTCTGTTGCCCTGAGTCTCTATGGTGTTTACAGAAGGCAGCAACTGATGCAAGACTTTTTTTTTTTAAAAGCAAAATTTTCAAACTGATTTGTCAGCTCAGTCAAAAATTCTTCACAAACCCTTCTTATCAAAAAGCAGAGTTGATTCAAGGCAGAATACATTGAGTAATCTTCCAAATCAGGACAGGATTGGATTTCTTTTTCTATGCTTACTTTTAGAGGTTGGTTTTAAAACTTTGACAGTTTAATTAGGAGACTTAATTCCTATTAATTAATGTTTGTGAGTAACAAAATAAAGCCAAAAGTTTTGTAGCTGGAAGAGAATTGAAATTCTAAGATGAAAACTTTAAGGCCTAATTCTTCATCTCTAATTCTTAATTAGCATTTTAATTGCCCAATGAAATAAGACTAAGTTTAGAAATTGTACCTACCTATATGACAATGAAAAAACCCTAAAAAAATACAGTAGAGACTCCAAGAATATTGTTCCTCCCATTGTTTAGCTGCTGCCTTTTGTTCCTTTAAAAATTATCACACATGCCATTATCAATTTTGATGTAAGAAACTGAGATTCATGGACTATCCCCTAACACTTACGTTAGCTGCAAACTGAAGTTGTGACTGCTGGAGAAAACCAGAAGCATGGTGTATCTCTTACATTGCCATTACCCAGCTGGATCCTAACTGCTTAGCTAGGTAACTGTGAAAGCTTTTCCTAGGATTTAGTCTTTCCTAGTTCAACATAGGCCTTCATAACCCCAAATTTCACATCAGTCTTCACAGCCTAATTGGGAAAGGTAAGACGGAGGTAAGGTGTGACTCACACTAAAACCCAAGAGGTTGTCAAATGTTGGTGACACATACTGGCCACCTGCTTGTTTTCAAGTCTAGTACAAGGTATTTTCTCAACTTTGAGCCAGTGACTACATATACCAGACCTACTGGCTAGAGAGCATCTTTCCCCTTAACATGAACCATCATAGCCTCAATGCTTCAGTAAGAAAAGAGTTGAAGCAAAGCACACTCTTTTGTTATTATTCATTTCAAATAAGTCTGTTAACCTGTAGCCTTTTTTGAACTCAGGAATTCTTTACCTCTCACATCAGAAACACAGCAAACAGCTGATTAGAGCACACTTTTAACCCCTGTCCAAACAGCTTTCACCAAAAGCCTGTGCTGTTCATTTTTCTTTAATATGGTCACTTGCTAGAATGCTCAAACCTCAGTCACTATGTTTTACCATCGACAGAACCTGCAGTGGAGGGCACTTTCCCTACCACACACAATATTCCCACAGGCAACAGATTTTCCCTGATGCAGAGCTGTGTGAAAAATAGTTTTCAAAGTTCTCTTTGCAACTCTACCTGCCCTCAGGTAGCTGGTTATTTACAAGTCATCTTCTGTTTCATGAATCACACATGGACTTTTGTACAATCCCAACTAAGCATATCTTGAATTTCGTCTCATTTGCAAGACTAAAAGTGTGCTCCTCAAAAATCATATTGCTGCAAAAACATCCTCTCACACTGTACTCTCATCCTATCAGAGATTTCATTTTCTTTTACACACTCATTCACTTCTTTTTTCCACTAACAGGGAAAATTTTAAACTACCATATTTCTTTTCCATCAAGGTACAAATTCATTTGGAAGCAAATTACAACAAAAAATAAACCCTCCATTTTATGTAAGTAGTTCCATAATTATTTTACCCCTATGATTCAGGGCAATGTTCAAATGTGGTATTTCATTGAGTATGTTTGTTCAGTGGGCAAAGAACACAAAAAGAAATGCAGTTCAGACTCATTATGGAGAAATGGCTGTTGCTGAGAGCTTATAAATGCTCTATTGCTTTAATATCGTTAACTTCACAAATATACAACCCCCCAGCATGTCCTCCCCCTCACTACCAGTATGCACTTTACTGTCCGGTGGCTTACACAGTACTGAAAAAGTGAGATGACAAGCAGACAGAAAGGGGTACAGAAAGGGCATCATAAATGCAAGGTAGTGTCCAATAATAAAACTTTGTAGGTACACATAATCCTTCATTAGCATTTATACCCTCTGTTTTCTAGTACAATCAATGAACACATGCATTACAGGAGAATTATGCTTCAGATACCTTCTCCTGTTTATTAAAATTCTGGCTGCGTCCCTTTACCTAGTAACTGTATGGCAAAATGTTGTCTGTAGGCATATATATATATAAATATATTTCTAACAAAAAATATTTTATACTAGCATAGCTTTATAAAGACCAGAAAATAAACCCAGATACATAAACTGAACACTCCAGTTCTATGTGAAGTGCTCAGTGGTCATTCTTGCTGACATTAAACTGAACTGTGATTCTAAGCTTCTGAGTCAGAAATGCAGAGGAACGATGCTGATGTTAAAAAAATAAAAAAATTACTGAGAATTTTTTCCTAAGTGCTAGACTTACAGAAAACAAATGCTTATGAATTAATTCCTCACTGGTGAGATTTCACAATGTGGTTTGAAAGACACAGATGAAAGCAATAAAATATATAAGTCGCACCATTTGCCTCGTATACAATTACGTCAAAATATGATACACCAGAATTCCTATACATGGAAGTTGTCTAACAATGTGAGGATTTAGGATTACATAAATCACAACACTCTGTGCTATCATTACACGACAGAATAGACCTGCAAAGCTTATTATACTGCATAACCAGATGGTAAACAACAGTTGTCGTTGCACTAAGAATTACATCTCTGTAATCAATAATAGGAAGGAGGAACAGTTGGACAACTTGTTTCCTATTATGTTCACTTAGGCAACGTCTAGATCAATAAAGAGCATTAAGCCTCATACCAACTGTAGACAATGCCTGCTCAACATGCCTATCATACGGCAGCAATGGGTCCAGCTGTACTTCAAAATAATTGTAAATGGATAATAATTCTAATCTAACATTAAAAAGAAGCAATGATTCGAACAGCAGAGAGGTGCAGGACTTCTCTAATATTGGAGAAGACAGACTTATGATGCCAGTTTTGTACAAGTCAAAATCAGCTTATTTTATTAACCCACTCCATAAGTACATTTCACTCCAGCCTATCTGAAGGATGTTACACATTTTATATGGATGAAAGAAAAAAAGCAGCCAAGCATGATATCACTGGCTTACATATAGACTCAGTAATTGTGTGGGTGTAGTAAGCTGTTCACAAAAATTGAAAACTAAACTTGTGTATCGCTCTAAGCCAATATAATTAATTACAAGCAAATTTTTAGTTCATCCATTTTTAACTATCAAAATAAACAATAAATCAACCCGTTTGGCTACATTCACCTATTACTTAAAGATCTGTAATACAAATCTGAAAATTTTAGTAATCCTCTTAAGGCCACTAATTTTAGCTCCCTGATTTTAAAATTTTTCTTATATTCCATACTTCCATAATTCACCAAATTAAAGCTTTCTCCCATTATGTTATTAACAAAGATACAAATTCCAGTTTATTCCTAGGCAGTCCTTCAATTTCAGTATGACAAAACATGGGACCATGAGCTCTTACCTATTCCAATAAAGACTGCCTTATAGCCATCTTCTTTCAGGGTATGGAGTGTCATTCCATCCACTGCAAGGCCTTTCCTAAAAATTATCTGAAAGAATTAAAAACTGCTTGGTAAAAAATGCAATTATAATGAAGCAGCACATTCTGCATGGTAATCTAACACAGGCTTTCAAAATTATGAATAAGTTTTGATTTAGACTTGCAATTGTTAGTTCAAATTTAGACAAGAAACAGTGTCCATAGTGCAGTAATTGGTGCTCATTTATTGAAAGAAATAACTCACAGCAATCAAAGCACACCTATAATCTATGTTTCTGATCACTTGCTTTTTGCTTCCAGAAGCAAAAGCTGCAATTTTTTTTCTGCAGCCATTCTCCACCACCAATCCTGCTCTGAGCTGCCACTGCCCAGGCTGAGCACCTAGAGGAGCTGTAAGTGTAAGAGTGTAAGAGACAGGGAATGGTGCTCTCTTCATGCTCAGGAAACCAACGATGGCTGTCCTGTGCAGAGGTCATGCAACTGGAGATACACACACCTTTTGTTCATCACTCCTAACCCCAAGGCCTTTGAGCACAAAAAGTGTGTGTGATTCCTCTTCTGATATTTCATACTTCTTGACATAGGTATGTATGTTTTTATCTCCACATCTTAGACTCTCTGAACCTGAATGTTTTCCCTCAGGTTTTTTATATCACATGTGACTTTCCTTGACAAAATGCAGTGCTGTTGTGTAAGCTCTCTACTTTGTGATCTTAACAGTTTAGCCTTCAAGTCACTGTGTATCTTGTTTGTTATTCAATCTACCTATATTTCATTTAGTGTACTTTTCAGGTTGCTGGGGAAAAAAGGCAGAGGTAAAATACATTTTACATTACTTAAAACACTGACTTTCTTTGTCTTTGGAGATTTAGTATAAATTTTATCAGAGGTGAAAAGTCATGTACTATTGCAATCCTTTAAACAATACAGACTCCATCTCACTTGCAACAAAAGACATTCTATAAATAGTCATTACATTTTTTTATCCCGTTCTGTACTTATGTTATGAAAACCTAATGATGGAATTTAAATAGCAATACTATTTCATGTGAGGATTCATAATACTTCGAGGGCCCAGCTCTGTAATCTTTATCCAACTGACTAATTCTTACTAATTTCAGTGGAATTACTTGAATAAACAGCAGTACTGAGCATTTACACAACACAGCACCTTCCACCACAGATTTGAAATGCTTTAAGTAAACATCAGAAAACATTTCCAGCTTATAGAGGTATAAAGCTAAGGTAATAATTTAACCAGCTTGCCAAAGGGTCAATTGCAAACCAATGGCAGAGCTTTGAAGCAAATTTACATTGAGATTCTCTGCTGCACTCTAGAACCACGGTGGACTTGCAGGTCAGGACGACATGGTGGCTCTACCAGTCCACTCTGGAGACCTTGTCGTAACACGGGGCCCTGGGAACTGAGGCTGGCAGAGGATTTCCAGGAGTCTGTGGCCAGAAATTTTGCCTAAAGGTGTCTCAGTGCTCTGTTTAACACCATCCCTAACTAAAACTCCATTCTGTCAGTCTTTTCAAGGGTTGCAAAGGGAACTTTAAAATAGAAAAACAAACCCGTAGCACTTTAAACCTTATCTTGCATCTTACTAGCATTTTTGCAAAACTCAGGCAGGATAATGTTCTCACTCAGGTCTTGTGACAACAGTCTACTGCTTTTACAAAAAGAATCAACACGAAAGAATTCAATCCAAGAATTTCTTGCTTCATGGAAGGCTTTAGTAATGTGTTAAACATAAAGTATCCCTCCTGGTACTTAAAAATTTCATCCAGTGGTACATTCTAAGTTTGTAACTACTATTAAAATGTGCAACAATTTTAAATACTATCTAAATCTTCAGCTCAAGTCCTAAATTACAATAAATCGCTGTTCCCATTATCTATAAACAACACACATTTATTTAACAGAATAATGCATAACTATTGCTTTCCAAGAAGTTGAATAGACTGATATTGTTTATAACAGATGATCATGTTAACACTTTAATTTGATGCATTTTATTATAAAATTAACTTGGATGCAAGACTGTATGATAAACCATTAAGAAAAAAAATCGGGGAGAAGGAACAAAAGAAGAATCAAATATGAATGGTTTAAGTAGTGCCAAACTTGCATGAAAAAAAACTTGATTAAAAAAAATCAAATCATTCCAATAGCTACATTGAACCCCTAAAGCAATTTAGGAATTTGTTTCTTACAGACAATTAATCACATGCAGGCATTCCAGATGAGAACTATTGATTGCCCTTTTCCAAACTAGTGGCATTCAGACAGGAGACAGACAAATGCCCTGAGCAAGAGGAAGCATCTTCCTGCCTCTGTCTAGCATAGCTTTTAATCGTTCTTTACTAATGTGCATGACATTTTCCTGTTAATCTTTGGCAGAGTTCTTGTTCTTTTTTTTTTTTTTCTTTGAGCTATACATAGGCAGGATATATTTTTCATTACCTTCACTCCAAGATCCTTCATAAGCTCAGCTTCAAAATTCACTACATCATATGGCAAACGGAACTGGGGGATTTCAGACATACTAAAATAAATAAAAAATTGTTTGTAACTATTAGGAAAATATTATTTTAAAATTTATTATTATTATTTGCAAAAAAACTTATAACATACCTTAGTTAATTTTGACACATGTGAATGGAAATGTGCTGAAATGTGACTTGACTTTTTTTAATCATTAGAGTGACAAAAAAGCATTATTCATCCAATGCTAAAAATATAGGCCAGAAAGACAGTACCTTGAGGCCAACACTGCCCACTCTTGTAGGTGTCTAATTAACATAGGTTATGTTTGAACTCTAAAGGACTTCAGCTCCATTCCTTTTGTTCACCAGAATACGCAACACCAAGCTTAGGATACCCATTTAAAAAAAGACCTCGTGGCTACTGAAAGCAAAGTGACATAGCAATCTTTCATTAAGCTATCCAATACAAGAGTATCAAATTTCCCATACAATTTTTTAAAAGTAGAACATATGCTATTTTGAGCTAGGGTATTTAAAACTGTACCTCCATTTGTACTTCATAAATTTTTAATTATTTTTCAGGATGGACAAACATTTTATCAGCTGTTGATTTCATGTCTGTTTTTTGACTTAATGTTTATTAACTGGCTTTTTTTCCTCCCAGGGAAGATTAGGAATGACATCTTCAAGTTCCCAGAATCACAGAAGGTGAAAACTGCAGTGCCAATATAGAATCTCGGTTTATATCTACTGATACAGATCTAATATATACATATATTTATCTCCAGTGAAATGACATCTATATATGCCAGTTCTAAACTCCTACTGTAAAACATGTCACAGATAAAAACAGCGAAGTTATATTTTAGATACTTTTGTTCAATGAAGATAAAAACCTAAATATGCAGAAAAATAAAGGCTTCTCCCCAGATACTTCTAAGCTTCAAACAGTCTAATCTGTTTTCAAATTAATGAACCTGTAATATCCATAACAAAGCAGAGGCACAAGAGATTTGCTGCAGCTTATTTTACATATTGATATTGACCACACCATCTTTAGCATCCAACTTTGACAGGCCAGAACAGTTTCATTCCTTTTAAGTTGCATCAACTTTAATTATACTGGTAAGAAACTGGTGTTCTTTCTCATTTCTAATACTGCCCTTTTTACACCTTTCTTGACCAGTGTGCAATGAGAAGTGTTGTAAATATCAGATATAATGAATGTGTCAATACAACTTTCAGGGGTCATGCTAAATAAAGGTGTCTGAGGCAGAAACTAATGTATCAATATGATTCTGCAAGAGAGATTCAATAAAGAAATCTAATCAAAAAAGAGGAAAGTTCTATTTTCCAGGCCACCTATGAATTTTTTGGAGGCCAGACGTCTCCACAACGTGCTCCCAAAACACTACTGGTTGTGTTACATCACTGTCAGAATTTGTAAACACTTTTTTTTTTTGCTCTTATTAAACACTTAGTTTTATGCTGTGAGGTGTACCCACACGCATGCACATTAACTGTGAAAATAGGCTTTTTATGAAAGCCAACTATACATCAATAATTTTGATGCAATTTCTTGCAGCAGCAGCAGATGTTCTCTGCCTCTGCAACGGAGAGACAGAGGGGGAAAGGAAATGGGGCAGAGATGGAGGAGGGATGCAGTGGATGCAAAGTCTCCCACAAATTCACCTCAACCTCAAATTTGACTCAAGTCAGAGGTGCTTGGACAGGTGCTTGGTGTTTGTCAGCAACCTCAAATTACTGCTGCTCAAGGGACAACTCTTTGGCCTAGTGAGAGAAATATTGTGGTACATTGTAAAGCAGTGGCACAGATAGGAGCAAAAGTAGTAAAGCTTGTTCATGGTCTCTAAGCAAGAGCATGGTATGCTCATGCCTACTCTACTATAAAGCATAAATTTTACACAACTGGTGAAATGTAGGAAAACCTGCCCATAAATATGAAAAAACCAGACATGTTCACAGAAGGATGGATTTACGTTATATTTAAATATCCCACCACAGGAATTGCAATCTCTAGACACCTGTTTAGTGTCACAATATTATGAAAATTAGCTACGATGCAAGAAAGATCCTAATTAAAAACAATTGGAAAAAACTTTAAGGAGGCAAAACCACTGCCATTATAAACAGCTGATTCCAAATAAAAAATTGATTTGGTCTTCTTAGCAATTTGCAATAGTTTATGAAGCCTTGAAAACACACCCATCGATAACCTAAATTTGTTAAAAGATGTGCTGCAAAGACTTGGAAATGTAATAATGGATGACTGCTGCCACAGGCCAGCCCCCCTTCTGTTTCAAGATTAAAATAAGGACAAAAGGAATTGATGCCCTTAAACCACACATGAGCATTTCTACAGTGAATGGAAGTAAAATTTGACCTTGATTGATACATGTTAAGACTCAAAAGAAAATATACATTTTAAAATACACTCCTCATCCATTAAGGGTACCAACAGAACAGGCAAAACTCTGTGTAAGGCTTCTTGCATTACGAAAAACAACAGGCAAAACATTATTTTAAATTCAAGTTAAACCATGACGAACTTAAGATCACACTGCTTCAAATACACAAGCATGTAGCGAGCAACTGTAGCATTGTACTACAGCACTGAAGCAGCTGCAGGAATTCCTGCATTGTATTGCCATGTCCAACCTGAGTCCAACCTGTCACCAAAAAGAGCCTTTTTGTTAAAAACCTCTTATTAATTCTGACTACTGTACAGTAACAAAACTGATTTTAATCTGGTATTTATAACATAACATGTGCTAACATGATAACATGTGCTACTGAACAGGTAAATAGGTGTTTCACATACTAAATTTGCAATCCTGGTAACTAGTTCAAGTAAAACAGCTTTACAGTTAAATGCCTATGGATTAACACCTTGGTAATTTGGTAGAATAATTCTGAACCTCACTGGGAAAAATGCAAGTAATCAGTTCAACTTCTCCAGAACTGATTCTCTTTCTTGCAGAGCACTGAATAAGTATTTGACATTATGACATTATGGATCAATTTCATTAACCATGTCAACTCTATTGATCTCAGTGGTGGGGCATTAAGAAATGTAAGTGCGTCACCCTTCTTTCTCTCTGTTTCACTATATTTTTTATTTTTTAAACACATTGTGTGAACGCATTTTGTACTCTTGCACACATTACTTTTTAATTTTACAATTACAATTTCATTTTGATTTTGAATGGCTTGGTATCCACCAGTCAGTCTGAATTATCTCATACACAGGGATTCCAACAAACCTACTAGATTTGATCAAAGCCATTACTGCAGTGGCAAAAATTAATTTTCTAGTGTAGAGGACTGACAACATGGAAATACTAGCCAAGGGTTTACTATACAGGAAAACTGCAAATGTACCTTCTTTTATGTATTTGTAACTTTCTGAAGGTTGAATCGCAGGGGGCTTATTTCACCCATACGGTGTGGGCTGCAAAAGCTGCATTCACTGATGGCTGATTGCCACTGTCACCTTTATTTGCACAAGGTAGTCCAGGAAAGCATGCTAAACCTAAAACTTCCCAGACAGAAATTACTATCTGTCTAAAGCATTTTAAACATTCTTTCACTAGGACTACAGGTACTTAACCTTGTTTTAGAAGTTCTGGATAAGAGAAAATGGTTCCTAGACACAATTTTCTATTATGTTAATTTGATAATAACAATAGCACTCTGGAATTTAACAGGTCATATGAAGAGAATACAGGAAATAGCCACCATATTTTCAGTTAAAGCTTGCCTGCAACTGTACCTCTTTTAACATGAATGATCAATTATTTAAATAATTCAATAAAAAGTGACTTTTACAGATCTGAAATATTCTGTTCTCTTCCTTTGCTAAAAGTCAAGCAATCATATATAAACAACAGTTTTCACTATGCTTTCTACAATCATTGGAAGCAGTGCTTTGGTGTCACTGTTTTATTACCTTAAGCCCCCGAGGTACTCCTGCTTTTCAAATATGGTGATGTTTGAATAGCCCAGTCGAGCTAAAAAGGAAGCACAACTTAAACTTGCAGGTCCTGCACCAAGAAGAGCTATCTTCACCTGATATGCTTCAGGCATATCTTCTAGAGGAGGTAAGGAAGGATTTCTGATCTGAGGAATATTCATGGCTTTGAAAACCTGGAAAGCAACACAATCAACAGGTTAAATGCTTTACATTCCCTCCTTAAATTTTATTATGACTGACACAATGGAAACTTCCGCTAGTGCTGTCACATAGCTGATATATTACAGCAAACTCACAACATTATAGAGATTTCCAAATGACATGACCTGTGCCTTTGTGAGGGATGCTCTATTAGGAGGGTTTAGTCTTTCTATGGGTCTTTTTGTTTTAAGAATCTCTGAAGTCAGATTTTTCACTACTGTAAATTTCACAGAGAAGACTGATCCAGACTAGCAGTAACAGAATAGGAATGCAAAGTCAGCCAGATGGCAGAGAATCTCTGCAATGCCAAAAATTTCCCTGCAAACAAATTATTCTTACTAGCAGAAAAATACCTCTGCAAGCAATGCAAAGGATTATAGTGCCAGTAAAGAGGCTTTGCTTCTTCAAGAGAAAACCTGCATGATCATGGAAAAATCACTTACAGCTTGAATTTTAGACGTGGTAGGTGACAAACTTTAGGTGGGTTTGAAATGTTTTTTAGGAACCACACTTAGTCTTCAGTGCTATATTTTCATTGGTAACCCATGCTTTAGATGCCTCCTCCTAGATAAATTTTTATAGGACTTTATTTCAGTTTCTTACCTATCTTATTTAATTTGCTGTCCACTTTTTAATTGTGTTTCCAGAAACTGTAGACACACCTGAAAGTCACACTGTTATCTCCCCCTGCCCCAATTATTCACTCACCTGCATAATGGTGATGATCTGCTCCAATCTGTCCTGACTATTAAAAATACCTAGGAACAATCTCTGCCCACTGTTCTGTATTTCTACAGAAGCCAATGCAATGGGCTGCTAACCTAATGTCACACAATTCTTCAGATTTGCATTAAATCAGTTCTATACTCAGATATACATGTAAGAGGTGAAGGCAGAAATATTCTGTATTGCCCAAGCAAGATTACACTCTCCTCTGCACATATACAGAAATTGTAGGGAAAGGAACTGAGTCTCTGTTTTGTATGATCTACAAAAGGAATAGACATACAGCCTTAGAGGCTACTAAACATTAGAAGCATGGAAGAGCAAAGGTACATCTTCTTTTTACTTTAGGCACTAGGGGGAAAAATGTTTAACCCAAGCAGTATATATTTGTAGCAGACAAAATAATTCAAGAGTGCATTGCATGGGGATTCTCAGTCATATCACAAACACCATCAACGTAGCATCTCAAAAACTACCAGGAGACCACACTGCTGCCCACCTATTTCAATGCAGAGCCGTGTTCCCCAAGTACTAACTAGTCCTCTAAAATACATACACTGATATTCATCATAATAAATATCATATTTAAACTATTTAGAAGCTTACCAACAGGTTTTACTTTCCTTAGAACTCAAGAAGCAAACAGTTTTCAAGTTAAACTTTGGCAATTCCACTCATGATTAGAATTTTTCATTTATGTTTTGAATCAATGTTCATTTTCTTCATATGCACTTGAGCACTCATGCTAGGTAAACCAATGATTAGTTCCTTCCCTCTCTAAAATTTCTGTGTCAAACTCCCCCAGTCTTTGTAAATTGACACAGCGGTTTAACAAACTGCATGAAGCAAGAGACAGATAATTGTTTTAAAGAAAGAATCATTTAAACCTGACAATTCATACAATATGGGAAAGTTTAATGTGGTTATTAATGGATTTCACAGGCTGAAAAGCTCATACTGTACTGTGAAACTAGATTATGATAACCTGAATGCAATGATATTTCTAAAATGTCTGCTTTGTTATATTCATAAGAAATTGCTTGAATTATAGCAAATTTTCATTAGTCTCATATAGTTGTTTAAGAAGGCTATACAGTTACAAAAATTATATAGCTTGCATATTTAATGTGCATATTGAACACTCTGAATATGCATATGCCTAATAAATGTACTACTAAATTTACTTTATTGTTAACATAACTATTTTTATATGTATTATTGAATAGTCATACCTATCTAATAAATGTTACACTGAAGTTCCACACCACTGTAGTGCAGTGTTAAGCTTCAGAAACCAAGCACTCATGCAGAAAATCCTAGGAGTTCAGGCTGAATGGTCAACTTTAATTCTGCCTATTTGCAAACAGGGTAAAACTGTCTTTATGCAGCACAGCCAGCTTGTGTGGCAGTATCTTGCCATCTGGAATTCAGTGGCAGTTTTGCATATTAAGGCTGGCAGGGTAACTGTGTGAAAATAGCAAACTGCTTTAATATATTTCAAATGATTTTTACTCACCTCATGGTGAAGTTTCCCTATACTGTAAGTCACTTAATTAAATATCACTGAATTACTCTGTATAAATCCTTTGGTGGCCAGAATGAGTAACTGGCAAGCAAGTGTTCAGAGGCACATTACATTCAACTGTCCTTTCTGCCTCTAATCTCTTCAGACTATGTTCCTGATGCAGGTAAAATTTAATACTATTACCCTTCTTTCCACTTTTCCTTCAAAAACATGGTTGCTTTCTTGCTTGGTGTTTGGATGGAGTTTTTCCTTTGTTTTGCAGAGCTTTTTAACCAAGACCCATACAGGAAAATGAGACCAAATGATGAATTTTGAAGAAGAGTCTCTCAGTGAAAAGCCTCAGTCATCATCCTCATGCCTGCCTTTCCTTCTGGTTCTCTCTCATACACAGATTAATAACAGACATTAATAACATTAGGCATTTATTCTTAAACTTTTTATCAAATATGACATAATTATCATAACTTCACTGTCTAGGGCCTATTCAAATGAAACCCACATTGATTCTGTCTGCTTCTTATGCCTCATGTCCATTAGAGTCCTCCAAGAAGATATCCCAGCTTATAAAACATGGAGACTTAGTTCACAAGTGAGATCCAATTTGACCAAACCAAAACAGACAATCTATTCTGCTAAGTTCCAACAACTGAAAAAAATTCTCTCTTGATTCACATTTGTAACATATTATAGTTCTCCTATTTGCATCACTTCGTTGTGTAAAGGTGTGAGTGCACTTGCTCAATGCTCTCTAGAGCATGGTTCTCCATAGTGTGAAATCCAAGTCTGTTGTATTCTCTATTACAAATAAAGCACCCTTTCACTGCAAAAGGGTCATGTTCCAGAACATTCAACAAAGAGCATAATTCCAAAATATATAAAAATAATGCAAGACATGAGTTTGTATTCAGGTTCCACAACATGTCCCACTTGAGCCAACCACAGTGGTTTCAATTGTTGAGCAACTGATTCCAGTTTAAATTTCCTGGAAAGTCTTAGCCAAATCATTGTAGCTGCTTTTGACAATGCAGATAGGGAAAAGCTTATAGTTAGTTCATGAAATAAAATTCTGGTTCTTTTCTTCACTGCACCACTCTTGTATTAGAATGTTTTGATGAAAAGATGTGACATTTGGCAAAGAATAGCAGGTGACTCAGAGAAATGTATTTTGCTAATCAGATGAAAATAATGAAAATAATTTTAAGGCAAAGCAAGCATGACTTAAATGAGTCCAAAACATTTTAAACCGTTAAAACAGGCTAGAACTGATATTCAGAATTTTTACCTGAATTTTATACAATTTTATACAATTTAAAGTAAATAAAATACCTCATTTCAATCAGTGTGGCATGGTTTAGTTGACAAGGTGTTGTTTGGTCAAAGGTTGGACTTGATGATCTTGGAGATCTCTTCCAACCTTAATGATTCCATGATCCCTGGCAGTGTTGAAGGCCAGGCTGGAGGAGTCTTTGAGCAACCTGGTCTAGTGGAAGGTGTCCTTTCCCAAGGCAGGGGAGTTGGAACTAGATAATCTTTAAGCTCCCTTCCAACACAAGCCATTCTTCTACTCCATGATTGCTTAAAACTATTTTTGGACTAATACAGTAAATAGATTGCAAGATCAATCTCATTGTTAGAAAGTGAAATACCTTTGTCTAATCCTACAAAATGAGACACTTACTCTGTATAGCCAAGATATACAGAGAAGGACACATTTCAGAAGGACAAACAGGACAATTTAACCTTTTAGTAATACAAGTTTTGGCTTGATAACTAAATTTTTTATATTGTTCAGCTATAATGCTTGGTTCCATGCTTAAAAGGCTCTAGAAATAAGTTTATCAGTATGGTTTACAGTTAAACATCCTTCACTAAGGCAGTGAGATACCATTACTGACACAGACATTAGAATCTACCTGGAATTAATTTTAGTGTGAAACATATCAGTATACACTGAATTGTTGTCACATTTTACTAGTGCAAAGACAGTAGAACACAGGCAATGAAATCAGGAACATTTAGGAACTGGTTTTACTAGTTTCACACTTTCCTACTGGTTTCCATGGATATTTATCTGTAGGCTGGTTTACATTAATATGGGGCAGTTGAATATTTAAAGAAGAAAATCATATTCTGCATATATTTTAATGCAAAATAAAGCAAATTGCAAGCACAGTAAGCTTCTTGAAGTTGTCAAATTACATAATCACCCAATTAATTCCATTTAATTGCACTGGATAGCATAGGATGTTACATGAAGTGTTTTTTTCACAGACACATGGTAGTTATGAAACGTTCGGGATCTTCCCTCCACAATTCAAGAGCTAAAGTTACAATATTTCAAATTTTTATAGAAATAGGTGGGTGCTTACAAAACTAGACCCCAAAACATCTTATTAAAGACTTTTTAAACCTCCATTATTCTAGTCCTAAGATATCCCACGGATCTAGGACATTGCAGAGTCCAAATCTCAACATTTCATGAATTCCACCACTAAATGGACTTAGCAACATTCATGCAAATGCGTTAAAAACAAAAACAAAAAAATATATATACTTAACATCTGTAAAACAGATATTAACAATAAGGGGGTTTATATAACTTGCCAAAATATCAGGAAATCTTTTAGCATTGGCCAGAGAAATCAGAAGTCCTCAGATTCATCCCCTTAACTATTGTAGAAAGCGACACCACTCCCTTCAGACAACCTGAAGATTTATTTATTATTATCATGGATTTCAACATGACTTAAAAGATATAATTACCTAAAGATGTATTAAAATTAATACTGACAAATAAAGGGCTTTTTCTATTTGTCCTGCTGTCTTAGCTCCCCAGAACAGCCCTCCTCTTGCAGATACAGCTCATGTATCCGTGCCTGTGATGATGCCCAGCCTGGCATCCCGAGGCCATCCTACTGCAAGAGAGGCAGCCCCATGAGAACCACCTTCTCCTCACAGCTGCACTGCAGACTGATCACAGCTGACAATTTGCAGCTCAAAGAGGAACCTAAGCCCAAGGGCACAGTGTGCCACTCTATGGCAATCCCTCAGGTAAGACATTTCTTCCTTGACTGTGGTGGGCTGGGGAGAAGGGAGGTTCAGCACTCAGGCCCCTCACCAGAGCACTCCTTCCAGCACAGATGCTCTGCTGAGCTGTCCCTAGGTGAGTAGCAGGTAAGCTCATCCAATCCCTCTTTTTCAGAAAAACAGGTATCAAATTTTCTTTTCCAATTCCTTTCTGCTGCAGCAGCAGTCAGAATGCATCTGCAAAGAACAAACCACCAGAACTGTAACTGGCACAAGAGCCACAGTACTAAATGATCTAGTGTTTCTATCTAGTATGCAGAGATTAAAATAATACATTTTCTATTCAGCTTGTGCTGCACCATTCAGAATGATTAAACAGAAACAGAAAAGAACCTTTAGATTCAATAAAGGTCTACCAAAAAACATAATAATTTGAGGGTTTCTTACTAATATGATAGCAGATAAGGTAATAGACCTCACTTCCTTTTCACTACAAGCTTGCAAACTAGTATTTGAGTAACCAGTGATTTTAGTTCATTTTGGGACTGAGAGCCATATACCTTATGCTTACATGTATTGTCACTTCAATCTCAGTGTATTTTCAGTGAACTTGTGTTCAGAAAAGGTTGTTTCCTGATTCTGAAGTACTTGTGCAAAGGAGACAGATAAAGGCATTAATATAATTTTGACCTGTGCAAGTAGCAGGTGTAACCTGTGCTTGACACTCGACATTTATAATAGTGAGATTTACTCCATGTTACTCTCTAGATGCAACAGTTACCATGGTAACTGCATCCCAGTACACACATTCTACATCACAAATACAAACGGACACTTCCCTTTTTCCACTTAAACATTTAATTGTCGAAATCCACATTTTATCAGGCTGGACTACGATTCACTTTGAGAATGAGCCAAACAGTTGCAAAACTATGAAAGGGCAGAAGGGAAATGCAGGCAGCATAAGGTGCCATTTTTTTTTTTACTGTTCTACCGTATGCAAGACAAATATTTTACAATTAGGGAGCTTTATCTTCAGTATGAACAGATGATCAGTCATTGTTCAGAAGCACAAACAGGCACACGTCATACCCATATATTTTCCATTTTAAATCCACATTCCTGCTTTACTGCAATTTTATCTATTATCTCAGCTAGCAGTTGTGCCCTTTTATTATCGCTCACTCTCATAATGCATCAAGTCTATGATCCTCAGACTAATTCCAAGGGAAAAAAAAAGCCTAAAACTGGCTTCATGCACAATGGAGTTTTCAGTAAATAAGCCCCTGTGGGACAAATATTACACCATGCATGAGAATCACCATGCAGCTCTCATTAAGACTAACACATGTTGCATGCCTATATTACACAATTTGCTAAGTTACTTGTACAGGTAGAGCTGCGAACACACTATCCGGGCCAATTCTTGTATGAACAGTAGCACCTTACAATTTTCTTCAATATTATAACCTATATTTTTATAATGATTGTTACTTGGAAGCACTCATACCATTATATTTTTACAACGATACCTACTTTCACAGCAAAATTTAACTGAAAAGTAAAAAGTACTAATTGCAAAAGTGACTGCCTATTATTACTAATTAAGAGTGCTACAATACATACAGATTCTATGTTAAACAGCAGTAAACCTAAAGGTTATTAACAACTTTTTTCTTTTACATTTTTTTATATATTAGATTTATAGAAACATAGATAGTATGAAAATACTCAAGGTAATAAATTTTTTTAAAATGTTCTTTTTGTTGGACTGCCATATAGAACTACACAACAATTTTATTCTGTTAGAGCTCCTGGAACTAACATTATTTTAAACAAACTTGAAACCCTGAAAATTACTCGTCCTCTGCAGTTTTCGTATCAATCATTATGCTAGCACTGGGGTTTTTTAATAGATTTCTAAAAATTTTTGAAGAAAAATGGCAGATATTTAGCATTATCTATCAAGTCATAATTCCTCTCTATTAATCATAGAATAAGAGGTAAAAAGACACAAATCAAATTATAACAGATATTACTTGCATTTGGTACCTAAACAGTAATATTTCTCCATTGTATTTATTATTTACTTGCCGACTGTTTAGTCTTTTTTGGTTGGTTGGTTTTGGGTTTGTCTATTTGGTTTTGTGGTGGGTTTAAGGAAAGAAGAAGTCTTCTGCTTTGCAACAAATACTAGCTTTTTATATATACAGAATAAAGGCCACTAGAAGAAAAGCTAATAAAAGTGTTTCTTGACTGATAAAGCCCAACTATTCAAAATACACATAGAACTAATACAGTTCAGTGTCTCTAGTCTCATCTTGTAAATGAGAACTTTGGATTCTTACACTTGTGTGTTCAAATCTCAAGAAAAATAAAGTGGATAACTATTTAAATGACAGGAGACGAGAGAAGATTCAGAAACAGCTAGCAGAAAAGTTTATCAGGTGCTCCAGAAGATTTACAAATCTCCTGGAGAGAACAAAGGAAGAATACAAACAGATAAAAGGAGAACAGCAGCAGCAGGTAGTAATATTTGCTCATCAAATCATCACCCACAGCCACTGAGAAGAGGGTGTGAAGTCTATGCTTGACACTAGAGGAAAATACTGGTCTTACAGATATCATCTGTTACTTCCAGATTTATTTGCATTTCTATTTTCGTCTGTTCTACAAAGTTGTTTTTTTCCCATGCTTTGCAAAGTTGACCGGAACTTCATTGTGTTTGTAAATAAGATCAGCCAATTGGCTCATGATACATGAATATGATGGTTTTACTACAGCCATAACTCCCCTCACTTTTACAGAGGCCAAAATAATAATTTTTACAAAATGTTACTTCAGATAGATCAGATGAGGTATTATCTGAGACCTTGAGTTAGGTAAAAATTCTCTATGCCCTCAAAAGAAATGAACAAATGAGTAGTTGCCTCTGTCTTTCTTCAGACAGAAATTGGAGCATTAAAACTACACAATCCCAAGCAATGCACAAGAAGCTCAACAAAGACCCATGCAAAGAATTTCTAACGTGAAGCAGCAAGCAACAACCTTTGCTTCAGTAGCCAAAACATGCACCTACCTTTATGAACTCGTGAATTTACATATATACACTGTGAATCTGTACCTATATAAATAGACACACATGGACATGTATTTTAGGTCAACCTCAAACCATGTAATTACTTAGGTTTGAAAAAACAGGACAATAAAAAGAAAAAGTAATCAGAAGTTTATCCTTTGTCTCAAAGCCAGCACAAACACACATTAATTCTGCTATAGAATCTACCCTATGCCCAGAACAGTTCTACATCTCCTTAATATGCATGCACTTACAGATACAGCTGCACTTCATCTTTTCTCCTATGCAGCCTACAAGAGCAACATTCACAATTTCACCTGAAATAAATCTTTCATTATAAAAGAAACTGTCTCAACTACCAGTGTGTCTAAAGAACCATCTCGTTTACAAATAATGTTCCTTATGTTCCTATAATGTATTGCATTATAAAGCATTTGAGTGTGCTGTAAGAAAAAGGATAATTATTCTAAGCTTTCTATGCTTTAATTTTATTAGTGTCAACTTTTTTAAAAAAAAATCATTAACAAAGGTAACCACAGGTAATACTCAATAGCACATACAAAGAACTTAAGACATGTGCAAGTCCTACCTCAGTAGCAAACTGCTGCAATCCACCAATATTAATTGGTCCTTCCTCAGTGCCATACAAATTGCAGCCACCAACACAGAGATCTGATGTTGGACACACCATTCCGCACGTCAGGCCAAGTGGATTGTCAGAAAGAATCATTTTGGCAGCTCCATAGTAGTTCTGAAGGAAAAAGAGAAAGGAAGAAGAAATAAAGACAGTCACATACCAATGAAGCAAAAATTCAAACCTTCAAGAGAAAATTTTGTAGTAGAATAATATATAAGCATATATGTTAAATAACACTTAAATGTACTAAGATGGTATGCAAAATTCCATCAAAGACACTGAGAAGGAAGTCAGCAAAAACTGTGGATTATGCAAAGGTAAACTTTTGCTTTTTAGCTTGCAAAATGGTTAAAAGCATCTTCAGTCTGAAGTGGCTGTAGGATTTTTAGTAGCTTAACAAATCTACCTTCAAAAACTACAATTACTGCATTATGTTCTTGAAAATATTCTCCCCATTTCTAGGTCAATTGGGCAGTAGCTGAGTTGCAACCCTTGTTACAGGTATGACCAGAAAGTGCCACTTATACTACCAACTCTTTACAGCTCAGGAATGAAAATCTTATTTTACACATCTGTGCACACCATCTCTGTGGATATTCCTGTCCTTCACACCAGACCAGCAGTGCCAATTTTCCCAGACACACGATGAGAAGACTTTCCATGTAGCCACCTGCAGATATCGCACTACTGAATTCTTTTTGATCTTTTTTTTCTCAACATATAGTAAGCAGGGCAAACACTTATTCTCCTGTTTCCTCGAATCATAAAGGAGGGAACTAATTAAAGATGTTACCTACAATTCACAGCTTCAAAGATTCTCAATATTCAGTGGACTTCAGAAAAGGAACAGTCACCAGCTATATGAGAACTAGCAAGGATTTTTTCCATTCTAAAACTCTAAGGAACGGACTCCAACAAGTTCCCAGTGTCTGATGCCTCTGGTGCTTTTTTCAGCTGGACAATTTGTTTTAAGAGGAAGAATCAGAGGAAATGCCAGGAGTGACCTGAAGTGTCATTTAAAGGAATAGAACTACTGATGGCAGTTCTGCACCTACATTATTGAAATCATATTGTAATTAAAGCAAACTTTATACAGACTGTATTTTCTTATGTGTCATCAGTATAGAAGTGTAGGTAATAATAGAGTGTAGTACTTCCTTAACTTAACCACTTTTTCCACCTCCTCTAAAAGTCCCACCAAGTCCATGAAGACGGGTTAAATCTAGAGTTACCTTCTAAGATCAGAAGACAACACAGTATATCCTTAGAACTAGCACATGGCTGAGGTTCCACTAAAGTTTCTTTAGTGAGAAATTAATGCTGGGGTCTCCTTTCAGCTTTCTACACACTAGAAGTATCTGAGAGGCTGAAAAACAGTATATTGTCTTCCTCCTCCACCTCTTCCATATTCCAGTCTTCAGTAAAAATCAGCAGTAAGAAACTGTTGTTTATAACAAGCACCTTCGCCTGTCCTGTCCTAGGACAGCTGACCCAGAATAGAGAGAAGATGCTCAAGCACTGTGAAGTACTTGGTCATAGCAGACCCTGGGACTTTCTATCAAGTAGGATAACGCACACAGAAGTGTTTATTCAAAGCAAATACTTTGCCATATAGAGTAAGAATCCACTTAGGAATAAAAAGAGCAGTGTCAAGATCTGACAATTCAACCAACAATGGGTAACAAGAATTTGGTTTGGGAGGTTCGAATTCACTATAGGCATATTATTAGACTGAGCATTCAATTCTCTAAACTTAAACCAGATCACACAGACAAATACAGAGATTATCAAGAAAATGCCAAGATTCAAGAAATGTATTTGCAAACATAACTGGACTCCTTGTTTACAGTTGCTGGTCTACTGCAGACCACAAACCTTTTTCCATCACCTGGAAACCCAAACCAGCTGCCTAGGTGTACTTTTATGGGACTTCCTTAGACAGTATTAAACTCTACTGAAATTCTAATCCTGGCTGAACAGGCAACCCCTTTATACAACTGCTCTGAAGAATCTTCAGCCATTTCCCCTGTGGTGACTAGTAAGACATTTTATTATCCCCAATGCTCACTTATTTCAATGTAAAGGTATATTAGTTAAAATGGAATTGTACGTATTAGCAAACAGTTTTGCTTTTCCAGATTATTATACTGTTTTAATATGAGATTATTAGGGATGCTTAAAAAAACCTGTAAAAAAAAAAAAAAAAAAAAAAACCAAAAAACTGCAGGCTCAATTTGGCAGCATATTACAGAAGCCCAATTGTATTGGAGATGTCACTGACACAAATTTGCAGACAGCAGAGGTGAAAATCAGTGCAGGAGACCCACATCTTTCCGAAGCAGCAATGAGACCAGCCTAGTCACCCTGCAGCATCTTAAGTGGCACTAGATGCCTGTTCCTCAGGCAATTATATCTAGCCATTCCTTTCTTCTACTCTAAAGGAATAATTACAAATTAGTGCTGGTTATTTTCTCACTAACTCAAAGACAACAAAATGGTTTTCAATGAACTTTTGTTCTCTTTTATGTTTCACACATATTAGACTTACAGTTTTCCTTCCTGTGTTGTCCAGTATCATTACATTTATTATCTTCAACTCTGGTTCAATGGAAACAAAGTGCATTTCCATTTCAACAACTTCATTAAGGATTTTCTACATTTTTCAGCTTGGTAATTAAAATCTATATACAGACCTAATTATTATGCCTAGAAAGCAAAACTGTTAACTATTTCTTTTTTTAAATTAATTTTCTTACATATATAAAGTATATAATCACACTTGAACTGTGTCAACACAGCTGGCACATCTTAGTTCTTTTGAAAGCTCAAACCAAACTTTGAGTACAGCTATGCTACAGAAAGAGAGCACAAGTGACTTCAGAGAGAAAGGCCTAGGGTCAGTACGGGTATAGGACCAAGATCTCAGTGTTTAAAGGGGATATCTAAGGAAATCTGGCCCAGAACACCATACCAGAGTTTGGTAAGAAGGAAGCTGGAACTGAAGACTCAGTGGGGGTAAGGCCAGCTACTGCTGAACTCTTACTCTAGGAGAAACGTGATTGAGTATATGAAGGTAGAGAGCTATTTGGGAAGTTTTGAGATATTGCTCTCATGATCATGAGTTCCTGCAGCTGGCACTGGTAGTAGTTGCACCTGAGAAAAAAGGAACTGCATTCTCTTCAAATAAGAGTATCAAAAACTATATAGTACGCATTGCCATGCTAAATATTAAGACCTTAAATAAACTGTATGAACCGGTATATATCTTCTAGTCTTAGCACCTAAAACAATTTTAATGATAAATTAAAAGACAGTCACATTTGAGAACAGCAGGGCAAGGCTTCTGCACTGCTTCACTAGTGTGCTCCAACTGTGCTAATGTGGGCACCTCTAGAGATGAAATGGAAGCACAGGTTCAGACTGGACCTGGTTTTATGGTTTGCCAAAACATGATTACTCTGTGCTAATTTCACTATAGGTAGACTTACAACATTCCCACAGAAGAGCCACAGCTCCCTTACTCTCCTTTTCTACCTTCCTGAGGATCAGTATAAGCACTGTTCCCATTGCCATTCCTGCTCACTCCCAGTGAAAGAATACTGCCATGTGCTGCTACCACAACTGTGCAGTGCCTCGAGAGCAAGACCACCTGCAAGCCTCCCACCTTGCCAGGGCACAGAGCAGTGGGGAGAGGCTGGGCTCCGGGCAGGGCTTCATGTGCCCGGCCCTGAGTTGCTTCACCTTTTTTTCCTTCTATTCTATTTAATCATTTATCCTATCTTTACTGTGCAATTATCTAACATAACAAAAAATTAGAAATATGTTTTACAATACTTGACAAACGCTGACAGATAAATTCAGTACGTCTAGTAAGTTACACTGAGTGGTGTTATACAAACTGTGTTACAAACCTACAAAGCATGCTAGTACAGTAATAAATGAGAGTTTGTAGTATGGGTATAGTATCTTAAATGTTTAGTTACACAAACATATTTTGCTTATGCAGCTTTATCCTTTTTAAGCTGAAAACATGTATTAATGATTATATTTATCAGTGACATCAGGAGTAAAATATTCATAGAATATTCACGTTTAAAAAAAAATATTTTATTTCATTTTACAAAACTAGTGTGTAGTAGGCTGCATATAAAACAGACGTGCAGAGATGCAGACCTGGTAGGCTGGTAACTACGCACATGTTGTACATGAGAAAGGATCATAATTAAAGGGAAGCTGGCTTCATTAAAATGACAGTTACTTCAGTGTATGGAATAATGCAAGCTACCTTAACAGTTTGGAGTAATTTTTGTAGATGTTTAAATAATAAGATGACTCAGTTGGCCAGTTTCTTGCAGACGTCACAGAGGAAGCAAGTCTAAAACTAGAATGTTTCTGAATTTTTTAATGAGATAAATATCTGCTCCTGCCTTTGTTCATAGAATCCTTTTTCCTGTGCATTTCCATGGAAATAAATTAATCTAACTGGATAAGATGTTTTGTGGTTTCCTACATCACAATGTCAATAAATTCTACATTGCTAACATAGGGAACAAAAAGAAGCCTTAAACAGATATCAATAATCAGAGGAAAACAGGCAGAAGAGGATCTCCACATGTATCATTTGGAAGCATTATATAATTTACATGCACATTAGACTGTTTTTTACTTGAAAAAATCTATTAAAACACATAGGATCAATACTGAGAGACCAGAAGAAATTGCATTTACTATCAGGAAATGCTTATAGCATCCTTTCTTTCAATTCAATTCAAGAGATTTTAATAAATTTATTATGCATCAGGGTGTTTTGATATTGCAGTTTTCTAAAAAAACTGAAGAATATGCATTATTATGCCTTATGGAATAAAAATTAATACACTGACTTTATCAGAATTTGGAGACATTGTGAATACTTTTAAAGGAAAGAAGAAAAGAGTCATAATTTCTTTTTCATCTGGATTTAAGTTTAAAAAAGGGAGACATAGCAAAATGCATGGAAAAATATCACCACCTCCTATTCTAGTTCATGTTCTGCAACAGCTTTAAAATTTACTCAAGATGTATTGGATTAAAACATTTCCACAGACCGAAGAGTCACTTTTTAAAGTACGTTGTTATATAAGGAGCATTTTTCACACTGACACACACCAGTTCAAATATAACAAGAAACGCCCTCAGTCTGTCAGCCCCCCCAAATATCTTCCGAAGAAGAATGA
Organism: Pyrgilauda ruficollis; assembly: GCF_017590135.1. Taxonomy (NCBI): domain Eukaryota; kingdom Metazoa; phylum Chordata; class Aves; order Passeriformes; family Passeridae; genus Pyrgilauda; species Pyrgilauda ruficollis. Next base: position 1,553,081 of record NW_024527710.1, on the reverse strand, counting down.
ACAAAACATAACAGCAACTTATCAAATCATACATATTCCATATTATAATGCTGATGATTTTTAATCAATCCAGAAATCTTTCACATCATTTGACTTGTGTCATCATAACAGGACTGTAATTTCACACAGTGTCACTATCTTTTTATGAAAAAGAACGGAAGAAATATCTTGTACTGTCATTTTGTCCTTTGTAGTCTAGAATGTGAGAGATTCCTTAATTGACATAGTGTCATCGCAAAAGTCTATTCTACATAATTACACTACGGCGACTGAAACCAGCTGTCAGCCATTCCATTACACTAAGTACAAACAGACATCTCAAGAAAAGTCACTGTTTCATGTGCATCAATTTAACATCATTCCTAATTTTTCTTTTAAATTCTTTTTCTTCCTTACTGTTTTATTTGGTGACCTGAAATATACTACGATTAACAGAGAAAGCTGAACGAAACAGCACTTTTGAAAAACCTGGGCCTTCAAAGTAGTACTTAAAGATTAATTGTGATTAATTTCTGTATATAATTATTACCAGTCACCTAGCAGCTTTCTGACTTCCACAATCCTTCATTGTATTAACCGTACCATACCTACAGTATTTTACATATGAACTGTGACTCATCGTTTTCTACAATCCTTGCAATGGCATATAGATGTCTTTTGTTAATTTAGTCAGAGTTCCTCTGGCACAGAAAAAAACCCATCATTCTGTTTTTCTCACCTGTCATAATCCTATGTCTCTCAACAACCATTCTCTGTGGCAATCTTCTCTTCATTTATTTTCTCTTAGCAATTCCACAACTTTTTGTATCTTGTTTTCCTCTGTCTGCACACTTTTCATTTTTCTTATTTCTAGTGTACTACCAGAAACACGGTTTCCTTTACTCCCTCAATCTCCCAAACTTCAGATTTACCCTTATCCCTTGGTATCCTTCTCTGTCTTCCAGTTTGTTCCCTCTCTGATTTCTCCTTTGAAAAAAAAAAACAGAATTTCAATCCTGAAAATCCCACATAAATTTTCTTTGGTTTCATTTAAACCCAAAGATTCCTCTGAAATCCTAAAACATTCCCCTGTGTTCTACAATTTTCTCTGTACTGTTCCGACATTAATTTCTCCCTCCTCCATTTCCCTCCCAGTGTTCTGCACAGCCCAGGGAGAACCTTTTACCTTTTATCCAGAGGACAGCATGGCTTTCTGATTTGGGGGATTGGGTTGTTTTTTGAGTTTGTTTTCCAATGTGGGGTTTTCATTTGGTTTGGGACTTTTTTGGGGGTACTGGGCTCTTTGTTGTTCTTCTTTTTCTAATGTTGGCCTCCATAGAGTCTGTTAAAAAGAGCTCATGTGTCAGTGCAAACCAGCTTATCCTTATTATTAAGGGATGTTGGAGAATATGGTCTTTCTGAACACAGAAAAAACTGTAGAGTCAATGTCAGGAATCATTGTAATAATGCATGGGTTGAAATAAAATTGTGAGAGCTAGTCACAGAGGGCTACAGCAACAAAGTGATTTCTGTGAGTACTGATAACAAAAAAGATACTTCTGTACCCCCAGTTCTTCATTAAACTGAGACTGTAAAGGCTGAGTCACTCATTCCTTATGCCTGTGCCGTGTAACAAAAGTTGATGCCCCTGTGTGCACCAACAGTTGTTTTTCAATGCTACTACTCAAACCATAAAGACATCTGATAACAAAAGACTCCAAGGCTCTCTCACTGAGCAGTTCAAAGGTAAAGCATGTGAGGAGCTGCTGCTTTCTAAAGGGCCGCTTCTCTGGCACCGTTTTGCTGAACAGGAGAAAAGCTGCACACCCTACAAGTGTTCAGGCTGAGAGATGCTTCTGGGAAATTGTAGGATTTTCTGCTGCTGTAAAACATTTGCTTGTGCCAGCCCTAAAGGATGACAAGTGCTAAAGCTCCATTTTACAAATTCCTTCTTGCTTTGACATATCAACACAGGGAAAGGAGGGCATAAAATCCTAAAATCATTCCTGGTACTACTTCAGGGCTGGGGGGGAAAAGCTTCTCCTGCAGCAGCTGAACACATTTGGACTTTCTTTAGTGTGTTTTTTTCTTTTTAAAGAAATAAACAACTATGACAGCACTTGTTCATTATAAAGCGAGAAATACAGGTTTTGCAATGTGGTGGTATTTAAAGAGGACAGCTGGAAGTCAGAATTCTTGTTTGCCATCTTCTGATGTTTGGAAACAAAAATAGTAACGCGTGCCTGGTGAATTTGAAGTCTGATCTCTGAGAGACACAATTGCAAGCGGTCTTTATGAACTGAGAAACACTAACTGGGAAGACACAATGGAATAGATTGTACCTTTATAAAGTGGAGTTGTAATCCAGTTTGTATGGAAAAAGAGAATGGAAGTTGTGGCCTAAACTCTACTGAGTCACAGCAGCTAACACAATACAGCATAAGTGACATCCTTTTTCTCAAAGAGGCTCAAGGCTCATTGAGTCTGGCAATTCAATTACCCTCTCAACCCAGGAACAACCCTCCTCCCTTGTCCCTCTTCTACTTCAGAGCTCAGGTCTAATGGCAGAACAGCCAGAACGGCTACATTGTACATGGCCTGTAAATATCTAAAAAGCCTCAGGCTTAAGAGAACAAGAATCCCTGACCCTTTATGATTGCTAGAGCCATTTCCCAACAAAACAAACCACGTACAATAGAGCTTTTTAATACCTGACAAAGTAATTCATTTTCAGTTTACTGCTGTCTAAATAGTCTATATTAATAATGAATCATGTTTAAATAAACACCCGCATGCAATACTGCTTACACAAGGATAAGGACAGGGAATTTATTGAACACAATCTTCTCTAAACAAGTAGAAGGGTAACCAGCTGAAGCAAGTTTCTCAAGTGGGTGATGAGAGATTCAGACACGAATCTTCAGTTAAGTCTAGAAAATGTACCCCAATTCCCTGAATCTATTGACCTCAAACATATAAATGCTCTATGTTTCACCTATTTATTTCTTCTAGAATTTATCATACATATTTATAAGCTTATGGATTAGAAATGGGAGTTTATTTACAAGATGAAAACAGCAAAAACAAATTTATCATATTGAAAACTATTTTCAATGACATGCAAAATATCCTTGATCATCTTAAGCAGGAACTTCAGTGACAATAATACAGAAATTTTCATCAAGCTGAATATTCAGACTGCTGAATGATAATATCTAACTTATTATTTCAATAGAAGTTCTGCAAAATGCATAACAAATTGAAAAATTACTTACTGGTTCCATTAAAAACTATCAAAATTATAAATGATATGTTTTAGTTTTCAAAAGCACACTATTGTCTTCTATCTGGCCTAAAAGTGTATGGTGCAGGTACCACCACAGCAGCAGAATGAAAGAGAGTACTTTATCACTCTTTCCATAAAAAAAAAAAAAATTCCTAATATCTGTTGCCATCTTATTGCAAAGGTCTCATACCTTGTTGATGATTTCTCATAGGCAGCTCCTCACAGCACTAACTCCTTCTTTTCCGCACAGCCAACAAACTCCATCCAACTTCTCAACCAGCCAACCTACTCTTTTACAATACCCACCCTAATTGGATCTAGCTGTGGCCTGTTAAGGGTAGGCCTGTTCCTAATTCTTCATAATTAGCACAGCTGTAACTCCTTAGGGGTGAGATTACCTTCATCACTATCTCTATTCTCCTACATTCAATTCCATCCACAAATATCCAATCTATATTTCCCTTTGTGCAGCTTTAGACTGCGTCCTCTTGTTCGGTCAGTTGCTGCCTGGAGAAAGAGACCAGACCACATCTGATCACAGACACCTTTCAGGGAGTTGTAGAGAGTGACAAGGTCACCTCTGAGTCGCCTTTCTCTCCAGGCTGAACACCCCCAGCTCCCTCAGTCATTCCTCACAGGGTTTGTGTTCCCAGCCCCTCACCAGCCTCGTTGCTTCCTCTGGATGTGCTCAAGTGTCTCAACATCCTTCCCAAACTGAGGGACCAGGACTTGACACAGCACTCAAGATGTGGCCTCAGCAGCACCGATTACAGGGGGAGAATGACCTCCATGCTCCTGCTGGCCACACTGTTCCTGACACAGGCAGATGAGACAGAGTAGCAGTTCCATTACTGCCTTGTACCTTCTCTGCTCGGTTTGCCTGCTTCACGATGCCTGAAGAGGTAATAAGCAGCAATATGCCACAAACTATACTGTGGTTGCAAACAGATGCCTACATTCATGAAAATAAATGCAGCAGTGACAGGATACAGATTATATATGAAAACAGTCTATGTGCATATACTGGGCATAATGCCAGTTACTGCAAACCACAGCAACGTGTATTTACAGGATAATTGATACACACATTTTAATATTTCCTCTTATCCTAACGTTTCTTGTTAAGGTGCAGGATTTGCTGGTGTCTTCTCCGTACCACCCAGATTAGTAAAAGCAATGTGGCTGTTCACTTGCACATGAAAGTGCTGCTGTTGCCCACTCACTTCACTCAATGTTGCCTGTGTTGGCCCTCTCAAATGCATGTAACAGTGAGAAATGTTAGAGCATAAAAAGCAGACAGATAATCTTTATAGCACCCTCAGTAGATTATGAGTCTAGCTGGGTTCATACAGATGTAAGTCATAGGGCAGCTGATGACTCCACAGACACAAAATAAGCTTTAAGAGGTATGGGGCAACCAATATCCAGTCATCTCTAGGCTGTCCTAGATGTCCTAATAATTCACACCAACTTTGCAGTAACCTTTATTTATTTCTGTTTATGACTATTAACAGTAATTTGTAAACCACAATTCAGAATAATGTTTTTAAGATCTCATTATGATCATCATAGAGTAGTCTATTAAGAAAATGTACACTACCTCCAAAGAGGAGGGCCCATTTATTCCTGTAGTATGTTATGAACACTCCCTGTGAGTGACTACACTTGCATTAAACAGAGCCTCTTACTATAAAGGACAAGATAATATTCCTTGAGATTATCATTTTTATACCAAATTTCTGCCTATGGGAAATTTAAATTATAATCACTTCTAAAAAAAAAAAAAAAATAGAAAACCACCAACACCCCACACACACCTTTAATGAAAAAAAATGAAAAAAGAGGTTTGTAACTGTAATAGCTTAGGTAGCAGAAAGGTTAAATAATGAACGACCTTATAATGCTCAGGTTTTTGAATACCGTTGTGTTTGAAAACCATCCAAACCAAGAACTTTATAGAAAAAGTGTCATGAAGAACTAGATCTGCAGTATACACTAACTGTATGGGCATAGAACAGAAGTAAAAATAATCAAAATTAGCTGCCTCAAACTTCAAAATGTCTGCTCTAAACACTTTATTTTGAAGACTTTACAAAGATAAGCCTTGAAATGCAATCTCACCCACAAAATTGCAAGTAACTGCTGTTTTCTCCTGCCATGTACAACTCCAAGCCTGACTTTACCTTGTTTGCAATACTCGTGATGAATGACTTGATGTCCAGATTAGTTGGGCAACTCTTCTGACAGGGGGCATCTGCACACTTTAAGCATCTACAGGAATAAAAGAAAATGTGTCAAGGAGACATGGTATACAAGTGCTGCCAATAGCATAAGGTTTTCAAGTTAGCATGCTAAAAGATAAGCCACAAAGCAATAATGCGTAACACTTGCACAGAATTTCTATTTAAAACCTCAAAGCTCTACATGATCATTATTGACTGTCATCAACACAGATTAGTTATGTTTTTTTGACTGCACTTTACGTAGGAAGGCAGAGGGTACCATTTACAAGCACCCAGACAACACCTGTTGAAGTATTAGGAAACCCTCAAATTACATAGAGGTAATTTTTTCCCTGGAATCCATGACTGCTAAACTTCTGACAAGTTCATTTTTCTATTTGGAAACACCTGTGCTGTAAACCTGAATTTATTAACTAATTTCTGGAAGTCTCATTATGGATTAAATGCTGAATGTTGGACCATCAGACATACAAAAGCAACCATATTTCCACAAAGGAAGGAACTACTTTTTACTCTATGTCCAAAGAATAAGAACAGCTGATGAATTTTCAAGTCACTTTTCTATGAATTTCCTGTGATAAGTCTGACTTTTGGAAACAATTCAGAAGTCTTATACATACTCCCAACCAAAATCCCTAAGACCACCTTCCTGTCATTTCTAATTAAAAAACCTAACTAAGTAACAAGGTGACAAAACATCCAAAGTAATAAAGATTGATTTTCTGTTTCTGATCTGGTGCAAGCAACCAGATCATCACACCCCCATGTATAACCCCATAGTTATACATGGGGGTGTGATGATCTGGTTGCTTGCACCAGTCCCATCTAAGGATTAAGTCCTCAGGACAGTCTACACAACTTGCATTAAGCAAACCTAAAAAAAAGATAGAAGTCAGCTGAAGGAGTAAAATGGTTCTCTATTAGACACAAAGGTATTAGAACACAGCGTTGGTTTTATAGATCAGTGATTATCACAGGTCAAATGCCTAACTGCTTGTCTCAGAGTTCATTAGGTTATTCCACATGCTCTTTTGACACTGCTTTAGTAACAGTCAGAATTAATTCAAATTGTAGGTTTAACAATGTATGGAAAACGAAATAAAATTTTTACATACTACTTGAGCCCAGACACTTACATAAGTTCCACAAGTCTACCTTAATTATTTTTATTCAGTGCTAGGTAACAACACTGTAAAACTGAATACTTCAAAACAGAGAAAAGCTGCAAGAGGCCACTGAACTATATACAAAGAAATTAAGACTACATTAAAATGAAATAAATTACTGGACTACCTGCAGCAAAACACTGTTCTGACTTTGTCAATCACACACATCAGGGGTTTTTTTGTTGTCGTTTTTACAGTTAAGGGTGGAATACGAGAGAAGGGAAAGCTAGTTAAGTAAAAGATTAATTAGCATTTCATCTTATTATTCATTGTCATCTAGCTGGGTATTGCAGACAATATGGCACCAGAAAAATTTGAAGGCATATGTGGTAGTGGCTGTTTAGATTTTCTTACAAAACTAGTCATGGAAAAAAGGCCCAGAGGATATACTTAAAGTGAACAGGTCTCACAGGCTCCAAAAGATGGGAAACCTACAGAAGCCAAACCTGGGTTCAACACCACACTGGATTACTAGTTCAGCTAGGTGGGATGTCAGAAAAGCATCAGCAGGTTTAGCTGCAGCAGCTGAATATAACACTGCCCAGCACTACCTGTGACTGGTACATGTTAAAAAGGCTTTAAGAAGGAAAGGTGGGACAGGGACACCTCAAAAGGTTGTGGCCAGAACACAAGAGGACACTTTTAGCATTCTAAGCAACCAAGAATTTCTCTTCTTTAAAAAAGCAAAGTTCTAGTATTAGAAGCCAGCAAAAAAGGAGATGGGTTAGAAAAAATAACACCACTATGAGGATTCAGCTGAGCAGTTTGCCTCTGTAGGCAATAAGGAAATAACAGAACTCAAAAATCATGCAATTAAAAGAGACATAATTCCATTACGATTTTTTACTCTTCACTTTCCTCAGTGATGTTTTCTTTGAAATACAACAGTCCCGTATTCAAAATCAGAGGAAGCACACTGAACATAAAATGCATTCTGTGGATTATATATAGAACAATCTCATGTCAAAACTGCATGGCACCTGGCAGGATAAGATGTGTACAGATTACTCGTTCAGACTAGCAAGCATCTTTACCAAATTATTTCTCTTTTGATTTTTGAGCTGCTTCACAAATAACAGCTGTTGAAAATGTCAGCTGCTGGGAGGGGCAGGTAAGGCAAATTTAAATGTGAGCTTTAGGGAGGAGGGGAGGGTGCCATGAATATGCCAGTCCAGACTTTCTCTTATAATAATACCATCTTCCAGACACTCTGCAGACTAAAGTGCACTAGGCTGCCATTAATCCCACTTATCACCATGACAGCTCAGTAATTACATGCCTGCTATAGCTAGGTACTGTAAGGTACTGTAGTCCTAATAAAACATCAAGCACTGTGCTGAATGCATGCTGGTGAGGTGTTTTATTAAACTTGGGGGGTTGATCATCAAGTGACGTTAGTGTTGACCTATTTTTCTATCTGACAATAAATTATCCTTTGACCATACCATCACAGATATCACAGAGTGCATTTACTGTACAAAGGAGCAAAGGTATTGCATTCTGGAGAATCAGGCAAAAAGAATAAATAAAGTAGTAGAGTCACACACCAGAAAGTTATTACATAAATTGCTGCAAGTGATTGATCCTTTCAAAAATCACAGGCAAAATACTCTGCTTAAGGGAGCACACCAACAATTACCATGAGCTTCAGTTCCACGTGCATATACCCCAGTGGAGAAACCTTAAGCATTATACTTCCTTTCTTTTTCTTCAACTGTCCTCCCACCCTGAGAAATCCCACCTTTCATTTTACAAGGTTATTTTATTACTATGATTTTGGTTCAAAATATTGTAAACAAATTAGAAATTTAGATTAAATGTTTCTAATTCACCTGTCAGCTCCTAGCAAATTAAATAAAGAGGTGCATGCTCATTACTAAAAAAAAACCAAACAAACAACATTCTGGACTATCTATGGACCTGTGGTAATCTGAGAATATATATCCCAGCATTTCTTAGTAAAAATACAGGAAAAATCCTACCAACTATCAGAAAACACCCTATATTAGAGATTTCTCTGCCATTGCTCATGGAACAGTATCTCCTTTAGAAATATAGGCTCTTTTGAATCTTAAAAGACACCACATTCACTTCACATGCATATTCATTTCCACATAAAAGGCAACACTACAGTCTTTGCACTGCAGAAGAGAAAAGGAAGCCATAGCCAAGATAATCTTCAGTTAACAGCTTTTGTGGTGCAGTTGTTGAAATATTACCCAACATTTTATTTTAAAGTTAAAATATCTGACCAACTGTCCCATTTCCAGGTATGGTACACGTTTGCTTCCAAACAAAAAAGGGCAATTTAGTTGTATTGTTACATAAAAATGCAGCAAACAATTGTCTATGTAACTGGCAATAACATCACCTGAAGTGCAAGCACATGAATGCTGAAAGACCGAGGGTGAAACAGATAATCCAGAGTAATATTCCTCAACAAATTGTAGCTGATAACCCATCAAATCTTCATGTATCACAAACCAGAGCAAATAACCTTTATTATGTTTACTATTGGCAGAGGTCTAGAAGCAAATTGAATCCTAATTCATTTCTGCAGGACATAAACAGTCATTTTGAAAAAAGGCTTCCAGCTCTAGTACTTGTAGAAATTTTTAAAACTTTATCCACTACTCCAAGAAATAGCCCTGATGAAGTTCTGTATGTACTTTCTGAGGCTTTGGTCAATTAACTTTAAGAGAATGGTAGAGCTAACTGCACCTAGTAAATAAGAGGTCAGCATGAACAGGAGACCCAACTTTGACCCGACCAAGGCTCTTCTTGGTTCCAAGCCTCTTGCATCACTCTAAACACTGAGCTGGGGACAGTAAGCACTGAAATAAGAAAGCTGCATGTCAGGAAGAAATGAATCTATTATTTCCAAATAAATATAAATCCCAAGTTGAATGCCCCTAGCCTTTGGTGGCCAAAGTGAAGAGCATTACACAGATTTTTCTCTTAAAGTTCAATTCCTTACTTATGGCTAATCCTGTAGAATTTAGCCTTTCTTCTCCCCATTTGGTCTTGCTTCTTGCTGTACTGAAAGAGGGTCAAGGACAAACCTAAACCGAGATTTGGACATATATAGACTCATTTAATAAACGTAAGGGGCTCCAGGATAAAGATCCACTACTTAAATGGCAAGCCATTGGTGGAAATCTACTGCTGGCAGCTGAAAAAAGAAAAAAAAGGTGCCATTATTTCCCTAATTATAAACAAACAAACAAAAAACCACATACCCAAAATTAGCATTCACAGAGAAAAACTCCACATTCTTTTGTCTTTGTGCTCATTGCATTTCACAAGGGACCGAAGAGGAGAAAAGGATTATAAAGTAACTGGGTTTAAATACAAAAACACCGTAACAGTTGGTACATGGTTTTGATGAGTACCAAAGACAAATGATACAGAAATATTCAAAGTCAAGAAACAGAAAAAGGAATCCTTACACGCAAGGCCAAGAACTCTGTTGTGTTGTTGTCCAAGTACAATGTGGCAAAGAGAACAAAATCTTAAATTAGAATCAACTATGAAAACAATTTTGGACTACAGAAAAAACAAATCTAATTGCAAAGACGCGTCTAGTATAAAGGGCACCAGAAACTGTGCAAAACACAACAATACAGGCAAGTAGATATCCTGGTCCTGGATATTTAATACTGGGTGAAAGGCAGCAGTCTTTTAGGTTATATTGCAGAATGACACGTGAAAAATTGTAATTGTGGGAAATGCCTGGCCTGTTAGCAATGCACAGGAGCTGTAAGAAACAAAACATTCAGCATCATGTAAATTGGCAATACTAGCTGATATCTAAAGAAAGCAGGAAAGACTCCCACACTGTCACTGTTGCCTCTTCAGTCACCAGAAGTCCTGTAAGCCTTATGCAAATCCATAAAAAATGGCACTACTTCTCTGTAAGTTCACATGACTAGAGGAAGCAAATTTTAAATAGACGCACTCTACAGGATTAGAGACAGACATGGCATTGCTGCTGGCAGTTACAGGACTCGTAAGGGAGGTGCTTTTTATCAAAAAGAAGAAACGATCAGAGTTGAAACTTAGTCTTCAGACACAAAAACCTCCTACCCTAGCACAGAATAATGGCACTTACAGACAAGGTTATTTTTGGACACTTAAGAGGTGGTGAATCATATGGACATAGGCTCCAAATCATTCTATTCATCAATGCCTCATCTTTCTCTTTTCTTCTTTGGCTCTCTACACAGCCGTAATTCTTTTCTCATCTACTTCTGAATCCCCTTTGAGTGCAGGAACTCTCCTCTCCTCTTTGCTTCTGCTTGGCTGTCTTCCTGTTTTCTGTAGTCTTTCTTCCCCATTCATCTGAAAGTTTTCCACTTCTCTGTCCTGTAACTTTTTACCATCTCCCACCACAAATTCATTTTAATGGACAGTGTTGATAATATAATAAAGGAGCCACTGTCTGTCATCAGGTATCAATGACAGTGGTGAAGGAAAGTGTGTGCCAGTTACTTTACAGTCCATCTTCTGAGTCGTTGTCAAGTACCATTCAGCCCATCAGAAACCTCCATTTCTGCACTAAAACTGTCGTTGCCTTATGTCATATGTTCTGCATGCTTTGGACAGAGCTGTCTTGGTCTGTGATCAGACTTACAAATGGAGGCTAGCAGAGGAAAAGCAGGTTGGTGGGATTTCCTCTTAACCCCTTGCTGAGCAGTGGGAACACAGCCAGGCTCTGTCCACACTGCACTGTGAGGAGCAGCCTGCTCCAAGACAGTTCATGGGAAGTTACATTCTCCTTAAATTCCTCCTGTTGTCTTACTGGCACACAGAATTTTTCAACAATCATTTTGCAATATAACCTAAAAGATTGCTGCCTTTCACCCGCTTCATGTACATAACTTCTATATGTTACTTTAATTGCATTTCTCTAGTTTATAATGTTGCTGAATAAAGCTGTTACATAAATTAGGATTAAAAATAGAAAATACAGTTCTGCTTACAGAATACTGTAGCACAAAGCATGTATATCAGCTGATGCCAAATCAGAAAAACTGTTTAATCCTTTTGACATATTCGAAATCCATTTTTTTTTATATTGATGGTGAAAGTAATTTCAACCACCCATTACAGTGATGTTAATTCTAAGCATGGTCCCCTTTTTCTTGTTTCACGGTAAGCACTATGAAATTGCTGTATTTTCAACAGTATTAATCAACATTCAAAATTCATTAAATTGTCCCAGAAAAACTATGTCTAGTTGCCAACAAAATATTTTTATTTAAATCTTAAAGTTTTTACAGTTACAAAAACCAAATACTTAAAAGTCAATCTGCAAATTCTCTGTTAACACTTGATTAAATTTCACACTGCATATTAATTAGTATTTCCTCAACATCATAGGAATACAATATAGTTTCCTGCTTATGACAATAAACTTGATAGTACCCATACCATTCCAGTAGTGTAAAAGACACACAAGAAACCCACTTGTTGATAAAACACTGATAGTACCTATTAGACCTCGCACTGTGCTCTTCAAGTCCTTGAAAGCAGCACTTTACCTGCCAAAGCAGCCACTTGTGGCCCAGCCACACCTCACCTTATGGAGCTTTTTAAACGGGTACATTTATGTTCACCACAACAGTGATCCCTTTCACATAAGAGACAGCTGTTACACAATGTTCAATATCCTTTTAATCCTCTATAGACTGTAGACAGAAAGGTTGACAGAACTGACAGTTTTTATTATGGCTTGTCCTGTACACAATAATCTTCTTTCGACTGGACTATTCTCCCAGAAGTGTTACAGGTTTCTTGACTTCTATCAAGTATCCTTTCTAGGGTTTTTAGAAGATCAGAAATTAGTTTTATGTGGCATGATTCTTGTCCTGTGTAAACTACCTTCCAAAATATGAAACACTTGTTGTCTTTTTATCTTAATGTCTACAAAACTCCTCTGGGTTCACTTCAGGAAAGATACACTTCACAAGTTTAGTCAAAGATGCTTTTCTCACGAAATGCCTTCATCATCTATGCACATCTTACAAACGCCACTCTGTTCAATATATCAATACCAGGAGCACAAATCTACCACTTATTTACACTGAAAACACTGATTAAATTTAAGAACATTTATAAACAATCTATGATACAATATAACCTAACTATAACGCATTAATTGAAAATTCAAGAAAATGTTCTCAATTAAAAACTACAAACCCAGAAGAAATGGATTGCCTCACTACAGCACCACAATCAGTCTTGCAATTTAGGCATGCCAGCAATTCTATCACAATTAACAAAAGAGTGATTTAAACAAAGAACTTTTGTGGAGAATTAGTTTTGGGAAAGGCAGTAACAGCATAATAAGCTTTTTAGGATCTGAGCACCAAAAATTTCCCCAACTCTCTCTTTTTCATCACCCTGCAATTATCCACAGATCTGACTAAATGCTGATCTAGAACCCTGCCACTCACAAGTCAGGCTGCACTGATCTCTGCACACAATGCATTCCCACCATTTCCCAGCTCATGATGATAATATTAGCAAGGGGTGGGAAGGTGGGAGAAGAAGAGAAAAGAGGGCAAAAGACCAGAAGGGTTTTAGCTTTGCCATTGGTGTCACCTGAACATTTGATCCTACAATGGACATAATCTGGAGGCAGGCAACAGCAGAAATTAAATCATTGAGCTTTAGATTACAGCTAAAAACTTCAAAGGTTCCAATTGCTCTTGCTTTCAGATTTGCAGAAACAAGAAAGAATTATCTGTTTTGGCTGCTACTACAGTTTAGAACTCCAGAGAAAATTGAGAGGTCAGTCACCTTTCCACTGCAAACCTGGTAAAGATGCTTCTTCCAATGGAGGAGGTAAGTCATTGACCCCAGCTGACCACCTTTTCCTAAGTTTTAAAACTTGGAAAGAAAGGCAGAGTTTCCTTAGTAAATCAAGCTCAGTCCTTCCAGACAATGAACACTCCAGTTCATTATCAGACTGCTTAACTGCACTCTATTTTAATATATGTAGTCCCCAGTGGGACCCAGTCAGACCATTCAATCGCTCATAATGAAAAGGCTTAAGCAGTTTCTTAAGCCAGCCTCAAGCAAGTCTTCCAGAAGTGAGCTCCCAGCACTCCAGTGTCCTCACCCTTCCTCACTTAAAATTGCTGCAGCGACAAATTTGAGAACCATGTGCCTCTACTCCTGTCTTTTTCCTCTTCTGGAAACTGTGAGAATTCAGCAGAGGATTCTAAGATTTAATATTTTGTCTAGAAATTGCATGTGTACAAGGACGGTCTTTCATCCTCTTTTTCAAATGAAGAGGTTTAAGACACCTTAATAAGTGATACTGTAACTTGTTAATATGCTCAGTCATCAAGACCCAGAAAAAAGGAAATCTGCCTGCTATTTTGGTTCTGATTTTCTACACTGCAAATAACTGGTACATTTTTCAGTCATAAGAAAATAATGGTACCCTGTTTATAATATATAGGCATCTTTTCAAAAAGGAGGCATTTTCTTTCATGCCTTGACGCTTAAGATAATTATTTGTCTTTGCTTTTCTACCCTAAATTTACTCAAAAAGTAAAGATTCAAAACTATCATCCCCTCAGCAAATGGACAGACAGAATGTGACACAATTACAGAAATCACAGAGGGAAACTAGAGGGGTAAGCAGAGAGTAAAAACAAATTACACTAAGAATCAATGTTGCATTCTTTATATCTTGAGTTTAAAGATATAAGTAACATTTTAATAGTAGATAGTTGAAAATTCAGTCTTAATTGTTTGCAAGAGGGAAATACACTAACTCATTAAGACTAAATTATTGGTTTTGTATGTGCTATATTCAAATTTTGCTATAACCACCTTCACTGGGAAAAATTTTATAATATTCATGCATTCACAGTATGATAATATGAATAAATGACATAGCTGAAAGTCACTGTCCAGACTTGCCATTATGTGAAACCAACACATCATTTCAAGTTTTTTTAGCTGGGCATCTTCCCCAGCTAAAAAACACCAAACCAAAACCAAAACAAAGCAATAAAAAACCCCCACCAAACAAACAAAACAAAATAAAAAAAATACAGACAGCGTCTTTCTGTAGATCACCAAATAAATTTAACACTTGACCCTCCTGGTAGCAAGGCTGCCTACAGAAGCACCCCACTGTATACTTGTACCTCTTCACAGTTTCCTTCTTTCAGTGTAGAAATCTCCGACACACAAATCTCCTCCATTCAAACTACTTAACTGGAGAGCTGTTCAAGCCTTGCAGTTTCACCAGGCTACACGGACAGAAGGCTGGACTACATGACCCAACCGGTTTACACTATCTTTGCAATTTCTCCTAGTACGCTGAATAACGGCCTTTTAAAATGGCAAATTTATGTCTGCTTATCTATCTACACTTGAGGCTTCCCACAGAGATAAGCAGACTCTAAAAATTTAAGAGTTCATGTCTCAAGTTATTTAGGACTAGAGGAGTGACGTGAGTATTCATTTTCCTCATAAATTAAATCCTTATTTTAAGCACTTCACCAGGCACCCCAAAATTAGGATAAATAAAAAGGACTGTAGTTAAAATAAAAGTTCCCAAAGGATCTAAAATATGAAATATATACAAGGGTTTTGCAAGTATAACTACATGAAAATCCTTTTAAAACAGTTTGATTTCTGAGCACTACAGCATGGCCTTTTAGGTCAACATATATTGGCAAAGAAAACTCCGTTTACCAGCTAAACACATTGAAGACTCTGGAGTCAATGTCAAGAAGGCTTGGGAAGCACAACTTGAGAATAATCAGTGTTTGGAAAAATAGGACAAATATTTGTTGCTAAAAGGAAGGCACAAAAATCTTGCATTTTAGGTTTCACCTTTACAAGCTAAGCAGTGAGAATTTTCACATCCTTCTAAGGAGATTATATAAAAGAAAGTATTTGTCACATTTCCTCCCATACTGAAGTTAATGGCATAAGAATGAATACATTTTCAGTGATGGTTCAGCAGTTAAGTGCTGTCTGGAAAATATTAGAAGAAATGTTGGTTTGGTTTTTGGGGGTTTTTTGTTGTTTTTTTTTTTTTTTTTTTCAGGAGAAACACAGCTTTAAGAAATCATAGGATGCATAAAAATTATTAATCTGTTGGTTCACGACAGTTTGATAGATCACTTGTTCTTGAATTTGTGGCATTGTTCTTCTTTGTACATGCACAAATTGTTAGACCTACATCAAATACAGCAATCCCAGGACTGTAAATGTAGTGTAGCTGAAAAAGCACACTTTTCCCATTTCCCAAAGGCACTGCATTTTCAAAAACCTGCTGGAAGGATTTAAATATTCTCTTTTGGTAGATAGTTTTGCTTGCTACAAATGAGCAGATGTCTGCCTTTTGGCAATTCTTTTTTATGCAGTTATTTGAAAACAATTACAGAAAAATATTAAAATTTATATATAAAAAAAACCTCCACAAAGATCTGCATTTCTCAGACTAGTCACATAGACATTTCAGAAAGCCTAGGAATCAGTACAAAATGCTTCTTGTCGTCCACCCCCCATTAGTACCTCCTCTACACAAAATCACACATTAGCAACTCCCCAACTGTTCCTGCATCCTGGACTTAGATGGACTCTGATTTTAGCATTGCTCTTTCTAACCCAGAAGCATTAGGGTTTAATGAATGCATCCAATAACTTCCAGAGTTTCATATCTCAGGATTTACAGGATCCTGTGATGCAGCCTATGATATCAACACAATCACAGGTATAGCTTACTTACCAGTGTCTCTCTTCCTGAACAGTGAGGGATGCCAATTGTTTTCTTTACTCCAGGTGAATGCCCAAGACTGCTGGCTGCAAACTCAGACAGCTCTTTTTAAATTTCTCAGCAGTAAGAATCCTGAAACTCTGTACCCATGCTACAAATTAAGCCAACAAGAAAACCTCCCTGACAGCTACTACTGTCAGTCTGCTCCATCCCTGCATCCCCAGCTCCAGGATGTCAGGAGGCAAGCCTACCTATTGTTCCCCCCATCCTTGGCCAGGATCTGATCACAGCAGAATATATTCCAATTTGGAGTTACTGTAGACCAGTAAGAGTTTTGACTGTGAATGATGCTGCTGCTTTATCAGATTGCTTTCTGGCAGGACTTGCCCGGTTAGCAATTTTAAAAGCAGTTAGCTCACTTTCATGAAGGTATCTTGATATTGCCTTCCAAAATTTAAGCAGGAGAAGGAGTGTTAGAACCTTTGTGTTAGAATCCCACTCCAACCCCATTTCAGGTATATTCAGGGGCTGTATTTTCTATGATGGGCTCGACGGAGTTAAACATTGCTCAGTCAAGAAAGGCTCCCAAAGATACTAGAGCTACTTAGGTTTCTTCTTCAGCCTCTGACTGAAGTTAGTCCAATAAAGATTATCAATATAAATTCAAACCCACATTTGGGTGTTTGTTGTGCTGTCAATATGTGTTCAAGCACGTAATACAAAGCAATGGAACAGAGGACAACAAATGTAACTAAAGGGTGTTGTCACTTCAAATTTAGTCAATGCAATTTCTTTTTCTTTTGCAAGCCTAGAATAGCAGAAAAATAGAATTATCCACTCTTTAATTTCCCATTTCACTAAGGATGTGAAATGTACTACTAGTCCTCTTATGACTGGAAACAATTTCTTGGAAATAGCCTCTACTTATTGTTTCCTACACTGAAGCAATTTTTTGCAAAACCAGATGGGATATTCTTTCAATCATAAGAAGTCTGTCTTTTTGAAAATGAAGACAGGAGTGAAGAACAGTAAAATCTCCACCTTTTCTTCATCCCTTCACTTCCTTATCCATGACCAATTTCTTCAGCCCCTTCAAAGAGCAGGAGCTTTTCAGAGAGACAGGAGCTTAACAGTTATCACTCAAAAAGAAAATTAAAAAAAAATCAATTCCCTAAATGGAAAAAACAATTCAAATCAGAGTAATTCTGAGCAGAGATCCTGACAGTATTTTCGAAGATCTCTCTACAAATCCATTTTGGTGCTTTACACATGCTAAGATCCAGCAACCTAAGTTATACTCTTTTGCTTACAAAACACAACCATGCAAAACTCTGTCCTCAATTCAAAACAAAAGCAATAGAAATATGCACAATATATTAGATACAGCAACATAACCCTCTCCATTTTCAGCAAAGAGGGAGTGACAGTGCTCTGGAAAAATGCTCTACTGATAGCTCAGCATGATCTTTCCTAAAATATACTTGAGTATGTTTACTAGCTCTGTGCAAGATGATGTACTGGCAAAAACAGTTAACACTGAACCACAAATGTCAAAACAGACTAAGAACATTATGTGATACATTATTCTTTTTTTATTGTGTTTGTTCACTTGCTAATTTGCACAATTCAGTAATTCATAAAAGAGTCTCCCTATCATTAGTGCAAATTAGCGATTTTCTAGCACATAGTTAAGAAATACACGTCAAAGGTATACTATACTTTGCATGTTTGCTGCCTTTGAGAAGATAAAAAAACATTACATGGTCAAATGAAATTCTTGGGTGATTATTTTGAACCTGAAAACAGCTCTACACAACCTCCTAACATATCTCTCAACATCAGCCTGGTGGGAGTATATCACTCACCAGCATTTTTCTGCTTAGCATGAAAATATAAAGCTATTTTATTCTGAGTTGCTCCTGATCGCACTACCATTCACGTATTTTAAACTGAAGTCTTTTCTTCAGTCTAACCGGATCAATCCTATTACTGCCAGACCAGTAACATTTTACCTGCCCTTCTCTAACACACACTTTGCCCATATATAGGCTGAAGTCACTGTGTAGAGATAAACCTCAATTAGATACAGGTTCCATGAAAAAATTTAAACATCATATTTTGATTTTAGATTCAGCCAAAAAATCATTCAACTATAGTATTGCTTTGCATGCACCAACATTTTTGGAGGAAGAATTGTTTTTCTTAATGCATCTACCTCATTGTTATGGTCTGCGTACTATTTACACAATACACACATTAAAAACAATATTATGAACATTTTAATTAAGTTTTATGTTCCAAAAGAACAAGCAAACCTGACTTATCTTCAAATATTGTGATTTAGTGTTACCTTTCTATTAAGGCAAAAAAAAATAACGAGTTCCAGCATCTTCAATATTCTTACAATATATGCAGTGTAAGGTGTGGGACTCAACCCAACTCAACCAGAAGAGCTGAAATTAGTTTAGTCGTCAGCCATGAATTATGTGTGACAAATGCCCTCAAGTATTCCATCTTTTTACATCATCAGTTCATAATGGCTCTTGCTAGTATCTATTAAATATTTTATGAATTTATCATGAATATAAAGTATGACATTACTATCTTATTCTTGGAGAAATAAGAGATTCAATTACTGACACACTGTGTCCAAGGGTGGGGAAATATAAGTGGGGAAAATGTCAATTAAGAAAAAGAAAACAAAAACCCAATAGTAGCAAGCATTAACTAAACACAAACACCTGGCTAGGCCAAGTTTTTCATGCCAAACCTATTCCAAGTGGCCAAGTGTTTCAGAATCTACATATGCCAGTTCTGGGACCTGTATTTACAGCACAGAAACCTACAGTCTGCTGTAAACCTACAGTTGTGCTGCAAGCACACTAATATTAATTTGCTGGTTTTTCAGAATGTCACATTCCCCTTTTAAACAAAAACAGGTATTTGAGTCATATTCCAAAATGAAAATGTTTAAATTTGCATAGTGTTTCATGAAAATGTACAATGTATTCTACTAAACCATTATATTGGTACATTTTGGGTTATGTGACAAACTTATTTCTAAATACTGTATCAACTGGTCTGAATTTTTCTGCCCAGCTACAAACTGCTGTTTCTTTAATAGAGACCAGCAGCATTTTTTTGTAGGCTCAGAACCCAGCCTTACACCATAACCTAAAAATAGGTGACACGACTTCTGCCTCACTAACCAAGAGATAAAAATGCAGGTACCTGAACCCAACGTCAGGAATCAATGAGCCACTTTTCAAAAATATTATTTGTAAACCATGACTTGTTGCTGACATAAAACTTAGCTGCATTGTGACTCCTGTGATTAGCGTTCATCCTGAAAATGGTCTGCTACAGCTTTGAATGCAGAAATCTAGTTCCTTAAAATACAAGGATCTTTGACTTGCTTTGAGACACCTCAGCAGCCCTAAGAATATAAGTGACTCTCAGTGTGCTGCTGCCCAACCCCTCAGCATTGTTCACATCTTCCTTGGGGAAGTAGGCCAGGTGAAAGCAAAGCCATAACCCTTCACTTCGCATCTGGAAGTAATAAAGCTAGGTCAGTGCCCATAACCACATATGAAAGAATTAGCTCTGTCCATTTCCTATTCTGCCAGTTAATTTAGGCTCAGTATAATGTTGAGACATTTTCTGTTTGCCCACAGAGACTGTGAAGTGTTCATTCTTGGAGCTATTCAAAACCTGACTGGACACAGCTCAGTGCAATCTGCTCTAGTCAACATTGTTCTGAGTAAGAGGATTGGACTAGACAACCTTCCTGTGTCCCTTACAATCTCAGTGACTCTGATAGTACGAGAGATAACAAAACCATCTGCTTGAAGGGCATTTATCCCTGCCTGCCCTCCCAGAGTCCCTAGAGCCATGCTAACCCCCACCAACAGAACTCAGACAAGGCAAGTTCACTCCTGTACTGTAGACTGTGTTTATCTAGCCACACTTACCCAGGCAGTCACCCTCAACAAAGCACCTGAGCACCTCTCACTCTTGCTTTGTATGCCTCTCCCCATCCAGATATAGGGAAATGAAATATTATTTCAATTTTGACAACAAAGGACTAAGGTACAGAATATTTTGGCAGTTTCAGCAACCTGCAGCACAGAAACCACTTGCATCCCAGCCTCCCAGGCAATACCAGAACCACCAAGATACACCTCAATCCTGGGTGCTCCACTGGACCATCAAGTTCGATTATACTGTCATTCTTAAGTTAACAAGAGCTTTCTGAAAAATTTTATTTAAAAGCTACAGTGATCAATAACTCCCAACCTGTTGCTCCAAGCAAACAAAATAATGATCTTAGGAAGTAAATGAGATGTTTGTCTTTAACTTCAGGGAAGTAACAAGGTGATGTTGTAGAAACATTTTTTTGCTACTTTTACTTGTATTTATTCTGAAGAATGAAGGCAATTCAGGAGTTGCCTGGAATTTAGTCTGTAACTAAACATCAGCAAGACTACTCAGTGTCAGATGAAGAATTCTTGTCACAGACATTAATATGAACATAAAAAAGAAAAGTTTTATTTTTAGACTTCTGTTGAAGTTGCAGGCCTATTGACATTTTTAAAGGAAAAATAACCTGTAAATAGAACCAGTACATTTAGAAGTCAGAGATTCAGTTCCTTAATGACATTTTAAAAATCTCCTTTGATAAAAGAAAATGCCTTAATAATGTTGGGTTACATCACTTTTTTTCATATCATATCACTTTTTTTTTTTCATATCTGGAGCACCAAGGTAATTGTATTTAACATCTGCATGAGAATGAACTGAAATACAGTTATTAAAAAAACCCTATATTTATGCATGTCAAAAGAAACAGTTGTTTTCTAGTATAAAATCTCATAGTATAGAACATATCTTTTTTCAACTTCTGTTAAATATAGATGAAGCCTCAACAGTAAAGATCAGCATTATGCCATATAATAAAATGCTTTTTTATATTTAGGGTGAAAGAGATGTAACTTGTGAGACATTTCAAGTCTCTAAATTTTGATGTTTTTACTGCTCAGAGAGGTCTTGTAACCAGCACTGCTACAAGTCCATGAAAATATTTGAAGATATGCCAGATTCCTGTTATTATTAAAGCAAATTCATATTTAGTATTTAACACTTTCAGAAAACTAAGTAGCCTTATTTGTACGGTTCTTTAAACAAAAAGCACAAAGTATGTTTGAAATTACTGGTAAACAGGAAAGACTGGATATCTTTACACATTCACAATATTCAGTTCACTTTACATTGTCCTCCACTACATCTAAGTACAACAGTAATTACTGCAATAACGAATATACTCTCACACTAATGAGAAATCCTACAGAGGACTGTTTCAAGTGTTTTTCCCCCTAATGATTCTCTGATCAAGGTTACCAGATCCAAGCCACAGCAGACCCAAGAATTACATGAACAGCTTTTCACTTGAACAATGGTCCCTTACCTTGACTGCCCAGCACAACAGCAGTGCTTTACCATCACATTCAGAAAAGCAGCATCACCCTACCAGCTAATTAAAAATCACTGGTCCTTATAAGTCTCTCTAAAATAGGTACATGCACATCTTAAATGCTGTCCAAAACCAGGCAAACACTTATACTGGTAAGTGGCATGCAGGCACTTGAGTTTCTAACAAGTTTGCAGGAAACCAATGCAGTTATTCCCCATTCCAGAAATGAGTAGGTAATATACAGATTTCAACACTAAGCATTTATCAAAAACCATTATCAAGAACAAGGAAAATGAAAAAACCAGAATATGCCCAGATATAATGAAAGCTGCTGCCAGTTAACAGAAGATGCAGACAGTGTAGGACTCTGTAACCTTCAGTACATGAAGTGACTTAAGAAGAGAAAAGTTCCTCCCAGAAGTGGTCCTCTTAAAACCTAAAACTAGGCTTGCCTGGAAATACCTCCACCACAAAATGCTACCAGAATGAATTTGGAAGCTGGACAGCTATTTACCTCCAACTGTACATACTTTTCACATCCTTAGTACATCTTAGATGGGGCAGGAATTGCCCACATGCAATCCTCACAGAGCCAGTCCTCAAAAATTTCACCTGCATCCTAACCTATCATAGCTAGAGCTGCATTTCTAGGTCAGTTACACATAAGATTCATCCTTCTTCAGCTGTTTTTCCAGAACCAAATTTTAGTACTTCACCCTCTGCTATGCAAAGTAGCATATGAAACTTTGTCCCAGAGTACAGAAAACACACATCACTTACAACACTGAGTAAAGAGATGTTGTCCAGATCTTCTAAAATGAGCACTATGTGTACTGGTCACAGAGGAGAGGACCATGCATCTACTGTCCATCCAGCAGGCAAGTTACAGCCTACAGATTCATTTACTCTATTTAGTATTAAATTATATGTATCAGGATTGTAAAGTGAATGCTGTAGTCCCCAAATGTATATCTAATTATAGTGCAAAATAGTTTCATCTAAACACTTTTATTTTTCTAAGTAGAAGAAACACATCATTTACTTTAAAACACAGAGGGAGGAGGAGGAAGAAAGAAGCCATCAGTAACACAAAATGTAATTTCCATAGTGCACAAGTACTTTGGGTTAATTCCTGCTAAAGTGGTTAGGCTATTCAAGTTTTAAGCAACAGAGCCCTATTCTGCTGCAGATGCTAACATCTGTAAAAGTTTTACCTCCTTCAGTCATTGTAGCACCTGGAGAAGCCACAGGGAAGGTAACATGGAGCCTTCTTGACACTACTGCAGCAGCTGTCTACTCAGGAGGAGGCATATTCTGACTTGCACCAGACAGCAGCATTGTACAAACCCACACTCCCTCTTATCAAATACAGTCTATAAGCCACACCAACAATTCTGCATTGAGAACAGACTTACCATATGATAAAAATATCAGAATTCATTAGCGAGATGTACTTAAAGCTTTTACTTTTATCACACAGGTATAGACCTTGATTTGACAATTGTTTCATGCGGCAGATATACCACTAACAAAATCATACCACTTGTGGTGACATTGTAACTTCTAACTGTGCAGTATCTTTGATTTAAACACATAACTTTTAACAGGACTGTTGTTTAAAACCACAACCAAAAAGATGAAAAATATTTATTACACATGAACTTATTTTCAAGACCTCTTTTCAGTGGGTTTACTAACTGTAAGTAAAAAGGTAGGCACTAATGAGAAAACACTAGTACAAAAACCCAATAAAGATATACAGGACACTACACACAACTGTTCACCAGTCCAATCTAGGAACAAAGGATGAACAGTTTATTCCTGTTTGAAAGCACATCCCAGTTGCAAGATGAGCACCACAAACTTCCCCAAAGTGAGTTACAGAGCAGTAAATACAGCAGGATCAGTACAAAGAAAGCATTGCATCCCTTCCCATGTAAAGGCCATATCACACACCACAGAAAATCACGCAGAATAACAAGAAAAAGCTTTAAATATTGGACGTATTCATTGGGATTTCTTTTACAATAGTATACTAATAATAATTATCACTTTTCCAGGTTAATGTCCCATCCAATTTGTCTGCATGGAAATAAACGTTAATATTGACAAACTACACTGCAGTGGCAGAAAAGGTACAAAGCAGTATCATCACTCCTAGGTTTTCATTTGCTATTTACTCATATCCTTTCCAAAGACCTAGCACCCCAGTACACATTCATGAGAGAGGTATTTTCATCAGCAATGTGCCCAGGAATATCTGGAGTTACAAAAAGTGAAGAAGCACTAAAGTTTCCCTCAACTTTGCAACACCAGAATGCTATAAAATAAAAACAGAGTGCAAGGCTGGTAACTTCAATATGTCTCCCAAATCCCAGCATAGCCTAGCAGGTCTCATAATATTTAATAATCTTGCTGCAAATCAGTGCAGCAAGAACAATCTTCCTTGTTCTTGCAATAAACTGCTGTTAGGCTCTTCCTAACTCTACAGAAATACTCTCTGAGCATTTCCACTGTGCTACAATAACTAACCTGAAAACTAAAAAGTGCAGTATTAACGCCATGTACTAACATAACTCAGAACTTCAATTTTTTTTATACTCTTACAAGTAATCTACTTCTATGAGAAAAATAAACCAGATTTCAGACTACTGTTCCACAAAAATCTGTAGACATTAGGATTTTTAAAAGATTTTCCAGAAGGTGAGAGCAGTCTTTCAGATGTAAAACACACTTAAGAAACTTACTCTGCAGAGAAGATCCAACTTCTTTTCTTTATCTCTGTCTGTAACCATAGGTAAAGCTGACAACTATCAATCTACTATAGTCAATCACCCATTGATCTCAATGGAGTGATATGCAAACTAAGGAGATGATAGATTTTACCGATTAGTGAATTTGTAGACACCACCATTATTTGTTCACTACCACATTATCATACTCAGCTCACATGGACAGGACAGACATAGCTCTGCCTTTTTGAACACTGCTTTACTGTACTATTTCCCTTTCACTCATGGTTCTGCTATGCAGAGTATTTCTGGATCTGTCTGCTTCAGTTCTTGCTCTTCAGTGCAGACTCCACTTCCAGTCTCTGTCCAGTAGATCCAGTGAGATGATCACTTACTAAACACATCCATACACACTCCACACTAATAACACATACACCTAAAGCAATCATCAGGCCTTTTAGAGCCTCATCCCAGTGATATCAGAGTGGGAAGCAGCATACCCAACTCCCAGTCATTCCTTACACTGCTTCAAGTCTCCACAGCAGTCTAAAACAGAGATGACATTGGGATGGCTCCTATCATAAAATCTCTCTCCCATGGTCCAGGGCCAAGTAATGTATCCAGAGGAATTATTTTGATGGCTTATGCTAATACTGAAATTATAATATAAAACAAGGTGTTAGAAGATGAGTGTATGCAAAACTCAGACAGTACAAAACTAAATCTCATTTTACTTCAAAGGAGACAAAGTCAATTACCCAGGCAGACACCCAGTTATTGATCCACCCTCATCTGAAGATTTTGAATGAAATTATTAAATCAAAAAGAGTAGGAGCACAAATATGCCCAAGGGAGAGAGATTCTTGGGGGTTCCTGATGGATATGCAAAAGACTCCCTGTAGTTATCCTCTCTCATTTGCTTACATTTGTGAAAAACAGAGATGTGAATGGTGAAAAAAACTTGTGGATACAATCTAAGGGGCCTTGAAGTCTAAACTGAGCCCAGCCATCCTAGATGATATCCTCTTGAGCTGTTTCTAATTCACATCAACACAAACAGGACTAGAATGGTAACAGTTATCTAGAGAATTGCAGTATACCTTCTTGCACTGCCACACACATCAGAATTACCTTCACTCAAATCACTTGGGTGACCCTGTGTAGTGGTTCAGGCTTGAAGATACAGAAGTAAGATTGGCTCTTCCCACCATTCCAAAACTCTAGAGGTATTTTACATTCAGCAGTATAACCTCTCATTCAGAAAATTAGTTTTTATTTTGTGTCATTCAGGTATGTGCTATTCCTTTTCCATGAATTCAAAATGCAAGTATTGAAGTAGTATTTTTGACTGCTGTTTCATCTTCAAAGGCAAGACTTGAGCTTAGAAGATCCAAAGTTAACTAAAGCTGACTTCTTCTACCCAACTTGGATATTCAGGCTCTTAACACACACTAAATGGACAGAGTAGGTAGGGGTATATGTAAGAGATTCTCAAAAAAAACAGCCAAGATGCTAGCTGCTATGAGTTAAGTTGCTAAATATCTGACAGGGTCAGAGACAAACCAGAACCATGCCTTCCCGTTACCAAAGATTACCACTATGCACTTGCTCCTGAGGGAATAAATTTAAGCACTGCTTTTCCATCTGAAAATAGAAAAAAAATCAAAACAGTTTCACAGCAACTATTATCAGACAGCTTATATTTGAGCCCTAAGCTGTGAAAGTTCTAAATTCAGGCACTTACTCAAAAATCAGGAAGA
The DNA here is from genome assembly GCF_017590135.1 of Pyrgilauda ruficollis. NCBI lineage: Eukaryota > Metazoa > Chordata > Aves > Passeriformes > Passeridae > Pyrgilauda > Pyrgilauda ruficollis. The sequence continues at coordinate 1,526,694 of NW_024527710.1, read as the reverse complement.
GCAGTGATTTGAACTCAAATACATATTTAACATGCGAAAGACCTGGTAAACCTCTAACCTATTAACTTTAAGTATCAGAGAGTTTCTAAGCTCGCTCTGTACATCCAGCTTGGTTAACCTGGAGGGACTGAATCAATGTGGAACAGGAAGAGCCTATTTGGAAGCCCACTACAGAGTTCAGTGTTGAGAAGCTCTTTTATGGAAATGCAGCCTAAGTACTCTGGCAGCCTTTAGGAAGGTAAAGTGGCTTTAGGAAGGTAAAGTGGCAACTCCTAAGTAACTTTAATGATTCCCCTCCACTGTCTCATAACTACCAGGTACTTTATCAGACCTGGTAATCTAAAGCATATTCTCACATGTTCTCAGACTCCTCAATATAAAAACTTATTAAATACTCAATTCATTTCTTTCAAAAATACTATATACTGTTCAATAAACTTGAAAAATAGATATATTCTGTTGAACAGATGTGCAGCATTTCAAAAATCCCATTTCCAGAGAAAGAAGGTTCAAATGGATACTTCCAAGGATGCAAACTAGACACTGTATTCAATAAACATATCTATTTCTGCTTAGAATGATACGAAGCACAGTAGACACTGTTTTGCTGCTATATATGGTACATTACTCATTCTGAGAAATAGTTAGCTGAGTATTTTACAAATGGAAGAAAATAGCTACTTGCACATACATTTGTGATTCAAAGCCTTAATTTAAGCAATGACACCCATCCATCTGAAGTATGCAATGGTGCATGATTTTTTCTAACAGTTCTTTACATACAATGAGAGATTCTAAATATACAACATGCTTATAACATAGCAGGCAGTCTTTCTAGTACACCAGCCTAATGCTGATATTGGAGGAGCACCTGACAGCACATCAACCATTCAACATTCATTAATATACATCTCTGCATCTTTCAGAAAGAGACAGATGATCTTCCCTTGGAGACCAGCACAGCCTGACTCCACCGATGGGTGCCCAGTTTGATGGGTGCTCCAAATCTCTGCGGAGCATTTCATACAAAAAAAGTTTAAGATTAAATATCTTGTTTCCTCAACAGCACTACAGAAGTTATATAACAAATAAAACCCCCAACTTTTGTATGTTTATATTACCCATAATAGTAAAAAAGATAAATATGTTGACAGACTTTTTTTAATAAGTTGCTACTATTGTTTTTTCTCTCAGCTGCTCACCTACAGATAGCACAACTGACAGAAAGTATTCAGACATTTTTATAATGCCATGAAACTTGACAAAACCACACTACCAACACTATTATTACAACCTCTCAAAAATTCAGTGTATCCATGATCCAAAACTAGCAATAGAGCACAAGAAAGCCATGCAGGTTTTACATACTTCTGTGTAAGCATCTTTTAGTTTTGAGGCACAGAAAAAGCATGCTTTTCATGCTGAATTGCTGCAAATGTTCTTGTTAAAAATCACCATCTGTCAGAGATTATCCTGTTTTACACAGAGGGAACATGCATTAATTATTAATCCTACTCCTCACAGAAATGTACTCACACAAGATCAGGACTATCCATGGTGTTACAGGAGTATTAGTGTTCTTAGAATGTAGTCTCTGGATGAAACTCAGGATTGATCCATTGAGAACTTCCAGCAAATGAGCTGCTTCAGGGCAGGTCACTGGCCACGTGGCAGGGCATCATCTCAAAAGAAGTAAGAGGTGAATTCCTAGGGCTTGAGTCTGTTTCCATGAGCCAACATAAATCCAACATACAACACAGATATTACCTTTACTGACACAAGCACTGTGGCTCGCTATGCACACACTGAAGCTCATGTTCAAGTTTAAGCATAAGAATTTGGTTTCATTTAAAATTAAATGCAAGAGCTTTCTCAGGGCTGGCCAAAGTGCTCAGGACTTTGCTGAGTCTTCCATGTGTGCTGAGGGAAGGAATTCATAGCTGTAAAGCAGCACACTGATGTGCCTGATCTCATTTATACACCATGAGAATCTGAAAATTGGTAAAATAGGAAGACAAAGCAAGCTTGTCACAGATCTTAGTGAAGGACCATGAAAAGGGTTCATTCTTTTCCAAGGAATTCCTTAATCACATGTAATCTCCTAGGGAAGCTGGTACAGATCACATTTCTGCTGTAACACAGTTTTACCTATCTGGCATTGTTTGATATACAATGCCATATATTGCCTTCAGTTAAAACTTTACTACTGCTGAACTTGTTGCCTTGGTCAGAGGTGAACTGATCAAGTTTAAAAATCATTTCATCACAAACTAACTTCTTGCATGCTTTGGTATTTCAATGAGAAAAAAACATTACAAAAGGCTACTGAGCAAAGTCATTGCAGGGCAGAGGGGGAGAGAGAGAGGTAAAGAAATTTATATAATATAGAAGCAGCTGGTATGAGACAAGTCTTAGTACCTGGCTTTATCCAGAACCTCTATCTTATAACAAAGAACAAAACTGAAAGTCGATTCTCCAAAGAAGAAATAAGGGGTCAGAACGTGAAGAACTCTTCTGGATAAACACAAAATATACTAATGTCCATAAATCTCAAAACTTTGAAGCAGTTTTTAAGGTAATCTCTAATGCTACAATGTCTGTACCTTTCTGAGCAAGGAAGAGGTTAAAAATCTTACTTTCTGAAAAACAGAAAATTTTCCACTGAAAAGCTGCCTAGGCTGCCAAGGATGGAGGGATAGTACTCCAGTTGGAACTCATTACAGACAACATAGGAGAGCTGATCCAGCTTTTTATTTACTGTAGAGGCAGAATGACATGAACATCTTTCTATGTAGACCTAGAAAAATATGTTGGCCCTGAAGCCAAGGATCAGAACATTATCAACCCTGCCAAAATGAAATAGGTTATTTGTTTTTTTAATTTAGTGAGATTTGGAATTGATTTATGTATTTTTCCCTGGAGCAACTATTTATATTCTTCAGAGTACAGATGATAATTGTTAATTTTCAGTGGTCCTGCATAAAGAAATTGTAGGTTTATTATTTTGAAACAAGAAGACCACAGTTTTCAATCTGGTAAAGAGCCACAATTTCAGTCAAGCCATTTTAAGTCTTTTCCAGAAGGTGAAGCTTCCAAGGAAAGCTTTTTCAAGTAAGGACATGGCCACGGTGCTCTCAGTGTCAGCACCTCAGTAACAAACAGGAAGGGGCATGCAAATTTCACATTAAAAGTTCACCTTCCATCAAGTGACACATTGCTATGGACTTCTCCCATTCTCACATGGCTCATTTTTTTCCCCAGCATAAAGTCACAGCATGAAGCAAAAAGTGGTGTCAGTTGTGAAAACATAAAACCATCAGGTATCTTATCCTCTGATGCCCTTTCCAGCAACACTCCTGAAAAATAGTTTTACTCACCTTTACACACCACCATTCCAATAGCACTCCACTTATCAGAACTTACAGTGCATACCATAGCTCAGGTTGTATTTCCAGCTCAGATTAGGCTGCCTGTGTGTGACAGGGGTCATGAGAACCTGTCAAAGGACCTTCCCAGGGCTCTGCTTACAGACCTGACTTCAGAGGCTTAAACTGACCATGAAGCAGCAGAGTGACTCAGTTATTCTATGTCAGGTTTGACCCTTTGTAAACCACCACATCCTAATCTGCTTCCCGACCCCTGGTCAGGGCTGGACCTCAGTTCTCAGGCTGTTCCTGCTGAGAACTTTGACCACTCATCAATCACACAGAGACTGAAGAAGGAAATGTAAGATCAGTCTGGAAAGCTACCACCTTTCCTACAGCTATTCTGTAAGCAAAACAAGAAAGATTACAGTACAGGACTTGGCTCAGTCCCTCTTCACTAGTGAAGTGCTAGTGGGACACATACAGGAACTACTCAAAAGTAACCTGGAGATGACAAAAAAGATTAAAAGGAACAGAAAGGGACAAGGTTAGCTGCCTAACACAAAAAAAAAAAAGCCCCCTCCTATCTCCCTATTAAAAAAACTGAAACTGGTCATCATGGATGAGGGGGAAGAAATCCATCAAAATAACCACCTGAGATCATCCTCTTTCTTGAAAACATGGGAAGAGATCTAAACTTCCTTGCTCTTTTAAAACAACATCTATCTCAACATGCAGCACAGAATTACCATTATTTGCCTAGTAAAGCCAAAAAACCATAAATAAATGACACCAAAAGCAATAAAGTAATTGACACTAGCTATTTTGCAAGAAAATTATTCTTGATTTTTGCTCGATGGCTTGCCAGAGAATTTTATGCAAGCAGTTGTGGTGGCAGGTTGCAGTTACATTTTAACAAAAGAGTCCAACATACGGATCAAAATTACACTCTTAAAAACTAAAAAAAAACCAAACCAAAAACCTCAACAACTTTATTTTATTTACTTATATCAAAAAACCTGTCAATACGTAACACTTATCCTGGGTCATCAGGTATACAAAACACAACATTTGATTTTTCTAATGAATTTCTACTTCTGGGTCACTTGTGGCTCCAGTAGAAGCTCCCCACAGTACCACAACTACCCACCCTGATCCCAAATCCTTCCAAATCTGGGACAACGAGCACCTTCGATGGCTCTAAACCTTTATGACTTGCTTCCACAAAGCTGACTCCTAAAAAGCATGCAAGGATTGCATCAGATCTTCCAGAAACTCTTGCTAAGCCCAAGCTGTTCCTTTCAAATATAACTTATATGGGCTAAAGATCACTGCACCTGGGAAATATGTGGCATCAAATATTGACTTAGCTCTTCAATGCATAGAACTGAAAAAACTGAATGGAGGACAGAGAGAAAATTTTTAAACAATCAGATTTTTCAGCGTATTATCACAAAGCCTTACTAATATCCATATTAATTAGTGACCTCCTCATACTGCAATAAATATACTTGTCAGCAAACCACTAGAAAGAGCAACAACCATATGATAAACAGGAGTCTTTCCATGAAGCCAGTCCATTAATTACCACACACTTTTCCACCATTATTCATCACATGGATAATAAATGAGCCATAACATAAGGTTTATTTATCTTGTGATTACTTCCCCCAGATCATCACTTGCAGAGGTTTTATGGTACTGCTGTATTCCATCAGTGCAAAACCTGAGCACATTGTGTTGACCCAACAACAACAAATAAAAAATGCAGAACAAGAAAGAAACAGAATATTGCTTTTCTATAGACAGAATTACAACTATCAAACTACTGAAAAATATCCCAACTATTGCAGTTCAAATCTTGGTGATACAGTACAGACAGACATTTTAGAAATGCTCACAGACACAGACAGCTCCTTCAGAATGCTGTTCATATTTATTCCTTCACAGAAACGGGCTCATCAAGCTGTTCTCTATATCTGTTCATGCAGTGAAACAAAGACTGAGGAAACAGATTCCTTTTGGAAGCCACTTGCAATTTAAAACAATACTTCAAAATTAATTTAAAAACATTCTTTTGCAAAAGAATATCTGAAAAGTCATAACTAAAATGAAAGAATGGTTTCTTCAATTTCATTTTTTATATACTACAAAATACAAACTAAGAGTTTATATTAGGGGGGGAAATCAGAGGGTATCATTCCATTTCAATTATTTGTCAATGAAGTTTCAGTAAACTCTAAAAAAAAAAAAAAAAAAAAAAAAACCAAAAAAAAAAACCAAACTTGCCCATCATCAGAATTTTGTCCTTCAGGGAAATTTATCTTGCTGTCAATTTTTGTAATAGTGAGTTATCTTACACATACAGATTTAATCTTGGACGATTGTGGACTTATACAATCAAGTTTAATTTGTTCATTCTTTACATGCAATAGTAGCTGTGATGTTTTTCTAAATGGCACATCTCAAAAATATTCTTTCTTTAATATTTAAACATTACAAGCTCTTGAATTCTCAGCCATTTTGAAAATCTGATCATTAGCCACTTATCTAGAATAAAAATCTTGAAAGCTTCTTATGGTGATCTATCCATACATAATTGCAAGGTGCACATCTAAGCTCTCTGTAGGAATTTTTGAAAATCTCAGCCTATGGGTAGAAAAATAAAACTAAAACCACCTCAAGGATATTACCTTTCTGAAAACATGTAAGCTGCCCTGCAGCCCCCAAAGCATGCTTACTTCCTTCCTTGTAGTTCTAAGCAGGCACTACAAGGAGCACCTGTGCCAGCTGCACCACACAATCTGACCTGGTCTTCTGCCATCATTAACCCTCAGCAGCTGTTTTGTTTTAACCAGGGTCCAGTGTCCAGGGCCAAGGATGCAATCCATCTTACATACTGGAAACAGCATCTTAACCTTGCTCCACAATTTTTTTTCCTACTTGTCAATAAGAATAAATGTAATCAAACACCTCTTCACCTGTCCCTTTCACCAAACCAAAATGGCAGCAAAGAAACCTGAAAATACCCCATAATATAAGTACCTAATTCAAAGCTCCCTTTTTGAAGGAAGGTTCCAACTCTCATTTTGGAAGCAATGAAAGGATAACAGTGTGGTTATTATTTTCTTAAATTATCACATATTTGCAGATTTGATTCCAGGTGATAATGGACGGACAGCAATGGATTTTGGTTTTTAGTCTCTTACATATTGCTTTTCTCTTTTTCATCTTTCTTTTTTGTAAAGATATAAGCATATTTAGCTTTTAATTCAAAGCAGAGCTCTAGTTTATAGCACATAAAGATGTCTCTGAAGCACAAAGTACTGAATCAGAGAAAGGAATGCACATCCCGTCCTACAGTGGTGACATGAGTTATTTGCATAGTTGCCACAAAAGTAATAATTACACTGTAACTCAATAGGAACAATGGTAATTTCACAGTAGCTCATGTTGTTGTTATCACCCTATATCCTGATAACTGTGAAATTAATTTGTGGCACCACTGTATGTGTCAGCTTTAAGCTGTTCCCTAGGTAACATTACGCTACCATAGAGAAGGAATGCTTGGCAGTAAAATGGGTAGCAGCAGATTGATTATACCAAAAGAATCTTCCTTCTACATACAAATAACTTGGCAATCGGAGATGATGATGAGAAAAAATCCTCGCCACTGCTTTCTTTTTCTTACTTTTTTTTTGTTATATATATAAAAAATAAATAAAAGAGTATTAAAGGTATTAACTGACTTATCTATCCACTAGAGGAAAGGTAAAATAAAATGAGCAAACTAACAGGCTATACTTAGTGCTACTGACCCATTGTTTCAACTGCAGCCAAGATGCAGTAAAAAAAAGCTCAAAGTTTCTCTTCTTGTAGTAATTTCCAACGTTAACCATCAAACTGTAATTTTAAATATAAGAGTAAATAAAGCACTAAAACATATTTAAGACAGCAACAGAAGTGTAGGTTATGCTTTCAGAAATAATCCTCACTTCATCTGAGTGGCACAGTCCTTTCACCTCTGAACACTCAAAATTATTTTGCACTAGTACTATCAAAAAGGAGTTCCACACGAAATATAATAGACAAGACTGCCACACAATATACAGAAATAATTACAGATTTACTGGTGAAAATTCAGTGCCACAATAACTGAAGGTCTGGAAAACATTAAATTATGAAATTTAACAAGAGAATTAATGAGTGATTCATAACAATAAACGAAACACCAAGTTTAAATTTTCCAGTCATTCTGCTTTGTGCAGCAGTAGGTATGAGGCTTTGGATTAAAGAAAGATGCTATTTATTTTCATAGAACCTGGATTTCATTTTTTATTTCTAATTCAGGCCTGCTTGTAGCATTCAAAATGCACACTGTAATGACTTGTTCTCTCACTGTATGTTTGTTTGTCTGCAAGGAAATAGGTGGAAAAAAAATCACAGCATGTTACATATACTGACTCAGTGGTTCAGCTGGAGTTTTGTTACTGAAAAAGCAGCACCATCTCAGTGTCAGCACTAGTCATCAAAGCAAAGCAAGGTGTTGAGCAGATACTCTGATCCAGGATATCCAGGGACAAGCATGTTTTGTCACTCTGTGGTTTTGATCTTTATCTTTGACTGATACTCTTTTTGTGATTGCTGTTCTCAAAACCCCTTGGGGGGTGGTTTTGTTTTTTTTTTTTTTTTTTTTTTTTTTTTTTTTTTTACAATCCAAAATAGAGCTTTCAAAGCATGAAAGTAGCTGTAAGAGCCTAAAACCAGCTTGGACAAGCCCAAATGTGTATTCTTCATTAAATATTGGCACTTACTATGCCAAATTATGTCACTACTGAGAGTAAAATTTTGACCACCCCATACTTAATTATTCATCAGAAAGGCACTCTGATCATTATCACTATTGACCCAGGAATTCATCCTATATCCTTTGCCAAATCAGCATGTACCCTCGTCCACTCAACACACTCTTCTTTCACTCCCCACTGTGTGAGGCAATTCTCATGCACAAGGACCCTTAAATTCTGACAACATACACAACACACATTTGTAGTCAGCAAGCTCACCATATTAACTGCATGGAGAATTTGTTTTTTCTCGTGATGCTAGTAGGAATTACTATGGGATATCAGTAGTGATTAATCCCCAGTTTCACTCCCATTAATAATTGTTTGCCATTTGTTAGACCTGTGCAGGTCTTGACGCTCAGCTAGCTCAGTAGTCTTTTTTTTTTTCCCCCAAACCTGATACTATTTCTGCCTGCAGGAGCATAGGCCAAGGCTGATGGCTGGCTGATTAACTCCTGTGCATCTCCTCTGTTCTTTATTTTCTTTTATATACTCTTCACATGTCAGCGTTGAAATGACTCCCACCAGCTGGAACAAACACACCCTCTGGAACAACAAATACTGCCAATGACAATGAGCCTTCCACTTGCTGGATCAGTGCTGCTAAAGGCATTCAGAAATGCTTCAAGAAAGGTATATGTATGTATGTAACTAAAGACCTTTGGAAAGCTTTAAACACTAATACTAATTATTATTTTTATTGTATGCCCAAACTTACTACCACAGGGAAAATGTCTGTGAGCAAAAGGTGTCAGATACCCTTCCAAGAATCTTCTAAGAATACTGACTGAAAATGAGTAGTGGGGATTAAAAAAAGAAAAAAAAAGAAAAAAAAAAAAAAACACAAAAAAAAAACCTGAGATGGAGGACTTTTACTTTTATAATCACAAAATCAAACCAGATGCAGTACAGCTGGTATTTTTACCTATGATAGCATTCAATAGCCTGTTTGGAACTAACTGATGTACTCTGAGCTCTCTGTGGTTCACAAAAAGAAAACCCAATACTGTTTTTAGTATGCACTGACACCCTCTGTTCCAAGACTGCTAGTGAGGCTAAAGATTAACTCCTTAATTGTGAACTATTTGCTAATGCTCCATAAGCAGTGGCTGCTCCTCACCACGTTTGAAACATGAAAAGATATACCATGGAGCTGTTTATAAAGCCACTGCCACAGTATTTTAAATGTATATATTTTGCTGAGGCCGGTTGAAAGCTGTAAAGAATATCAATGTATCTCTAAGACAGTCGCAGTGGGTTGATGCCACAGAACAACAGTGATATTTAGACTTGGGGAACGGCTTTAAAGCAATGTGAAAACTAGTGAAAAATAAGACCAAATGCAAAAATTCTGATTCCTATCCAACGCCCAGGTCTCTACAGCAAAATGACTACCAAAAAAGATGCCTCGACAGTTCTGGTTTCTCCCAGCTGCCAAATGGCTGATACATTATTATTTTCCACACTTCAAAATGAAAGAGACATTCTGTTGCTATCATGCATATATTTTCAGTTAAGATTTTTGTTTCAGATATATTCTTCCTCAAAAAATAGGGCATTTTGGAGGAACAATGTACATAATTTGATCTAATTAATGGAGCACTTCTTTCTGATTTCAGAAGATACAGCAGGATTTTTTTTTAAAGGGTGTACATGCTCTCTAACCAGACAGAAATTGCATTTGATTACTAAAACTACAATGCCATAAATGTAGCACCTACAGAGAAACTTTTTCAAATATCTCTAGAATACCATAGTATCTCAAAATTAAAATGTAAAATCCTTGCAATGAAATGACATCAAATACATTTCACAAGACAATTGTCGCATACATTCAGCGAGAGTTATTAGCTGGCACGCGAAGACTTGGAATAATTTCCACCACACTTCCATCCAACTGTAAGCTTGACGCATTACCTTGGAAGAATGCCACATTTCCCGCTGTGCTAAACTTACTGAAACAAATAGGAAAGCAGCATTGCTGTGTTACATCCCTGCTTTACTATTGTGTAATTGGACCACACTACAGGAACAGCACTTTATATTACAAACATTGAGTTACCATTATCAACTTGTGGCTTCATGCTCCCAGTACAAAAGCAATGAATTCTTGTTTTACATCAAGAATTAAATGAGTATGATAGAAGAGAAAATATCAAGAGAAGTTGCATTTCAAGGCTCTGTTTTCAGTTTTAGTTTTAAAACAAAATAAATTTTATGTGTTATGCCATTGTTATACTAGCAGGAGAAAGAACACTTAGCAATGCCAATAGGAAAAAAATTACTCAGACCTTTCCAAATTAGAGGTAAAGCCTTCATTCACCCAATATACCCAAATAGAATAAAGGAATTAAAATTGACTATAGAAGCAGGGAGTTAGTTTTACGCTTACTGAAACAGATCTATTTCACCTAGAAAAAGGGGGAAAAAATTCGTTCTGTATAGTCCCTGCTGGTTAAATGCCTTCCTGCAGCATAAAAGGCAAATCAGGGATTTCATCAGCAATTGGGTGAAGAGTGGGTCTCTCTCCTCTGACGTGATAACCAGCCTTTCCCTATGATTCTGCCCACAGAAGGATTTGTGCCTACAATGGCTACATCTCTAATTGCAGAAGATACCTGAAAATGACTGGGTCTATGAGCAGTGTGGCCCAAAAGCAGAGGGTTTCTACAAACACTGTTGTTGGCATTAAGCCTGACATAACCCTTCCTGAAAAGTGCTTGTTTCAGCTTACTTCTCACCTAGTCCTGTAGGCTAGAGCAACCGCCATGGACACGAGTGTCCCTGAAACTTCCCTGCGCCAGCCATGCCAGGGACAGCGTGGAAGCGCTCACCTGCATGGAGGGGCGCTCGGGCAGCAGCGCATCCCAGCCCTGCAGCACTGCCCTGCAGCCCTCGCACAGCTGGCACCGGCGTCCGGGAGGTGACACCGAGCTCCTTACAGGCAGGCTGTGACTGAACGTGTGACACCACACAGGAGCCATTTGTGCTCCTCTAAGAGAGAAGCCGTGCCACATGCTGCTCCTTGTGCAGCTGCACCTCAGCGCAGGCTGAAAGAAGAACTCAAGAAACATCTTCTGTCTAGGCTACTGCAGCCACACGGCCAGCGGTTCTCAGCCATGCCGCCACAGCTCTCTTTAGTGGAACACGCTCAGTGGAGCCAGAATCTCTTTTAAATATATAAGCATTCCTGTTAAAGTATTTTTAAACAGCTCTGTATAGTTCTTTAATTACAAGAAGAACAATTCCCACCCCAATTAAATATTTAATCCGAGAAGCCACAAGGGAATATCCTTCAGGACAGAAGAGGGTTAACAGCACCAGCAGTTGCCGTGCAAGCAAATTTGCAATGGGAAGACTGAGGGGTGGATACTGTGAGGCACAGCCCAACACGTAACAGCCAGCCATGAGCCAAGCAAGCCATTGTAGCTCCCTGGGAACAGAAACTGTTCTACACGTGTACAAGTGCATCTTCGCTTCATTAGAAAAACAGATAAGCAAGAAGAGGCATTAGGAAAACCACTTTTTGCTCAGTCAGGAAGATATATCAGGTAGGATAAAGAAAAAAATTATTTTATAAATATATCTTCTTTCTATTTTAAAACACTCCTCAAAGAGTATTTTTTGTCTTTTTGGTAATACTGTCAGATATCAATTTAAAAATAGTTTTCTTCATTTGACACAATAACATTTAAAAAGGAAAGGCTTGGTTAATACTAATTAATGACCACAAATGTGGAAAAATATTCAACAGGCAAAATAGCAGTAAGAAAAGTATTTGTGGCATTAATCAGTACCATTTAACACTACTATATGATAGTAGCAATAAAAGTAATAGTCTTTATAAAGATAGCAGCCATAATGACTTTATTAAATTCTAAAATGTACTATATATAGTAATAGTAATCCCTAATTTTTAATGTGGCAGTAGTAGAAATATTAAATACTATTGAAAATAGGACTTTAAAAAGTAGTCATACTATTTCAAAACAACTTACTTGTTTTAAAAGATTATTGTATTGTAATGGTATCAGATTATAAATCAAGCCTTTTGTAAGTATTCTGACAGAAATCACATTGTAATTCTTTCCATTCCATTCCATATACAGATCAGCTATTAAAATTCATTTGAATGGGTGCAATTCTATGGTGATATTTAGAACAGTTCAGGATTTATTTTACAGAAGAGGAGGAATTTTTTATTTTTCTTCCTGGAGACAAAAGAAACCCAACAAAACAACCAACAAACCACAAAAACCACAAATCACCTTAATTTTTGGTATTGGACCAAACCAGAACTAAATGCTGAACAACCTAAATACACTACAGACATACAAACTGTGCCTGCTGCACAAAGAACCTTGTCACTGCCAATACTCTGTGCACCTTACAAAGCACACCCTGCCTAAGCAGTCCTGGGCATTCAAGACGGCAGGAGACATCACTCTAGAATAGTTTGTTCCTTTATTCTCTGCTGCAACTCTTATGTTTGTCTCACTCTGTAAGCAGCTTCTTTGTACAAATTGTGGCCTGAGATCCTAACCTTCCTCAGTCCTACAGATGCCTTGAGATTTAGTAGCCTTGCCTTAAGCACCACCAGTGCAAGCCTCTGTGTGGTGTCCTGAAAAACCTAAAGTGGTCTAGAGCTTAAACATCTGCCCGTCAACTTTTCAGCAGCAAGCTCCAATGAAACAGATTCCTATGTAAAGTATCTTTGTTCTGAAGAAAGAAGGATGGGAAACTGTTTCTGTTAAATTTTGTATCCAGTTAGTTAAATATATGGTACTGATTCTAGTGTATCTTAACAACTGTCTCACTGAAAAAAGTGCAACACACTTTACAGTCTTGCTTTCAATAAACAGGCTGATTCCATTAGAACATTAAATTTAGATAATCTTTTCTTGGTCTCCCAAACAGCCCCGAGTAAATAAACAGGATTTAAATTCAGAAGTCTACAGGGGAAGGACAGATTAATCTTGATGGAAGGTAAATATCTTAGGGCACAGCTGGACCCCCAGTTTAATCTCTGAAACACCTTCACCCCAACACACAAAACATTTCTAGGAAAATGGATGTTTGCTCTTGCATCCAAAAACCCCAACAGCCAGTATAATATAAAGCTAGAACTCTAGAGAGGCAGCAAAAAAAAAAAAAAAAGGTAGCAACAGCTAATAATAGTCATTATAACCAAGGGGTTCTAAACACATGTCCCGGTTTAACCCTAGCCACCAACTAAGCCTCACCAAGCCACTCATTCACACTCTCCTGATGGAATAAGGAAGCGAATTGGAATGATAAAAGAGAAACCTCTTGGGCTGAGACAAAATCAGCTTAGTCGGTAAAGCAAAAGCTGCATATGCAAGCAAAGCAAAATCAGGAATGCCTTCGCTATGTTACATTGGCAGTCTAGGATCTTGAGAAGAGACAAAAGACCATAACTCTGAATGTCTACCCCACCCTTCTTCTTCCCATACCTCCACATCTGTCTGGGATATCCCTTGGGTCAGTTGGGGTCACCTGTCCTGGCTGTGTCCCTTCCCAACTCCTTGTGCACTCTTGGCCTTCTTGCTGGGGGGTAGGGTGAGGAACAGGAAAGGCCTTGACTCTGTGCAAGTGCTTCTCAGCAATAGCTAAAACATCCCTGTGTTATCAACACTCTTTTCAGCACAAACCCAAAACACAGCCCCAGAGCAGCTGCTGTGAAGAAAGCTAACTGTATCCCACCCAAATCAGCACACCACCATAATCAAAGATAATGACTACCTGGCAACAATGAACATATAATGGAAGGACACACTACCTAATAATACAATTTTCAGTAAAGATTTATTTTTTCCTCAAACCCTTAGCTTTGCTTTGTGTCCTGAACTCCAAAGAGAACGTACTCAAAAACATCCATTGTAACAGGAAGTCCAAGGCCAACACAAAGAAAAAAAAAGATTACACTTTTTCAGGCTTTTGAGAACTACAGTAAATGTCTGAAAAGAAATCAGTGCAGATATATGTAAAACAGCATTTGTAAAGACAGACTGGTTTCTGACTGTAGACAAAACTGCAGGAAATGGCCTTTGTTAAATACATGTGGAATGTGGTACTCTCCGTAGGCTGGCTACAGATTAAACTAATGACTTCTAAATAAAACAGCATGAGCTTCAACATCTTCCACTAAAACATCTGATTTCTTTGCCAAAGCTGCAACACACTCATCTTCTGCATACATCCCCAGCTTTCATTATGATTTAAAATGGTAAAATGCAACCTTCCACCTAAACCATCCAAAGCCCTGCAACATAATATCAAGCATCAGTAATCTACAAAAAGCCATGGTTCACAGCAAAACCACCAGAAAATTTTCTTCACTCATATCTGTACTTTTTTTTAAAATTTATATTTCACAAACCAATACCTTTTTTGAAGTTTATAGGCTGGTAGTCCATATTGTATACATTGTCTCTCTGGCAATTCAGAACACACTTTCCTGAATGCTAATGACAGCAAAGAACACATTTCAGAAATATTTTCAAACTTTGCATTTTAAGAAACAACAAAGAGGGAACCCATGGAGTGAACTCCAAATTCTGTAGTGTAATTTTCTACTCTGTTTGCACAAGTGGCTGTTAGTCACTGAAAGGTACGATGCTGCACCCCCTGCATGCCACCTTTGGAGTCTTTGTGGTAAACCATCTGTCACAGTAGTTTTCAAAATCTCTTTCACCACCAGCATCAGAAAACATCTCCTGCAGTTTGTTAAAAATGAAATTTTGACTGTTATCCAATTCTTTCCTTTAAATCATAAAACTAAATGGTTCAAAACCAAAACTAGGCTCTTCTCAGTGAAGGTGACACAAAGTAGTTGTTTTTTTCCTCTCCCCTCTGAAATATTTCTTGGAAATACTACACACAAATACAGAAACATATTTACCATACTCAAAACTGATCTAAAGCATATTTCAGTCATGGTAATACATATAAAAGAGCATATGAGAAACTTACAAGATTTTATCAAAAATGTTCATGTAAGATGCTTCCTAAAGCACATTTCAGTAAATCAACAAATGCAGCAATTATAATGCAGTTTCCAAACCTGTAAATATTATTTATTTTGCTATTTTGCTCACAATGCTTTTGTTCTATATCCATCTACAGGTTATATACACTACAAGGCATAATTCAAACCTCTGATGTAAAGTAACTGCAAATCTACACTGCCAATTGGAATAGCAAAAAAAAAAAAATCAATATCCTTTCATATTTGCCGTTCAGAAACATCATCAGTGAAAGTTTATCTTGGCTAGGTGTCTAAAGGAACATTCAAAGGAAAACAATCTAACTTATCTTAATCTCCTCCCCTGTAACATCTAAATAAACCAGCCTATCACTGGACCAAAAAATATATAACTCATAAATTAAAAATAAGAAATTAAATACAATACTTTGAACAAAGGATGGGCAACAATCAGCTGACAAACCTGGAAATTAATTTCAGTTTTAAAATTTCTGGGGAAAGTATTATGAAGCTGATATGCAACAGAACAGTCTACCACAATCAAGCACAAACCAAGGTACTTTATAGTTTTCTTGATTTATACTTGAAAAATATATATAAGGCAATGCAGTTACATTCTTTAGTGCAGAAGTTAAGCATTATCACGAGTTTTACAAAATTTTCAGTGAGTGACACCTGAAAAAAGGACCTCAATGTGTATCAGAACCTTCTTTTTCTTTTAATTGCAAAATGAAATATGAAGTTTTTAATTCTCCATAGAAATTACAAAGACCATGCAAGTTCTAATAATTATCACAAAAATAATTATATTAATGTCATGGGTTCCTATATATGCTTGGTGTTACAGCTCTGCAGCATCTCTCTATAGACAGAAATTATTCCATCGTGGCCAGATCTGAGCAATTCATCCCAGGCTCTCAAAGGGTGGCTAGTGGGTGACTCAGAAGTTAGTTAGCCAACAAAGAGCACGGTAAAATTGCATGGGCACAGTTTAACAGTGCCTTGTTAATGCCACTAAACAGCTTCTAGCACATAAGCAGCTTGGTTAGTCATAGCTCTCCTTATCCAGGGCAGCCTTGCACTGCGAAGGCATATGGCTAATGCTTCGTCAGTGCAAGTGATGTTGGCAATCTGTTTGATCTGTAATGTAAACTAAGAATGATAGTGAAGTCCTGATTTCAAAATGGCACTCAAAATTCAACTCATATTAGCCACATGGGTTTTCATAATGGAAGTACTATTAAAAGTTCTCGAGTGCTTTAACATTCTGCATGCATTTCTATGCAACACCAAACACAACTAGAAACACTAGCATTTTGCAGCATCTCATCTCCATGTGCTATTAATAATATGGCAAATTTATAAAATTTTGAAGATGCATATACAGAAAATAAATTCCAAGGGGAGCAAGTTAAACATTCCCTCAACTCCACAGTTTTATGGGATTTTTGGTTTTCACTCTGAGAACACCTCTGCAGCTAATTTTTTTAGGAAATATCTCTAAGCCAAATGCAGTCTAAATAAGGGTCTAAATCAATAATCCAATCAGTGCCTTACCTAATTAATATGTCCTCTGTGGCAGAGGGTGTTTGTTTCTTGGTGCTGAGATAGATATATCAGAGGAACATGAGCTGGTCACCCAAGATGCAAAGTGTTGCTGCAGTTTGGAAGCAGCACAACATTTTTGTTAAATACATAAGAAGCAGTCACTTGCTTTTCCCCAAAAAGCATGCCCTAAGCAGCATTCAAATGATTGCACTGGTGATAAATGTAAATATGGAAAGTAGAAGAGAAACTTGGACTTACTCCCTCAGTCCCAAATAAACACACTAACACAAGGCTAGGGGCTTCATAGCATCATTAAGTTTGGAAAACATCCCTGAGATCATTGAGACCAACCTTTGACCAAACATCACCTTGTCAACTCAACCACAGCACTAAGTGCCACATCCAGTTGTTTCTTAAACACTTCCAGGGACGGTGACTCCACCACCTCCCTGAGCAGCCTGTTCCAATACTTGACAACCCTCTGAGGGAAAAAATTCCTTCTGATGTCCAACCTGAACCTTCCCTGGCACAGCTTGAGGCCATGCTCTCTTGTGCTGTCTCTGTTTGCCTGAGAGAAGAGGCCAACCCCCATCTTGGTAAACCCTCCTTGCAGGCAGTTGTAGAGAATGGCAAATTCTCCCCTGAGCCTCCTCCTCTCCAGACTAAACCCCAGCTCCCTCAGCCACTCCTCACAGCACTCGCTCTCCAGCCCCTTGCCCGGCTCCGCTGCCCTTCTGGACGGGCTCCAGCCCCTCGGTGCCTTCCCTGGGGTGATGGCCCACAGCAGGCACAGCTCTCGAGGTGTGGCCTCACCAGTGCCGAGCACAGGGGCACAATCCCTGCCCTGCTCCTGCTGGCCACACTGTTCCTGACACAGGCCAGGATGCCCCTGGCCTTCTTGACCACCTGGGCACACCTGGCTCGTGTTCAGCAGCTGTCAACCAGCACCCAGGTCCTTTTCCACTGTGCAGTTTTCCAAACACTCTTCCCCAGCCAGCAGCGCTGCCAGGGCTGTTGCGACCCAAGTGCAGGATCCGGCACTCCACCATATCGAACCCTCAGCTTATCCATCCAGCCTGGCCAAATCCCTCTGCAGAGCCTTCCTGTCCTCCAGCACATCAACGCTCCCATCCAACCAGGGAGTCTTTTGCAAGCTTACTGGGGGTGCATTTTATCCGCTTTACCAGATCATCTATAAAGACAATAAACAGGACCAGGCCCGGTACTGGCCCCTGGGGACACCACAGGGACCCAGCCGCCTAATGGATGCAGCAGCATTCCCGAACGCTCTGGGCCCGGCTGTCCAGCCAGTTCTTAACCCAGCAAAGGGTGCACATGTCCAAGCTGTGGGCTGCCAGCTTCTCCAGGAGAATGCTATAAGTATTGAAGGCTTTACTGAAGCACAGAACTTTGGAATACTGGAATTCACCTCAAAAGCTTCTACCTCCCCAGAAGGATTTCTTTGAACAATTTCTGGGACCTCGACCAGGAAACCCAGAAACCTTTACTGCTCTTATTTCACCTTCCCTTTCAATTTATCTGAGATTGGTCCTATCTTGCAGAACAGTATAACAACAACACAGGAAAGCAAAAACACATTTAATATTATTTTCATTGTCCTTATCCCTTATACTTCATGTCTGTGTTTCTCTAACTTTAGAGTTCTATGATGTTTTTTAAAATGGGAAAACCAAGTTGCCTGACTCAGAACCCAAATATGAACCCATATTTGCCAGAACTCAGGCCAGAGCCCTAACAAATTGGTTACTACGTGTTTTGTAGTTTGCACTGCAGACCTGTTTTGTTTACATGTTTAAATGTCCAGCTTTTACTATGCAAACTAATGAATACTTGTGAAACCTTGGAACTTCTTACACTGCAATTTTCTTGGGTTTTGCCCAGTCATAGAAACTATTTGTCAAATACATCTGAGAGTCTAGACCATATTAAAAGAAGCCTGATTATTACTAACCCCAGCTTTCACAGTTGTCA
This sequence comes from Pyrgilauda ruficollis, assembly GCF_017590135.1. NCBI lineage: Eukaryota > Metazoa > Chordata > Aves > Passeriformes > Passeridae > Pyrgilauda > Pyrgilauda ruficollis. The sequence goes on along the minus strand of NW_024527710.1, from coordinate 1,507,936 downwards.
AGACAACAGTGAATATCATCATTAACAGAAACTGTTTCTAGAAAACTGGAAATCACAGTTGAAGCTTCACTCCCTTGTTCATATTATCTAAAACCATATGCAAATATATGAATGCAAAAGAAAATTCTAAATGAACTTTGGTATATTTTATCCTGATTTAAACAGATAAGCAAACTTTCCCATTTCAAAGTACAAATAAATACGTTTCAATTTTCCTTTAATAACAAGAAGACTACACAAAAATACTCAGCTTTAATTTTGACTTGAAAAGCTTTCACACATACTCAGCGTTCACAAGACAGACCATCTCCATATCCACCTACGAGTAGGACCCATTTACGTATTAACAACTCTCCAGCCTCGCTGATTGCTCACTGCCTTAACCCACCATGGCGGCTTACCAACTCAGTTGGTAAGTAAGCAATTGCAACACTGGATTTGGAAAAAGTTTGGTTTGAAATGCTACAGCTTAATTTGTCTGACACCAGGCTCACGAAATGTACACTAGAGACAGGTCTAGGACACACAGTAACATATATACAGCATTCAAAAGCAATCTACCACCTACTGAGTGGTGACACTCCAAAGGGTTGGGCTGCTGTTGACAGGCCGGATGAACAAGCCTGCAGAAACCACTTTAAAAAACATACAAAAACCAACAAACAAACAAACAATTCCACTATGAAATCTTGCCTCAGGGGAGGAACAACCCCAGGCACCAGCATAGGCTGCAAACAACCATCTGGAAATCAGCTTTTCAGGAAAGGCCTTGAGTGTCCTGAGGGACAAGATGAACCACGAGACAGTCCTTGCAGCAAAGGGGCTGTGTCAGGTACAGCACTACCTGTAGGTTGAGAGTGGTGAGTCTTCTCTGCTCCCCAGTACTGGCAGACAGATCTGGAGTGCTGTGTCCTGTGCGGGGTCTCCCAGGCCGAGGGAAACAGGGATGTACAGGAGGGAGCCCAGCAAAGGGGCAGTGAGGTGTTAAGGGACTGGAGTGTCTGTCATACAAGGTGAGGCTGACAGACCTGGGGACACAGCCTTGAACAGAGAAAGCTCAGGGGGGAATCTTAGCAAAATATATAAATACCTGATGGGAGGAAATAAAGACAACAGATCTAGATTGTTCTTAGTAGTCCCCAGAAAAAAGAGCAAGAAACAACAGGCACAAGCTGAAGTGGAATTCTGTTTTGTTTTTTTTTTTTTTAAAAAAAAAAAAAAAGCAGGGTAGGGGGGAGGATGTTGGCAGCTTTTTTTGTTTGAGTTTTGCTGCTGTTCAATGTGAGGATGTTTGCCTAGACAGTCTGTGAAACATCCATCCTGGAAGACGTAAAAAAGCTTTGTCGGACACAGCCCTGAGCAACCTGCTCTCCTTGACCCTGCTCTGCAGAAAGAGGTCCAGATCAATGATCTCCAAAGCAGAGTATGCACAAGACAAGCCACATCAATGTGGGAAGAAATATTCTTTGTACAATTAATAAATAATTTTTTAAAAAATTAGAAATATTAGTATAGTGGCAATACATGTATAAACATACAAATATGGGGGACACATGCTCAAAAATATTCTGCTGGTATGCAGTCAATGAAATACAGAGACCACACGTTTAGATCATCTTCAACCTCCCAACTTCATCAATTCTGATTCTCTCTCCTGATGACAACAATGAATGCCTGTACACAGAATGAGCAGATTCAGCAGGAAAAAGAATTCCTGCCCATTGACGTCTGCTGCTTTTTGAAATCTGTCCTTTTTAAACCCAGTAACTCACTAAACCTCATCTTAGTAATTTATGAATATCTAATTTGATATTAATAACTGAGTTTGGATTTCTGCCACACTTCTCCCTAAAGTTACCTTATAATTTGAGGGGGCAGAGGCATCATTATTGTTTGCTTAATTTTAAGACTCCTCAAGGCTACCCTACCCTACTTTCCCAGAGAAATGCCTACTGCAGCAATTCACATTCTAGTTTCATCGCCTATGAAAAGACTCCCAGTGTCAGCACCCAGCTACACCACTTCCTGCTCCTCAAATACTTACTTCCTTGTAGCAAAAAAAAAAAACATCTAAAAGCTCCTTTAGAATTCTAGATGAAGCTTTACTAATTATTTAGATCCAGATTTTTCCCAGTGATTATATATTAAAAACAAATTGAGCTTTGTTTACTGAAATAACCGTGCTCTTACTTATGCATCCTGACATTACAGGTATATAGCTATATTCTTCTGCCAAGTTACTACATAAAATATCCAATTAATTTATCATATACACATTCAAGGTAAGCAAGCAATAGCCTGTCCATTTATTAGATCCAATTCAAAATACTAATGGATTTTTATTGTTTACTTCAGCTTTGCAGCTGCATTAAAATATGGCAATAAATAAAACATTTGGAGTACATTAACAAAATAAGCAAAACATTAACCGAATTGAATGGTTTATGGATTTTATGTGCAATCACAAGTAAATCAAATTCTTAGACTACCACTCTTTATATATTGAATAATGGCAAACTACTATCAGCTCATTATCTCATTCAAAATCTAAAATAACTGTAAAGTAGAAGTAGAGAAAGTTCGTAGGCTTTGTGATAATTTCAAAATCCTTCAGAAAGTTTATTTTGTATACATCTACACACATAAGCAAGAAAGATAATTTTCATGTAGTCCTCAATTTGAATACTGAGGAGCTGGAAACAGAACAAGACCCTTCTTGGATATTAGTATTTGTTTATGCAGAGCACAGTGATACTCATACACTAGAAGTGTACTGAAACCCATATTAAATTGGCCATTTTCTCAAAGATGAAGTTAAAATGGAAGGTCTCGTTCCAAACAGGAGCACTGGGAAAAAGCGTTCATTGTCTTTCTCATCTGGCAGACCAGTAGTACCACTCTGGGAAATCAGAGAGGATTTGGGCAGACTGCCCACTCAACTTAAGGCTCATCTGAGATCTACATATATCCACTTAGCCATCCAACTAGGATTTTTTTTTTTTTTTGCTGTTGCTTTCATGCCCACATGATTTTAGTGCTTTTGTGCAATGTACAACCCTCTCCACAAGTTTCCCTTACAAAGGAGGCAGGTACGTCATAATACTGAGGTCAGCAAATATATGTCCTCCCATGCCTGGTCCAATGTCCGTTCTTGTCACGGAAAGGAGAAGCCAATTTGAATCTTTAAAAATGTACCATTTGAATTACACACGTACAAATAATCTTGGGATCCAAACAGAAAAATGCAGCCACCCAGTAAACGAGGTGACTATACAGCACTTGAAAGAACCATACAACCTAAAACAACAAGTGTCTTTTACACACATTTAGAAAAATATGTACACCTACATGCAGATGCCTCTTTAAATTAACATTTTGCATCTTTCATGTGGCACTGAAGTATGGTACAAAAACACACAACAGTATAAATTTACTGAGTCAGATATTTTCTTTATCTCAAAATAAAAAAGCAACTAAGGAAACAACCAACCATACAATACTGACTGCAATTAAGAGAATTCCAGCACTGCACAATACCTGTCCCTCTTCACAATCAATAACTATTTCTCAGAATGGCTTGTACACTAGCAGAAATAGCCAGGATACAAATGTATGAGATAGTAAAGTGCTTTTGCACAGCAAAGAATCACAAGAATCTTCTAAACAGGCTTTGTAACAGAAACATGATCTCTGAAATACCAAAGCTCCCCTTGCTAATCAATGTTGATCACCGAAGAGATGTCAGCTCCCAGCTTTTTAAAATATTATCCCTGCTGAGTCATGTACTGAAAAACATCACAAACCTGAACACTGTTACAGAACAGAAGCAACTTGAAATCCATTTGTTGGAAATACTAAAGGTAGCTTCATTTGCCAAAAATTCCCCAAACCTTTACTTTAAATCACTTTCCATTTGCTGACACTAGATGCAAGACTTATGTACACAGATGACTGACCACACTGAGAGAAAACCCTGAACGTATGACGCAACACAAGCATAAAGCAAAAATCACTATTAGAAAGGTGAATGCCATTACTTTTACAGTTATTTGCAGCACTGGTAGTTGAAATGTTCAGAATACTTGTAGGTAAGAATACCTTTTCAGTCAGTGTACATGAGACGACTTCATGAACGTAATTCATGCAAATCAAGTCATTCACACACATCCATAAATTTAAATGGATAACGGACACAGTCAAAGCAAATAGGTGTATTTAATTTTTTCAAGTAGATTCTTAGGGGGATTGTTGATTTTTCTTTTTTACTGCACTGGTTCAAGTGTAAGAAGTTACTCTGATATCAGGCAAATGAGATGAAGCACTATGTTTGCATCATTACATTTTACTATCCAATTTGAAAACCTTTAAAACTGAAGCTTATATAATTTTCTGATTCACAGATAATAGTATAAGTAACAACTTCCTTGTTATTTGGTGAGTTACTTTAGAAAACCTGTCTTCAATTCCACCACCTTTCTGCATAGTAATCACTCCCTTTTCCAGGCACTGCATCTGGCAGACTTTGGAGCCCTGTACCCAGACACTCGCAGTGCAAGTAAGGATGGCAGAAAATTAATCTTCTGACTAATTTTAACCTCCTCTAATAAGTATTAAGTGCAACAATATAATGATATTAAACAAAATATACATCTCTACAACACATAAAGAACCAGACAGATTCTTACATTCCATTATCAAAACCAAAATCACGTAATTTTGGTGATAAAATCAGAGTACACAGGAACTACATACATAAAAATCAAATTCAATTTAAAGCAAATACAGGTTTGTTCAGACACCATTGTACAATTGCTTTAACACTTACAGAATTTAGATGAACAATATTTTCATTCACTCACAGTTTAGTATAAATATAAAGCAAGGCACCCCTTAAGCATTTTAAATAACAAATTAAACATTTACATTTTTTACTGTGCAGTCAGGCTTAACATTTATGCAGCTTCAAAACCAAAGTACAGCCTCAAGGGAAGCCTCTCCACTGACAAATTAATACCTTAGAGAATAGAGCTGAATGGTGGCAATGAACTCATTTGTTCCCCCAATAATGAAGAATGACTCTTTCTTTACCACATCTGTGACTGTTGCTATGGTGACCCAGACTTACCTCATTGCTTCTCGAAGTGCTCCTCGCTCACTAAGAGTCGTGTGCTTGATGTCATCAAAATTATTTTCCAGTTTCTCACAGTTCTGCAACAAATGGACATATCCACGTAAGGCTCTTAAACAGTTCATTGTACAGGTATTAACAGTATTCAGCATCACGCAAAGAAAACTGATTTATATTATGTTACCTCAAATTATGCATTCTGTTTTAATTACATGGAAGTCATTAAAAAGACATTGAGAACTCAGAATTAAAGTAAACATGAATCTTATTATATGGTTGTCATGGAAATAATCTTATAAATTTTCCATAATGAAATTTATAGAATTTTTACTTTTTCATCTTTAATTTTTTTCATTTTTCTCTGTGCGGGGCTACAATGCTACTATAGCACACAAACAGGAGAACAGAAACCTAAATGAGCATTTTTATTATTATTAAAATAAAATTTATAAATTTTGTCCCAGTAAAACAGGCAGTGTTGTTGGAACAAACCAGTCATGTTGAATTCCTCTTTAATTTTTAAAAACATTACAGAAATTGAAAAACTTAATTGTTTACAGACACCTCAACTACAATGTTTCTTCCAGATTAGAGCTCACCAATATTTCTAAAAGTAATATGAAACCAACAATTTTGTCACAATAAATCAAGTAAAACTTTGATATATTCTGTAAATTATTACTAAATGTGTGACTGGTTCCATTACTTCAGAGCACTGATGCCTTTCTTCTGCTGCCACAAAGACAGTAAAATTGATTCAGAAGGTGCCGGCAAGTGCAGTAATTTGTGTCTGTACAAAGTGAGTCTGAAACACCAGCAAACAAGAATTCTCTAATCATCTGCATCTTCCACAGGATTTTTATATTCTCTTGAGGCTTCATCAATACAGGAGGCTTTTAGGTTACCCCTGTTCTACACAACAACTTTCTCCAATACCAAAAGTTACCTCTGGGAGGCATAATTTTGCCATATGGGTTTAAAAGAAACAAGTTCCAAGCAGAACAGCTCCTATTGCTAACAACCTCAAAGGCAGGATTGCCAGGCTCTATATGTAGCCATAATTTTAAAGAAATTACGGGTGCTATTATTTGGTCATATTGCTTTCACAGTATTTAATAAGTGAATTAATTTTTAAGATCACATCTTAAAACTAGTTATAATAAATACAATAAGAGTTACCTATTTTTTTTTCTTATTTGCATTGATTCTTTATTTTTATAATTACATTCAATTTGAGGCTACAAAATCATTACTGAAAAGGAAATTATTGGATTCTTATAAATGACCTAACAACATATTTTAGCTTGTCCAATTAACATTTAAACTATCATTATTTTTAGATAAGATTATAGACCTTTTAATACAAAGTTTTAATGCTTTAACAATACATTTATGAGCAGAAGAATTAACAGAGCTAAATATATTTGGATCTTTTGATATCTTTTTTCTCCTTTGTAAAAACGACGCGTGTCACAGTAAGCCTTGTCCCATAGTTATTGATTTGTTTGTTTGTTATAATACAATCAGTTGTCCTTTGCATAGCAAAATCATACCTGAAGAGTCAAAGGGATTGCAAAGGAAATATGGAAGCTCTACAACAAAGTATTCCATTAATCAGATCAGCATACACTGACCTTCAGCTCCAAGCACATACAGGCAGGCCTGTCATTTAAAATACATAAAATAAATCCAAATCAACAATACTAATTAATGAAGGATTGTCAGTTCATCAATACTAAGATGCAAGTACCCGTGCAAGCAAAATTAAACCTTCCATCCTCCAGGAAAATAGAAGCCAGAGGAAACATAATTTGGAATATTGCTCCAAGAACCAATGTTTTAACTACCCTGTGTCACTAGCACCCCACAACAGGTTCAAAAAATCTGAGCATCACAAAATTAATTCTTGACTTTGTGCTATAAAGCATGTAAAAATCCAAAGCACACAGATTTTTATCAAACACAACTAACTTGTCTCAAGATTGTACAAGCTAAAATAACTGGTTCTGTCCATATAGAAAATGCTGAAATAAGTTCAGTTGCTATTTGTCTATATAGACCATACTGTGTTAATTGGCTGAAGGACAACTAAGGTGGCCTATATCTAAAGAAAATGCTGTGATCATTTAGCCTTACACACAAAATACTCCATCTCAACTACACACACAATATAAAAATGACCAGATAACCCAGAACAAAAGAAAAGAAAAAAATAAAAAAAAAGGAAAATTACCGACTCAAAGAATAGATGCTGTACCAATTCACTTGGCAAGAAGATGAACTTACTTCTCCATTTCTGAGAACTGTTTCTGGACAGTATTTTTTCTCAGCTACTTTCAGCCAAACATCTGTCATGCAAGGTACAGTAGTTGGAGAGCAAACCGTAGAGTCATTAGAAAAAAATGAGCTAAAAACTGAGTCAGAAGCAAACTCAGGAAGGAGAATGATCTCATAGGACCATGTCATCAGTTACTGCATTTGTACTGAACAGGAGAGTAAGCAACTGCTGATCATACCCACTGCTTTTCCACTCACGCAAGCATGCTTGATCGTCTCAGAGGAAGGAGAAAAGGGTGTCTGAAATACCAAATAGAAGCGCAGCTACAGGTGCAAAGATGGCACTTCATGTGTCTGAGTGTCAGCTCGCATGCAATACCGTAGATCATCTGAAAGGACATCAGTTTCTGAAAAGGGCTTGAAATGAAATTGTAAGCATGAGAATACACTGAAGAATATGTCTGGAAAACATATTCCAAACTGAGGAAACTTCAGTAGACCATGACCAGAGTGAGTTTTACACTCTGAAGTATTAAATCAGTAGCAAAAACTGAGCTCCTTCTATTATCCATGCTACCAAATAATTCATATGTATAAGCATATTGCATACAACAGTGTATTTTGGCCCATAACATATCACAATACATTTAAGTCTAATGAGGAATTCAAGCCCAACATGTTTCATTTTCAGCAGCAGCTAAAGTAAAAGAATCAAAATGCAAGCAATGAAAAAACTGCCTTTGGTGGCTCACTGCCAAGTGATTTTTTGTTGGTATAGATACAGTCTAGAAGTTTTAACTCTCTGATTCAATAATTATATAGCAGACTATATGTTATCACTGTTGGCAGATCTATAGTTCTGCACGACACTAAATTAAATATCACCCTTGAGAAGTTTGGGAGGAAGAATAAGTACAGAGTTGCAATTAGGGACATGGTCATCTTAAGTCAAAATACCATTACATAGAAAAAAGCCACATAAGTCTAAATACTCCTTCTTACAGGATTCTAAGATAAATACTTGGAATTCTTTTAGTGTACTAAAAAGCAGGAGCAGGAAGTATTTCCATTTTACCTATAAATAAATGGCTTATTTATCATATGAGATCTTAAGCTTCATGGCAGCTAGTTAAAAATGGAGATGTGGACTGGATATTCACAACTATCTGTGTCATGACACACAGCAGACTGGTAAAATGTATAACCAGAAATGAGAAAGATGAATAATGAGTGTATGAAGATGAGGAAGAAGGAAGATTAATGAAAAAGTTGGAAAGCTTTTCCTCTCATAACCACAAAAATATGACTTTTCCCTGCTACAATTTATTTCTGTTAATAAAACAAACTGCATGCTTTCGGAGCAAAGACTATGTGCTCACAATTCTGTATTTTCAGATATTTTAAGTGACAAGTCCAAAGTACTCTGACACTGGTTGAAGAAACCATCTAGCTTAAGCAAGAATAGAAATAAAGAAACCCTCAAGGTTTTAAATAAAAACCTAGGCTATTCTGGCAAAAGTGAAGTCACACTCTTTAAAACCCATCTCTCAACATTCATCAGCTTAGCTTTCTTGCCTATGGTTTTGTCTTGGATGAAAAAGCCCTCTTTGTTGACTTATTGGAAAAGGAATTCTTCATTTAGCCCCTTGAGTCAAATGAAGAACCTGGCAGAAGTAGCTCAGCAACCAAGAGACTAGCACAGCAGTCTGCTGCCTGGTGTCACCACTGCGGATGTCCCTAAATGACAAAAGCACTGCTGCCTTTGCTCTGCCACAACAGGAGTAAGTGTCCGTCTTGGAAGACCGTAACTCAAATTTGCCCATTCTGAGACACAGTAGGGCTAAATATGACCCCACTGCCATTAAAATCAACCATAAATCTTCCAAGCATCAAAACAAGAGTGGAATCACACTAGGCCATATCCTGCTACTTTAAATCTATCTTGAAATTCTTCACAGAAGACTTTCAGAATTACAGATAATTTCTCTACACACATTTTGAGATAGTTAAGAAATAAAAATCTTTTGTACTGACAAGAGTGTAAGACCTATTCTAAGGCAGCCTGCACCACTGAAGTTGAGTAGATCTCTTATCCTTGTTGATACACTTCCAAATAAAAAGCCCTCCTTGAAATACCATCTCTCTTCTGTGAAAGAGGTTTTTAAGGTTAGTACTACAGTTGTTGAATTCTCAGAATTCATTGTTTCTGCATAGTTTTAGAACGTTTTCTTAGAAAGCCTGAGTACATCTCACACTTTTAATGCCAAACTGAGTATTAAACATAAGGAATGTTCAGCAATTAAAAGACAGAACAGCTCTCACCTATTCAGTTCAAATTTAGTATTACTACTATTGCTGAAACAAATTCATTTTTCCAATTTTCTTCTTTATAACCCATAAGAAAGGTTCCTAGAGTACGTTGTGTCAATTTCCTACTGTTTATGCAGACAAATTTAATTTATTAATTTATTAAGTGTATTTGTACCTAAATTTGAGTCCTTAAAATGAGACAACCTGGTCCAAATTCTGAAGGATTTACTAACTCACTCTGATATTTTAACTCATTATGTTTAAGGAGGTAGGTTCCAACAAGAGATTACCAAAACTGTTGAGGACCTACAAAATCTACTGTAAAGACCTACATCCAGGATAGATTCATCAGGAAGATTCCCAAATATTGGTCCAAAAGTCCTTCAAACTTCAAATTCTACGCATGCTACAAGGGTGACCACATCAGCTAGCACTTTTGAAAATGTTGGCCATATTGTACAAGTGACCTCCTTTAAAAAATAGTAACAAAAAAGCTAACTATTTTCAGGGGACTGTGTAAAAAAGTGTAGAATGCTGATTTTCACACTGATCTTCTTATTGATAGATATGAAGTGTTAACACAAATAATCACTTCTTCCAGAAATGTGAATTATTTCATCAGCAGAAAACTTCAGAAATAACAAACTTGTGGTTTATAAACCTAAAGCAACACTATAATAGTAATCCAAACTGTAATATATTGCTGCAAGGATAATTATTAAGGGAAAACACAGCTGACATTTTCTGATTTATGCACACAATCAGAGATGGAGTCCAAGGACTGTGACATAATTATCTTCATGCTAACAATTTTTGTAAATCTCTTGACAGAATTTTAGCTAATTTTAAAATGCCTTCTGAAGATTAGCACTTAAAACTGTTGGGGGAAATAGCACAATTTATTAGCAAGGGTATAATTGTAAACCTTCCAAATACTCATTGTGAATATCATTTAGACAGTAACTCCTGCTTTAGCAGCTGGTATATAAGACTCCAGTTTATGGAATCTTGAAACAACAGAGAGAGTAGAATCTAATTAAACAGGATTACATGCCAAAGAAAAATATTAAAAACAGACTAATAGTCAATTGTTATGAATTTGAAATAGCACATCTTCTTTTGATGTGAACTGTGCTTTATTTCAATGAAACCTAAATATTCTTAGCAGACTCCTCTCTTGATTTGGAACAGACTGTCTTTCTACACTGAAACAACACAAAAAGCTAAATGATTCCATTGATCATCTCTCAATGACTTAAGTTCCCATCTGCTATAGGGTGAAATGACTTACATATATTGCATTTATTCTAATGTTATTCAACAGCCAATAGCTGTATTCCATACAGGAAGCCTCCTGAAACTGTCTTCATACTGAGCAACTAAACAAAACTGATGCCATTTGCCAGAGGGCCTTACCTTAAGAGCAATCTTAAAAACTAAACACATAAAAGGACTGTTTGATCCTATCTGTAACATATTATCATCTCTGCAATGTGTGCTTATTAAATTCCTCCTTCTTATTTGCTGTGACTCATTCTCAAGCGGTTCTTTTTCCAAAAAGGGGGAAAGAACAGCTTTAAACTGCTAACTGACCAGTTCCTCACAAAGGAAAAATAGATCCTTTTAAAAAAATTTTAAAATACATACATATTCCTAATATCTGCAGAAAGTATATTGAGCCCGCAGGTATTTACATAATATTTGACTGCATGCCATTCATAATACATGAACATTTGTTATAACATTTTTTTCATTACGTGATACAGCCACATTGTCCAGACAAGCTCTTAGAAAAGTACAGATATTAGTACATCCAAAAAAGCAGAATTCCAACAGAAAACTAGCCTAAGTGTTAGTAATCAAATGAGAATCAATAGAAAAATCATTACATAGAATTGTGGGAGGCTTTAATCAATGCCTTATCAGCACAACCATGTTAATTTTCTCAGGTTTTTTTTAGCAGCATATTTAAGGCGCTAAAAATAGCACACATGCAAACACACTCAAAAACATGTATCACATTTTCTCCACAAACAGGAATATTTTGCTAATACAGGATTGATATCAGGAAATACTGACACATGTGCTGTTTTCTGAAACTGCAAGTGTGGAGTTTTAGTAATAATTATTACAGAAATACTACAGTTAAGGCAACTGTAATTTATTAAATGAAAGCAGACAATTTTGGATCTTTTTAACTATTCCCAGTTTAAAATATGGCACATTTAATCCTTAAAGACAGGTAATCATATAGAAGTTAATTACTTGTAAAACATAGTTAACACTCTAGTTTGCAATTTTACTGGGGCTGTGAAAGATGTTCAGTGCAGAGATGGCATTCTGCTAACTTCCTTTTCATGCTGTTTCACGCACAAATTTCAAGTGGCAAATTTATCACAGCCTTCATGCTCACATAAGGGTATGGTATCTTGCTTGAATTCAACCTGCTGTTGTCAGAGCAGATGCAGACACCACGTGTTTTGGCAATGGATAACACATCAGATAGTAGTGATACACGCAGGGTGAGAAAAAAATATTCTGAAAGGACCAAGCATGCAACACAAAAAATAGTAGACCAACGAACTCAAAAGAATAAAGATCTACAAAAGATATGCAAGAAACCAGAGGCACAGCTGGAAATAATAATGGAGCAGAGAACACAGGTGATGCCACTAACTAGACAGGACAATTTATAATGCTCCTTTCTCTTGTGACTCAGCTTTAAAAGACAGAAAAAAAAAACGTTCAGGGAGGAAAAAAAAAGGAAAATCTTTGCCTCCCACATTTCTCTTTCTCTTTGCAAAACAAACGTTAAACTTCATCAGCAGATGAATGAGAAGACTTGGCAACAAACTACTGGTCCCCCTGCATTTGAAGGGACAGTTGCAAGACTGCTTCCCTTTATGGGACAGGGTTCTGTAGCAGGGAACAATACACATCATGAATATCAAAAGCTTCATCTAAATACTGTTTCTTTTTTACTGTGGTTGTAGTCTTGCTTTTTCCTCTTGGAGAGCCTGGTATTCTCAACATGAATTTACAATCTAATTCTCTAAGAGCATTAAGTTTAAATAAAGAGACACAGGCTCTTCACAGAATTTCTAAATATACTATTTCTACTTGATAGTGAAAATATAACTAATGACTAAGAAAAAAAATTCCCAAATGCTATACTCCCTTCCCCTTCTATTACTTTCACATACCTCAACCCTGCTTACTCTTCCCCTGGGATTCTTTACTCTGCTTAGGTAAATATTCCCTTGACTCATTGAGATTAAATAAAATGAGACTATGCAGGTAAAGACCAGACTCATATTGAGAATTAACATTTACAGAGCTCATAACCTGGGAAAAAGGAAGAATCTTTAAAATGTAGGTAGAACTGTACTCCTACAGAACAGATTATGTTCTTGACCTTCAACAAAGACTATAAGGAAAAACACATCCAAAAGTCCTTTCTCTTTTAGAACCTAAATGATCAAGAATTTAAGGAATTAACCCCACGTATTTGAGAGTACTAACTTAGAGGATAGCTCTTATTTTCCATGCATAGCTAAAGAATTATCAAATATTAAAGTTTTAAAAAAAATTACATTTACAATGAAATGCCTAAACACCATCCTGAAACAGTAGGGTCCTGCCTTATGTAGTGAAATAAAAGCAAATTATATGTAACAAGCTTGCTTCCTCAGCCCAGGAGGCTCATCTCCTACATGGCACATTTTATTGTCCAACAGCAGTATTTTTTAGACAAGCCCCAACACAACATTTTCTTTCATTGTGCTGTTGCCTCAGTATTTAAAAAAAGTAAATAAATTTTTTCCCAACCAGCTCTGCAGAAGCTAATCTGCTTCAGCTATTTCTCATGGTTTCGCATAAGATTCTTGCCAAAAAAAGTTGGGTTTGGGAGGGGTAGAGTTAATTTTCTTCATAGCAGCTGCTCTGGGGCTGTGTTTTGGGTTTGTGCTGAAAACAGTGTTGATAACACAGGGACGTTTTAGCTATTGCTGAGCAGCACTTACTCAGCATCAAGACCCCAAGCGAGGAGGCTGGGAGTGCACAAGGAATTGAGGAGGGACACAGCCAGAACAGGTGACCCCAACTGACCACAGGCATATCCCAGACCATATGGAGTCATGCTGAGCACAAAAAGCTGGGGGAAAAAGAAGGAGGGAGGTCCAGAGTGGTTAGTCTCTGCAATATGGTTTAGTGGGCATGGCAGTATGTAGCTGAAGGTTGGAGTTGATCATCTTGGAGGTCTTTTCCAACTACAATGACTCTGTGATGGTGTTTTTCTTCCCAAGCCCCCGTTATGTGCAATGGAGCCTGGCTTTCCTGAAGGTGGCTTAACACCTGCTTGCCGCAGGAAGTACTGAATGAATTCCATGCTTTGCTTGCATGTGCAGCTTTTGCTTTACCTACTAAACTATGTCTCAACCCAGAAGTTTTCTCACTGGTACCCTTCTGACTGTCTCCCCCATCCCACTGGGGGGTGAGCAAGTGGCTGTGGTGCTCAATTGCCACCTGGGGTTAAACCACAACAGCGAGGTCATACCAAGGTCCTTGTCTCCTAATCTTACAGATCATGTCTTAGATCGTGTCTTTCTACTGCCAGTAATAGAAGCACGTGCACCACCGCTTCCACCTACTGCTTACTAAATTGTGTGCTCCTAATTCTCTCCAACAGCTAAAAGACTTGCATAAAATAGTATTTAATATGAGTTTATAGAAGAGAAATTAAAGCCTATTTTCTTTTCTGAAGATATGTGATTTGTCAACTCACTTATATATCTTCTCATATATATCTCTATATATCTAAGTGTCTCCTGTCACCTACAGTTACTTCTGAGTTAACATATGAGTTAACATACAGTTAAAAACATTAGAGCTGAGGTAACATTTTGTTGGGTAGTTGCATATGGTGTCCATTGTTCACAAATGAACTTAATTTTTTTTAGTATTATTATTGTTTAATAATTACTTAATTACCTGTCTAGTAGAAGGAGTGGGGAAAATCCCATCCTCTGTTTGCTGGGCTTAGGAGAAGAAAACAGCAACATGTGAAATAGTTCAGTGTTATGACTGAAGCAATTCCACAAAAAATATTACTAAGATATCATCAGGTACCTGACCAGGTGAATTATCCAGAGAAGAGTATATACACTTATATTCTGGGTTACTGTGTTATCTAAATTTAGCATCAGTATCACGTTGCTACTTAAGTAGCAATGAGAGAAAGCAAAATATGAAACTGAGACTAAATTTCCTCAGAGAAATAATTTGAAATATTCAATTCACTTGAGAAGTGTCTATCCAAGTCAAAGAAATAAGGACTAGAAAAAAGGCTACAGACAGTAAAATACAACCCTTGTATCAAGATCTTGGTGCAGTTCAGTTACATGCTGGCATTGTGTTTCAGATTTTCCATCACTATCATAGCTTATGAAAACCTGAATAATAAAAATATTAATATTAAAATAATAATAATAATAATAATAATAATAATAATAATAATAATAATAATAACAATAATAATAATAAATCTGAAGTTAATTTACAAAGTATGGACACCATATGCAAACACCCAACAAAATGTTACCTCAGCTCTTATGTTAACTATGTTAACTCAGAAGTAACTGTAGGTGACAGGAGACATGCCAGGAGAAGATACATAAGTGGGTTGACAAATCAGAAATCTTCAGAAAAACAAAACAGGCTGTAATTTCTCTTCTGTTTCCATTTTCTTTGAGATTCAAAAGACATGTGCTGAGATGTCCAGAAAAGCCAAGTATTTAAGCACATTTTATATTAATTGCCATCTAAAATAGCTAAATCAGCTATTCTGATTTAGAATTTTCTAAAATCTTCTGTTTTCAAAATACCATATAGAAAAAAGATCCTGCAAAAACTACTGTAATTACATGCATCCCTTACTGTGCTTAGCAATGATTGGTATCTCAAACCATATTGCAAAAGATACAGTCACACAGCGACCTCAGACTCTGTAATACACACAGAGTCAGGAAAAACAAATGGAAGTGCAAAATAAAAAAAGGAAAGCATGAATAAGAATGCAGAAAGACTCACAAAGCTGTTTAATAGTCAACACAACTACTTATTTTTAATTATCATGCATCAAACCAAGTTAGTCAAAACAAAAGCTTACACTCACTGCTAAGAAGGCGGAAAGTTAAGTCTTGGTGGGGATGGTTTGGGAAAGAAACAATCAAGTAGGACACTACAAACACTTTAAATGCTTTTTCCCCTCTCAAAAAAAAAAAAAAAATCAGAAAATCAGAGGTATGAGGCTATTGCAATGGTTGGAGATCCTATGAACTTATCACCATCTGTTGTGCCATCTATTTACAGACACACAGACATAATCAAAAATTAGGGAAAACTGCTCAAGTGCAATCTTCTTTGAAGATACCATGCATGTTTAACAAGCTTTAGAATCTTCCAAAAGAAATGTAAGAAAATAAGTAGTATTGATTTATTTTCTGTAAAAATTACATGAAAAATAACTTTCCTATACACAGAAATGAACAGGGATTATGTGTAGCTACATCTTTCAGCAAGGCATTCAAAAGAGCATTAAGAGAATGCTGCTGTAATGCTGCTTGTTTATTCACATGTGGCTTGAGAATAGCATCTAGGATAAATATATTGCCTCAGGTCTCAGTTCCATTTACTGTGTTAGAGAGAAGAGCACTAACTACTCAATACCTGACTATGGCACTATGCACTCTTCTGGTTCTGTATCTCATTTACTGTCTTCTTTGTAAGGTTTTTACTTCTTTGGAAGCTTTCATGTCTCAGTCTGAATAGTTTGCTTCTCCCAAAATCTTCTGGCCTGCCTTCAGACAGCTCAGGCAGCAGTATTCTCCTTGTTAGTCTCTTGAAAATCGCTATGTTCAAGCTGAGGTGAACAATACTAACATGCCCCAAAGCATCAGCCAAGCAGCTTCCCAGCAATTCCCAAGCAATCAAGGCCATACAGAGCCAAGATACACCAGAAGAGAGCTGCAATGCAAGACTCCTAGATTTGAATTTGGCTTAGGACTGTTTGGAGGAATCTAATTCAGGTCACACAGAAAGTGCTCAAGACATTTGGGCCAGGTAGCACAGCTCCTGAGCTAATTAAATCGGTCTCTCAGCCAGGCTGGCCCTGGCACAGAATTTTCCTCGCATTGCTATGCTATTCAAGCCTATAAGTGGCTCCAGCTATTGCAGATGAAGGCCCTTTAGTTCCCTGAACACTGCACAGGACAGACCTGCCCCTGCTTATCATGTTTAACTTGGAGAATATGAACAACCCACTCCCTCTGTGCAACCAGTGCTTGACCTAACACCCTTGGTATAATCACCCACATTTTTTCAATAAAATGCAATAACCTAGTTTTGAAAATGCTATTTCCAAACAGAAAGATTGAATAATTTCTAAACAACACTGAAATTCTTACTTTAAATTATTTTTACTCTCTGGGAAACATATTGGACTTATTAATCAGTCCCCAGCTCATGGGTGTCACTGCTACTATTGCATATGTGCAAACAGAGTAATAGGAATGAACAGGATGATACAAATTAAAAAGAAACAAAAATCATCATTCTTTTAACATCATTACCAAATTTCTCCCTTTTCTTCTTGAAGTCATTTTTATCTCTAATTTTTAATTCTTATTGCTATGCAGCAGGCTCCCTGCTCCCCTTGTGTATAAACTGTTTGAGCTTTCAATTTTTAATTTTTCTTCAATAATGCCCTATCTTTTCTATTCTTTTTTTTTTCATAACTTGGTTTTTGGTTTTTTTTTCTCTCCCGCTCTTATTTCCTCATGCTTGTTTACTTTTTCTCTCCAGTCCTTACTAATTATTTCATGTCTCTTGGTCGTTTAATTATGTTTCATGGCTTTTCCTTTCTTACATTTTTATATTGCATTCCTTTATTCCACTCCTGCAGCTCTCTGATTTCTATGTGCTTGCTTAACTATTACCCAAATGGCTCCAAGCAGGACACAGTCAAACTGAAGAATAAATAAATTAAAAGAAAAATACTATCTGTGGCCATGCGGTGTTGCCTAGCAACACCCTGTACCTCTCCACAGCTTTTCTAGAGCCCTGGTGGCAACAGAGCTTTTCAGACTTATTGCTACAAAGATATGCAAGATCCTTCTCACATTGTTTGGCCATTCACTGACAAATAAATGCGGAGGAAAACAAATGAAAAAGAATAACTCCAGAGAAAGCATCAGCAACAGCACAAGAAACGGCCACCTCCTCTGATGCACATGGCCCTCAGGCCTCTAATGGACTCTGTAAAACACGTGCAACTTTTATGCTATTGCTGTTCACCAATACCACTACTGTTACAATCTTTGAGAAACAGAATGTAAACAAAATGTAAATTGCTTTTAATGTAGCAATTAAAATGTGCTAAATTCAACCAACTCTTATATAGCTACTGTGGATGCATTAGTGGCTGAGATTCACTGGCCTCCTCTGAAAGCTTTGCACTGAAAAAAAAAAAAAGATAGCCTGCCAATTGTATAGGGTAGGAAAAAGGGTCCAAGCATGGTCAAAAATGAAGTGGAATTATAAGGAAAGAGAAGTTTGTCCCCAGAAGTTATAGATTCAATATTAAAAGATTTTCAATATTTATTACTTCTAATTACTTCAGATGTGACAGAAGTGAGAGGAAAGTGAATTCTCACCCTAACACTTCTCTTTAAAATGCAAGTTTACGGGCTCTGTCTTCAAAAGTTAGAAACAAATGCTTATTAAGTCCACACTTCTCAAAGTATTGATGATTCACCATGAGCTACACTGAGTTACAAAGATACTAAAGCTAGTTTTATCAACCGTCCTTTTTTTTTTGTTCCACAGCAGTGAAAGACTTCTTTCACCAACCACCTCTGAGAAAGAAAGTGGATGAAATTATACTCATGCAAGGGACTAAAACTTTAAGACTATTTTGAGTCTTGGAAGAGGAGTCAAAAACTGAAAATGCTAATACAAAAGGTAACTACATAATTTAACTAAGGACAAACCTACAATGAAGCCCCACAAAATGATGAAAACGTTAACACTATTTCTGAAGGACATCAAAAATCAGCATTCTTGCTTGGAAATTTTATATATAGCTAAATCAGCATCAAAGCAATTTCATGTCTGTATAGCACTTGTACAGGCAGCAAGTGAAAAGAAAGCATATCAGAGAGCACATACCTTAAAAAGATATTTAACAGCATTAATCTACATCTATCAGCTACAACTTGTTACTTAGTAAAGACAGGCTGCAAATGATACACACAAATAAGCAAAGGACAGAAACTAACATTCAGGTACACAATTAACCTCATTCCCCAAGTAATGTTCGTAAAAATAGAAGCTGAACTAAGGCACATAGAGTTGGCTAGAGAACACAGAAGAACCCATAGGATCATATAGACCAAAAAGCAAACACAGGCTTTGCACAGTCAGGCACTTAAATTGAAAATGCCCAAAAAAGCTTTCAAAACTTTATTTAGCTAATGCACATACATGCAGCAAACCCAGTTTTAATTACACAGTCAGATGCTATTTTACATAGAAGTGTTTCATGACTTAGAAAACACAACAGAGAGAGCACACCTAATCATTAGCCTTTCAACATTTGGGCTCAGTGTGCAGCCTTGTTTACTGGCCATTAACCAGATCCTTACTTGAAGGCAGACCCATTTTTCCCCATGAACATTTCAATGACACTCACTACGTATCTGATGTGATCTGAAAGCAATTTATTCTACATAACCCCCACAGTCCAAAACATTAAAGCATACAGGAGACTAGAAGTGACAACCTGGACAATCACAGTTAACCTCTTGCTTTCACATTCAATTCACATTCAGATTTTCTTACCAGTTCATGCAACCATCACCCTCTGATCAGCTGGTATTTCTAAATCCTCTTCTTGCTTAATTCCAGACATTAGGCTCCTAGTCATTCTCATTCTCAGCCCTTGGCTGTACAGCCTCCTAATTGCACTATTAAATTTATTCTTATCTTTTTTATTCTAAACTTCAGTGTCACACAGTTCTTTATGATGTTCTAGTTCCTTCTGTATTGACAGTGCCTGTCGACTTTCTTGTAACATGCTCCTAATATTTATGTCAAGCTCATTAATGAAAACATTAAATGTTATGAATCTGAAGACTGATCCTTCAAAAAGCTCTGCTAAAAGCCCAGCAGATCTTTAAGCACTTCTCTCTCTCATTTCCCCTCCAGCCAGTTCCTTATCCATGCTACTATTCTAATCTAAGCAGATAACACTTCACTTTTAACTGGCAAAAAATCAAACCCAAACCCCTTGTTAGTGTGTCACGATTTATCCCTAAGAATAAAGCCCAATATGCCTTGTTCTATCTTCCATTTCCCTTAATGCATTTAATAAATCTCTGCTTAAAATTTTGTTTTCAAAGTTTTGCATTCTGCCAATATGAGACTAACAGAGTGAGAGTTGCCCATCAGTTCTCTATCTTTTAACTCACAAAAACAGCATTGCCTATTCTTTAATCAAGAACTTGCTCTACTACAAAGCTTGTAATTTCAGATGTCAATTTTTCTGCAATACTTTTATGGATGTTCTGTTCCTTTGACTTCAAACATAAAACACTCCAAGTTTTCCTTCTGGCCTGTCTGGTATAATTTCCACTTCTGCACTTTTCTGCCCATTTAGCCACCTCTTGCTGTATTCCCATTTCACTGAAAGTAGGACAACAATTACAAAGACTTCAGACAATACCTAAAATGCTTAATCCTATCTTCGCACTGACTTTGCTTGTTCTTTTACTTTTTAGTTTAAATAGCTTAAGAATCTTCTACTATTTGTTTTATATAGCTGAATAACCTTTTACTATTTGTTTTAATTTCTTTCACCCAGAGTGACTCAACTTGACTTTTGAAAGTTCTCATTTTTTCCTCTGTATTTCCTGCTTTGCCAATCAAACCCATTTGTTTCAACTCCCTACAGGTAATCCTCATAGTCTTAACTTTTTGAAGCTGTTTTACAGTTCAGTGTGAAACTATTCTTCACAAATTGGGATTCAAATTCCAAATAAATTTTGTGTAATTCAAATACTAATAATCTTCTCAAAATTAATGTCTTTGAACTGTTTATCTTATTCTATAGATTTTATATTGAACTGATTTTTTTAAAAAATTATGAAAATTATATTCTGCATTTATGCTATGACTTCATCCATTTTTTAAAGGGATAAAGTCCATTCTGATTCATAACAGAACTGATAAGATTGGTACGAGTTGATACTGTTTTTTAAAATTCTGCATTAGTGTTTCTGATTAAATGACTGTTACTAACAAAGTTTGTCAGTTATCACATCAAAGAATACTTGGACGCTACCTTATTAGGATCTGAGGTTTACAGGATGCATTTAAAAAGTCAAAGTGTCTTACAATCAATGTCTTACCTCTGTAATAGATTACAATCAATTCCAAGTGCAGAAAGTGGTGAGGGTAAAAGAATGAGGATGGTGAACTTCAGAAAATATAATTTCTGGTATGTCTCCTGAGAGTTATACTGATCAGTAAAGGAAAGCAAGAGAAAGGGCAAACCTACAGAACTTCACAAAAGGGAACTATTCCTAAGCAAAGCAAATAAAAAGAAAAAAACCCAAACCTCACAAAACCACAAACAAAACAAACAGGAAACAAACAAAACTCACCCAAAATAGTGTTTTTAGCACACCTTTATGATCACACCATGCCTCCCCCCAATGGCCTGGGAATCAAAATCATAAAAGCAGGGAAACTGACACATACCTAGAGCAGATAAATTTCTAAGTATAAATGAACTGCATAAACACTGTGGGAATAAAAGCAGAAAGTGATGCAAATTTAAGTTTAAAAGGAGAAAAATGTAAAATGATAGTAAGAAAACTGTTCTATATACATGAGAAGCCAGAAAAAAAATGAAGAGAAGTACAGATTATGTACAACAGAGCAAATAAGTGATGCAGAATCAACAGCTCTCACTGCTCTCTTCATGAAGAGAGCACGGTATAGCCATAACTACAACTAAAAAAATATATTTTCAGCAAGAACATAGGATTGCAGGCTTGAGCATGGAAAAAAAAGAATAATTTATACTTTTTAATCAGACTGATTCAGCTCATGTATCACTGAGTCACTGAGGAGCTAACTGAAGCAATGCATGGAGCACTATCAATTGCACCCACTAGAAGGCTTGTGGTTCCAAAAGGTCAGAAGAGACAGACATAATTCTTGCCTTTACAGAGGGGGATTGAGGGGAGGGGAAACAAAAGGAAAAAAAAAAAGAAAAAAAATGGTGAAAACAGAAATCATACCCCCAGGTAGAGAAAATGGAGTACATACATTAAAATGTACGTTGTGATATAAAAAGTGCCATCATGGCCATGTAAAACTGGCCAAGAATAGCGGGCAGAGTAGATGTGGCAAATCTGAAATAAACTTCTTCCCCCCAATTATTCCACAGCACATTTTCATAAGCTAACTAAAAGTGTAGACTAGACTAAAAAAATATCCAGTGAGTGTGCAACTAACTGAAAAACAACTAGGTTGTTTTGGTTTCTATCACCAAAAAACAACCCGAATCAAGATGGTTCATAATTCACCCAACACCTCAGTGACTTGGTTAATTGGAAAAAATTAATGCACTAATGGTTTCTACTGTCATAATGTTTGGTGGAATAAGGGAAACAGGGAACAAAAGGTATTAAACATTTCAAAAGGCAAGAAGAGAACTTCAAAATCAAACCAAACTAATGGGTCAGAATTTGGGCCATAAATACAAGATAATTCAACACTCTTGCAGAAGGAACAGCACATGTCTGATGGCCTTCACTATAGAAAAGGTAAATCTAGTACAGGAAAGAGCAATCTTGTTTTCAGCATAGGCACTATCTTACAAAAGAAAAAAAAAAAAGTGGGAGTAGAAGGTCTGAAGAAAGATAAGCTAGTCTTGATATTTTTTCTGTTTTCCAAAAAAAAAAACCAGCATAAGAAGGCACCTTTATCTCCATCCAGTAACCACAGGAAAGTATATTGAATTCTACATCTGAAAGAATATAATACTAAGCAGAAGTTGAAAGTTGACAGTGAAGATGGTTTCTGATCCTATCCCTACTCTGATTTGCTCAGCTTTAATGAAGGGGAAAGAATTGGACTTACCTAGAATTCAGCACTTTAAGCAGATAACCATTTTTCATTTTGTCATATAATTAAGTGCAAAGCTAAACAATTTGCAGTTCTTCAATTGAAACACTTCAGTTTTGAAATAGTTAAGATCAGAAATATACCTGGAACTAAATGCTGCTCACAAAAAGGTGAATGCTTCTCTATAGAAGAGGAAATCATCCAACATCAAATAAGTGGAACACCAAACCTGAAGAACTCTGAACAGCAGCAGTTAAAAGGTTGGAGGTGGTTTTGCACAGCACTCCAGATGAGCCACAGGGTAAGAAGGAACCTTCTGCACAGTACTAAGAAAGTGTCTGGCACAACTTGCCATCACCCAGTATTTGCAATTTAATACATAGAAAATGTGCATAAAATCACTATTTTGTTGCATCCAGGCAAGTTAGGAGCTATTGAGATATTCTAATGAAAACACCTTAAGATATTGAAACTAATATAAAACATCAAATGCAAGGAAATTCATAATATGCATTTCTTAGAGCCAGTATATATGATATCATATATAAACATGTAAACCACTTTATTCCAGTGAAAGGGTTATAAATGCCAGCATATGCTATCGATAAGAGAAAATGCAGAGTAATTAGTTAATCTAAAAAATGCATGAGTAGGAATTTGACTGCTAAATGATTAAACTGGTACATTTTAAAATGCGTATTAATATTTAATTATTGACACTATGAGAAAAGAGAAAATCTCTTGATGTTACTTCTCAGCTCTTTCTGATACTCAGCAACACATGTATTATTCATATGAATAGTTTGTGCATATACAGTCAATCACTAGTTAAATAAAAGAATCATTCTCAAATTCCCTAATCACCTCAATAGATCCTAACGCAATATTTTCCACATTTGGGAATCACAGCGTTTTATTTAAGAAATCAGTCTGGCCATGATGAATACAGCACAGCTCGAGCAGACATCAGTTCAAAGAATCAGATGTCAAAGTGCTCCCTCTAATGTCCCTTAATCATCACACCAATTAGTGGTTGAATAGTGATGTGATTAAAGAGACTGCTGCTATCCTATACCTATTCAGACTAGTAGAATTCTACATATGTTCTACCAATTAATGTTTGAATAGAGCAGCGATTAGAGAGACATCTGCCATTGTATACCCATTCAGAAAAGAGCTAAACTTGCATATTCATATGCAATGAAGACAAAAATAAATATTTGCAAAGGTAAACTATACGTTTAGATTATAAATATAATTGAGTTGATTTCCTTTAATGAGTGTTCTCTATTTTACAATATTTGGGATTATTTTTTTATTTATAAATATAGAATCTTTCATCAATACATGTCTAGAAATGGACAAATTATTTACTGGAAAAGCAGTTATTCACTAAGGTTCCTGATCTCAGGCCTTCGGTGTGTTGGGTTTTATATCTACTTGTTTGCAATTTGCACTATTTCTGCTTCAATCCATCAGTTATTTGTGAAATGCTAACTTGATTATTCTGTAATCAGGATACATTATTAGGCACAAAAAACGTGAACTTTTTCCACCTCACTGGAAGGCAATACTTAGAGTAACACACTGATTGTAGCTGAGAAAGATCATCTTGTTTACAGATTTTTCTCTGCAAGCCTGGACACTGGTACATCAAGAGGTACTTACATACCTTGTTTTAAAGAATTTCTTTAAACAGATATTTACATATAGCAGTGACAGCCACAGAAATACTATCAAAGTGAAAAGCAGTTAGAAGTTCTAGCAAGCTATTATTACCACTTTTTTAAAGGAGTAGCCTTGTCCTCTGAACTTAAAGAGCAACATGAGCTGTTATATCTTGCAATGAATTGCAGATCTCAGGCTCCATCATTAGCACAAAATGATCTGGTAGTTGCAACTTAATGTTGCACAGAAAAAGACAAGGTGAAGAATTTGGTTTTCTCTAATGGCTGGAAAGAATTAGAGTACAGTTAAAGTCTCTTTCCCAAAGTGAGCCCTTGCCAAAATGAAAAAAAAAAAAAAAATCAAAAAGAGGTGAGCATCAAAATTATTTTGTTCAGAGGCTCTTTTTGCACATGCTGATCAGGCTTAGCACATGTAAGGACAAAGAACAATGCTAATACTGCCAGAAAATCAATACTGTTACAGGCTATGGCAATTAGCTACAAACCAATTTAAACCCCATTTCCTTTTCACCTTCTTGTCCTGTTGAAATACTTCCAGCATTTCCATCTGGAGCAAATGTTATAATTATTTCTAAACGCAGAAACTGAACCAAGTCTGTATACATAGGTGGATCTATATCAGCTTCTCACCTGTCCTTAGCAGGTATCTACAAGATTTCATTATCAAAAAGAAGGCTGGACTAGAATATCCCTCTGAATTATCCAGTGACAAGTCAATTTATAAAACTTGTGGAACTGAATTTCATTTAAATTACAAACCTGCACATGTACAAGATCGAACAAAACTTGTCCTATAATGCTTAGAAACCCTACTCATAAAGCAAGGAAATCAGTGTGGTGGGTGCAATGCAAATGCACACAGTGTGTGCCCCCCTAGTTGGTGACCTAAATGTAGGTAAGCACAAAATACACAGAGAGATGGAATTATAAAGACTTAGAAACCACAAATAAAAATATTAATTCGAAGTCTAAACAACCCTGAACTGCGTAGGAAAGACCTGAAATCAAAGCAAATCCTCGCCGTTTCACAGTTGACCCCTTTGCTTTTGTTCTATCTGTAAATTGATGATCTAATGTGATCTAAATTTTGCACCCTTCTTTAATGCTCACTATTAGAACAGCTATTTCAAAACTCTTCTAATTATTTCTGGACAACAGAAATCTTTGTTCCCCCAGATAACTAGAGGCATGTGTTTATATCCCTTTTCAGCATGACTCATAAGAAATAAGAGTGTTAATGCTTAGGTCTAGCACTGTTACTGAAGGTGACACAGCAATAAAAAGTTTTCCTACTCTGATACATGTCTCTGAGTTAAAATTTCACAAGGAAAGCTGATTAATCTTGCACCTAAAGCTATAAATAATATAATTTTTGCAGCAACACTTGGTTGCTAACATAGTAAATAAACAATAGCACTCACTGAAAGCATAATTGAACCTTCCTTTAGGAGGATACTTTTCCAATGCTGAGGAAAGATATTGACATTCTGTTTCCACTTCAGAACTCAGTAAATGGGCAACCCAAAGTGTCTCAGAGCAGGCTAGGAGTTAAAATTTCACTTGTGTAATTATTCTGAAGAAATATGTAAGTCTGCCATCTGGAAGTCTATTAGACATTACAAAGTCACTGTGTGCATGCCTCAGCAGATGCAGCTTTTGTTCAGAGTTTTGAGGGCTGTTAATTTAATTAGTTCTGTATTTTCATACTCCCACCTTCCTTTCAACAGTAGTTCTGCAAAGGCAGCATCAGAACAGCTTTAAAAGGATCCAAAGCTAAAAGCCAAATTCAGATTTTAAGGAAATGGAAACAAATAAAGTTCATATGGACTTTAAATGGAGCTTGATCTATTCATTAGCAGGCTTAAACATTAACACCAGTGGCTCCTTAGACGAAAACAGAAAACGGTGTTCAAGGAATCCTTTCCTACATTAGCTTTTCTAATTTAGGGAGGCAATGAAAGGATTCAACCATTTCATTTTATTTTATTATTAAAACCACTCAACAACAATGATATGGAGAATGTAAAAGGTCTCTTATTTTTTACTGATGTCTTTTATGTAGTGGGAGACCAGACAAATTTTTTTTTTCTTTTTTCAGGGCTTTTTCTGCTATAGTAAGCTATGTGGTAAATCTTACACAGTAAGAATAAGCTACATATCTCTGAGCGAAGAAAAGTTTGTCAGTTTTAAAAGCTACCCATCTAGCTACCATCATTACCCATCTAGAAATAAGGACAATCCCTTTACAGTTCCTTCTAGCACTTTACATTTCTTATAATAGCTTGCAAACCAAATAATGTGATGTTTCTACCAAATAATATATAATAATGCAGTATTAAAACTATCTGTGACGAAAGTAGTTGTATCTGCCCAATTTGTTTCTTTCTAACTTTTAATCCTGTAAACTGTACCCCATAAGCAGATTCCGTCAGGACAGGGTGCTAATAACTGCACAGATCTCCAAGCAGTACTGCAGAACAATAAAACCAAGTTGTTTATTAGACTGCAAGCCTATGCCAAAACATCATCCTGCAATGTTCAGAATTTCTCTCAACTGAAAATCCAGACAAGGCACACAAGCTGGCAGTGAAGCCAAATCCATGGTGTCTGCACAGCCCAAGAAGCTCAGACCTTGGGAATCCAGAAGTATTTGAGACACCATGAGGTACACACATACAGCTAACAGCAGGAACATGGGAAGAGAATTTCTAGAAAATAATTTCTAGAAAACTACGCACTTTCAAAATCAACGACAAGTATCAAACATTTTATGGGTAAACTAAATACAAAAAGCAAGCAATTCTGATGTGGGATAACAAAGAGTGACTTAAAAGCCTAGATGCTTTAGGAAATGCGTGTTAACACACCCATTAGTAAAATATTTCTGTGAATGTTACCGTTTAACTAACCAGAATAATTTACATTGGAACAGCTAATTAGGTTAATATACAGATACCCAGCTGCCCTGCTGCATGGATACCTGAGCTTCCTAACAAACAGTTTCTGAAAGCAGAGGAGTTTACAGCCCAGTATTGATTTCAGGTCACCTGAAAACGTGACAGTGTAAACTGCAGCTGCCCAGGAGCCGCTCACTAAGCAGCCCAACATTCTCTGCAGCAGGAACAGACAGTTGTGGGCAATATCTGCATCAGACATCCCAAAATAATCATCCAAGCTCACAAACAGAAGGTTTTCATGTACGTAAGTTACTAGTTCACATGACACTATCTAAGCCAATAAATACAAGAAAATAGGAATATCAGCTATAGCAAAAAAGAGATTCTTATAATCAATACTATCAAACAGGAAACTGTACTAAGATCATTGCTGTTATACTAAGGATATCCTGGGCTGCTCCTTCCAGCAAATATTTATTGTTCATACTGGATTTCATGTTCTTAAGAAACTGAGGAACTTTTTGGTATTTTTGATTTGGTTTGTGTTTTGGATGACATATTTTTAATTACAAACAAAATCAACTTCCTGCCTGAATTTTCCTTTTTAGAGGGAGGTGTTTTGACAACACTACGAAAAGACACCACTATCATTACACCCATAAGGAAACTAGTACTCTACCTAAAAGGTTTCTTAATTTAGAAGATTATGTAAGACAACCTGTACGAAGACAGTAAAAACAGTACCAAACTTCTAATCAGATGAGGGATCAAAGAGACATAAAAAGTCTGATAGGATTAGTCAAATATCACACTGAGACTAGGAATTCAAATACCTAGAGAGAAAACGATGATATATAATGACAGAAATACTGAAGTGGACAGTTTACAGCAATAAAAGTATTTCATCCAAAATCAACTATTTTCTGAAAAATACAATGCACAAAATTTAAATTCCAGAGTCATGTTTTAATCTAAGCTTTATGTATTTATTTACATATAAAATAGGTACATATGACAGGCTCCCCTATTTCTGTAGAAAAATAAAATTAGCTTTAGAAGTCTCAGAAAGGATAGTGAAGTGCTGCTCATCCCAGTGTGACTCTTGGAAAACAGAAAGAGGAAGGGGCAGAAGAGGCTACCCAGGGAAATCAAGAGGCTCAGCATCGCTCAGGATGTGACACTTGAGAGGGATCAGAATTCATAACAAAAGGCACAAAAGTTGTATCAAACACTTACTAAAATCACCAAAAATGAAAAAAAGTATGGACTGCAATATGTTCTGAAAAGCAAAGAGCTCATCACAAAGTAACTCTGTATCTACAGGAACAAACTAGAAGCCAAATGCGGCTACTGAATAACACTAATTTATTTCTCCCACAGCTGTGATTTCAGCCTCAATGATTGTTCCAGATGCGATGATAAACATGTTCCAGATGCAATGATAAACGTGCACTTACTGAACAGTTTTTGTCAGAATTCCTTTTCCAATGCTTCTTGACTAGTTTCTTTGCTGCAGTTGAGTGAAGAGTTGCATGTGTTTGTTTTCGGGGATTTAAAGCCAAAATGTTCTGTGGAAAAAAGAACAAAAGACATTAAAATATAGATTCAAATTTCTATAAAGGTTCAAAGCCTCTTAGATCACACTTTATACACTTAATTACAGTGCTTTGTAAAACCAAATGCAATTATTCCACATTATAGCCCAACTCCATACTAATTTGTTTAGATTGTATTGTCCACACCACTTAGATGATGAATATTTCAAGACATTTCTAGGATTACTAGAAAACAGAATTATATTTAGTAGCTTTAATAATGGTGTCCATTCCCAGATATTTTTTATGTACAGCATATAGAAACGCATAATTCTGGTTCATTGTATCATTCCAAGTAACATTTGTAAAGCAAAACAAGCAAAAATATTTTAAAAGATCTGGGTTATTTCTGAATGTTTCATCATTTCAGTATAAACTCCAATTTCCCCATCAAAATCATCTCCTTCTAAGCCTAGCAAGCTGATGAGTTAATTCATTTATCTTAAAATACTTTTATTTGCAAGGACACAAATATATCTCAGGAATGTAGCCATACTTTTAAGTCATAGCGGTGGTCTGACAACACAGGCAGAATGAAGTTTGCAATGTCTTGCATTATCCTAGTATAACTCAAAAAGTTAAATCAAATTTTTGGAACCAAAACTCTTTTACAAATCTGGCAAGTAACAGATTTCTATAGCAAAAGCCACCTCGTTTATTTCAAGGGATGAGTGTGAAAGGCATCCAAGAGACAGATCCAGACTCAGGTCTGTGAAGGAGAACAAAAACAGGCACATTGTTGCTTGTAACTTCTGGAATTAGTTTGCAAGTTTACCTATAAGAAAGCCCTGGCTTTAGCACTACATGTCTCCACTGAAGTGAGCTATGTGTGTTTATTCTGTTACTATATGTCAAAGATGTGCGAGACTGACTTACAGAAACATGATGAGTGTGATGGGGTTATGAATATTATACTGTGATTCTTCCTGATTTTAAAAATCTGTTTCAGAGGGTGATAATGACGGAACAGTCATCTCTTGTATTAAGATTTTATTGTGCTGATTATGGGGACTTTTTATTTTAAATGGGAAGGAGTCACTTTATATTCAACTACTTAATGCCTTACTCTGAAGGCAATTGGTAATCCAATTGTCCCTCAAACCAGAAACCTCACCTCTGCAAACAACAACATAGCCCAACACAGTAACTGCCAGCTTGCCTGAAGCACAGAGACAAAAAGCGAGGCACAGCATTCAAAAAACGTATAGACTATTTAGCAGCCTACATGCTGCTGAATTTCTGAAAGAGTTACAGGTTACTAGATGTGCCCCTGTAATTCCAGCAGCAAAGACTCTGCTCCAGTTCAGGGTGTTCCCCAGATGAGGACCTCAGGGAAGATATGGCAACTAAATGCATTCAGTGGTTATTTATGCCAATTTATTTTGCCCTTAATTAAAACAGAGCAGGGACATTCACATAAGGGATATCTCAGTGGATACTTGATTTTCTCAGGATGATCAAACTCAACTGTTAGAGCATTATGTGACTGCTGAGTGCCCAAATTACCCAAGCTGGGCAGTAGGTTCTGCATCACATAAAAACTTCAGCAAAATTTTGTCTGCTCTCTTTTGTAATTGCTTAATGCTTGGCCATGAATATTATTTCAGCAAACTGAAATGAATTGCAAATTTCTAGCAATAAACTGTAACAGATGTACTCCACTGGGTACAGCACCAGTTGGTTTAAAACATGGAACAAATGGTGGGGCAAGCCAAGGACGGAAGAATCCCCATATGTTTGCTCCTGTTGGAATTCTGCAGCAGGAGCATGGCTCCAAGTGCAACAGTTGCAGAAATCCAAAAGGACTACGTAGCACAGCATGTCCCAGAATTAAATCTGAAATAAAACTGGCACAGAAAATACTAAATCACATATACAATATAAAAAATGCTTATATTTCCACTACATAAATAATATACTACCTGCCTAAATCTTGGCTTGCTGGCCAAAGTGGCTGCTCCAGCTAGAGGTCCCTGGTGTTTAAGAACAATTCAGAAGTTAACTGCTTAAATGGGAAAATAATGTAAATGCTCTTGGGTCAGTTGAACTGTCAGAAGTTAAATTAGTGAGGGTGTTTTCTTCCTATTCATTTCAGTTCCCTGGTTGGCTTTTCACAGCTTATGGCTACTCAGACATTTAGTAAATTTAACAAATAAATTCAGATGGGTCAGCCAGTAAGTGCAAAATTACTGAGAAGAAAGTTCTAGAACACATATTGCAAATAACAATGAATACACACAACTAAACAAAAATAAACCACTTGGATATGCAAGAAAGGAAACCTGAGCCCTGCAGTCTCTCAAACACACTGGTCATCCAAGCAGGGGAAGAGTTCATTGGTGAGGAGAATTATTTGGGCACCTACAGTCTTGCTTGTCTGAATCCCATGCTTCTTCTGCCACATAAATTCTTATTCTTGACAGATGAGCTGTTCTTTGATCTCTCCAGATGTTGAAAGACCAAGACTCAAGCTCCCCAACAGAGGATGCAGGTGCATAATGCAGCCCTTTTCAAAGTACTATGAACTTTGGATTTCACATTAAGATGATATTTTTACAGTAATGCAGAACCGATGAATTTTATCTTTACAGTTTTACATAACTGGCTCCATTTATTTCATTAATAGTAGATATAAATCCATTAGCATTAATGGCTGCAAAACAGAATATAAGGATACTGTACTTCAGTAGAAATCCATTGTGATACTCTGTTGATGAAGAAAGACATGGGGCTGTGGGTAAGGACAAAGAAGTGAATTGAGCCCACGTTGAGTTTGTGACTCTTGGCACAGAAGCACAACACGCAGTCGAGTAAAAGCTGCAACTGTGCATAGCACTGATGATTATGGGCACCACCAAAGTATTATACTTTCCTTCACTATTTCCATAGATTAATTTGAAGACTTCACTTTGGGAAAAAAGCCAAGGAGCCCATCTCTGTGGAATGCAACTCAAATATATTTTGCAGATGACTTGCTCAAATATCATTACCTTAAGGAATTCCTTTAATAATTACCCATGACAATTATTTCTTTCAGGTCTTTTAAAAGACAACAATTATTAAAAGCTACAAAATGTAGAAGAATGGTTCAATTCAGAATACATCCCCTTCTAGAAAGGAACATATTTGTTATGTCTAATAGATATCAGTTTAGGTTGCAAGTATCCTAAAATGCGATAAACTACTCATATGTAATGTACATTGAGAATGACTACCATGCATAAGTCATAGCTACAGTTTTTAAATTTTGAGAATTTATTGATAGATGGTTATGTTGATCTTTGTCAACAGCAACATAGCTTCTGAGATTAAACTTACCATAAGCCATTCATTAGATGTTTACTGCTTAGCTTCTACTTTAAATGGCATGATTAAGAAGTCTACACAAAAAATACTAGCTCTAATTTTCACTATCATCTATTAATGAAAAGGCTGTAAAAGTTTTAAAACAGCGTGTTATATCACAGTGAGTAATTTATCAGGAATTTGAATTAATATTACTCCAAGTAAGTGATTTCAAAGCAGTCATCCAGGATAGGATACACTCTGCAGCTGGGAGTCCTGTCTCTGATATAGCACTTTCAGGTAAATCAAGACAGGTTTGGCACATGCTCTGCAGTGATGCAACATAAATTTCTAAAGACATTTCATTTTGCTTTTAATTTCATTAAAAGCACTTTTTATTCTCATCTCATAAAGCCACTCTCTTCCTGAAATCAGAAGAAGCTATTTCAATTAAATGTGATTCTTAATTAAGTGTATATTCTGCAAAATAAAATATAAAATTGTGGAAGCACTCTGCTCATTGGGAATGCTCCAAAGCCAGTGGGGACTGGGGAGCACACAGAGAGGGGATGTTATTGAGAAAAAAAAAGTACAGTTTAGAACACAGGTGGGACATGGGACTGCAGTAACTAAGACAGTCATCGAAATGTCCTGTGGGTCTATCAGCGTCTTTGTAAATTATGTGACATCAATTCAAATTTTGAAAGCTTTTCTTTAAAGCACTATAGTGTAAAATCTTTGGCTCTATATTTTTCTCCCCAGAAGTATCAACATTAGCAAGGTATCCTGCTTATGTGGACTCTATCTCTGATTCAAAACAATATATAAATTTGGAAAAATTCAATAGTTAAAGACCAGTCTTCTTCTGGAGAGCCTCCTACTGAAACCAATGAGTTGCACCAGGAGTATTTAGTGCTTAGTAATCCTCATATTTGTTACTGCTCATTCAAAGCCAGAATAAGGATCAGAAAAATCTATCTTCAGGCTCTGTCACAGGTTGTGATATTAAAACTCCGTAAAATTCTTTAAAAAGACTAAAATTTTTTGCTTATAAATATTTGCTTGTTTCAAGGATTGTGTGGACTTCCTGCAGCTTGTTGGGAAAGTTTCCTGTGAACAGCCCCAAAGCACCTCCTGAAGTTCACCACAGATCAATACGTGTACTGTCACAGTGAAGATGTGGAAAATGCAACAGCTCACATGCAGACTGTGATTGGGTATAAAACAAGGCCCCATGTGTCAGTCTCCTTGTTTCAGCACACAGCTCATTTCCCTAGCCCAGCCCCTGCAATACACAGGCTATATCCTGATTTAATCCTGTTGCTTCACAGAGCCCCCTCAGCTGAACACTTTTATATACATCAATTAAAATTCAGGAGTAGGACAGGCATGCTAGGGAATGCATGTGGAGAGCAATTTAACCCACCCCATTCCATTAATCTACCCAATTTCCTTAAAAAGAGTTGTAATCTCCCTCACAGCAAGTAACATTAAATGTATTGCAAGATACATATGCTCACCAAGTGAACATAATGAGAACATATTTATTTTTTCTAAGAGTAATGAGCATACTAAACAATTAATTTCAAAGCTATGCAAGTGTTACTTCACTGACAGAAACAAATACCTGGGGTTTTTCCACTAATATTTTCTAGTATATCTGAATATGAAACTGATTGCATAATTGCTCTTCAATCAAAGGCTAAAGAACACAAACTTATTTGTTTTAATGAGATTAGATAAACCACAATAAGGAACTTTGTTGAAAAATCACATCAGTGTAGAAGAAGATGACCAAGGCATGAACTCCTATTAATATCTAATTTGAATTGCCTAATTCACATTTTACTTCTCACATCTACTCTACTTCTTGGAAAGCTGAATGAAGCTCTGACAGATGCAGGACTTTACACACCATGTAAAGTCCCCGGTATACATGGAAGTTTCATTGCCAAATCAGAAAGAGCAAGTTCTAGTCATAGGAGAGTTTGTTACACTAAACATAAGACTTCAAAAAGTAAGTATCTATGGTGTCATGTCATCCCAAAGCTAGCTCTATGTTATTTTCCATTACTGAAAGAATGCAGGACAATGTTGTGAATCTCTCCCATATGCTTACTTATGACAGAATGTCCCACAAATCCGTACTTATGATTTTCTTACTGAAGATCAGAACTGATAAGAACCTTTACAATTTATGTAAGCTGGCTGATAATGTATCTTAGGAATTCATTAATTCATGCAAAAATTTCAAAAAGGTGAAAAAAACATGCTTTCATAGTAGTTCAGGCCTAGCTTAATTGCGAAGCAACAAAGCCAGAGAAAGCTTGATAAAATGTGAAGTGAACACAAATGTCAGAGGAAGGATGTGGTCAGCCTTAGGAAAATCCAAGGGAAACCCCCAAGAAATTATTTTTGTAAATTACCAGGTATGTTTTCTGTTACTGAGACAAATGGCTGCACACATGAGCAAAGCCACAAGCTTGACTGTGAACATATTTTATTACAATATACCAGGGTGAGACAAGGTCTAACCCTCTGATATCTTTCAGTAACGATAAATTCTGCAGGTGGCCCCCTGTCCATGCCTGAGAACTGGTCTTTTATACTACTGTGTCAGCTACAAACACATCCTCAAGTTCCAGTGAGCTGGAAGATGGGGCTCCACTACTTTGAAGAGACGACCAGCCCATGTACCAGTGCCAAAAGAGCAGCAGCATTGCAGCGTCCTGTGAGACAGGGTTGGAGAAGCCAATCTGCTCAAGGTACTGAGGCCTGACCCTGTATCCCACTCTGCATATGGACACAGGGAGCTCAAACCCAGCTGGAAAAAGATTCAACATTTAATCACAAGACAAATTTCTTCTTTGAGCCACACAAGCTCATCATTTCAAAACTGATCAAGAACTAAGGTCGATGGATGATCTAGTGATAAGCATATGCTACCTGTGCACTGCCATATGCCTTTAACGTGGCATTTAAGTGCTGTATCTTCATCTTTACATTTCTGCGTAAGACAAACTGCTGATAGCAAAACAAACACTTTTCTGGTTTCTTGCACCCCTTGCATAGCCTCTAAAACTTTGAGAATGACAATTTACCCTGTGACATCCTCATAGCATACCAGTATCCTAGAGGTGTAGTCCTAGATCCATTACTAGGTACTTAGATATTGAGATTTTCAATTTCACCACTACAGAATTTCTTGGCCCTCAGATTTTCCTGCAATATATAAATAAGACATCTTAACAAAATGAGCAGTTTTCTGAATCACTCCCACAAAAGTCGGGAAAGTCTTAGTCATGAATACATCTATGTTAACAAAAGTGTGTTATACTTTATGCACTTTCTGTTACATAACAAAGTTAATGCCTTACACATTAACAAAGCAGCAAAACTACACAACCCTAAGCATGGTTTACAATCATGCTGTTACTTTAACAGTCAGATTTAGTGCTTGATTTCTCTAACTCAGCAATGCATTTATGCTAGGTATTACTGTAAATTCTAATAGATTTATTAAAATGAAGCCCAAAAAAGTGTTACTTGTTTCCCACAGATTCCAACCACTCTCCTCGATGGGAAGGGCTCTGGGTGGTAAATCATGCTCCTGGAAGCTCTGTGTGCTACCTCCTCAACACAACTAATCCCTGCAGAAATGCATTGACCCTCTCAGGGAAAGCCAAAGCAAATACTCACCCTCCAGGCTTTACTGAAGTATCCAAGCAGTACCAGTATCAGTGAATTATTCATGCATTTAACACAAGCATATATATATCAAAACCACACAACCTAAAGCAGGCTTAAACTTCACCACAACACAGGATCAGTTCCTGTGTACAGGAACATCTTCCTCCTTTACAAATCAAAACTTAAAGCTTCAGAAAAATATTCGGTTTGCATCACAGGTATATCAGAACTTTTTAGTTCCTTCAGTGAAAAACTGATCTATGTTTCAAATCCTTGCACATCAAATTGCTCTCTTACATGAGGAATACAAATGGTTATTTGGTAAGCGCTCACTCACACAGGGAGCCATTTATTGAAAGGATCACAGCAAAAAGGATCGTTATCATACACATACATCTCACTTGTTTACATCTCACTTCTATTTTTCTACAAGACAAACAGATCACAAGACAAAGCAAGCTCAGTTGCCTTTGAAAATAAAATTTGTCAGAACCAAAAAAAAGCCATTGTATCCCGATAATTGAATCTCTGAAATGGACCCTCCATTGCAAGTGTTTGCTTAAGCAAAACCCAAACCTGCATTAGAGACACGTCTGTTAATGACAAGCAAATGCTCTACTAACTTTTGATCAGAGGAGAGAAATTATCGAAGTTAATACTGCTAAAGTTTAATCATTGGCAAAATCAGCGGAACTAATTTTAGCTGAGGAAAGCAATGTTCTGAAAACTTTGTTAAAAGGTGATTTTCAAAGTCCAACAAATGAACTTGAAATGCAAGGATGAGACTAACAATATACATCCAAAAGATCTAGTACATTCAGTACTTGAAACAAATGTGAACATTTGTATTTGTTCCAAGAACATGCCAACTATCTATCAGTACTGACTTTCTAAATCTGTTGCAACATGAAGAAGTAACAAGCAAACCTACCTTTTTGCAACTACTGTGCAAACTTCTTACCAAAATTTCAATAGCAACTGTTTAATACAATGTAAAATGCAAAATGGACAATGGGACTACAGACTTTCTATTAATTTTGTGCATACACCAGAGCATCCTAATCAAAAAAGAAAAAAACTTAGCATGTAGAAATAAAATGGAAATGTGAAGGATTTGTTAATTGTGTCCTATAAGCACTAAGTATATATGAAGTCATATTATAAAATATTACTAAATGTCTGATAATAAAAAAAAAAAACCCCAAAACCACACCTAATTTTCAAGCAACAGAATTAGACAGCCCATGCAAGCAAGGCAAGAGGAAATGGTTGCCAGTTTTTCCTTTTTGTTTTAAAATGTCATTGTCTTCTTTTGCAGAAGCACACAGTGATGCTGACATCTTTAAGCAAAGAAACACTCTGTTAGTATACAGGGACTCACATGCTATAGATGAGAGTGGAACGTATATCAGTAATAGGAAGTATAGAAAATTCCTTGGAGTTATTCACTCTTACAGTTTTGATTTTCAAATCTTATTGACATTAAATACTGATGAATGTGTGGGGCAGAAGCAGAGGTGATACTCTTAAAATAAAATAACAAGATAAGGCTGCCAATCTAGAAACATGTCAGCAAACATTTGGATTCTGATCTATTATACTTTGTCTCATGCTTATAGAGAAAACTTACTTTTAAATACTTGTTAAAGAGTGTTGTATGTAGGAGCTTTATTTTCTAATTCTTTTATTTATTAAGCAAAATTACATCTCTGCTGTGAGACCTCTGAACAGGGAAGAACTACTTTTACCATTTGCAAGGTTTTCTAAAATTACAGCAAAATATTTATTCAATAAACATACTGTAATGATTCTAAGGCTGTGGATTTCAAGCTGCATCAAAATCTAAGTATTGGACTTTTGAAAAAATAAAATTCCCATCTTGCTAGCAGGTCCAAGTTCTCTTTCCTAGAAGATACAAGACCACAATGCTATCATTCAATTAGGATGAAAGTATTAAAAATCGTTTGTCTCAGAGCAGTATCCCTTTGCAGTTTGTTATGAGCAGCAGTACATGGCGCAGAGCAACAGGAAAAGCTGTAACAGAAGCAACATTTTTTAGAAACTAAATAAAGCCACGCAGGTTACTCTTCTGTAATTATCATCTTCCTGCACTTCTGTGCCTGACAGCTTCAGAAATGTGGATTTAATCTTTACCGCATGGAATCATAGAATGCTTTGGGTTGGAAGGGACCTTGAAGCTCATCCAGTTCCAACCCCCCTGCGATGGGCAGGGGCACCTCCTACTACACCAGCGTGCTCAAACCCATTCAGCCTGGCCTCGAACACTGCCAGAGATGAGGCACCCACAACTTCTCTGGGCAACCTGCTCAGTGCCTCACCACAGAGACTGAAATATTATAGTTTATGATTTAAACATTTTCATGAAAGACTTTTGCCTATTACAGCAGAACTGTGTTACAAAAGCTAAAGAGATGACCACCACACCCTGAATGGGCCTCTGAGAGGCCCTGAACCGTTCACAGATGAAGATAAGATAAAGTAACAAGTCAGGGATGGGTACATTGACAAAGTACCTTCATGCCTTCAGGATGGAGACAACAGCCCAAGGGCTATCAGCTGCCAGGTTGGCACAGATCCTGGCACCAAAGGGTGGGGGGAGAGCCTTTGGGTATGTGTTGGAAGGCCTCTGGTCAGAGGCAGTGACCGCCCATCCTCTGCTGGGCAGAGGAGCCTAGCTGAGGAGCCCTTCACCCCGGGGAAAGCTTATCCACAGCAAAGGGCCATCACACGGCCCATCAAAGGTCCCGCAAAGGGGTCCCCAGACCCTGCACCAGAGCACTGCAGCATGATACAACAGACCCTCCCTGCTGCAAGGGACAGTGTCAAACCGGCCCCCTGCAAGGGAGGCATGTGGGCATTCCCACCTGGCCCACAGCATGTACTACTCCATGGAATTCCATACTCTTCAGCATGTGGCATGAGGCAG
This sequence comes from Pyrgilauda ruficollis, assembly GCF_017590135.1. NCBI lineage: Eukaryota > Metazoa > Chordata > Aves > Passeriformes > Passeridae > Pyrgilauda > Pyrgilauda ruficollis. Next base: position 1,468,928 of record NW_024527710.1, on the reverse strand, counting down.
GGGACTCTCACCAGCAAGAACCAGATGGAGGGAAGCAACAAGACATCATTGGGACCTTGGATGGGTGATATGCTTCCACCTAACCCCTATCACTCTTCTCCCTGTCTCCCCAGACCCCATGCACACTTTTTTTTCTTTCTTTCTTTGCATCTTCTACTATTAAATAAAACATACCAATTTTTTGGCACCAACATCAAACCTCATTTGGTTTTAATCTCATTTTTGGGTATATTTTGAACATGCTAAGTTCTTTCTGGTTTATATACAGAGACTTAGCTTTCTTTGCTTTTCTGGTTTAAACTGGATCCTAACACCCTCACAGTATAGAATTTCTTCCTAACATCTCATCTAAACCCACTCTTTCGGTTTAAAGCCAATCCACCTTGGCATACCACATCTCTTTGTAAAAAAAAAACAAAAAATCCCCTCTCCATCTTTCTTGTAGGCCCTCTCTAGGTTGCTCCAAGGCTGCTCTAAGGCTAAGGTCTCCCTTGGGCCTTCTCTTCTGAAAACCCCAATTCTCTCAGCCTGTCTTCAGAGGAGAGGTATTCCAGCCCTCTGACCATTTTTCTGGCTCTCCTCTGGACTCACTCTAAAAAGCCCACATCTTCTTTATATTGGAGACCTCAGAGCTGGGTGCTGTACTCAGAGTGGAGGTCTTACAAGGGCAGAGTAGAGTGGAAGAATCACCTCCTTTGACCTGCTAGCCACACTTCTTTTGATGCAGCTCAGGATAGTCGAGCCATGTTACCAAGTCATGTTGAGCTCTTTCCATTCAACTTCAGGTCAGCTTTTCTTTTAGCTTTTGTTTGCTCCCTGTTCCTGAGTCAGGGCCTACATTCACAGACATGGAAGCTTTGTAAGCAAGGGCAGGTGACTAACTCCAGGAGTGGAAGTTGCACACCCAATTAGGCTTCTTCATAAAGCACCTGACTAGGGGACTCACATCTGCCAGTATGCCAAGCAGGACTCCTTAGATGAATCTGACAAAACACCAAAGAGACAAGAGGTACACAACCACACGTTGCTCTCTCTTACCCTCCTGGACTTACACACAAGCCTCTAGGATGATGGCTCTCAGCCTGAAACTCTGTCTAAGTTTAAATACTTACCTGTACTCAAACATATGAGTTCCCGGCTTCCATTTGAAAGATGGAAAAAATTGGGGAAGCGTCACAAATAATTACAAGAACAGACACTTTTGTAAAATAGTCTAATCATTACTGGAGTCACCCCTGAAACAAGAAGGCCTCCATCCCCATGTTCCTGATTTGTCCTGCACAGGATGGAAGGAAACCTGGATGAGAAATTGAACTGATTTACTGTTCAGCTAAGATTACAAAAGCAAATCAGAGAACATGACAAGAATCCTGCTCCAGCACTAAAAGAGTTTTAGACCAACTCTCAAGACTTCCTATGTATTTTTCACTAAGGGCTCATTGATTAAGTGCATAAAGAACATTATACTGGGAGTTAAAAATGATCTAACTTTGCTTTTGTGCTAAATACTTCTTGGGGTTCCTAAATCAATTCATCTTATCTCCTCACCTAGTGCCATGATTTAGCAGCATGTAAGCTATTCTGCTTTACTGAAGAAGCAGTTCTTATTCTACAGTCTTCTAGAATCTCTTTCTTATCATACCCTATCCTAACAAAAGAGTACTGGCCCTTCAGCTTAGTATTGGTTACTGCTGACTACTGACACTTTACTCAGACTATAGATACTTTGAGAAGAGATAATATTTTCATTTTTTTCTGTTTTGTATTCATTTTATTTCTACATTTCATCAGCAGCATTCGAGAACAGATTCTGTTGTGGTTATCTTCTTTGCTTTTTTCTCCCAACTCTTTTGTCACTTTCTCACTTCCATCTGTTTTGAAAAGCTATATTCGTGCTTACTAAAACCTTTCAAATTTTGCATTTTCAATTGGAACTGAAAAAAGGGCAATAACAAACACAACTTTAAAACAGAAACAGAGTAAATCTGGGAACCACTTTAATCTCCCATCTTGTGTTCCTGTAGTGTACACGCACATCCACACGCAAGCGTGTGCACGAATTTGCACAAGCCTACTTTGTCCCTCTGATGCTGCAGTCTGTTGAAATTAACAGAGAAGTTCATCTTAGCACTTATGAACAGATTTGTTAAGGCTAAAATTAGATCTCGTATTCACCCATATTATATTCCAAAATGTTACATTACACGTGATCCTTTGAGCGCAGATGCTCACAGCAATTACTGATAACAATCCATAAGAGTTAGTATACAGACCTAACTAGACACACCAAGAAGGACAGCAAGCTCTAATTTCATCAATTGAAAACCAAGGAAAATGTGGTACTCATTCCCATTTTTGCCCTGAGCAGTAAATCAGCAGTATTCTTCAATACTGATTTAATTTAGAATTAAGAGTATTCCTTAATATGATGGCTACACTCTATCTCACAAACCAAATTTTTAACCTTAAAATGTGACATAATATGAAAACTGCTGACACAAATAATTGACTGCTTTATTATAAACAGAATACTTGAAGTTATTTTTAAAATGCCTCATAAATCCACATTAAGTCTACTTTATTGATTTCAGAAAAGTTCATTTTATTTTCATAGTCCATGATCTGTGCACTTAAGAAAAAACACTTTTTTCAGTTTGTGATTGAAATATCTTTCATTTCAAAGATATCAAGAAATTATCACTATTCACTTTCAATACAAAGCCTCTTACATTTCAGCTGTCATTTTCAAAAAATCATACTGAAAATAGTGTTTCTAAGCAGAGTTCAGTTGCAGTGTGTAATAAGTAATAATTTCATCAATTAGCAGTATTCAGCATCCACTGAGAGTTCTCTCACTATTATTTTATTCATAGAGTCCTTTGTGGAAGTAGCATACTAAAAAGATCCATTTATCCTTCAAGGTTTTTCATAAATGTGTCATACATCTTAGAAAACAATTGGTTATTATTCTCGCTCAATCTAAATAACTATAATAACTTCCAGGTGTAAAACCTCCCTTTATACTTCCAATCTTCTTTGCTCCCATTATGGGTCTACATTTTTAATAACTTATTCTAACGCTTCTACCTACTTTCACAAATGAATTCTGGAGCTTTGCATGGATGCTAGACATGCCTGGATGGAAGGGCAGTCAGCTTATTGTTAAGAGCAGAATAGAGTTGGTTTTCATAGAATGCCCTTCACAATCAGTGAAAACCCAAGCATTTTATAATGAGCAAGATGCTAGTACAGATGCTAACAGTGCAACAGCTAGACAGGAAAATGCTGTGATTACTAAACTCAGCAACAGCTTGCTTTCAGTGTATACTATATTTCTCCTTCCCCATAGATCTCTCCACATATTTATTAGCACTTTTTTTCCTCTCTCAGAAGCTCATCCTGCTTTCTGTCCTTTCTGCGCAAGAGTGCAAAGGGTCCCTTCAGAGCACAACATTCTCATTCCTTAACTGACTGACAGAGACGCAATTGAGCAGCTCGAGGACCTCTCCCATGGCTGGGCAGACAGCCCTGCACAGAGTGCACAGCACAACAAAACATCCCTGCCTTAGGAGACATGCATCTCCTGCACAGCAGCCTGCTTCATTCTCATCACATTGGCCAAATGTTTTGTTGACTGAGAAAAACCCAGCCAAGACAGATCATTCCAATGGACCTTCCAGTTTAAATAAGGCCTCTCAGAGCACAGTTAACAAAATCACACCAAAAACCAAGGCAAACATGCAGCAATATACTAATAAACAAACCAGGTATCACAACAACCTCTTTGCAAATGGCTCAGAGTCCAATCTCCATGATAAATACAAACCTAATGACATTGAATGTGTGACTAATACTTGAAAGAAAAGTGTCGTTAGGAAGAACACATTAATTAAAATCAAACCTTCAATTTTTCTACCTTCTACCATCTCAAAAGTGGTGTGCACAGGTACCTCTATTAAAAAAAAAAAACCACACACACACCAACAAAACATGTAAATCAGACAGGTTGGCTGCCTGGACACTTTGCTCCTTAATTACATATATAATTGTTTCTGAACCTGAAATTAAAATGTCAGAATGCACCATGATTGTCTTTAACTGATGACTAGTATCCCATCTAAATGGAAATATTTAGATTCATCACCTAGATACCTTTTTAATTTGCTTTCAAATAGAGTCACAGGCAAGCATGTCTGCCTTCTCCCATTTGCACTGTTGGTGTCAAGTTGAACTGGAAAGGCCAACCATTTCAATGAACTAAAATAAACGTAATTTTAAGGTCAAGTCACTTGTAACACTTCAGGCAGCAAATGTCATACTGAAAATAAAATTGAACCTTGGCTTGAGCAGAGATGAAAGGTTTGGCATTTCAAGGACTTCATTGTGTTTATCACTTTAAATCTACAAATTAAATACCAACATCACATACATTAATATTTATCAAACTAAGAATGCTTTCTGAAATTATATCTTTAAATACTGGAAGCATTATTAAAAACAAAATACTCTTATAGGTGGGCTTACTCTTAATTCAAATGGTGAAGCCTCTGTGAGACCTAAAACCACTTAAAATTCTGCACTGGTTTAGGAAGGCTTCTATGACTATGGGAAGAACCCAGATGTTTCACAGGAAGGTCTAAGTATTTTGACAAAGGAAAGAAGTGAAATTGTCAAACTCAGACCATAGCATATGAATCACAGAATCACAAGGTTAGAAGAGACCTTCAAGATCATTGAGTCCCATGCCCTAACACCTCAACCAAACCATGGCACAAAGCACCACATCCAATCTTTTTTTAAACACATCCAGGGATGGTGACTCCACTACCTCCCTCGGCAGACCATTCCAGTACTTTATCACCCTGTTGTAAAACGAGATATTTCCTAATATCCAACCTATATTTTCCACATGCTTAACACATGCTGCCAGCTTAGTGTCATCCACAAACTTACTAATGAAAGACTCAATCCTCTCACCCATGTAATCAACGAAGATATTGAACAGAAGTGGTCCCAGCACAGAGCCCTGAGGGACACCACTGGTGACTGGCCCCCAGTGGGATGCAGCACCATTCACCATCACTCTCTGGGCCAGCCATGCAGCCAGTTCCTAACCCAGCACAGAGTGCTCCTGTCCAAGCTGTGGGCTGCCAGCTTTTCCAGGAGTGTGCTGTGGGAGACCGTGTCAAAGGCCTTACTGGAGTCCAAACAGACAACATCCACAGTCTTTCCTGCATCCACTAGCCATAAAAGGAGACCAGGTTGATCAAACACAACCTACCGCTCCTGACCCCATGCTGGGTCTGATACCCCGGCCACACTTTAAGTTCTGTGTGATGACACGCAATATAAACTGTTCCATTACCTTACTGGTACTGAGGTCAGGCTGACTGGCCTATAATTACCAGGATCCTCCTTCCACCCTTTTTGTGAATGGGTGTCACATTGGCCATCTTCCAGTCATCTGGAACTCCCCAGTGAGCCAGGGCTGCTGGTAAATGATGGAGAGTGGCTTCACAAGCTCATTTGCCAGCTCCCTCATCACCCTGGGGTGGATCCCACCTGGGCCCATGGATTTATGAACATCCAGCAGCTCAGCAGTTCTCTCACTGCCTCCTCCTGGATAACAGGGGGACCATTCTGCTCCCTGACACCATATGCCAACCCAGAAGGACAGTTGTCCTGGGGACAAGCCAGCTTCCCACTAAAGGCTGAGGCAAAGAAGGGGTTAAGCACTTCAGCCACCTTCTTATCTGCAATTACTAAGTTCCCTCCCACATCCAGCAGAGAACAAAGGTTGGCCTTACCCTTCCTTTTGCCACTAATATAGTTGAAAAAATATTCTTTATTATCCTTTACAAAAGTTGCCAAATTAAGTTCGAACTGAGCTTTGACCTCCCTAATTTTTTTTCCTACATGTCCTAGCAACCCCCTTAAATACTTCCAGAGACACATGACCTTCCTTCAGAACAAGGATGTTGAAAAAGTAGACTATTTCATTTGTGATTTATGATTTGGATAATATAAAGAAAAAATTCCTTTACACATCTTGATATAAACACTCCTCAAACTTACATGCTTTGTCATTTCCTCCTCACTGCATCTTCTAATTTCTGCTGTTATTATTGTTTTTTATACTCCTACTTGAATCTTACATTCTTTGTCCTATGCAATAGCAAAAAAAAAAAAAAAAAAAAAAAAAAAAAAAAAAAAAAAAAAAAATTGGGGTATTTATTATAGTTGTAAGAGTCTATGAACAGAAAAAGAGCAATTTAAAGTTTAAACTATAGACCCAGTCTGAATCACCTGTTATTTCATAAAAGAATACACCTGGCCAACTGAAAGGCAAAATGTTCTCATTTCAAAAAAAGCATTATTGTGAGAAGAAAACTGGAGAATTTAGTTAAATTCTCCCACTTAGTTCTTTAGCTGCTTTCTTCCCCAATCACAATTTGACCAGGATTTTTTTTTAATTTATATTTTGAATTATGGCATTGCATATTGCATTACGGAACTGCATAAAGACCAAGAGGACAAAATGCCCCCCAAGGTCTGTGTAGCCAATCTCTGTGGGCAGGTTTCACAAACTGATGCTCTGCACATGTAGAGATGCCAGAGATTTATGCTGTGCTGATTTGCAAGAATTCTGCCCTTAGTATAAAAATGACAGCAAATGAAAATGAAAAGACTTTGAAAAACATGCCCACACAAACACCACCCTCTGAGCTTCTGATAAGGCATTTATGGCCAAAGGTTCCTAATCCCAAATGTTTGATTTCTTTGCCAAATCACATACTTGCCGAAGTCTCATATAAAGGCACAAATCCTGCTCTTCTCAAAGGCGGCAGCACAGGGCAGGGAGCAGAGTGTGTAACACTGTACTGATGAAATAAAAAAAGGAATAGAAATCATATGCTAATAAGAGGAGGGAGGTTGCCAGGCAACCAGGGAGGGAGAGAAAGCCGTTTTTGATTTGAACTCGGTGCTGTCAAAGGGTTAGCATAGCCAGAACAAACAGGACATACTCAATCCAGCTTGTCTGCAGCCACCAGGAATTTCAGCTTTTCTCAATATTTTAACTAAAAGTGTATTCCCAACCCAGTGCCAGTTACTTTTGCGTTCCCTGGGACATTTTACTGACATTGGCAAAATGGTATAGAATAGGATAGGATGGACAGTAGAATTCTTCAAAGTGTTAATTTGAAAAGCAGCAGTTTGTGTCTTTGGGTAGCACAAACTGCACCACGCATGTACACTGGCCAGTAGGATGGAGAGAGCCAAGCAATCTTGGGTCCGAGCAAATGCCAGCCCACCAGACACAGCCACACCCCTCTGGGCTGCACTGAAAATTGGGCAAGTCCTGCCCTGCTACTAAAACTTCACTCTTTCAAATGCATCTCAAATGCCTGCCCTGCAGTGCTGCACTCTTGTCACAGCTGATTGGCAAAATCCTGCCTCATGGATAACAGCTTTCTGTATCAGTATGCAGTTATACTTTCTTAAAAGACGTGACACTAAGCAGAGGAAAGAATTAAACTCCAGTTTGGTCTACAACCTAAAATCATTAAATTAATTTCTGTAACTAAAATAAAATGAATATCAGTTCCTTCTTGTTTTCAGCGTTGTTAACTGCAGATTACTCTCAAGTCTCGGCCATGAGAAGGGTGAGAATAGCAGTTCTTACATGAAAGACCTCGCAAAAAGAGTAAAAATTTAAAGGATGGGGGGAAAATGGGAGTTTCATTTGTAAGTAACATTAAAACACAAAGGTTGAATAAAAATGAAAAGCACAAGTTTTGAAAAGCACGAATTTTTTTTCCGACATAATTTTTTTGAGGGCTTGACTGCTACAATCTGGCAGACTATCGACATTAGAGGCAAGACCATACATAATTCCTTGAGCATCAACAGGATTTGCATATAAAATGTGAAAAGAAAAAATGTTACACACAGAAGACTTTCCTTCCTTCTTGCCAGATCAAATTTTAACCTGATGAGTAAATCATTGTTCAATTCTCTAAGACAGACATGATAATTGTGGTCTATAATCTTCCACAAGGTCTAAGCAATCATGCTATAATTGCTGTTCCACTCAGCTAAGAGTTTATTACAATAAAACCACTAAAACAATGAAAAGGCTTGAGAAATTCATTAAGCAAAAACAGCTAAACAGGAAGTTTTGTTTTCTCACTGACTGCTTGTCAAATGACCCTAGGAAGACACAGCCATCAATCTGGAACAGCCATCTGATCATCACAACAAGCTATAAAGCAGTAGCATAAAAACATTCTACATATTAAAGCTTCATTATGGAACTTCAAAAAACTAACAGGTATTTACAACAGAGAGAGACACTGTAATAACTGGGGCTTTTAAAATAAAAGTTTAGCCTAGGTCAAAGAAAGCTAGCTTCAGTTAGTTATTCACATAACCTTTGCCTAACAACTTTGTGAGCCATGCTGACTAATAGAGTTCCCTGCTATCTTGCTGGAGGTTTCTGGTTTTTTACTGTGTTCTTTATTTTTCAATCCCTGCCCTGCTTCCCACTGTGAGCACACCAAGTCTAGCTCTCAGACATACCTTTCTACCTGCAGTTTTTCCACTGTTCTTGTCCACTTGCATTGGGAGAAAAATAAGCCTGACATGTGAAACTTGCCTATCTTGCCATCCTAGCCCATGCTTGGTAACAGCTGCTAAGCATATCCCAGGGAATGAAGAACTACCACTGCTATCAACCTGCTACTTAAAACACTATGGAATGTGCTGTACAATAATGCTTTCTCAAGACTTAGGAGCACTTCCCAAGTGACCCTTCCATGCAGCAGGAAACACGGTACAAGGGACTCTGTTCCCCCAGCTGACTGGAACCAGCTGCAGCCCTTGAGTGCAGATGTGCTGTCTGCACCATCAGTGAGCTGCTCAAACAGCCCAGAACCTCATCCCACATTCATTAGGACCTTCAGACAGCAGTGTAGAATTTGCTGCTGAAGGAACTCAAAACCACTTAACATGCTGCCTGCTGAGCATTGAAGAACTCCTGGAGCCTCTCGTGTTCTCACTAAGGTCAGCACCCAATGGGCACAGTCTGGCCCTTAAGAAACATTCCTCTGAACCCTGAAGTAAAATCAAAGAAATACATGGCTGAATTATATAACTTTTGAAATAAAAATACATTACTTAAGAGCCATTTTTACTTTCTGAAGCTAAATGAAGAGAAAGCATAACATAGTTATAGTGCATTGTTCATTGAACATTGTTCATACAACACTCATTGCATTTTAAGTGAAAGTGACACAAATTTACTGTGATAATTCTCAGACAATTCCCTGATAGCAATTTCAGAGCATGGCTCTAGCCCTTTGCACCTTTCATTTTATTCTCACAAGTCAAGCATTAGTGTTGGGGTGGAAACAGCCGCGACAGCATTCTAGGTACCCAGCTGCTGGTCTAGCAGGGAATTACCCACTCACCAACAGCCAATTCCCCTTTAAACCTGCACAACACATGATTCAGAAGGAAGGATAGATCTGTCAAGTGCCAGCATACTGCCTACCTACTGTAAGAACAATACTGCTGTTTCATACTAAGTTGTGTTGGGGGGCTGGTTTTGATTTTCTGTGAATATTTCAGGTTTGTGACAACAGTGTGACAAAGTGTCCCCACACTACTGCAAAGAAGTCCCTTCCATAAAACTGGGAGACCTACTCTTCTCCCCAGATTGTAGTCTGGGTGGCAAAGAGCTGGAAAGCATCCACTACGCAAACATCACCGAGTAAAGAGGGGAAGACTGCAGAGCAACACTGGAATGCAGTCAGGAAAACACAGCATGCAGAGAACAATGCTAAACTATGTCATTCAAGATTCTGTTCTATTCATTTTGCAATTCTTTAATTTCCAAGTACTTGATTTGACAATTTCAATTCTTCAAAGAATCCTGAAGATTGCAACAGATGTAATTATATGTGGTTTACACACAGTGATTGACAGGAATCAGGTGAGACAGAAGAGTCTCCTTCCCAGAGTATTACTGGGAAGTTTACATGAAGTCTGTAAACACTCTCTGGAGCACAAATGCACATTTAACGGTTTCACATTACAAGTTAGAAAGGGAATGCTGCCCTCATAGTGTAGATTTCAAAAATTCTTGTACAGATTTAGGGAGATAAGAAACCAAAACCCAAGGCAAGTCCTTATACCATAAATCCTAGGTAGGTTCTTTCACATGGAGCTATTTTTAAACAAGCTTTCTTTCCTTTTGCTTAGAGTATCAGTGTCCAAGGGATATCAGAAGCCCACTTTGATAGTTGCCTTTGTCTTTAAAAAAGTAGTGTTTGGGGTTTGTGGAGTTGTCGGTAGTTGAGGGGAGAGTTGTTGTTCTGTTTTGGTATTTTGGGTGTTATTTTTGTTTTAGTGTTAAAAAATAAAATTGGAGAAAAGCATATAAATCACAACAAAAAGTATTTAAATCACAACACGCATAGTATTCCACAATTTGGAAAGCAGATTTTAGGAAAATAACTAACTTTCTAAGTAATTTGTTAATTTTCTTTACTTAGGTCCAGAGGCTGAAGCTTCTGGCTAAGCCAAACAAGGGGGACAAGATTCCTCAGGGACAATTTCCTGGAATTTTTCTTCTGTAAAATAACTTTGAGAACCATCAGTGATTTTAGCTACTTTAGCATAGATTCTTGGCTCTTCTTTAGCCAATGACATGTCTTTTTATCCAGCCTTAACTATTTAAATACATTGTAAAGTAGCACCAGGACATAAGAGATAATTTTAATATTTCGTTATATGAACTTGAATTTGAGATACTAACCATTAAGTTTCATTAAATCATTGGTTCCGTTTCTAAACAGTAGCCAAGCAAGTGACCAAAATATTCAAGTTGTGCTGCCAGTGCTCATGTTGATAGACTCCTCCACTCAACAAACAAATTACTGAGAATATTTACCTACAATGATAGGATTAGCTAGCAGGCACTGTCCCTACTTCAAAGACAAAAATAAAACACATTTTTTGAAAATGCAGTACTTCCTCCCCCCAAAAAATAAAGTCCTATGCAGGGGGAGAAAAAAAAACAACAAACCAAAACCAAAAAAAACCAATCAACCAACAAAAACCACACAGATCTACAATGCTGCAATTAGACTAGTAATTATTGATATATTCATCTGTGAGACAACCCATACAATGACCAAATTTATTTGAATAGATGGGGGAAGGAGAGGACAGTACATTTGGTTAGGAGGAGACTGCATTGATTTCCTTGCTAGTTTCAATGACTGCTGAGAACAAAAATATACTAAGATACTGACCAAAGTTTGTATCTGAAACCTCAGAATAAAGCAAACACCAGCCTTTTAAAAAACCATGAACTCCTCTCCTAAATCATGTAGTACTGCATACTATTACCAACACAGGATCCTACCATAACATTGTTCTTTGAATCTGAGTAATAAGTATCTAGAAATGCAAAACAATGCAATACAGGAAACATTTTGCATTAAAAATTTAAGGAAAGTACTCAAAAACCTGAACAACTAAAATCAAACCTTTGCCATAGAAAAATGAACTTTAACATTTGAAGAAAAATCCAAGACTGGCTGCTCTGAAAACAGAGCTGGTAAAAGACAGACAGTGGTGATTTCATACCACAGTGCCTCCCTAATTGCCAGGAAGACTTCTGTGATAGTTCATTCTTCCTACCCAGTCCACGCTTCAGTTTTATCAGAGTATCTGTAAGACCATTTCTAGAGATTAGTCATGGTTTAAACAGCAGCTCAGGTAGGAAATGGACTGGACACAAAAACTCAATACTAATGAACCAATAATAAAATTCAGTAACAACTGACCTAGAGATGTGTTCAAGTTTTTGCTGTGTGTATTTGTGTGTTATATCTGGGCCTCAATGAGCTGCAATAGCCCGAACTAAACTTAACATTTTACACTCCAAGGTATACCACAACAAAAAGTTGTGTCAGGCTAGAACAAGACTATCAACCACAAGTTCCTTTATCATTGCTTTTGTTTTACTAGACTCTTCACAAAGAGCTGAAGTTAACAGCCAAATGTGAGCTCCTGTGAAAGGTGGGAAAAGGCTACCTTGAAGTCCAAGCCTGCAGCCTAGCTAACACCAGCGGGAGCTCACCACGTGTGCCAGGGCACCAGCCTTGGCCACACTCCACCTCAGCTCCGCCTTCCCAACGCCAGGTCCGGACCCTACTTCCAGCAGCCAGTACGACCTGCAGCAAGGAATGCCATGCAAAAACCTGAAGTGCCACAGGTGAGAACGCCTCTTGCAGCAAGGGTACTACCCCGGCCCTCCTGCTCAGCCTTCCATGCAATTGTTTTGGTCCGGGGAGACTGGCTGCAGTCCGTGAGCGCAGCCTGACCCACGGCAGGACAGCGATCAGCTGGGTTCCGCACAGCTCCGCTGGCCCACAGGCAGCTACGGGACGCTGAGCCCCAGGCCATCGGCCACGCACCTTGAGACCGTCCAAGGTTCATCAGGTCACGGCCCCCAAGGAGCCCTGCCAGAGCCGGGAGCCCGACCTCGCCGGGGAGACGGGGCTCGATCACACCCTGCCCTCGAGTTCGTCGGGGAGTGACAGGAGGCGGCGAGCAGAGGGGAGGCGCCGGGCGCCACCCCCTCACGCCCCTTGGCCGGGCGCCGGCCGCGCTCACCGTGCGGAGGACGGGGGCAGGGGCACGGCTGGAGCGGGGCGCCCGGCGCTGCCCCGGCAGCTACTGCCCGCAAGGGCTGCGGCTTGCCGGGCGGCAGGACAGCCCCAGGGGCCGGTGCCGGGGCTGGTCGGCACGGCACGGCACGGAACGGGGCGGCGGGACGAGGTTCCGGGCACCGCCGGCGGGCAGCGGCGAGGCACTTCCTAACGCAGCCAAACTTTATCGGGCGCCGGCGCCGCCGGACACAGCCCCCTCCCCGCTAGTGACAGCCGCACGTCCCGGCAGGGCGAGTGGGTACCTCAATGTCCACCGGGTCCCGGCTCAGCACACGAGCCATGGTGTCCGCACCGCCTTCCCCCGGCTCCCCGCAGTCCCGGAGTGGAAGGGAGCGGAGAGCGGGAAGAGGCGGAGCCGGCAGCCCGGGCAGCAACGCCCAGGTGGGCGGGCGCCCCCGCGCCGGGCCGGGGCCGCCCCGCCGGGCAGGGCAGGTGCCCCGCGGGGCGGCAGCGGGGCAGGGCAGGTGCCCCGTGGGGCGGCAGCGCTCCCTGCCCCGCTCCCCGGGGCCGCGGCAGCGGCCACCGAGCGGCGAGAACGCGGCTCGGCAGCAGCGCTGCTCGGGGGCTTCCCACACACCGCCCCGCCGGGAACGGCCCGGGGCCGCGCCCCGCCGCTGGGCCCTCCGCAAGGTCCCGGTGCTTCGCCCCATGTGCGCACCCGGCCTCCTGCGCCCCTGCCCCTCTCATCCCTGGTGGTGGACGAGAAACTGCGCGGGGAGGACCAAACGCCACCCTGGCTGTGTTTATCCGCTCGTGACAGTCCCACAGGAGCAGCCTGCACGCCACGGCTGAAGCCAGCCCTGCTGCGCCTGGGGTCACCGTCCTGCCCAGCAAAGAGTGGTGGACCCTTCCCAGGGTTACACCTTCCCAGCAGCGCCCGCCCGGGCTGTCCCTGAACCTTCACCCTTCTCCCCACGGACAGCGAGCCGTCCCACCCACTTGGGAGACTCCCCTCTCAGCATCCATCCAGCAGGTGGGAGTGGTGCGCGAAGGCCAGGTCACAGCCTACCAAACATTGCAATTGTTTAACACTAGAAACACAATATTTACGGTATCGCGGGAACAAACATTCCCACTGCAACAAGCCTAAAGAGAAAGCAAGTATTCTCCACTTCGGGAAGCAACAACACCCAAACCAACCAGCCAACCAAACACTGTAACATCTGTTTTTACAGTGCACTTTCATTTGGCCACATCTATGATTCCTCAAAATAAGAGCACATTTATCCCCATTTCACAAGGATAGAGAAGTTTAAAACTAATCTTTTTTTTTTTCTAATGTGCATGCCAGGCAGCTTCCTGGGTTCTTCCTCTCCTTCTTAAAATATACCCCAGATCTGCTCTTCATTCCCTTTACAGCACTTATTTTCTCTAGCTAGCTTTTATTATCTCCTCCTTAGTCCAGCATAAAAAAAAAAAAAAAAAAAAAATTAAAAGGGTTTCCCACTCCTATTTACTTTACAAAAAGCCTGGAAAACTGTAAGTAGCTTCTGGACACTGCTGACCCTTTGGGTGCAGTAGAGAATTTGCCTTATCCTTTCACATCTCCAGAGATAATGCCTCTCACAGAATAGCATGGAAATTTTTCTTTACCTTGTAATTATTTTATTTCTTTCCATCTCTGTAAATGAGCACTTTAGAGATGCCCAGTGGAAGGTTTTGGTTTTTTTCTCCTTCCTTTGTAGATGTGAAGAAATAAGGTTGTGGTCTTTTGTGTCTCAAGTGAGAGCTATATTTTCTCGAGTCTCTGCTTCAGCACTATTGCATAACAATTCTTGCTGATTACAATCACCCATGTAAAGCAGCTGAAGTGTTGGCAGGAGAATCAGAAGCAGGATCTCCTTCATTGCTAGTACTTATCTCTAACAAATCCAAGAGTCTTTGGTTCATTTCACTAATATTGACATTGCTGAGCAGCTCAGTGGTCTGATGCTAGCTGGAGAGTTTTCTGGTTGTGTTTGCTCCTGACCTACAGCACTATATTGAATATGCAAGTACATTAGGTGCAAGTCATTTTCACAAGGAATATTTCAGTGCACATGAAATAATAAACTTCTCTGTGACCAAGCACTTGGAGTTTGCCTCCATTTGTCCTAAAGGAGCATTTACATAGAAGAGACTAGCAGCAGGCACTGAATTCTCCATTATACACATCTTCCGTCTTGTCCTGCAAGTTGTAAATTCTTGGTTACCCCCATGTAATCTGCAACTCAAATGAACCTGACACCCACAGGATTTTTGACCCGTGAAACCAATAAACCATTTAGATTTCATGGAAATATAAATTTTCCTTGAAATGAAGCAAAACTTACTCTGTCAATACACACAGGTCAGAGAAAGGGATTCTCAGACCTAACCATATTCTGCTTTAATTCACATCTCCTCTTATTTCTGTTTCCATGTTTCTGCTGAGAATCAACTTACTGTCTTTAAAGCATGGCAGTCAGCCAGTCTGTATCAGCCTGCTGCTGTTTGCCAGCTCTCCCCAGCAGTTTGGGAGAGCTGGCCTTCCGTGGATCACCCATCTGAAGCCTGGATTCTCAGCTGTGGCAAATAGTGCTTTTATCAGCACTGAGCGTGTTTACAGCTGAACTTTGTTTCAGGAAAGAAATGGACAAAAAGAGGGAGACATGCAAAATATTCATCAAAATACAAATATTTAATCGTCTCTAAAGTAGAGTTATAAGAAATTTTAATTGGAGGTGTTACACAGCCCAGATATAGTTCGGGCTTTTTTCATTAAGTGCTAAGCCTCTAATTTTAATTTTTTTTCTCCTGCCAGCAGGATTTTTAAAGCAGCAGAAACAGAGCAGGGATACTAAAGACTTAGCTTTCACTTCTGACATGAAATGCTGTTGAGGCTTGGTTGAGTTATAGGCTTTTGAAAAATTGCCATTAACCTTTTGTTCCTTGTGCTCTTCAGGTAAAATTTGCTCACATGCCAAAGAAATAATTGCATGTGAACTTTCTCAGAAAAGCTCCAGGCACTCACAGCTACCAGAGCAGCTACAGCCTTGTGCTGGGAATGGCTGCCTCACTGGGAGGGCAAAGGAGGGCAGGGCGGCAGACGGTGAGAAAAGCCATGTCCTTCAATTTCAAACGGTTCCAGGAACACAACCTGCCATCTAAAACAAAGGATCCCTCCTCCAGCCATTGCAGTAGTTAATCTCCAAGTTTAAAGGGTAAACTGTAAACTCTGAAAGTTCAGCATTCAAATTCTGGCAGTGATGTATTAGAGAGCCTAGAGGTCTCCATGTACTGATATGTGGTACAAGCAGCTCCCCACTTTTGCATCAAAACTGCCCCTGCTTCACATCTGTTCAAGTACTAGAGAGACAGACATTCCAGACTTTAATTTGCTGTGTAGTTGTACCTTGAACTCAGTGGGCACTCTTTAATCCCACACTATTTTTATTCCAGGATCAGGTTCCTCCCTCATTGCATATGATGAAGAGTGATGGTTACAGTCTCATAGCTAGCATCTCCCAACATTGGAATGCCTGATTTAGCTATCCAGATTGCTCATTACACAAAAGCATGTTCACCTGTCAAATTCATGGGATTTGGGAAAGCCTGAAGTGATCCCAAATTGCTATTTTACCTTCTTACTACTTATGACAGTGCAAAGATTTGTATTTCAGTTATTTTCTGCTTCTGCCCTCTTAGTTTGGCTTAAACAAATTCAAAGTAAAAGTGATATATCCAGAATGCACATAGTCCAAGAGAAATGGGATTAGCAAGAAAATGCCATGAAGAATACAAGCTGCTTCTGAAGGCTCACAACAACTTCTCAGATTTATTTTGATTTTTTTTTCCCTTACACTAGGAGTCATAGCAGTGGTGGTGACTTTTAACAGGACAAGGTAAATCACTGTTAAAGCTGAAAGTATTGCTGCTGATTCCAGTGCCAGATTCATCAACAGGAGATTTATGTTGCATGTCTTCAGTGTACTGGTGTCAAGGAGGAAACAAGTGTTTACACATGAAAAAGTTGAAGTATGAAAGGGAGAGGTTTAACTGCCCTGTTTCTGAAAGGGTCTGAAGAGCCATAGAGTAACTATGTCATCATTTGTCCTCACCCATCCTAATCCAACACAGGAGGACTTGAATTCAAGACTTAATTTAGGGAAGCTTGCTCTGACTACCTCTCCCAAATAGCAGCATTGATGCTGCAGTCTGTAATTACAACTTTGTGCATTTCTTCACCAATTTAGGGAAAATGCTCAACTTAAAATATTCACAGTAGTGAAGACGTGCACTGCCTTTCTAATCTGCTTGTTTGCAACTGGATTTACTCTTCAGTGCTCAGTGCTCTTCAGAGAGGGCAGCTACAGGATCACCCAGGGTGTGGCACAGTGCAAGAGTACCAATGCTCTTTAGGTGTGAGAGACACAAAATTATAAATTCTGTTAGGAGGAAGCTCTAACCATTAGTCAGACATAGCCTTTGGGCATGGAACTGTAAAGCACAAATAGATGAATAAGTAACAAAATGGCCACCATGTGGGCCCAAATGCATTTAAAACTACAAATGAGCTGTTCTTTAGTGAGTCCACTAATTTATTCCAGCCATCTGTATCAGTGTAAACAAAAGCTTGTTTCCTAAAGTGCTTAATAATTTCTAAGATGTAGCAAGGACCACAAGTTTCAACATGATCATTTTGGGGAAAAAGAATTAGGAAAAATGAACCCACGTATTTTCACACCACAAACATCTTATGATAACCACTACCATGCAATTCAAAGAAATACTAAAAAGTAAGACTTGTTCCTGGCTCGGCATATTTTTTCCTATTTAAATGCCATGAAATGTTTCATTAGGATATTTTAGGGGATGGAAAAATCTGGCCATTTTCTCCCCTCCAGTCTCCAGTGATGACATCTGTAGACAAATTCTATATTTATTGCTAAGCCTCAGAATTGCTAAACTGATGTGCTGGCTTTGTACTGCTCTGAGGGTCTCAGCTTTCCTGGGGCATTGACAAACAAATTAAACACTAAGAATCAAGTAAACCTCCCCACGCTAAGGGTTGAGGAAGTCTCCCCTTTTCACATGACACCAGCCTTACTTGGTAATGCCCATTGACCAACAGCAGCAGTTTTAGGCTTGGTTAGTACCTTTATAATGCCTCCAACTATGCACTGTGACCAAACAAAAAAAAATCTGCCAATCATTGCAAAATCTATTATTAAAGCACTAATGAGGGCACTACAAAAGAAAACCATAGCAAATGATAGGGGCTGTATGATAGTCTCATCATAAGTCAGCTTGGTGGGCAGATTTACCAGAGAAATCTTAGTTTTAACAGAAACAGCCAAACAAAAATAAAGAGGTAGTACGTCATTTCTTGCTTAGAAATGATGATTTACAATTTACATTAGTTGTTAGCTGTGTTAAAACACATACTAGTTTTATATTCTTAGACATCTTCCCATTTAGGTATTATAGTACACAAAAACCAATGTTTTCTCTTTCCTTATTGACTTCAATACAGACTGGGTTGCCATTAAAACAGCAAACCTTTCCTCCCTCCACCAGTGTTGTATGTAAACATTAAGAGGACTCTGCACATTCTTAACCATACTCTTTACATGCCTGCAAGTTGCTTCCTACAGAGTTCCTTTTACATGGAAAAGATTAATTTTCACTGTTCTGTTCAGCAGTTGTCGCCATACACACAGTGAAATGTATTGCTCCTATTGCAAGATTGAAACACAGCTAAAATACTATATACTAAAATAATTTTCTAGTAGAGGCTATTGTCCTGTGCAGTCCTTTACAGTGCTCAGTGGAACAAACCTCAGTTGGAACTTGAAATTTATAATAGTATTTAACAGCCATCAGCACTAACAGACACAGGTAATTAATGTGAATGCTTTAAGCCAATAAATGAAATATTGCTGAAGAAAAAATGTTCAATATTGCTTTACAGTTAATAAAAATTTGCTGTAAAGTAACATAGTACTTGAGATGAAAATTAAATAGAAGCTTCCAAAGCTCTAACCAGCACTTCTTTTGCTCTCTAGCTTTCATCAAATAGGACAGAAGAAACAAACACTTAACCAGGTCTTCCATGGGACAGTTCAAGAAAATCTCTTCCCTACCTTGCTGTATAGATAGATGATTTTTACCCAGGACCTTTACACTGCATAGCAGAAAACAAATTTCCACTTATAATCTCAGATGTAGCTGTAGCCCCCAACTGCTGGTGTGAGATGATGTATAAAGACTGTCCACAATCTCAGCTGTTGACTGGAGAACTGATGCTCAAATAATATAAATTACTTCTGGTACCTCCCTATGTCCTTGCTGAACCACTAGGCTGATGGCAAGATGGCAAGCCAGTCATCTGTCTTGGACTGTTTTGAGTGAGTTCCTGTAGCTATTTCTGAACCAGTGAAATAGGCTAACTTTACAATCAGCAACAGTCATTGCTTTCTTAGCAAGGTCAAAGTGAATAGAAAAAATTAATTCCTAGCCAAGGTCCCTGCAAAATATGGGCAAGACGTTAATTCACTGCCAGCCTAGCCTAAGGTAGCAATTGTCAATAGGACAAACAGTCTGCATCATCATTTTCTCTCTAATTTAATCAAGGTCATATTAGATCACTACATCAAATCAAGCAGAATCAATTTGATATAAAAAAATCTGAGCTAAACCAGATTCCTTTTGGAAATTAACCCTTTATAACAAACATTATCCATAAATGTATGGCATCTTATTTCACTGAAAAATTCCTACTGCTAGAGAACACATATCATGATTTATAAAAAAAAGTCTTCACCCACCAAATAAAACAAGATTACATTGTCTAATCTCATGCCTAAATTTGTGTTCCTTTACTGTGTATTGTGTATAAGTCTCATTCTGCAATATAACAATTTTCACAGAAACTGAAAGATATGTCTGACAAAAAAAGGACTGTATTTTGCTGGGTGTCAGTTACCTCACACAAATTTAGCTTTTAGCAAGAGACAAGAAAAAAAAGAAAAAAAAATCATGGTGCTGTGGAACTGCCCACTTCTTACACAAATGAATAAAAGTTTTTATGTTCTTTTGGCTTTTTTCCCCTGTTGGTTGATTAGGTTTTTTGGGGGTTTTGTTTGTGTTTTTTAAGATTACGTCCAGTAGAGCTCCTTCCCAAAAATTCAAACAATTATCACTTTAATTGCAGTCTGTACATATCCAAGATTTTATTCTTACTGCACAATAATCTATTGCTATGGCAACTTTTAGCTATGCTGCATTCCACCTTTTTGCAGAACGCTTAGGTGGACTACTGCCACAACAGCCAGCTAGGAAGGTGTGATCTCCACCTGGCTGGGCCACAGATACAGTCCTTTTAGCCCACACAGCAAATTCCTGCTTCAAGCATTCCAAAAATTTGAAAGACCCCTCCCATATGTCTCATAACACCTACATCAGTGGCTTCTATAGCCAAAACATTTTTTTTTAAGCTTGTCAAATACTGACAATGAGATCATATACATATGCATACTTGTAATTTCACACTTATTGCAGAGAGAACCTATATCACTGTCACTGGATATTTGTTATAAGCCTCAAAGGAGCAGAATATCATAGGATTTAAAAGGCCTTTTTATTTTTTAATCTTTTTTCTCAATTACAGAAGAAATTAATCATAATCCTACAAGCAAAGGTATTGTAAATACCAAAGTCAATGCAGCCTGACTGAGGAGCTCCCACACACAGAGCCAGAGCTGCAGCTGAACCCCGTTGTAACAGCCTGGCTGGCCCATCTGTTTGGTGTACGCTTGTTTGTTACTCTCATCATATCCTCAAACTGCCAGCTCTGAGTTTGGGTTCTGTGCTTTGCAAGTACATCCCAGCCATTTAAAGATAACCCCTCTGCTCCCAGTAAAGCCAGTGATCCTAGTAACACAAGTTTCCTCGCATCTGATTTTGCACTGCTTGAGTAACGTGATGCTGAGCAAGTACTGCAGCACTACTCGCTACAGATGTAGCTGTGATCCTGTGAGGGACAAGCCTTGGCATCAGCAGGATGGATTTGGAAGGGTGCAGACTATGGCAGAGAGAAACATACCTGCTTTTGTTTCTTCCAGTGAGAATTTTTTTTTTCATTTTAAGTCTGTTCCTCCATCTCACAGCACTTGCACATAATGAAGAGAAGTAGACTAGAAACATTTATGACTAAGTGTAACCTCAAAGTGTTTTGGAATAGGAAGAATGCACTTGGGACCTACATGCCAAAAGTTCTTTATAGATCCATGAATTTTGGTAAGCTATATTGTAGGGTTTATTTTTCCTTTTAAAGTGGAAATAAAGCACTCAACAAAAGCAAAAATTCATAGAATCCCTTTGGTCAGAACACATTTGGTTGGAGCAGAACACAGTTTGCCATTTAGAATTTCTACAACCTAATTTAGTTTTTAATATAAAATTTAGGACTCTTATCCATGGAATGTGACTTTTAATTTCAAAATCAATTATGGGGGGTGTTTTATCTATCAACTATTAGATGTTGTATCTTAGCACCAAGATATTGTAATGAAACATGCTTTAAGATTTAAAAATCTTTATATCACTTTATATATGAATTTTTAATTTCCTTTTGCCCATGATTGAAGGGACTTTTAGTTTTTTTCAAAGCATATCTATTACAGCAGAATGTCTGTCTAGGTGTTTGATGATAATTAGCAAGAAAATTAGCCTGCTAGAAATATTATTCATCAAAATACCATTGAGTCCTAGGGAGATTGCAAACCCCTGTTGGAAAGTTTCTTAGAGACAGGCTGCTTGGTTGCATCAGGTTTAAATCACATGAAGTATTGATTAAAGTCTTTCTCAATTAACTATTGCCAACTTAAAAGGCAAACCAGTCCCATTTTAAGGGAACATCTAGGTCCAGAATCTCAACTCTCTTAGGGCTATTTTACTACACCACAGAAGCCTAGAGGCTTCCAGCTAAGCTCATGGCTGCTATTCTACCATATCAAATACAAAGAGTAAAGAAAAATACTCAAAGTATGAGTCTGTTTGGGCCAAGCTTTAATACATAACATCTCAATTCCTACTTGAGCACCTAAGTTTCTAATGTACAGATGCCACCACTTTTATCAAGATATACATCACAGTAGAGTTCTAGGGGTTTTTATTCGTAACTTTTTTGAAGTGCCCCGAGCATACCCCTGGGGCTGTATGCGCTTCTTTAGTCTAAGCTTTTGCCTTTAATATACCTTTTTTTTATCCCCTCCCCTTCTCTCCATTCTACCACCTGTTCTTCATTCCCTTTGCTCACTTGCCCATTGCCCATGTGGAACTTTTGCTTTTAACTCTGTCATAGCATCAGGAGCCTTTTGTTTTCTTACTCCTCTCTAATGAGCTGTTTATCTTTGACTAGAAAGTCAAGCTAGTTTTTGTTAATTTTCAAGCAGAGTATGGCTGCTTTTTACAGTATTTATTTTAGTAAATAATGGGTCTGCAGGACACAAAGCTGACTTTTAAAGCAAAGTAAATCTTAGTATGTTAAGGAGAACAATCACCTTCTCTCTGATTGATCCTGAGTCTTAAGGGTTGGACTACATCTGCGATAAGTTAGAATTCTTCTCCTGCTTGGAGAAAAGGCAGAGGACTGGAAAATTAAAATTAAAAAGAAAGGAAAAAACCCAAAACTCATAACCAAGCATCGTTCCAGTAAAGATGCTTTGAACATAATGAAATTATTCAAACACAATGCAAGATGTGAATGGGTTTTTTACACGCTGCTTATTTCAGGTGCTTTCACAATTTCCAGGAAAACATGGAAAAAAAGAAATACGCTTGCAGTGGGAAAAGTTTTTTCTTTCCCCACTTCTGTGGATGAGCATTAAGAAGTATTTCTTTCCTATCAATTTACTCTAATCTGTGTTACATTTCATCTGCCATTAGCTTGACTGCTGCATCAGGGTCTGAAGTTCATACATTGTAACCTGCAATGAACTTCTTTTGCTCCATAGGGAACTACAATAGAATGTGCAAAACTGTTGCTAAAAGCATAGGAATTCGAGCATCTGTAGGACTTTCTTCCTTCTGATTAGCATGCCTTGACATGTTCCTTATTATGACACATTTGAAAAAGAGCACACTAGTCTTTTCTTTAGTAAAAAGGGTAATGAAAAAAGCATATCCTAAATTGCTTAGGATATGAAGTTAAGCATCCAGAAGTTCAGAAGTCTGCCTATCTCTGACAAACTCAGTGCAAATCGATTTCAGAACTTGACTCAACTTTGGTAAGTGAAACCAAAAAATAAAGTCAAAAGGCAGATTCATCAAAGTGACTTTCAGATACAAATTGTAATCATTATCAGTTAAAAAGGAGAAAAACTCTGACAACACAAATAGGCATAAAAGGATAATGGTAGATAGCAGAGCTGATGACTTTTTCTAGCTCCTTAAAAGATACAACAGTGTAAATACTAGTGAAGCAAGGGGAGAACATTTTTTTTCTATGACCTGTATGTTATATGCAGCATACAAAACATTATTACACTCTAAGCAAAGGTATCAGGAAAGATGAAAAAAATATGTAACCCCAAACTCTTTAAATCAGTTGCAAACATACCTCTCGAATGAAGTTCACTAAAGCAGTACAATTTCAGCAGTAAAGAAAGAACCGATTAAAGAGATCCTCTGCCCACACTGGAAAAAGCTTTCCATCCACAGAGAACCTATGCCTGCTCACCTTGAGCTCCATAAGCCTTTTGCATCTGCTAGACACTAATTGATTTCATTGAGAGCAGGTGACTTAAATTAGCAAATTTAGCTCCAATTCATGACTAAATATGGAAATGCCTATCAGAGACAGTGATTGTTTTGTATTTGTTGTAATCTCCCCCTCCCCTGGGGCACAGTAGATGGAAAAGAGAGATTTGTATTTTTTTGGTAATATGAGAGTCATAGAGGAGGATAAGACCCTTGTGCTTTCCCCTTGCAGTCTGCCCCTTGCTCGAAGGGGCCTTGCTCCAGAGCTTGTGTGCAGTGAGTGTACAATGCAGCAGCTCCATACTCCTGACTCACCTCCTCCAAAGTGAGTGTAGGCGGCGTCAGGATGGATCCATGTGACTGTGTGAGCCAGGTGAACGCCCAACAGCTGCTTTTTGTGCATTATTCCCCAACTCTGCCCACAGAACCCGGGGGGATAATGTGGATCACAGTTTTGCTCTATGGTTGTTCAGAGATGTAGCACCCATTGATTCTTCCTGCATCTTCTTATGACATTCATACTCATCACTCTTCAAATTACATTATATGATGGGACCTGTTGTAATCTGCTTCCCCTTTTATGTCTGTTTCCACTCTATAAACAATGTTTGACAGCCTCAGTTTGCCTTCTTAATAACATAATAAAGAAAATTAAAGTGTGAATATTTTTCTAAGAACAGCAAGAAGATGATTATTTTATTTCATAGAATCATATAATCCTTTATTTTACCAGCAGCTTCTTCTAACCTCTTAGATTTGACTATAGATGCACTTGTATAACCTCTACATGGTGATACCAGAAACATCCATGATTTTACCCTGGCTGCCCTCATTCTCTAATAAAAATATGTGATCTCTCCATGTGTGTATAAATGGCCCTTATAAATGCTGGTTTTAGGGAGGAGTTTCCCCTGGTAATTCATATGCAATTTTCTTCAAGTCTGTGGGATATCAGAACCTCTCTGTCTCACCTTTCACCTTCCTGCTCTCCAAAGGATTGCCACATGCTGGGCAATTGAGAAGGAATTGGTAAATAATTATGAATGCCCTTTTGTGCCAGCACTTTTGCTGACTTTTATTTATTTATTTGAAGAATATTACAGATACACTATCAAGGAATGACACTGTTCATCTGGTATTTTTGACATAAACAGAAAATGTGACTTAAGGCTTTCTGATAAATTCTATTAAATGGATTTCCTGAGCAGAATAATGTGTTATCTATGGGTATTTATCCATGAAAGTAGAGACTAAAATTCTG
Organism: Pyrgilauda ruficollis; assembly: GCF_017590135.1. Classification (NCBI taxonomy): domain Eukaryota; kingdom Metazoa; phylum Chordata; class Aves; order Passeriformes; family Passeridae; genus Pyrgilauda; species Pyrgilauda ruficollis. The sequence continues at coordinate 1,444,202 of NW_024527710.1, read as the reverse complement.
ATTAGACATGTATCTTTTCCAATATATTTCTATCAGTTCACTGATTTGGCAAATATTTAGACCCAAAGGTCAGGGCTCTTCATAAGTCCTATTGATTTGAAAGTTGAATGTCTGCCCAAGATTAAACACAAATAGGAATGCTTTCCTAAATCAATTTATTTAAGTCTTTATGTAAGTGCTCTGTTGAATCAGGGCCTAAAGTCAGCAACATATCAGGAAAGATAATGAGTTTGGGCCAAATATGTGCATTAACAGCCAAAACATACAATGAGACAAGGACCATAATTATTACTTGAATTTGAACCAAGCTCCCTAAATGTATAAGTTAATCAGATCTTTAAATTTCATTTCTTTGGGCATTTTTGAAGCTCTTAGCTTAAATCTAAATGGTGAGACAGGTGACATTTACCTGTACACACTGGGCTGGCCCTTCCATGTCTTCTGCTCTGCATCTGGATCTGCTTCCCAGAGAAGTCACAATATTAGCAGGAAAGACAGTGCCTGCTTGAGTTTCTCTTGCTAGGATGGTACAGAAGATACACCTAAACTCCAGAGCTGGGAAGGGCTCTGGGCCCCACAAGCTCGGGATTGAAATCTTTTGTTTTCTGCAGTGTCTTCAAACAGAAGTTTATTTTGAGTTTCTGTATAAAGCAAGTAGAATGTCATCCTAACAAACACAGGAGATTATGAATCTGGCAGAGCAGAATGTAGATCAAAATGGTTTTAATCATTACTCCCTGTTTTAATTACTACTTGACACATTATCTCTATTGTCCTTCTACAAGTCTGTCTTTTGAATGAAATATTAAAGGCAAGTTACAGCTGAAAATATATGCAGTCTAGAAAGAAAATGGCTTTGAACTATTTGAAATGATTTATTGTCCACATTTCTTTATGAATATTTATTTGCCATAGTGAAAGCAATTCAATAAAGAGAAAACATGAGGACCAGTTAACTGAACATTTGCATACTCTAACAGTTAAAAAAAAGGGAAAGAAAAATAGTATGCTGCATTAGAATGGTGTTAATGTTTGGTTTTCCTGTTTCCTGTAGTTCATTAATATGCAAGATTCAGATCCTGAAGAGGAGATATAAAAATAGCCTACAAATAAGTGTCCTCAGCCTTTATATATTCCCATTCAGAAGGAAATAAACAGGTTTGTAGAGAGATTTTCAAGGCCAGGGTGGAGACTATAATTTTGTTTCCATACTACTCCAGGTAGCTGGCTGTAAACCTTGCTTTTTGCAACAATCATTTGTAATCAGAGTCCTGATCTTGTCAGGACCAGAGGTCCCTCATTCCCGGGCACTCCTCAGAGGAGCAGCTGGCTATCAAAACGAGACATGAGCACACTGATTATTTTACTGTTTAAGCATGGCTTTGTGCACCAAACCCAAGACCACACACAGAGATGCTTCTTTTCTTTGATCCTCAGTGGAGGAACAGAGTTTTTCATGGTATGCGCTCTCATTTCTCCCTGCTTGAATTAATTTCATCGACCAAAATGCTCTATGTGTTAGACTTGGAATGAACTCTGTTCCTCAGAGCTTCTTAGTGATATTCTGATACCCAGTCGCAGATGGAGCCTTGACAGATTTTGTACTGATTTTCATGATTCCTTTTCTCTTTTTTTTTCTTTTTTTTTTTTTTTTTTTTTTTTTTTTTTTTTTTTTTTAAACCAGAACTGTTGCTGCTAGAGAATTCACATGCAAATGGAGATGTTGACTGGCACTGTTTCACAAGGAAGCTTGGTTGGTTGGTTTTTAGAACTGATAAATACTCTTTGATAGTATATCAAAGAGTATTTGGAAAAGGATAATCCTAATATATAATAGTTCTTGAGAAGGATGGTTACAGTAGTAAAACACAGACAAATGTATTCTGCATTTTGGACAAATACAGAATTCTCTATGCATCAATATTCTATTCTTCTGAGTAAGAATGATAATAATACTATTTATTTATAGTAATAATTATCATTATTATCTCCCTAAAAGCTAGCTGTGAGGCTAAATCATTAATATTTTCAAATTATTTCATAGTCCTTAACTGGAATTTTCCCCAAGAGTACTAAATATAATAATTTTCTCTGTATGCCTATTTCATTTTCCTTTGGAAAAAAACACACTCAATGTCTTGTTCTCTTTACATTTGTCTATGTAAAACATTTTCAAATTCCAGCTGCTTAGCTTTTCTATAAGTTAATAACAAGAAATTTTGACATTATTGTATTGCTTATTTCTTCCTCTTTTGTCATAGTCTTTCACCCCCACATAGATATCACAATATCATTATCATCTGGGAGCTTATTACTGCATGTACAAATAGAGACATTGAGACCTACACTTCCTGTTTTTTCCTTGCCTGAATTTGGGGTTGACAAGTAACCACACATTGCTTCTCTGAAGTCAGAGCTCTCTTGATATACTACTTTCAGTGTATTTTGTGTTCAGGGAGTTTAAGTTGCACACAGCTAGATGCTACCCCATGTACATGCCTGGATATATTTGTAGGTATCTCAAATGTTTTCTTTCCTCTGCAGTTTACTAGGTTCTGCATTTATTGGCAAATGTGGATCAGTTGCTCACAACTGAAGATACCCAGATCCATTTCCTCTAGGTGTTATCTGTTGGATAGCTAGAGTCTAAATGCCTGAAATCGACATCTACCAACATAAAAGCCACAGGATATGACACTGGTATCTTGTGGTTCCAATCAGCCTCCTGGTATTATAGCAGTACTTTTATTTAACCATGTTTCTCCTGAGTTCAGCGTGCTCAGCCACACTGGCTGTTTTGCATAGCATCTGCACTGTATATTGTGATAATTGAAAACTCAATACAGCCCGGAGGCACCAGCACAACAGGACAGGAGCGGGCTGGGGCATAACTCAGAAGAATAAGGCAGACAGGCAGCAGCAAGCAGGGCTGAGCCAGCCCCAACACATCTCCAGCAGCAGTCGAGCTGGGTCAGGCATCCAGCAGCTGGGGGTCCCTCTCTGGAAGCAGCAAATGCCCCATGCAGTGCCTGGGGTGTCCCTCCATCTGCCATCGTGGGGCTGTCATCTGGGAGCACAGACCGTAGGCAGAGTCCGAGGCTCACCTGGAAAATTACAGAGACAGATCAAAACCAGATTCACGGCCATGCACTCCACTGACAGCTCCCTTCCTGCACATGCCCTTCCCAGAGTGGCTCCTGTTCCTAAAATGTCATCTAGGCATTAGCAGAGAATAGGTCAGATATTTTTTCTAGTGTTTCAGAAGTGTAACATATATCAACAAATGTCACTTGCTATTTGAATGCTCATAATTAGAATTAAAACAAATTACTTAAATTAAATGACCGGAGTAAGCCAAAGTATTTCTTCCTATTAGCCTATGTAGAAAGAAAAAAAAAATTGCTTGGAGTGTAAAAAGGAGAAAAGAAGAAATAATGAAAAAACAACATGTGGCATGAAGAAGATAAATATTTCTTGCCTGTCCTCTTGGCTCTATCTATGAAGATTTTGTCCAACAACCTCAGCCAAAACTATTTAGTGAGTGATTTGTGTGTCTGGCTGATGGAAGGCCCAGTTGTCTCAGGGGCAGCTTTGCAGGGTTTCCAGGAAGCAGACAAGTAGGTCTCTGCTGTGGGAGTCACAAGCTTTTCCTGTCAGTAGCGCACCCGAGCTGGTGGGAGGGTTCAGAGGAGCTGGATGTGGCCCTACCTTCTTCTAGCAGCACCCCCAGAAAGCGCTGATGTTAGACTGTCTCCACAGACTGAAGATCAGCAGCTTGCCATGAGTCATTTGGCGAGGAAGGAAGGTGGACTAGTACAGGAAACTTAGGCTGTAGGGCTGTAAAATTGAGAGAGGTTGAAACATTTCACCCATTGGGATTCTCCCTTAAAAGTATATTTGTATAAGAAATTAAACCCCCCAGTATGTCTTTATAAACACTTAAAACCGGCCTGAGGAGCAGATCACATTGGTTCCTGCCCTTCCTGGCATTCTGGCCTTGCTCTCCCTTCCGCTCCAATTTGCCAGCCCCAGCAGCTCAGCTGCCAGCCCCTGCCCAAAGCCAGGGAAACGCCCTGCCCAGCCGCTGCAGGATGTCCCACACCATGGCACAGGCTTCACCCACCACGGGCTCCGTGCCACCTCTTTTCCCAGGCCCTGCCCTCCAAACGCCTGTGCCTCCGAGGCACAGCTGCAGTGCGTAGAGTGGGAATCTGGGTATGTGTTCATGTTTTCATCTCCAAACTTTCTGCTTGAAGTGCAGCCTTTTGGGGCTCTATTAGATCTCTGCATTAGGGGTGTGATTATGTATATTTCCTGCTCATGGCATAGTGTTAATTAATCATTATTTCTAAAGTTCTTTTAAATTCTCTGGCAGTGGTATCTATTCTTTTCCTCTGACTCTTTTCCTACCTTTTCCTTCTTCTATTTAGTATAAGGAGTCATCATTGGTGAACTGATTATAAGAAACCAATTTACATCATCAGTTCAGTAGTAGGACATATGTCTTAAATCATCTAAGATAAATACTTTTAATTAAGCAAATGTCCTACTCAATTCACTGTGGACAATCCCATCATAATGGATATTACTTCTGCATGCTAAATCTTGATTTTCATCAATACTGAATGCACAACGCAAAACCATTATAAAAAAAGTAGGCTTACAGTAATATTGCCATTTTGAAGCTGCCAGCTTTTATATTCATTAATATGGTGACAACAGACTCCCGGCTAACAAATTCTACTACAGATCTGAATTTTTATCAGATATGTATATGAGATAAAATCTATGCTAGCCTATTATTTGCAGTTTTTATTAAAAAGTTAAACTGGGGTTATTATAAATTCTCTTTGGATTCCTTAATAAAAAAAAAATTAAAGTTAAAATGGAATGAGATTTCCTGGAAGCATTTTAAAAGGCTGCAACAGCAGTAAAGTCAGCAGGCACCACACAGCACAAGGAAGTATTTACTGAGCAGAAGATGAATGTCTCTTCACTGAGAGTCTAACGGCTTTACTTTATACGGATTTTTGAGAGACAGAGAGAAGAGAAAGCAAGAAAAACTCCAAGCTAATGCTTTCCTAATCTAAGACATCATATTGCTTCCTGATCAAAGCTTTCAACTTCTGATGTAAACTGACTTCTTGCTCTTATGACCAAAATGTCCTGTCTTCTTCCCCCTCCCTCCATCTGTTCAAGCTTGGATTTGGAAGTCCCTTGTCCAAAGGAAGAAAGCCTGATCCCTATTGCTTCAGCTGTGGTGTTGAAACCCATTAATATTTCTCTGGCAGGTACCCTGACCCTGGTGCCCTTGTACATGCTCAAAAAACATAGGGTATTCCTGAGCCTTTGTCCCTGAGAGGATTAACAGGGTTGCCCTGGAGCCAGCCTGAAGGTGTTTTAATAGGTAATAGGGGTGGGCTTCACAGCTGACTTCAAGCTTTGCCTCAGGCCGCCCCTGCTCAGCAGCACAGAGGCAGCCATTGAAATTGGGGGGTAAAGCATGACTCTGTGTGTGAGTTGGAGTGTGAATCCTCTGCATCTGGTGGAGGATATTTCCAAATATATCCTTCACCCACCAGGACAGGCCTCCCAATGGAGGGTTCAGGGACTGGAGATCCGTGCTGCTTCTACCACTGACTTCTTCTCTGACCTAGAGAGTTAGTTACTTAAGCTGTCTCTCCCTCTCTCCTTCTTTCCTCTCTGGCCTCCTTTGTGGCTTATAAATTGTCTGAAGGAGAGACTGCAGCACTCTGGGGGGTTTTGCTGTGCTTAGCAAAGTAGGTCCCGGTCTCAGTTGGGTCCTGTGGCTGTATCATGGTAAAAGTAAATAAATAGATAATAGTGGTAACAGTTATCTTTTTGTGTGTGAACAATAGAATCCTAATGGAGGAGAAGCCTATTCTCTGAGTTTTTTTGAGTCTGCAAGTTAAGGTCTCTCTTTCCTCACTCAGCTGGAGAAGATACTGCTTTTGTAAATCAGACAAAACTTATCATGTAAAGTGGAACACATCTTTGATTGTAGTGAATACTATCCTGTCTGTAATTTACCCTTGCTGCTACAAAGGATACAACATGATTAAGCTAAGAAATGATAGACTGAACATCATGTGTCAGGCTGGTAAAAGATTTTTCCTATCTAAATAGGAAACAATCATAAAAAAAACCAGTGAAAATACACAAGAAAGTGTTTTAACATATTATAAACAAGCTACCCCACTGTTGCCTTATATTATAGTGTTGCTTATATTGTATTCCTTGCTTAGATTGCTGTGGATACTTCTCCTGCAGCCTGCAATATTTATTTTTTAAAAACTACAAACTGTCATGATTTTTTAATGATGTGAGTATCCTTCCTCCATAAGTTCATATGTACTGTTACCTGCTCAGTATGTCATCTCTTCTGTGTTTCCCTGGGTGAGTCCAGATCCTCCCAGTGACATTTCTCAAACTGTAGATCTGTGCATTTTCCCGGAGCTGCTAAAAGCGTTTCTACTTTACTTAATGGCAGTGTTTAGCAATACCAGCCATCACCCACTATTTGGTATACACCAGGTACTCTGCACAGGGGCAGTTTTACAGACCAGAGAAACAAGGTGTTGCATTTGGCAGCAATTAGCCAGAACATGCTGCAGAACACCCAAATGGGAGAAGAACCAACAGCTCACATTTTATTCTTTAGTGTGTTACTGCTTTTATTTCCTCCAATATTCCCAGATGCACTGTGCCCTCCTAACAGGATTTCAGAGAATGAACACAGTAGAGCCAAGTGCTTTTGCCATAACACATTCAGATAGTGCATCAATGAATGTGTGTAACTTCCCTAATTTTGAAGTGTGACTTTGCTATTGTGTATGGTGCTTAGTAACTTCTGCCATGTTTCTGAGGATTTCTGGGTCTGCTGCCAGTAACATGACACATTCCTAGCCAAATTAGCATGTGATATTTTGTGCTCGTACTCCAGTGGTAAGGTCTGTTTGCTGTTTCCATATAGATGTATTTTTGACAGGAAGAGCAATTCTATAAGCCCGGGATGAAAAGCCCATCCATTGAATTGGTACCACATTACCATGGCAACAATATAATGCTAATGAAATTGTGACTGTTGAACCTGTTTTATGGAACTCTACAAAATGGGCTTCATAAAGGAGAAATCTTGTTGATTAGTAAACGTTTCAAAGCATGATGAAAACCTGAGAAACACATGCGCTATAACTTATGAATCCTGTTATCATCCTCATTTAAGATAATACATTGCTCTTTGTATGAGGAATAGGGCTTTCAAAAAATAAAATTATATGGTAAATCTCTGTTTCTCCAGGTTTTAACATGCACCACAGAAAGACTCACTCACCTCTGTGTCCTGGTTCACTAGTTCAGTTGGCATAGGCATGTATTAAGTCATGCAGTTTTTGCTGCTTATTTAATGTCTCTCAAAATTTACTGCTACTACAGCTGCAATAAATACCTTTCTGTAAGAAAAGTGTGGCTTAGTTTATATAAAATTATTTCACAAAAACCTATCCTTTTAGATTGAACCCTACACAGAGAAGGGGTGGCAGCAGGAATGTACACTTCACTTCCCACCTCCCTTCTTTTTGCCCATTTGGCAGTTTAGTCATGTAGGCTCCCAGCACAGAGGAGAGAGCCACCCCAGCTCTCATTCCTCAGGACAGCAGCTCTTGCTGAAGGCATGCTTTGATACTGTGCCTACTTTTAAACAAAAAAATGCTGAGCACTCAAATCTCCTGGTCATTTATGTCTCTGGACAGGCTTCTGGGGAGGTGCCGCACCTCTAAGTGTCTGGAGCTTCAGCGCCAAGGTTTCCACAGCAGGATTTAAATTTTTCATCAATTATAATAGATAATAGGTAATATTCCTCTCTTTTTTTTTGTTTTCACCTTGGGAATAGCAGTGTGTCTCAACCTGTGGGGTCCATCTCCTAATTTGCCAGGTAAATCAGAAGGGAAAAGCAGGTGTGCCAGCAAGCACTGAGCTCCATGTGCATTCACCATGTGGTGTTGTCTAGGTATTTAGCAGAGACAACAGGGGGAACACTGCTCATTTTAGTCGAGTCCTGATCTACATGGCACAGAAGTCCGCAGAAATCTTCACAAACATTGGATTTAATGGGCTTTACAGCAGGGCTTTAAAGGGCTGTTTCTGAAAGCTCCATGTTTGATCCTATTTGGAAAAGGAAGCCTTGTCTAACATTTCGTTATTTCCATGGTTTTTGGGAAAGCAACACACCAAATTTCTGAGTTGATAGAAATATAATGTAATGTAATTTCCCTTAATATATATTTTGCACTGGCTGACAGTTTTATTAAGCAGAAGCAATAATCATCATTATTCAGTGTAATAACCATCTCATTAAAAATGGTCTAATTTTCCCTAATTTTAATTTACCTCTCAGACTAAGCTGTTCTAAAATTACTGAGGTGCCTACAGTTCAGTTTCATAAGACTTCAGCAGAAATAGAAGTCTTCAGAAAGCAAATACTGACTTATTGCTACTAAAATAGTGATATGCCAGACCTTTCTGAGAGAAAAGGAAGTAGAGAAAATTCAGGTTAGGAAATTGCTATATCACTTTTTATTTCCTTACTGTCTTGTAAGTAGCACTTTCTGCACGCATTTTGCACAATGATAAATTGCACAGTTGCCTTCAAGCCTTGCATGCGCTACCCTTTAATAAAGGACCTGGCTAAGGGTCACACCAGAGAGTCCTGGTAAGGGGGAGCTGACAAGCAGAAATATTTCTTGGAGTGACAGAGAAGGAGATGAAGACACTGATCAAGTTTCATTATCATCCAATGAAAATGGGATGTAAACTGTGACATCCAGGCAGATTATATATGTCAGGCAAGCAGATGTGAGCAGAAAAATGTAGATGCTAAACCTTACCTAATAGGCTTACTCTGTGGATTATTCTCAATGAGCAAGGCTATATTGAGTGTGGCCTTGTGTGTAGCTATAGTTAATATACAGAATATAAGAAACATGCATTCATAAGTGAATCTGGGGACATTCCCAGCTGTGCTGAAGTTAATGCTCTTTCATATACTTTGGAGAATCCTAAAAGCACTTTGAGTGTCATATATTTCCACAGACACCATAAACAGCATTAGGGCATTTATGCAGCTTTAGTTCCAAGATTTCAAAGGCCGCTCTGCTTTCTCTAAAAATGTGCTCAAAAAATTCTACACTCAAACAGCACTTGTGCATGCAAACTGATATAGCAGCTTAGCTACTTGATTTGGTTTTGCCAGTTCAGAAAACACATTTGATCAAAAGCATTTTGTTGCAATCACAGGGATAAGTAACCTCATCCGAACAAGGAAGCACTCTGCAGGTTATATTATAAAACAGACAAATTTTCTAAAGGTTTGTTTATCATCAGATGTTATTCTGTGTAGTTCCGAGTCATAAAAAATTCCGAGTTTTTGTTTGCTGGGGGTTTTCTAATGTCCCCCTAAAATAACAGAAAAGGCAGTCTCTTATGTGGAAGCGCTCTACTTATGAAATCTCTTCTCTTTGAAATTCCGAGTCTTTTCCAGCTGTAGTATTCTTTGCTCAGCTATAAGAACACAAAGTGCAGCAGTGAAAAGCATTGCACTATTATCCCAAGATAATTTGATAGTCTGTAAATGTATTTTCCTGCCTGTGGTTCCAGACATTATGCTCTCATTTGAAGTAATGATTTGCAGTTATTCATACAATTCAAGTTAGCCCACGTTGGTTTCACCCTGAACATTTTACCTGCATGGTACAAACATGGCTTATTTGTGGATTGCACAAGCTAGACGAGATGGGTGATCTTTGCAAGGCACGCTCCCCCAGCAGTGCAGGGGATGCCTGCTGTAGGCAGCCAGCTCCTGCAGGAAGTGCTGCAGCGACTCAGCGGACTGTCCCCTGCCCACGTCAGTGTTACCACAGCCATACATCTTCAGGAGCCCTGCTGGACATGTTGAATTCTAAGCTCTGACATAAAACCACAGCTCTGATCTGATGTGGTCAGTAAGTACAGCATGGCACCTTCCAGAAGTACTTACCCTGCTCTTCTCTTTTGGCTTCTGTGTGGGATGTAAAAACTCACCTTAAATTCGTCTTGCATTTCTGGAGTTTACCATTCTCTCCAAAGCTGGAAACGAGTGGTCCAGTTGTTTCACCCCTGATGCACCCACACTTCAGCATTACGCAGTTTGTTTGTAGAATTTGCAATGTTAGTGAGTGTGGACACAAGGCTTAGGTTTTGCATGGGCTCAGAGTTCACCTCCCTTACTCTCCTGTGCTGGGAAGAGCTTTACATAAGCAACAGTAATTTACTGCTGGCTCGTAAGGGGTCAGCAATGGATGGAGCACTCTGTGGTGCTGGCAAGAACGAAGTCTCATTTGAATCCCTGGTGATCCTCCTCTGGGAGCCCGGGGCAATTCAGAGGAGCCATGCACTGGTAACATCCACTGAGCTGCCTGCTCTCTGTGGGCATCAAAATGCTCAGCAACACAAAAGATATAAAATATGGTTTCCATTGTCTTTTTTTCACTGTCATACATTCCTGAGTATCATCACAGTTCATATCTGATATTGAGAAAAATATTAATGTCAAGGGAGTGAATTACAGACAGGTGCAGTTCTGACTTGGGGCAGTCAGCAGCCAGGACAGGAACTTCCACCTCTGCCTTCCTGCTTCTCTTATCCTCAGCTGGAGTGGCCCCCAGAGAGTGTCTGAGTGAAGTGTGAAAGTTACAGTTCAAATAAAGGGGGACAGTAAATATTCAGAAATTATTGGGTCACTCCTCTCTCATCTGTTCATGGTATCTTGGATACTGTTGTGATAATTCAGTCAGTTTCTTTAAAAAAATATTTTAAAACCCCAAACAAATATTTAAAATACTATTTCTGTTTTGCTGAAAATCTTTAAAGTCTTTTATTTTGAGAGAAAAATTAATATCAACATGTCTTTCCAGGACAGTGTCATTTAAGAACAGCAGCATTTTAAAAAGTGCAAGAATCCCAGTTTACCATCCTGATGTCAGTTTGTGATAACATTTATGACATTAATATAATGGATTATGACCTTTCCTGGCTTGTCTGACTGACAGTTATTCATATATAACACAGTACTTATCACCTTGGTCCTTCCATAATAATAATCCCTTCAATTTTCTGAGCTGTGTCATCAAAACATGTCCTCATAAGTGTTGATCTCATCTCTGGGAGAATAGCACTAGGAGCTCCTTTTGAGCTTTATGTCACCTAAAATCTAGAGTGAAATTGAAGACCAATTGCAGAAAAATAACCTGTCTCTAACTTTATCACACAGTCTGCATAATGGCCCTTATGATTTTAAATGATTTACTGAGTCCTGTCAAAATGCTGTGCCTTTGTGTGGTGGAAGTTACTGAAGTTCAGAAATGCCATTATTCCGTACAACTGGAGTGATCTTGAGGAAATATACAATAGATGGTGTGCTACAATTACTTACCTTGACCTTCCTATTTTTTTTGGTTCTTTAATCTCCTCAGAATAGACAGAATAAAATATATTTTCTTCAATATTTAGAGTGAAAATTTGCTGTGCAATTTGTACCTGCTTATCTCATGCCATTTTTACTAAACAGGGTATCAAGGTCCTCTTTTTAGATTAGAAGTTTCACATGAATCATAAGTAAAAGGTGAAAGAGGAAAGTGAAAATTTTGTATGCTTCCAAGAATTGACCACTTAGCAAATACTAATGATGTTTGCGTGGATAAGGGGTCACTTGGAAATCCTGGATTAGACACCAAGGCCTGTCATATCCCTGCTCCGTGACTGAGTTCCTTCCCTGTTTGCACTGGGCCTCCCAGTCTGCTCGCTGGGCACCGGGACATTCCCGACCATCCTCTGAGCAAGGCAGGCAGGCTGGGGCTGTTGCTGTGGCAAGCAAAAGATGCTCATGCCTCATGGTCAGGTCTGCTACAACAAGCTGATCATTCAACTCTATCCAAACAAACCTGGGAATTGTGTGAAACACCTCACACCAGCAAAGCAGGAGTGGGAGCAGCAGCTTCCCGTGCACAGAGATCCCCTGCATCCCCTGAAACGTGGCAGACTGTGAGTGCAGCCACAACAGCATGCGTTTACATAGTACAGACCTTCTCATGCATGTAAGGATCTTTCAAACAATAAATATTTAAAAGAAACATCGTGTCTTTAAGCTGGCTGAACAATTCCATATGCCTCAGAGGCGCACAGAGAGGACATTCCCATTCGCTATGGGGCTCTGCTTCCACAGCCAGGCAGGCCTGCCTCTCCCTGGAGGGCTGAGGCTCTCCAGCCCTCACTGTTTCCCTGGGGCTGTGCTCCACTGCCCTTCTGGCACAAACATCCCGTCTACAGGAATGTCAAGTTCAAGCAAGGACAAGCTTATAGCACTGCAAAGCAGCCCTGGCACATATCTGTGACTACTGATACCTCTGCCTTCTCCCCAGTATTTTGTCAAGAATGTGACATGCTAACTTTTTTTATTCCTAATTATTTTTTTAAAATAAACTAGCACCATGACAAGGCAACCACATGCAAGGCAGGAGTAGTGCTGTTCTGTGGGCAGAACAGAGGTGCTCTGGTGCTCAGCTGTCACCTTCTGAAGCTGCCTTCAACATTCTGAAGGAAAATGGTTCGTCAGCGACATCCTGGGCTGGCTTTTCAGGCTAGGTGCTGATGAGCAGCCATTTCTATCCCTGGGCCTGGTGATTAGTTTTATTCAGCTGAGAGACAAGTACTTGGACATTTGTCACTGTTTCTTTGAAAAATGTGTGTTTTCTTGGGCTATCAAATGGGACATATGGAAGCTGGATTTCCATCTTTCATTAGATCTTGGAAATTGTGTCCTCCTGAGGCAATTAATTAGCATGATGTTCTTGGCTGCTAATGTTTGATTTCAGATTTCAGTGGCAACAGACTTGGCAACACAGATTTTGTGAGAATGGTCTAATGGTTTAGGTTATTAGCCATTGCCACACAGCTTTCTTCAACTCTTCAGCTTCTGCAGAGTTCCCTTAGGTGTGCAGACAAGTCCTGTGATTTCTGTCCATGTCTTAGCTCTCTCTCTGAAAATTAAATGTAACAGCACTTTCCTGCTTCACAGGACAAGTGCAGGACAGAGTGCATCCCAGCAGAGGCCAGGCAGCACCGCTGCAATCCTTTGCCACCCCAGCTCCATGATGTTCTGCAAAGCTTTTCTTTGATCCTTCCACAGTTTAAGGCAAAAGCATTTACAGTAGAAATCTGTTGAATGAACACATTTCTATTTGTTTACTTTCAGTTTGTCCACTGTAGATACCTGCAGGCTGTACACACCTTTATTTTTGGAAAGGACATCTGTGGGAAAAGGCTAAGTGAGCTATTTGATGTAGGCTCCTGGGTAAGGTGTAGCTCATCAGCTGGTGTCTTCCATGTGTGATCATTTCCAGACCATACCCTTCTGAAATCAATGTGATATACAGCAAAACCACATACTTCTAACCTATGAATATAACCCAGAGATATAATCTACACTGTTTGCTTTGGTTTTATTACCTCAATTATATTCATAATCTTATATAATTATAACAATTCATGGCTAGAAAACAGTGTTAGTTACAACTCAAAAAAATGTTATGCCTCTCTCAAAGGGAGACAAAGCAAAATACAAAATATCTATCAAGTACAGTTATACAGCAGATAACACATCCTCCATGAGGAAGAACACATGCTTTTCTTTAGTATCCTCTACACAATAACAGAGGGCTGAATTTTCCAGGGCAATGGAGAGGATGAACCTATTTCAGAACACCAAAATGCAAGTGACATTTTATAGATGCATTTGTTAGTACTGTTGCAAATAAGTTGTTGTGTGTGTGGGAGCTCATTTAAGTGGCCATTACTGTATGTGATTTGAACTCACAAAAGGCATTTCACAAATCTGTTTGAAACAGATGTGCTTCTACCCTGCATTTAAAATAAATTAGTCCATGGCCTCAATTTAGGTAACCTTTGCAGTCACTAATATACAATCATGTGTACAATCACACACTTTTTAAGCATGCATGAAAGGCATTAGACAGAAGAAAAGAAGATAAGAAGAATATATCACTAAACAGTATCTGCAGTGTTGGATATTCCTTCCAGATAGCTCATTCACATTTAAACGGAATGAGAAAATGCAAAACATTAAATGTACCATTGCCTGTTTTCACTTGATGCAGCTAGGAGTTCTAATTCAAACACTCTGAGATTGAACTTTGCTTTCATACCTGCCAGACAAACTTTCATTAATTAAACCAACAAAAAAATACAAGGAGGATAGCTGAATAACTAAAGTTGAATTTATCCTATATATCCAATTTAATTATGGCATGCTTTTTAAAACTTTTTGCTGCTACCCTTATTATCCCATGCCATCTTATTGCAGTAGTTTTTCAGAATCCCTTATTCCTCCCATCAATTCAAGATCCATTTCCACACACCCAGCATTCACCTCCAATTCTCTGACTTTCAAGCCGTGTCTATTGCAGACCACCAGGAAGGAATTTGCAGAACACTGGCTGAAAGACACTTATTGTGCAACTAATAAGGAAGGTTGAAATACCATTAAAATTCCGACTTGTGCTTTAAAATGCCATGAAATTCTGAATTATGGCTCTGCCAATATAACTGCACTGAAGTACTGCCGAGCTGCCGCGGGCTGCCCGCAGCAGCTGAGACACACAGGCACTTTGGACCACTACAGCTTTTTGCTCGGGCTCCTGATGGCTTTCCTGGGAGCTGATCACCATTGAGGCTACAGAAGAAAGCACCAAGCTAAAAGTTTAAGCTCTGAATTACTCTGATAGTTTTACTTCAGCCCCTCACATACCGCTGCCTTTGAAGCCATAGCCCTCCCCGTTCAAATATTTAGTTTTGGCCTCAAAGTTACACTTGCCCTGAAATTATTATCAGATGACATTGGCAAAGTAAAATGCCTAAAAAGTGAATATTTTATCAATCAGTTTCAAAAATTGAGGAGAAAACATATATAATATTTCATACTCTTCTTTTAAATCTCTGATTTGAAAGCATTTGGTGAGTGGGTATCACATCTATATGATGGGACCAAGAATTTCACTTGACACATGGTTGGTGTGGTGGAACCTTAAGATCTGCTGTATGGATGAGATTATAAGTTTGAAAATTAAGATCCAAAGAAGCTGGAGAAAAATGGAGAAAAATCCTTATGATTAATAATTGAAGAACATCGATCTACATTATTGACTGACAATTGTAAATCTTTCATTTAACAGGAGACCTGCTTTCTAATTTTTACACAAAAATCTTCAAAACCATTGGCTCTTTTCTGTATGGGTTTTAAAAATATATTTAACTGTATATGGCACAAATATTTTTTGAATGTTGATTATGGGGCTAAACTAATACCAGCATAAGAAAAAAAAAAACCAAAAACAAACACATCTATTACAGTGGAATTGCTTACAGAGCCAACAGTCAGCCTGAAGGGAGCTGCCCTTATGACAAATGTCCACGCATGATGTAAACCTCCTTTTTGGTGATGGTGTAGTAATTTCCATTGCAAGTGGGTATTACATTTTTAATTGATTCCTAGCAGCAAAGTCTGTAACCTTCACTGATACGTGTCCATTTCACAAGGTTATTGACTTTTGACATATCTTGTTAGATGTTATGATGAGACAGTTTTTTTTTTTTGCACAGATTGATGTCTATTGATATTACATTAGCTCATCAAGGTTACAAATCACACAGCATTGCACTACATTTCACATTTTCTGTATCATGACAAGAGGTTTATAATATTCACTCTGGGACATATAAAGTGCCTTCCACCCATCCTTTGGATAAATAATTTAAGAAATTGTTGGGAAATCATACCTAATTAGTAGGATCTGCACTCAATAAGTGCCTTTTGATTTAAATTGTATTTGTATTTTGATAGCTATTGATTTTAGGAGTAGGAGAAATGAATAATACATTTTGCATTTCTCCACTGTTCACAGCAATAATCTGACAGAAATAATGGAGGAACACTGCTGGCAGCAGCCTCTTTGGGGATCTGCATGCCTTTCCCTAGAAAGCCCACGGGACAGTTAAAGGCACTCCTGTGTGGAATGGCCTGATCCCCTTTTCTCCCATTGATTTGCTGCATAATCCTGGACAAATCACTCAGCCTCTCAAAGGCTCTCCTTTTTCCATCAGCAAAATGGAAACAGAATGGTTCCTCCTCAGTTTGCAGATGACCACAAGACATGGAGAAAAGCAACAGACACATCCAAGCAGGTATTATACACATCCTAACTGGCACTGCCACATGGAGCATGGAGCCAGCAAGTGAGGCTTCCTGTGGGCACAGGAGAGTCTGGTTCCCCATAGCAGGACCCACAGTGTCCCCGTGGGCCTCTGAGAGAGCGTGGTGGAGCTGGGCAGCACACAAAGAACACACCCTGCCAGCCTCCTTCTGCACGCAGTTCTGCCAGCAGGAACGTTCTGGTCGCTTTGGCTACTCGCTTCCCTGGGTGAATGATACAAGACTAATTTGGTTTTCTTTGGATGCTAATCCCTCAGAGTGAGAAGAGGGAACAAGGTGAAGTTGTACCATGCAGATAAGCTGGGTAACAGGCTGGTATCTTCCCGAGGCAGTGCAGCTCGGCGTGCAGGTAGGGAAGGCTGCTTGCATGAATGGCCAGGGGTGAGGAACACAGACAGACAAAAACATCTCTGAGGCTGAAAACAAATCAGAATATATAGGTATTTACAAACACTGATTTCCAACACCCCAGCAGCTGTAACAAATGCAGACTTTATGAGATAACCATAATTATAGAAAAGCTTTATTTTTGGTTTGCTTTTTTTCCACCCAGTATGCCAGCTCTGATTTGAAAGGAAAACCATAGGCTCAACTGTGCAACACAATAAAGCATGGCATCAAAGCAAGCATCAAAGTGGCCCCTTGGCTGCTGGCAAACAGTACAGTCATAAGAAAAGAGACAATGAAAATACAATAAGTAGAAATAGTGCTTTTTTTCCCATAACATAAACACCATAGACATTCTTTTAATACAAAGAGAAGCAGGATCCAATGTGACAGCTTTATATTTGCCAAGTATCATGGGAGGACTGTTAAATACATCCTCCCCAAACCAAGCCAAAGGAGCAGAACGAGCCAAGATGTTCTCGTCAGAACAAAGACATCCCTTTTCTTAGGTCTCAGACAGTTAGCAGGATTAATTTTGCTTTTTATTTATTTTAATCATCTCCATCTCAAGCTAGCTTCACCAACATGTGCCAAAATATCTATTAGTTCCTGTCTATATAGGTACAGTCCACTGCACCAAAATCACTTTACGGTCTTCAATAATGGAAATTATATTTAAGACTTTTTTTTTTAATATATAACTTTTAAAAAACTTCTCGAGTAGGCAACTGAGAGCCAGGACTGTGCAACTCTGAAGCAGAGGGGTCGCTGTCACATGGAGGAGCAGATGACTCATATGTGCTTGAATCCTCAGCCTCTCACAGGGGGAGATTTAAATAATGCTTAGTGGATTTCTTTGTGATGCTTTTCCTTATCTCTTTTTTCAGTTAATATTTTACATTCTTTTAGAAGTAGTACCTGCACATTAAGCCCCATATTCATATAATCATGAAGGACATGCAACTTCTCTGTCTTGCCCTTCTACTTTCAAGCAAATTTACAGAAATTGAGGCCTGACAACCCACAGCTGAGGTGCTCAGGAGCAAACAGCTGAAAGCATAAGAATGGGGCTGCTGGAATATATTTTTACCCTTCTCTCATTAAAGATTCATCTGAAGAATTTTTGTGGGAGCCTTAGCCAGTAAAACAGCACCCATCTCTTTTAGGTTCCCAAGCAGCAGGGGCACAGGGGAAAACAAGTATCAGATACACACATCTTTCCTCCTATGCCTGCTGTGCCCTCCCAGATGCAGTAATTCACCCTCTTCATATCTTTTCATAAAAGAAAAGTGATACTAATTATCCTGAATTTTTTTTAAAGAAGATGAATATTGGAGACATTCTTACTTATTTCACAAGACATTCTGCTTTCCATGTAAAATGTAATGATTTTCCATGTAAAATTAATGATTGTAATAAGTTTCATTTTAAGGCAGGTCCCTCCTGGGTAACCTCTCTAGTAAAGTCTGATTCCAGGTGAAGCCAACACAAGAACCATATTTGCTTTTATGAATGCTGAAATGGTCCATGAATCTCAAATAGTATTGCACCCTCTGTTTTATAAATATTTTATGTGTTTTTCTTCAGTAAATACATATATTTTGCTTTTTGAATCTCAGGGCCCCCTTTGAGCTGTGTGGCTCTTAGAATGTTAATAGAGAAGTAGCAACATGAAACTGAAAATAAATGCTTTTAACAAACAGAGAAAGTCTATATTTCACCAAGGAAAGTGTGGTTTAAAATAAAACAGACTCCTGCAATGTCTAAATCCTGCATATTTTCTGCAGAGCATGCCACAGCTATTGACATGCTGTTGGTTTTATATGTCCCAGGATGCATGAATTATTACTGTCATTTGACATTTTATATTCCTAGTTCCATAGCCTATAGCAACACTTACCATCAGCTGTGGCAGACTATAGCAGACCTCTGGCAATGCCTCTTATTGATCAAGCACTGCTCACTGTTTGCCTGCTCAGTAATGCAAAGACATCCTAATTCTCTGAGGCAGAAAACCCACAAGTTACTGCGTTTGGGATTTCTAGTCCTTTCAAGAGACCCAAGACACGAAACACAGATTACAGATACCTTCTCCCCCACTGGGAGGCAAACTGAGTTATCTCACAAGCTTTAAGTACTACAAAAGAAAGTACATTGTGGGGTAATACTGAAGAGAAAAGCAGGATGCTAACGAATGGTGCAAATATAACTGGTTATGAAAGGGACCTCAGGAATGAGAGAAGTGTTCTGCTGAGAGTCAATGGAGTTGTGCTGCCAGCTTTATTAACTTCTTTAAAAAGGACCCTAAACAAAGTAATACAGCGAAAAATTATGTCAAAGGTGCGTGTGCTTATGATTTGAATAACGGTAAATTTTCCCAGTGCTTACTTAGGTGAAATTCCCCCGAGACAGCAAGAGCCTGAGTTCATGTAAATAATAAAATAGAAATTGCAGATCACAGGGCAGCAGAACATACCACAGCTGACCATGTAAAGACCCAGTGCCTAGCAAACACACCCCCCAACCCCCTCTCGAGCCAAAGGAAAGATGACCTACCCTTGGATGGGGCAAGTCCTGTCTGGTAATGCAGCTCACAACAGCAGCATATCAACCTCAGGCTCCTCGAGGAGCTGGTTTACCACCTTCTCCCAGTCCACACTCTTCCCCTCTCTGCTGCCTCTCTCCTCCTCCCAGGCAGCAGCCATGGCCCCAGCACGGCTGCCCAGCTCAGCCCTCTGTACGGAGCGGCTCAGCAGGGAACAGAGGCTGTGTCCACCTGCGCCCAAGGGGCTCCTCAGTGAGTCACCCAAGAGGGAGCATGATGGCCAAGCCCTGACAGCGGCAGGCTCCATGTCTGCACACCCTTCCTGCCCCGGCAAGTGCCCTGCGCAGGGGCAGCTCTGACCCACACCTGGGACTTCTGTCAAAGTCATGACAAAGCCAAGGTAAGGGACACGTTTAACTTGGCCAGCCTGAACCACCAGAGAATTTACTTAAGCTGTGTCTTTTGCCAAGCCTCACAGCTGTCCTTCCTCAGGGTGGAGTCCCTGGGCAGGATCCTGGCCCTCCACCCCGGGCCCTCCACAGGTCACGGCTCGCACTCGGGCACCAGTGCCCACACATTCCCAGGGCTAGCTGCTCACTGACCAAAACACTCCAGCAACAGCCCATCCACGTTTGCTTGGCTAAGGAACAGCTTTGATGTGATGCTTCTGTGGTGAGTGTCCATCCCAGCATCCAGCAGTACCCTATCCCAGCTGGTTGTGAATCCCCATGCGGGAAGAGGGCCTGAGGGCCTTCCCTGGTTCTGGGGACCCATTGGACCCAACTCTCAGGGTGATCCAGATCTTGAATCTGATCCCTGCAGCCCAACCCCATCAGACTGTGGCTTTGCTCCTCACTTTGGATGCAGAGACAATAGCTGCAGCACCCTCCTGGCATGCTCTGCTGGTCTTTGGGAAAGGGCTTTTCCTGAAGCTATTGCTTTTTGTCCCATCTTTGAGCACAAGAGTAAGTCTGAAGCACAGCAAAGGGGTTTTCTGCTTGCATTGCACCCTTCTGTTCATTCTCTCCCACTGTCTGATCCTTCTGCTTCTCTTGCCTGTCCCACCAGTGTTACATGAGGAGCCTCCAGCGTCTTTTTTTCCTCACTGAATCTCTTGGAAAGCATCATCAGGTCATGAACCATTTCCTCCAAACACTGACTGCATCTGCTGCCTTAGCATAATGTTGGAGTTGCTTATCCAGTCCAAGCTTGCTACAATGAAAAGTCACACTTTTTCAATTTATCCAGTGAGTTTTTATGATCACTTGAAATACAGCAGCAGAGCTCTGCACCTGTAACATCTTCAGAGCCACTTAACAGCACAGCCAGAGAGCACGACTCCAGTTGAGCTCAGCTGAACACAGAAGGTGACTTCTGATGCTGGAGCACTTCATCACCGGGGTAAGACAGGCTGGTGAGGCAGGCAGCATTTGACTTGCAAAGCCTCTTTCTTTGACATTCCTAAGAGACAGCAGGGCTGCACGTGAGTTAAACCCTTGCCAGCAAACAAAAACATTTTGCTTTGCCAAAACGTTACAGTGGTGATTGTGTTCCTGTCTTTTGAAGGCATGAGATTGAATCGACAGATCCTGTCACCTCCTCAGCCAGCTTGAAGAGAGCTGGTTAATGACAAAGACCATTGGCATTCACACAGTCCCACCTCCTTGGAGGAACAGTTCCCTTTTGGTTGACTTCTACCAGGGAGAAACCAGTTTTCTGCCTCGCCCTTGGAAATGGTGGAAGATGCAAACTCCAGGCTAAATGCTTCTCTTCTCTGCTTCATGAGGCTAAGCCCACTGGCCTCACATTCCTGTGCTCAAATCTGGCAGAGCAAATATCTGGAACATGCAGACAAACCCCCAAATTCAGACACCTGCTCACAACAAGGACAGGAAGGGTGTTTGCGCTGCAGTTCATCATCACTAGGGTGGGAAGAGCCGCATTCCAAGCAGGACAGCTGGAGAGACTACTACAGGTACTGGTGGGACAGAGCATCCACAGAAGTGGCACAGACTGCAGGGCCAAAAGCAGCCCTTGGTGGTTCATGGCAGTGCAATATGTATGTAGGTATTGAGGTTTAGAAATATACACCCACACACTTACACACATGCTGAACTACACATCATATGTATGGATGGCTGTACATGATGGTATCCTACATTTTCAGTGCATCATGTGCATCTGTGCAAAAAGATCACAGCCCCTGTGAATAATTTATCAGCTGAAATAGGAATTTGACATCGGTCCAAATCCTTACTTCTTAATCTTTCAGTGTTTTTTTGCAATTTGGGAAGAGTTTAATTTTGACTTATTGACATCAGTGCACTTTACTGAGTGAGAAGAACAAACTCCTACCATGATTTCCTCTGAACCCTCATATGAACAAACAGAATTTTTCCATTTATGCAAATACCAGATGTAGCAGTTTTAATAAAATCAAATGCCTTTAAATAAAATACTTCATATAATTTGATTTATTTGTAGTCTTGCCTCTAAGATTAAAAATACCTACTGTCTTCCCATAATCAATAATCCAATTTTTAAGGGGCTGTTACTTTCATTATAAACATATAAAGGCAATCCAAGCTACTAAAACCCTGTATACAGACACATTGTAAAAGCCAAACTACTTTTTACCCAGCAGGCAAAAAAGAGACATAAACAGGTCTGAATTGTTGCAGACATAAATATTTTAGACAGACTAGAAAAACCTTTGGGAATTTGAGACTGTAATTAAGCCCCTTAGCAGACCATTCAGTAAACCACAGCCTGAAGGACCCTGTGGTGGGTCCCAGTTGTGGAGTAAGACATTGAAAGGGTGTAAAAGGCAGCGCGCCCACTTCAGCCAGGGGCTGTTCACCTGTCACTAAACAGGTCACAAAGTCAAGAATGGCTTCATAGGTGTGCCACAAGCATTCCCTGCTCCTGTGTGGAACATGGCGTGCTTCAGCTGACAGGAGAAAAGAGAGAAGACACATTTCTCCTTTGTCTGCAGCCAGCTGAGCTTTCTTCCTCTGTTTCCACCTCTTTCTGTCTACCTCCTTCATCCCTCATCCAAGCTCTGTAAGCTTCCTATTATTCCAGACATTAAATCAATTTGTGTAAAACTATTACTGTTGTAGATGCTCTTTCTGTCTTCCTATTTCTCAGTAGGAAGTAGACTTAGCGGTGCCACCCTAACTAATGAAAGTTTATTTAAGAACAGCTCAAACCCACTAAAAATTAGCAGCTTGATCCCACAGACCTGTACTCAAGCCTTCAACCTCCAGCCTGGATTGATCACTGTGGTGTCCAAGAAAGTGCTCTTGGCAGACTCCACACTGTCTCAGATGCATCTTTACATGCATTAGTTGCATTAAATAAATCATTATCACTGCACCAAACTACCTTCTGGTCTCATCACATGTTAAAGTTTCAGGACCTGCTTGGGACTACCCTGAGTTGCTGATATCTGTGAAAGTGCCATCCCCAGAGTCACCCTGAGCCAGACACTGCAGTCAGGCTCACGCAGCAACTTGGAAGCACAACAGTATTTTTAACATCCCAGAAACAATTACTGCATCATCTCTCTTTATGGCTTTCCTGGAATATTCTTTATATGATTTGGTTTGTACAAAGCACTGTGTCTAGGATGTTAACTCTTCCTGCTCAGACCCGATGGGTTATTCCTGCTCAGTGAGGAATGCATGGGCTTCCTCTTAAACATGATTTTAAAATTGAATTGATGATGAGGAAAGCAAAGCACAAATTGTGATCAGAGCTTTTATCAGATCTCTACTCTTTGTGTGAGGGTAGGCAGTGTTTCTGATTACCAGAGGACAAGTGTACTGGTCTCTCCAAAACACAAAACAAAGATTTACAGAAGATATGCTCTTAACTCTTGCCAACCCAAGTCTAGAATTAATTCTCAACTGGTCGGAAATGCCAAGCCAAACTCCTTCAAATCTTATCTTAAACTAGCTTTTTATGAAGGCTGAATCTCATTGACAGGTCTGCTTTTACTATCAGTAATAGGACACAACTCCTTGGGTTGCTCTTTCACAAGGACATTATTATTTTACTCCATATTGAAGTTTATTGGGCTTTGGCTTTTTATAAGGCAGCAGCAAGTAATTGCATGGAACACATTTTCATTGTCCCCATCTGTAAATCTGTAAGAGGGTACAATGAGAGCAGAGACAGTGTATAAACACCTTACAAAATTGTCTTTGGCCTTTGATAAGGATGCATTGATTTCAGTGATCTTGTTATCGCTGAATCTTTACATGAAATCACTTTATATGAATGTATATTTTATTTTAAATACTTAGCTCTTCTAAATCACAATCACTGATTTATTTTTCTTTTTGACAGTAGCAAGAAATATCAGCTACCTCTCCTCTTAGAAAAATAAAATAAAATAAAAAGAGGACCTATAGTCCAATGTGTGGCCAGATAGGACACAACTTCATCTTTTGTCACGGCTTGGTAAACAGCAAACCTGCTGAGATACAGCTGGGAACTGGTGCTTACTCATGCTCCTTGCAGACCTCGGGCCAGCTGAAGGTGGATGAGCAGCAGACAGGGCCAGCAGCAGCTCCTTAGGGCAGCCACGCACACGAGCCCTGCGCTCCCCGACTCTTCATCCCCTTGTCTCCTCTTCCTTCTCTCTCCTTTCTGCTTTTTTCCCCCATTCCTTCTCTTTGTCTGCTACTTTCAGTCATTCCTTTCTGCCCTGTTCCTCCTCTATCTTTTCCCTTTGCTCAGGTGTTCTGTCCCTCTCCTCTGCTCCCTTCAGGAGAGGAGAAGTGGGCAATGCTGGAATTTAGTGCTGATTTCTTACCTAGCCTGGGATAAGCAGCAAAGAAGTAAGGAAACAAGCAAAGTAAGGAAACAAGTATTTTGTTTGAAAAATGTCACAGGTCCTTTAGCACCCCAATTCAGTCTCTCCAAAAAAATAAATCAATTGCAATTTTTAATAGGCATCAGATCACAACTCAAGGTACCACTCCTTGAATGCAATAATGAGTCAGCTCATTCTAGAAGTTGCCGCATACAGAAAACATTTTGCCAATTATTCATGAACAATTCTACAAAATTAATCACAGCCATTATTTAGTGTGCTCTGTCACATCAACTTTGCAATTATTCAATCCCCTTGTTTTTACATTCCTATTCAAACCCTGAAAATAAAGACTTCTGTTAACTTAAGCACATCTTTCTGAACTTTTTAAAATGCAGTAAACTCTTGGTTTTCTGCCTTAAGTCACACAAAGGACAAGGCAATAAGAGATAACAAGGGTTCTCACAAAAACATAGAGAGACTATAATGCTACTTTCATGTTTTTGATATGAGATCGGTTTCTGCACCTAAGACTTAATGCACACAGATTAATTGCAAGTACAATGGCATTTGGATAACAACATTTAGAAGCACAAAATTACAAGTGTACTGACATGTTTTTTGGTGCTTCCTTATAGCACAGTAGCTGCTGCTCTTTGTCCCCCCGCATCCCTTGTGTCAGAAGCAGCCCAATACTAATAAATCTCGAACACACTTTTGAGATTCACAGCAAGGGCTGCAACACCTGGGTGGAATTTATAAACATGTCTTAAAATTGTTTCTGCGTCATACTAGAGCACAGACACAGAAGGAAAGGTCTCTTTGCCCTGTTACTGGGCATCATAAATGAAAATAATTTCCTTCCTCGGCCTGGGATGTACGGTTCTGTCTGGATGTAAAGGGGGGCGGGTTCCTGACTCTTGCTGAAGCAGCTCTGGGCAGAATTACTTGTTCCTTGTGACCAGTAGAGATGGGGCAGCCCTGCAATGCTTTCTTCTAGCTCACTTGGGCAACCAAAGATCTTTTTAGGACACTTACTGTAAGTATTTATGAGTATTTATGTAAGGTAGCAGCAGGGTTTTAAAATCTGGCAGTGCCTAGAATTCACAGGCCTCAAATCTGCTACACAACTAAGATTTGGGGTTAGATTTCTTTTTAGGCATTTACAAAACCTCAGAAAGTGCTTTGCTCAGAGCTGTCAGTCAAAGACGTTCCAGCATAATTTCTTAAACATTAGGGAGTTTCACACCCAATGTACAGCAATCTGTTTGGATCCAAAAACTAGAACATGCTGTAGTAAACAGCTTTTTTCCTGATCTCATTTCATGTAATTGGGCAGGAAAACTGAGGTATCAGAGGCTTGAATCCTGCCTGGAAGAACAGAGCAGGGCAGGGAGCATGCAGCTGGGGTTTCAGTACTGGATTGTGACTCCTCAGCTCATCAGATCAATTCCCTCTACCTTTCTTCACCCATTTGGCAATCTGGTGTCCCCAGCTTTTCACTGAGCAGCAAGTTAACCCAGAGAACTGCAGGGATTTGTTTAATGCAACGAAAGCTTTTGTCTTGTGAATATCAGGCTTAAATCATTGTGTGGATATATTCTCTGGAAACCATACTCAGTCTCACAGAGCTTCAGAGTGGCTATTTGGAATCCATCAGTAGAAAAATTGGAAGTTCCTAAAGAAAGAGGTCCTTAGCTGCAGTTTCTTTAACCAAGATCTCTCTCTTATGATTTCCAGTGAGTTCCTGCTCTCATATGCTAAAGGTGATACCAAATTTCTGGGGGAAAAAAATCAACTTTTAAGATTCTATTAGTCTAAATAAGCATAAATAATTACCATAGAAAATAATTTCCTGGCTTCCTCAGTTTCTGTCCATGAAAACCCTCTTACACCACCCTGTACATTATGCATATGCAAGAGGAAATCCAAGGCCGGGAGCCCAGGATGCCATGGAGCCGCATCCCTTGGGCGGCTGCGGGAGCCGCGCACAGCCCGCGGAGCCCGGGGGCTATCCCTGCCCAGCCGGGCCCTCCCCAGCAGCGAGCAGGGATGCTGGGCACCGCACTGGCTGTCCCCAGACACGGTCCCTGTGCCTCCAGGCAGAGCCACACCAGCAGCCGGCACTCAGCACCGCACCCGAGGAGCGGCGGCACGGGACAAACGCAGGCCATGGCGCTGGCCTTGGGCAGGTGGTTATCTGCTGGTTTTAGGTTGTGTCTGTTCGTGACAATAACCCACCACCCTGACCACTGAAGCTCGCTGATCTCCCAAATCCTGGCCCCAGGTGACCCCCCCCGCCCCCTGTGAACCCCCTCCA